>NC_134841.1:56549962-57205942 GCF_965363235.1 Mytilus galloprovincialis
AAGAAGGATGACAATTAAGAAGCAAGACAACAGATACTACTACACTGATTCTTATGTATAATCCCTGCTAACTATACAACAAATAGAAACTATTGCATTCTTAAAATATTCAACTGGTCATAAATTTGAAATTGTTAAACCTAGTATAGATATGACATCCACACTTTTTCATACTTGTATTATTAAAGAAGAAGATTCTATGGTTACTAATACTATTTCACAATAGATAAATGAAGAGAATATGTTACTGTGGATTCATTGATTTTCATGAGTGTCAATTTTCTTGGTTTTATCTGAGACAACTATAACACAGAGATTGGTCACTGCCGATTTATCGTGTAATGTGAGTCTCCACATATTTAGTTACGTTATTTTAACGTAGTTCCGTATTTAACTGTAGTTTCGTATTTAACAGTAGCAGACGACATATATCACCACCAAATCACTGAGACTACTATAACAGTATCGAATATTATTTAAAAATAATTTAAAAACAAAATTGAATAAGTGGAAAAACGAAAATAAATTATTTATATCTTTGTTATCACTATTTATATCTAGATTTTAATTTTTAATCAGTTTATAGTTCGTTAATAAATTGTATTTATGCGGCACCTCTTGAAAATGCAAATGTGATTAATCTTATCCATCTTACAGTTAGGTACATTGTTTTGCTACGGGTCCGTTAATTGTATCTAATATACAAATATTTTACCTGTAAAGACAGGTAGTCTCAATAGCATGGGAGATGAATTTGTTTCACAGCTGGGTGCCCACAAGATACACGAGGCTCCGTTCATTGCAATAAACTTGTATACTTGTAAGGTATTTTTAAAGCTGAGTACCCAAGTTACATGTTTATTGCAGTAAACCTTGTCAATTACCGTCGTTGCACTTGAGGTAGGATTCAGGAGGGTATAAATGGGGTTTTATAAGGGCAAAAAAAATGTAGAGAATGGAGAAAAATGGACCGACAAATATAAAGAATAGAGAATAGAAACTAATTCGGTGTTAAAATTTAAAGAATAGAGAAAAATAACACAGAAATAATCAAATAAAATATTTTATTATAGTAAATAAAGAAACCCCACCTAGAACCTCCTTCCGATTATCCAGCGTAAATTTTATTTTTGAACCCATTTTTTTTTTCGGTTTCAACCCCTTTCTCTTTTGTCTTTTTTTTTTAATTTCCAGTTTGATAATAAGGTGTGCGGTTTATTCCTGATCACATAGACATTGCTTTCTAAAGATTCAGCTAATCAGGATGCCTTTCATAGTCAGTAATACATGATAATTAAAAGATTTCCTTTTTCAATCAATTTAGATCAAGATTTTGCAAACAATGTAATTAGCGGCAATTACAGTAGAGACACAAAATTTCATTATAAAAGTCAAATGAATAATTTCCTTAGGTAATAGATCAGAAAAGAGGTTATAACTTCACATAAGCTAAACTGGACCTCTGCTGTTGTTTCAATCTTCAATCATATCGAAGTATCAATCAGCCAGTTGACACATAAGCCATACAAATTGAAATTATGAATAAATGTTTCCCCAAAATCGCCGTCATTTTTAAATTCACAATGACTTTTTTTTTTATCTTGGGATGATAGTGATCTCAATTCTTGATCTTTAACTGGGTGATTATACTGCATCAGATATTGAATCTGACGATGACTACGTCTCTGCTGCAAAAAAACTACAAAAGAAGCGGAGACCACTAGTGCTTCTCAATCGAAACGTCAAGCTATATATCAGTGCCCCGAGTGTCACAATACATATTCTTCCGTTACTGGTTTCCTTGGCCGTTTAGGAACCAGATGCTCCGCAGGGCGCAGCTTTATACGACCGCAGAGGTTGAACCCTGAACGGTTGGGACAAGTATGGACACAACATTCAAGCTGGATTCAGCTCTAAATTTGGATTGTGGTTAAATAGTTGACACAGCATAGGTCTCGGACACAGAATGAATGTGGTCTAATGAACTTAAAATAATTTTTTTGCCTTTGAGCAATTCACTATGCTGTTGAATATTAATCCTCTCAAAAAAATGTTTGAAGAAATTTTCTTTTTATTTATGAAATCTAATGAGAAAAATTTACCCCCCCCCCCTTTTTTTTCACATGCCCCTATCCATTTTTCCAAAACTGATCTCAATTCAAATTTCTAATGGAGTTTGAAACAATAACTAATAATTTAAATACATCATAAAATATTAAAATATAACAAAAGGTGCTTGTTATCACTGAATGGTAAAGATTGTTTTAATTTATCAGTTGGTAGTAAAAGTGAATATACATTGTATATTGTATAAAACAATGATTTAAGTTGATTCAACTACTATTCTGGACAAAGAAAGATAACTCCAATCAATTGAAAATTTCTTGCTATTGCACAATATTGTGCAATTAGATATTTCTTGCTATTGCGCAATACTGTGCAATTGAAAATTTCTTGCTATTGCACAATACTGTGCAATTGAAGATTTTTTGCTATTGCTGAATACTGTGCAATTGAAAATTTCTTGCTATTGCACAATACTTAATATAATAATTTTGGATCCTGATTTGAACCAACTTGAAAACTGGACCAATAATCAAAAATCTATGTACATGTTTAGATTCAGCATATCAAAAAAGCCCAAGAATTCAATTTTTGTTAAAATCAAACTTAGTTTAATTTTGGACCCTTTGGACTTTGATGTAGACCAATTTGAAAACGGGACTAAACATTTTAGAATCTACATACACAGTTAGATTTGGCATTTCAAAGAACCCCAATTATTCAATTTTTGATGAAATCAAACAAAGTTTAATTTTGGACCCCGATTTGGACCAACTTGAAAAATGGGCCAATAATCAAAAATCTAAGTACATTTTTTGATTCAGCATATCAAAGAACCCCAGGGATTCAATTTTTGTTGAAATCAAACTAAGTTTAATTTTGGACCCTTTGGACCTTAATGTAGTCCAATTTGAAAATGGGACCAAAAATTAAGAATCTACATACACAGTTAGATTCGGCATATCAAAGAACCCCAATTATTCAATTTTTGATGAAATCAAACAAAGTTCAATTTTGGACCCTTTGGGCCCCTTATTCCTAAACTGTTGGAACCAAAAATCCCCAAATCAAACCCAACCTTCCTTTAGTGGTCATAATCCTTGTGTTTAAATTTCATAGATTTCTATTTACTTATACTAAAATTATGGTGCGAAAACCAAAAATAATGCTTACTTGGGCCTCTTTTTGGCCCCTAATTCCTAAACTGTTCAGACCTCAACTCCCAAAATCAATCCCAACCTTCCTTTTGTGGTCATAAACCTTGTGTTTAAATTTCATTGATTTCTATTTACTTATACTAAAGTTATTGTGCGAAAACCAAGAATAATGCTTATTTGGGCCCTTTTTGGCCCCTTATTCCTGAAATGTTGGGACCAAAACTCCCAAAATCAATCCCAACCTTTCTTTTGTGGTCATAAACCTTGTGTTAAAATTTCATAGATTTCTATTCACTTTTACTAAAGTTAGAGTGCGAAAATTAAAAGTATTCGGACGACGACGACGCCAACGCCAACGTCATACCAATATACGACCAAAAAATTTTCAGTTTTTGCGGTCGTATAAAAAGCAGTCTAATCAAGATAAAAGGTAGGTAATAAGTCTCTCCTCAGAGACCAAACAATACAGAAGTAAACTTACGGAATTCTGAAATCGAACTGCTTAGAACAATGACCAAAAGCCATACCATAGTGAGCTACATAAATAAGATGAAGATAGTACATGTATATTGTTGTTTCCAAATCTTGTGTTTAATGGCAACATTTACAACGAAATGCTTTATATAAACAGGAATTGTCTAGAACAAAAACAACAATTTTGAATTAAAAATGAAAATCCTTTTTTCAATTTGATCAATGAAAAGTATGGTGAAGAATTGTCAAATTTCAATTTCTAAGCTAAATGAGAGCGTCAGTGGCAAACATTTCTTGAATATGGGGTTCATTGCGTTTTTACAAAATCTTTATGAGATCTTATGACGTACATTATAATTTTTTGTACCCTAGTGATTGAAGTTGTCTAAAACTCAATTTAATTTGTAATATTGTTTTCGTTGACAATTTCCAAATATTACCACGCCTCAACTGATGAAGTATTTTTAATGAAGTGTATTTCTTGGTGTACCAAATCTAGTTATATACCATTAAATGTATAGTGCGGTTCCAGGTTTAATGACACAAGATGTTCTATATGAAGAAAACTTACAAGTTGTATGACTAAATAATCAATATATCTAACAAATTATATCTATGTTTACATGTGTGTAAACAACGAGATTTTTTCAACACGAGAAATATGGACCCTCTTCCGTAAACCCAAACAAGGAGCAATCTGCCAACAGTTTTCCATGTGAAAATTCTGAGAAGCAAAAACATTGCAGAATGTATAAAGATGTAGCAAGGTCAGATCTAAACAAGAAAATTGAATATGATAGCATATGATGATGTCACCCTTTCAATTTAAATTCGATTCACAACTGCTGTCAAATATTTCATGTACAGTCAATCTGATGATCCCGAAATGAACATTTTACAACTTGTTTAAAGTTAGTTCTGATTGTGTTGTTACACCTATATCTCAAGTCAGGATACTGTTTTTCAGTGGTTGGGTTTGGTTCATGTCTGTCATATCTGATTTTTTGTAAATCGCTTTGTTAATGTAGACTTTTCGTTTTCTCTACTGAAATATATCAACATCTCCTCTTTTAATAATATTAGTATTGCTTAAAGTGGTTATCCCTTTAATATATCAAGATGTGTGGTTACTTGTGTGTTTTTAGCATTGAACTGTCATTAAGACTGAGCATGTTAGTAAAGGAGTAGGTTCAGTAAGATCCTATTTTGGCCCCAAAATAAAGCAGTTTTGCAAAATTGTGAAAATGTTATCTTTTAGATATTTATTGGAAAGTAGAATGTTTCTGCTACACAAATATGAGCTGTTTTTGACAATACAATGCACATATATTGGGTACTAATATCATTAAGTCATGCTAAATTACTAAAATCTTCACAATTTTATCATTTTAGTTAAATTTTAGACAGTTTCCGTCTTAAATGAGAGTGGCTGCATTCGTGTTCATTCATGATATTGAAATGTAAGTTGCATTTAATGATAATACATAACATATATAAAGGTTGAGGATGAACACGGATGCCGCCACTTTCATTTTTGACAAAAAACATCTGAAAAGTGACTTTTTTTGCATATTTGATAGAATTTTCATATTTAAGCTTGAATCGGAGGGTTTTCCATGTCAGACTTAATCAGTTAAAATATGTCACATAAACTAACTGAATCAATTGAAATAGACACTTAAGTGTTCAAAAAGTGTCCAAAATCTTTCGTTAGATGAACCTGAAATTTGAGGCCAAAATCGGCCCTTACCGGACCTTCTCCTTTATGCAATCCAGTCATAGAAATCATAGGCATATTAAAATAAACATGAATATCAAAATACATAAATATTTATTTCTCCATATACTGAGACAAGCATAACAATATGACCATGAAATTCTATAATAATAATTATTTTTTTCAATTGGTCCAGTAGGGTTCTTTTCCCTTTTCCTATATCTTTATTAAACCTTCTTCCAATGCTCAATTTCTTTCTGTGAGGCATTACTTATCCTACAACAAAGAATATTATATTAGAATAAAAGAAATAACCTTTCAATTTTATTCCATATGAAATTCATTATTCTACGACAAAAAGATATTTATCAAAAAAATTATACTGATAAAGCAGACCAAGTGCATGTACTTCAGGATATCATGTTTATAGTATTAAAAACAGACTCTCTATGCAGACATGGCTTCAAACATTCATGGCATAAAATTATTTTTCTAACAAGTAAAGACTGCTTTTATTTTATCAACAGAACCAAATATAAGTCTGAATTTCTTAAACTAACAATATAAATGAACCTATCATTCGATATCAGACCTCGTGTTGTTTATGCACCTTGTCAATCCAGCTTGTCACGTGTGATTCTCAATTATGCACCGGAACTGTCACGATACAGAAAAAATGGTATTTCATAAAATTACAAATTTTACATAATTACAACGGATTATTACTAAGGCTTGTATTGAAATATCCGGGAAACAGATTGTTCATCTGAAATATAAGTTATGGTCGAGTTTGTCATTGACCCAGTCCCATAGACTGGTAAAAATTCGAGATTACCTTCCGATTTAGTCAGTAAATTCAAGTCTATAACTGCACTTTTTTTCTATTAAAAGTGATTATAAACAAACAATAATGATTATTTTAAATGTTATATTCACACTTACCGAAATATAAACCTCTTTAAACATCTACATTCTCTAATTAATTATTTTTCTTCATCAGTCAAAGATGGCGGATTTTTCCATCTTGTCAAACTCATCAGATCACGTGACTCGGACGTTATCGATGACACAAAAATACTTACAATTTGACTGGTCAGTACAGGAAGTGACCAATCTCTGTGTTATAGTAGTCTCAGGTTTTATGAAAACACTTTTCATGGATATTTGATTTTGTGGTTTTGTCAATTTCTTCATACAAGCCAATATAAAATTTGTAACTTGTTGAACATTTAGATTCGTGGTTCATAGGTACCAACAAAACCCATGAAAATTTATTTCCAACAAATAAAAATGAATCCACAGTATGTATTGATAGGAATATACAGAAGGAGGCATGAAAGGTAAGATAAACGGAAGCAAGACTGTTAACGACTTTGTTTCGCCATCTTTACAAAAAGAATTATATATATTTCTCAACATATTTCTTGATATAAGAGTAATTTATCTCAATGTGGATTCAACTGAAAGCACATCTTAATCAGTTATGAGCATGATAAGTGTAAGCTTTTCCATATAAATAATACATATCAGCATATAATTTTGTTCTTCTTTAATACTTGTAAATATTTATAAAAGGACTTTGCATGCATAAGAAGTTTACATAAAGATTCCATGCACTGAAGAAGCTACTGTAGGTTTTTGCATAAGTACCTGGATCATAATAAACTGTTAGCTCTGAAAATATTTCATGTAGAAATACTTGAACTTTTGAAAGTAAAATTAGGTTTACTTACTAATATACTTTTCTAAAGTTGAACAAATTTAAATCAACAAACCATGAAAGATCCTTAAGGGTAGTCAAGGTTGCTAAAAAAACTCTTACTTTAATCTACTATTTAAAACATTTGACAAAATTCATATTGCTTCCCTTTTTATTTAAGGAAGTTCACTACTCAATTTCAAAATAACAAGCTTTTGAAAAGACTATTATAAATTAAAGGAACTAAAAAAGTAGAAAAAAATAGGGGTCTGCGTGCTTGTTTTCGAGATAAAAGCAATTGAAAATTTGGCTGGGAATAATTCTCTCTAGACTTTTCATACATTTAATCATTGGCACGTTTTTTCTTTCAGAAATGTTGAAAAAAGTAACAAGGATTTTATTAGATTTTTCAAGGATAGCATTTTAAACTATATGTTATCAAATTCTGAAAAGAAAAGCTGGGGTTAATGGACAAACTTTTAAAATGACACAACATAGATAAAATCAGAGGATTCCTAATGTCTGGCAAAAATTCTAAAACAAGACGAGTGAAAATCCTTAAAGGGGCACTAGTTACGAGATATATAAAAAATTATATTTTTTGTTCAATCATTAATGGAATAGAAATTGTGAAATAATAATTCACTTTTAGCAGCCGGGTTAATTTTGTCAAAGTAAGCGAAGAAACATTGATAATGTATTATTCACATGGAAGTGAATAATTCGACCTCATTAAATCCGTATTCATGTGAACTTCAATTTAACCCCTTAGCTAGTGATGGATAACATGTGAATTGTGTGTGTATATTTATATAAAGGAAAAGTATGTCAACATTGAAAGTTAAACAAAGGTAAAGCGTTTTCTTTACTTATTCGATCCACAAAAATTAAACAATCATTGAAAAATCCAATTACATAAGTTCGCTTTATCTATTTATATCTTTATTTATGTTTATATCATTTATATGGTCATTGGAAGTATTCGGAGGCCAACTCGATAATTAATTAGATGGCGTCTAGATTAAAAATCACACGAAACGAAGCTACCTATTCTCGAGACTATGCCATGTAAATTGCTTATTTTATACTTTTTATGATTTGGATAAATGTTTTACATTGTTATTAATCAAATACATGTACTAGAATTTTAGTCAAATCGGTGACCATGAATTTGACAGCTAGACAGCTTTAAACAGGATCATTATTCTCTGTCTTTATAATTTATAAGGGAAGCACCTGTAATAGCCTGCCATAATTTAACATTTATATGTGGATTAACTTTCCAACTTTAAAGAAATCAACTTCCATTACATCTATCTTTGTGTTAAGGATTCATCTCCTTTATTTCTATTAACCTGGAGGCAGTATAATGTTTATAATAGTACAACTTAGGAATAATCATTCACATGAGATTTTCAGGGATATGGAGGTACCAGGGTTAAGATGTATGCTAAATTGTGTAGATCTAAAACGCAATTCTAAGCAGGATTTTTTCCTTAATTCTAAACCTTTTGTAAAATATCTACTTGCATTGTAGTTTTTTTTATATAAGAATTAGATTTCTTAAAGTCATCAAAAATAAAAATTTTAACTGCTTAACATAATTGAACAGGTGCTCCAATTACATAAGGTGACTCTACATCAATGTTTTCTCTATGACTTTTACCACTATAAACCTGGAAATGTCATGGTGAATTTATCTCATAAATTTCACAGTACATTGGTTGTCTGTAGTTTAAAAGCATAGAAATAAACCCTGTAATTCTGTAACAATTGTATAGAAAGGTATGAATACCAGAAACCAGATGCATTTAATGTACAAAATCATGTAAAAAAGCTTATATGGCTTGTTTACTTCCAGTCATTTCAAAAAACAATTAAATTTTACCTTAACTTGAGAAAGTTTGAAGACAATAGATGATCCTGTAGCTACTGTATCATGTTCTATGCTTAGTGACAATCCCTCTGGTTTATATACAGGACAACTGATATTTAACAGTTCGTACTTCCCAGAGTTCTCTACACCACCGACACATTTATTGGATGCTATCTTTCTGTACCTGTAATTATTATTAGTTTCAAAATTAAAGGTGACCATCAGCTCCCAAAATTTTGCGATGTTTAATATCATTGGTGTAATTTTCAATAATTTTAACCCAAATTTTAAATTTCATTGAATTGTGTAAACACAGTTATTCTTGAATTCTCATAAATTGATAATTGATTTTAAACTTTACAGAAGTTGATTACATTAAGTATACTGATATCAATGATATTTGATCGTACCAGCTTGGTCAAATGGTTCACAACAATGAATAAAGAATAAAAAGTCATTAATTGCATAAGAATGGTATGAATTGTCATTAGGGTAGGGACTCTTTGTCCTCTGAGTTTGGTTTTTTGTAATTTTACTTTTTGCTACAAACTATCCCTATATCATCCATTTAAACCAGATGCTCCACTGGGCGCATCTTTATATGACCGCAGAGGTTGAACAATGAACGCTTGGGGCAAGTATGGACACAACATTCAAGCTGGATTCAGCTCTGAATTTGGATTGTGATTAAATAGTTGACACAGCATAGGTTTCTGACACAGAATGAATGTGGTCTAATGAACTTAAACATTTTTTTTTGCCTTTGAGCAATTCACTATGCTGTTGAATATTAATCCTTGTTTGAAGAAATTTTCTTTTTATTTATGAAATCTGAAATGAGAAAAATTTACCTCCCCCCCCCCCCCCCCCCCATTTTTTATTTCACATCCCCCTTTCCCTTTTTCCAAAACTGATCTCAATTCAAATTTCTAATGGAGTTTGCAACAATAACTACTCATTTAAATACATCATAAATTATTAAAATGTAAAATAAAGTGCTTATTATCACTGAATGGTAAAGATTGTTTCAATTTATCAGTTGGTAGTAAAAGTGAATATACATTGTATATTGTATAAAACAATGATTTAAGTTGATTCAACTACTATTCTGGACAAAGAAAGATAACTCCAATTGAAAATTTCTGGCTATTGCACAATATTGTGCAATTAGATATTTCTTGCTATTGCGCAATACTGTGCAATTGAAAATATTTGCTATTGCACATTTCTTGCTATTGCGCAATACTGTGAATAGTGCTTAAAAACCAAGAATAGTGCTTATTTTGGGCCCTTTTTTGGCCCCTAATTCCTAAACTGTTGGAACCTAAACTCCTTAAATCAATCCCAACCTTCCTTTTGTGGTCATAAACCTTGTGTCAAACTTTCATAGATTTCTAGTTACTTAAACTAAAGTAATAGTGCAAAAACCAAGAATATGCTTATTTGGGCCCTTTTTTGGCCCCTTATTCCTAAACTGTTGGAACCAAAACTCCCAAAATCAATCCCAACCTTTCTTTTGTGGTCATAAACCTTGTGTCAAAATTTCATAGATTTCTATTAACTAAAACTTAAGTTATAGTGCGAAAACCAAGAAAATGCTTATTTGGGCCCTTTTTGGCCCCTAATTCCTAAAATGTTGGGACCAAAACTCCCAAAATCAATCCCAACCTTCCTTTTGTGGTCATAAACCTTGTGTTTAAATTTCATAGATTTCTATTCACTTTTACTAAAGTTAGAGTGCGAAAAACTAAAAGTATTCGGATGACGACGACGCCAAAGTGATACCAATATACGACCAAAAAATTTTCAATTTTGGCGGTCGTATAAAAACTAAGTTCATGTTTAGATTCAGCATATCAAAGAACCCCAATAGTTCAATTTTTGTTAAAATCAAACTAAGGTTTATTTTAGACCCTTTGGACCTTAATGTAGACCAATTTGAAAACAGGACCAACAAGGATGTGTCCATAGTATACGGATGCCCCACTCGCACTATCATTTTCGATGTTCACTGGACTGTGAAATTAGGGTCAAAACAAGAATGTGTCCCAAGTACAAGAATGCCCGACTCGCACTATCATTTTCTATGTTCAGTTGACCGTGAAATTTGGGTAAACCCTCTAATTTGGCATTAAAATTAAAAAGATCATATCATAGGGAACATGTATACTAAGTTTGAAGTTGATTGGACTTCAACTTCATCAAAAACTACCTTGACCAAAAACTTTAACCTGAAGCGGGACAGACGGATGGACGGACGAACGTACGAACAGACGCACAGACCAGAAAACATAATGCCCCTCTACTATCGTAGGTGGGGCATAAAAATTAAGAATCTAAATACACGGTTAGATTTGGCATATCAAAGAACCCCCATAGTTTAATTTTTGATGAAACCAAACAAAGTTTAATTTTGGACCCTTTTGGCCCCTAATTCATAAACTGTTAGTACCAAAACTCCCAAAATCAATCCCAACCTTTATTTTGTGGTCATAAACCTTGTGTTAAAATTTCATAGATTTCTATTTATTTATACTAGAGTTATTGTGCGAAAACCAAGAAAAATGCTTATTTGGGCCCTTTTTTGGCCCCTAATTCTTAAACTGTTGGGACCAAAACTTCAAAAATCAATCCAAACCTTCCTTTTGTTGTCATAAACCTTGTGTTTGAATTTCATAGATTTCTATTAACTTATACTAAAGTTATAGTGCGAAAACCCAATCTCTTCGGACGACGACGACGACACCAATGTCATACCAATATATGACCACAAAAATTTTGCAGTCGTATAAAAAGTACTAGGTATTAAGTCACTCAAATTATATCTTCCCCATTATCATTTTTATAGGGATACTTTAAATAACTGTTGGTCATTTAATAACTTTCCCAGGATGAGTATATCAAATAGATGTCTGTGCGAGAAGAGTGCTAAATTATCAATATAGAGGAAGTTTAAAACATGAATAGAAGACTTAAAGTATCCAATCAGTAATCATACCCCTGACTTCTTATGTAAAAATCTCCCTCGACACAGTGATGGTTAATTCTAGAGTCATCAAACCAATCTGCCCTCTGACAAATGTGTCTGTTGATATCTTCTGGTTCATACCCATAATCACTGTAACATAAAATACACATATACAATTAACATCCAACCAATATCTAATAAACCTCCCAACCCATGTATAACAAGCATTTTGTGAGTATTGCATGGCAATACATAGTCCCCTACCTATTAAAAATTCATTGTAATGGAACAAAATTCTAACTTTGATTTATAACTTGTCAAGGTGTAAGCTACATAAAATAACAAACAAATCTACCACTCTAATACTCTTTAAACAATTTACTAAAGAAAAGGAAAAGAAAAACAAAATGTCATTTATCTTTATTCAATGTCTTTTACAAATCTTTTTAAAACAAGAGTGCACATGCAAATAAAACCTGTGCCACAGACATAAAGATCATAAAATATTTCCATACACCAAATATAGTTCACCTATTGCATGTAGTATTAGAAAAATAGACCAAAACTCACAAGAGTGCACACGCTGAAATGTCTCGCCTTCTATACTAATCATTGATATTATGTTGATAGTCCTAAGTATAAAGCTAAGCTTTATTACAACTGTCACATAAACTTAACATTAACCAAGATAACTAAATAAAGACCAATAAACCTTGAAAAAGAGGTCCAGGTCAGATGAACCATGCCAGGCAGACAGGTACAGCTAACAATGCTTCTATACAACATATATAGTTGACACATTACTTATAGTTTAAGAAAAATAGACCAAAACACAAAAACTTAACACTGTGCAATGAACCGTGAAAATGAGGTCACGGTTAAATAAAACCTGCTCGACTGACATAAAGATCATAAAATATTTCCATACACCAAATATAGTTGACCTATGGCATATATAGCATTAGATAAAAAGACCAAAAATCAAAAACTTAACTTTGACCACTGAACCATGAAAATGAGGTCAAGGTCACATGACATCTGCCCGCTAGATATGTACACTTAACAATCATTTCATACAACAAATATAGTAGACCTATTGCATATGGTATGAGAAAAACAGACCAAAACACAAAAATTTAACTATAACCACTGAACCATGAAAATGAGGTCAAGGTCAGATGACACCTGCCAGTTGGACATGTACACCTTACAGTCCTTCCATACACCAAATATAGTAGCCCTATTGCTTATAGTATCTAACATATGGACTTGACCACCAAAACTTAACCTTCTTCACTGATCCATGAAATGAGGTTGAGGTCAAGTGAAAACTGTCTGACAGACACGAGGACCTTGCAAGGTACGCACATATCAAATATAGTTATCCTATTACTTATAATAAGAGAGAATTCAGCATTACAAAAAATTTGAACTTTTTTTTCAAGTAGTCACTGAACCATGGAAATGAGGTCAAGGACATTGGACATGTAACTGACGGAAACTTCGTAACATGAAGCATCTATATACAAAGTATTAAGCATCCAGGTCTTCCACCTTCTAAAATATAAAGCTTTTAAGAAGTGAGCTAACGCCGCCGCCGTAGCCGCCATAGCCAACGCCGCCGCCGGATCACTATCCCTATGTCGAGCTTTCTGCAACAAAAGTTGCAGACTCGACAAAAAACTTAACTTTTGACCACTGAACCATGAAAATGAGGTCAAGATCAGATGACACCTGTCAGCTAGACATGTACACCTTACAATCATTCCATACACCAAATACAGAAGACCTATTGCATACAGTATGAGAAAAACAGACCAAAACACAAAACCTTAAATGTAACTACTGAACCATGAAAATGCCAGTTGGACATGTACACCTTACAGTCCTTCCATTCACCGATTATACTAGACCTATTGTTTATCTGAGATATGGACTTAACCACCAAAACTTAACCTTGTTCACTGATCCATGAATTGAGGTCGAGGTCAAGTGAAAACTCTGACGGGCTTGAGGACCTTGCAAGGTACGCACATACCAAATATAGTTATCCTCTTACTTATAATAAGACAGAATTTTACATTACAAAAAATCTTAACTTTTTTTTCAAGTAGTCACTGAACCATTGAAAATGAGGTGAAGGACATTGGACATGTGACTGACAGAAACTTCGTAACATGAGGCATCCATATACAAAGTATGAAGCATCCAGGTCTTCCACCTTCTAAAATATAAAGCTTTTAAGAAGTTAGCTAACGCTATCCCTATTTCGAGCTTTCTGCGACTATTAGGCTCAACAAAAATGAGTTATTTCCCATTGAACAGATATCAAATAATTAATTAAGTATTTCATCAAAAATTTAATTCTAGGGAAAGGGCTTCAACTGAACAAGGAAAAAAGCTAAAATCGTGATAATCAAATTTGACCTGTAACTTGTCGTGAAAAAACAATAAATCAAATATCAAATCAATATCTTCAAGCATGAAGAAAAAAAGTGTGGAAAACTAATTTGCAGGTAAGACAGATGGACAAATGGACAGATTGCAAACCTTAACTCTAACACGTGAACAACAAGAGTAAAACTAAATGCCCCTCCTCCTTCAAGTTGATTGGACTTCAAATTCATTAAAAACTATCTTGTCCAAAAACTTTAACCTGAAGAGGGACAGAAGGACAAATGGAGAATGGACAGACCAACAAACCGACTGAAAAGATATAATGCCTTTAAGTGGGGCTTTAAAACCAGAAAAATTCCAGTTTTTAATAGTTTACTCAAAATATGAATTTGTCAACATAACAATAATTTGTTACTTTTAGAAATAGTTTGTAATAGTTTGATCATTCAATTTGACATGTTGTAATTTTCTCAAGTACAACTCAGCAGACTATGTTTAATATTAACCAACCATTCATAATCATATGCTGTACATTGACAGAGAGACTTTGGTTTGAGTCGCTTAAATTCAGGTCCATAGTAACATATTGCATTTGGTTTTCTTCTTTGGTACTCTATTGTCTCACCTAAAATACAGTTCCTGTTATTTGCCTGGAAATACATTAACAGTTACTTTAAGAAATACTTTGCAACACAATATATCATATTCACCCCAATAAATGCTATAAAAACTGATTTGTTTATGTTTAGGTGTGAGCTAAGGCTTTGTTTTGAAGGCCCTACTTTGACCTATAATTGTTTACTTTTACAAATTAGGACTTGGATGGAAAAAGCTTGATACAGCTCTGAATTTGGATTGTGATCAAATTTTTGACATAATATAGGTTAATTACACAAAACAAATGTCAAGATCTTACAAATCTATTGCACAATATTGTGCGATTAAATATTTCTTCTTCAAACTTTTCAAAAATTTGAAATTTGGAAAATTTGGAAAAAAATTAATTGAAAACTACCAACCCCCCTTTTTTTGGCAACTAGTCCAAAACCTGACATTTCTTTATACATTATTTCCAAGTAGTTTAAGGGAGGTAAATACGAACATAGCCAACATTGTATGTTAAATGTTTTTGAATTACCTCCCTTACACTGCTTTTAAATTGTCTTAATTGTCCATTGACCAGAAAAACCTAGTTTTCCCCCTTTTTTTGCCCCTAATTCCAAAACATTTTGAGCCATAACCCCCCAAAGTCAGTACTAACTATCCCTTCATGGTATGGAAACTTGTGGTATAATTTCAGAGCAATTCATATACTTAAAGTTATTGTTTGAAAACTACAAAAAGGCTTATTTTGGGCCCCCTTTTTGGCCCCCAATTCCTAAACTATTAGGACCATAACCCCTAAAATCAATACTAACTATGCCTTCATGGTATGGAAACTTGTGGTATATTTTAAGAGAGATTCATACACCTAAACACAAGTTATTGTTTGAAAACTACAAAAATGGTTATTTTGGGCCCCCTTTTTCCAAATTCCAAAACTGTTGGGACCATAACCCCCAAAATCAATCCCAACCTTCCTTTAGTAGTAATGAACCTTCTGGTAAAAATTTATAAAGATCCATTTACTAATACTTAAGTTATTGTCTGGAAACTAAATGCGTCTTCGGAGAACACAGACAACGACATGAAAGCATTATACGACGCAAATTTTTTTTTGGGGTCGTATAAAAATTACTAGCTTGCTGGAAATCTCACATTTTGCTAATGATTTTTCTTATAATTGGTGCATCTTTATAGCATGTTAATTTTAACTAATGATGATGAAATATAAGATAGATAAAATAAGGCCTACAGGATTTAATTGATCTTTTGTTAATGAAATTGGTTACTGTACCTTATTTACAGGTATCCAAGAAATGTAATCATCATCTTCACATATATTTGTTAAAATAGACGAGAAATTCAGTTTGACCATCTGTCTTCCTGATTTGTCACTTAGCCTTCCAAAAACACTGCAAATATAAACAAAATCTTATCTAGATATAGACAATAAATGATGAATGTGTCTATGAGACACAGATGAAGCCCCCACTTGCATATAAAGTTATAAAGATACATAACTCAAGAACTGTGAAGGTGACACTACCCAAATTTGTACTTAACCTGAGTTTTGTGGTAATAAGTATTGTGTATAAGTTTCATAAGATATGGTTGAATCAAAAATAAGTTAGAGAATGGAAACAATAAGTTTAGCAATTTTTCCATTTGTAAATGGGCATAGCTCTAGAAGCTATAGTGATGCCACAAAAATCTTAACTTGAACCAGATTTTGTGGTTATAAGCATTGTGCATAGGTTCATTTGTAAAAGAATATAACTCATGAACTGTAAAAGTAACACAACTCAAATGTGTACTTGATCTGGGTTCTGTGATAATAAGCATTGTCTATAAGTTTTGTAATATTTGGTTGAGAGATCAGAAATCAATTTTAGGACCTACAGATGGACAAGGGTAAAACTTATAGCACCCTTAAATATATCCATGTTTCGATTCAATGTTGGTTACATAAGGGGAAAATAAAATGATTATCAGTTTTGAATGAACAAACCTTTAAACCTACCTAACAATGAGAGTAGATATTCCAGGTTCAGTAAGAACACCATCCACATACATCATTTCTGTAGAGAACTGATGTAATTGCCATGTAGCTCCATCATCACATGAAAAGCTAAAATACAAATATCAAAATGATTTTACATCCAAAAATATACAGCTGAGCTTACTGATTTAATGATTCAACAATAAACATTATTTTTTATAATTATGCAAAGATAAGTATAGAAAAATAAAGTTTATCAAAAAGTAAACTTCAGTTTGTTTTGTTTATGTTGTCTTATATTATTTTCTTTTATTTATTTGATCTATCTATAACTCCCTACTTTTAATTTTTAAGCTTTGTACTTCAGTTACTAATTTCTGTATATAAAATATCCTAATGATGCCTGTCCGGCAGGTAAAACATGTCAACCAAGTTCAATAAAATTGCAGTCTCTTTAGAGTGTTGGTCTTATATATTGGTAATACAAGACAGTGTAAAAACTGTAATCCATAACATTATAATAACCACACAGTTAAAAATTACCATGTAATCTATAACATTATAATAACTACACAGTTAAAAATTACCATGTAATCCATAACATTATAATAACCACACAGTTAAAAATGACCATGTAATCTATAACATTATAATAACTACACAGTTAAAAATTACCATGTAATCCATAACATTATAATAACCACACAGTTAAAAATTACCATGTAATCCATAACATTATAATAACCACACAGTTAAAAATTACCAGTAACTCACTGAACTACATTGGTTACTTTAGTTCTGTTCTGTTCTATTGCAATTATGGCTCCTCCCTGGTCTAATATATTTATTTTATACAAACCATCAAACGGAGTCTGAAATAACAAGGCATTTATCAGTATTGATGATACAATCATGTCTAGAATAACTGCAGCAGATGATATCTTCTTATATACACATATCAGTTATCTAATAGAAATCAGTTTTTTTGGGAATTACTTGATAAAATAATTGTTGTAAAATAATAAGA
Organism: Mytilus galloprovincialis; assembly: GCF_965363235.1. Lineage (NCBI taxonomy): Eukaryota > Metazoa > Mollusca > Bivalvia > Mytilida > Mytilidae > Mytilus > Mytilus galloprovincialis. Next base: position 56,567,944 of record NC_134841.1, read on the forward strand.
TTGGAATTCAACGCTTTCAAAAATATACATCTCTCATTCCTTTGTGGCCTGTTTTGTTTTGAAATTAACATACCAGTAGCCCTTTCATAAAAAAATCTCAAGTGTAAAATTAATCTTACTATAAAAATATTATAGTTCAATTGTTAAGGAATGTTTTCAACTTAAAGGGAAACTTCACCAAAAAATTAAAAATTGATATAATGTCCATTCTGTATAAAAATGCTCAAATTCATAATTATTAAAGTGTTATTCTGCTAGATAAGAGATCACCATCGATTTTAAATTTAGAGTATCAATTCTCTGCGTGCGGCCATTTTGACATCTCCTCCGATTAGAAACCATGATATGTCTATAAACCACAAAGGACCAAAACGTTGTGAGACGAGGACTATTTTAATAAGGATATTCCCGATTATTTATAAATTTTGTTCATGTTTTTCACACCTGAAAAGAATATTTGTTTGTATCTTTTTATTCCATTTTAAGAAGATCCTTGAATTTCCTGTAAAATTTTTAAACACCTTTTTTTTTTCAAATAGCTGTAGCATTTATGCGTTGTGAGATTTAAATATTTTGATGAGAACATTAATTCTTGAATACGTAAATAAAGATCATTTTGGATGGACCAAATTATATAATTGTAATTTGAAATGATCTGTTTCAAATATTCAAGGTTACCGATTCTAATTTAAAATAGTACAATTTTTAGTTCATACTCTCGTGTTAAGAAGGCTATTATTATTTATAAATTTATTCAATTAAATTAATTCAGCATTTCATTGTTAAAAAAGTAACCAGCAGTCATAATTCATTTAAAAGTGAGCTTACGTAAAATATAACCAGATGCTCCGCAGGGCACAGCTTTATACGACCGCAGAGGTTGAACCCTGAACAGTTGGGGCAAGTATGGACACAACATTCAAGCTGGATTCAGCTCTAAATTTGGATTGTGATTAAATAGTTGACACAGCATAGGTTTCTGACACAGAATGAATGTGGTCTAATGAACTTAAAATATTTTTTTGCCATTGAGCAATTCACTATGCTGTTGAATATTAATCCTCTCAAAAAAATGTTTGAAGAAATTTCTTTTTATTTATGAATTATGAAATGAGAAAAATTTAATACTCATCCCCCCCCCCCCCCCCCCCCGCCTTTTTTTTCACATCCCCCTTTCCCAAAACTGATCTCAATTCAAATTTCTAATGGAGTTTGCAACAATAACTACCCATTTAAATACATCATAAAATATTAAAATGTAAAATAAAGTGCTTGTTATCACTGAATGGTAAAGATTGTTTTAATTTATCAGTTGGTAGTAAAAGTGAATATACATTGTATATATATTGTATAAAACAATGATTTAAGTTGATTCAACTACTATTCTGGACAAAGAAAGATAACTCTAATTGAAAATTTCTTGCTATTGCACAATATTGTGCAATTAGATATTTCTTGCTATTGCGCAATACTGTGCAATTGAAAATATTTGCTATTGCACAATACTGTGCAATTGAAAATATTTGATATTGCACAATACTGTGCAATTGAAGATTTCTTGCTATTGTGCAATACTGTGCAATTGAAAAATTTCTTGCTATTGCACAATACTGTGCAATAGCAGATTTCTTGCTATTGCTGAATACTGTGCAATTGAAAATATCTTGCTATTGTACAATAATTTTGGATCCTGATTTGAACCAATTTGAAAACGGGACCAAAAATTAAGAATCTACATACACAGTTAGATTTGGCATATCAAAGAACCCCAATTATTCAATTTTTGATGAAATTAATTTTGGACCCCGATTTGGACCAACTTGAAAACTGGCCCCATTATCAAAAATCTAAGTACATTTTCAGATTCAGCATATCAAAGAACCCCAAGGATTCAATTTTTTTTTTAAATCAAACTAAGTTTGATTTTGGACCCTTTGGACCTTAATGTAGACTAATTTGAAAACGGGACCAAAAATTAAGAATCTACATACACAGTTAGATTCGGCATATCAAAGAACCCCAATTATTCAATTTTTGATGAAATCAAACAAAGTTCAATTTTGGACCCTTTGGGCCCCTTATTCCTTAACTGTTGGGACCAAAACTCCCAAAATCAAATCCAACCTTCCTTTTATGGTCATAAACCTTGTGTATAAATTTCATAGATTTCTATTTATTTATACTAAAGTTATGGTGCGAAAACCAAGAATAATGCTTATTTGGGCCCCTTTTTGGCCCCTAATTCCTAAACTGTTGGGACCTCAACTCCCAAAATCAATCCCAACCTTCCTTCTGTGGTCATAAACCTTGTGTTAAAATTTCATAGATTTCTATTCACTTTTACTAAAGTTAGAGTGCGAAAACTAAAAGTATTCGGATGACGACGCCAGCTTCATTACAAATATATGACCAAAAAATTTTCAATTTTTGCGGTCGTATAAAAATATACAACAGTTTTTCAGTTTTTGTGCGACCTTATTACTCCCTAAAATTAATTTTAATTCTCTTTTACATTTTCAGTGTCTAAAACTCCTGTTTATCATTCATACAAAATGTTGTTTACACCTGGAACGGTGAACAGTGACGGCTAAAATTCACTGAATGAAGATCAAAAGATTTGATTAACAGAATGCTAATCATTTAATTACCTTGAGTTTAACAACGCATTCAACATTCACTAACCCCATAGAAAATGTCAATGGAATTCCACTTGAATATCAGTTGATTCCACTGGAATTCTACGGGATTCCAGTGACTCATTGGAATTCCACTGGTAAATCATATAAAACAAAGGAATTTGATTGGTGATTCCACTGGAATGACATTGGAAAATTTTACCACTGTAATTCCACTGGAATAATGACATTGGAAAATTTTACCAGTTATTCCACTGGAATACATTGTTCTTTGATTTAAATATATACATGCATTTATATCAATTTTCATGATATTAAAATACCTTGGAAAACCAAGTGTACATAAAAAAAGCTCATGAGTAGTTTGATAATTTAGTGATGAAAAACCATGAACATAAACTTGAGTGCACTTCAAAAGATTGTTTTCAAAAATTAAAGCAGGGTTGTGTGATTTGTCATTAATTAAGATACTGCATTATTTTTGGTAAAAAAAAGCTATTATCAGTACAATTCATTTGTACCTAGTCCAAATATTAAATTATGAAGTCTTGAAAGGCTACTTAATTGTTGCAAAAACAAACAATAAAATTGCCATTCTGTTGAAAAAAGTTTTCAAATGCAACACCCTAATTTGTTTCTTATACATTGAAAGGAGAAGGTCCGGTAAGGACCGATTTTGGCCTCAAATTTCATGTTCATCTGACGAAAGATTTTGACCACTTTTTAAACACTTAAGTGTCTATTTTATTTGAATCAATCAGTTTATGTGAAAGATTTTAACTGATTAAGTCATAAAAAACGCACCGATTCAAGCTGAAATACGAAAAATCTACCAAATATGCCTAAAAATGTCATTTTTCAGATAGTTTTTGTCAAAAATGAAAGTGGCCGCATCCGTGTTCATCCTCAACCTTTATATATGTTATGTATTATCATAAAATACAACTTACATTTCAATATTAAGGATGAACACGATTGGGCCACTTTCGTTTTACACGAAAACCGTCTAAAATTTAACAAAAATGCTAGAATTGTGAAGATTTCAGTAATTTAGCATGACTTAATGGTTCAAGTACCCGATATATGTGCATTGTATTGTCAAAATCAGCCCAAATTTATGTAGCAGAAGCATTTTACTGTCCAATGAATAACTTAAGGTTTACATTTTAACAATTTTGTAAAACTGCTATATTTTGGGGCCAAAAAGGGGTCTTACTGGACCTACTCCTTTCTCGATCTAAATATAGTTCTCCCACCATACCGGCAAAATCAAGAAGACCCAGCAGATTTGCATTTAAATCCTTTAAATCGGATACTGGACGGTATTTTTGTATTTAAATAATTAAAATCATTAAAATAATTAAATTTCAACCTCATAAAACGGGCCTTGTCATCTGAGGTCACTGATCATACTCCATTACTGTTCACCTGTCAATTTAGTTTCAGTACATTCTTTCATTGTGTTATGACAGATTGTAACAATTACACTTATCGCAGCACTCTTACGTACAGGTAATCATGAAACAGTATCCTGAGTATTAAACATAATATGGGACAGTAGAACATTTTAACTACTGTGAAAAAAAGTACTTTATTTGTGGGTATCAAATTTCGTGGTTTGAGAAAAATTTACATGTTCGTGGGTTTTTAAATTCATGGATTTTAGTTTCTAAAAAAAATTAATTGAAAAATTAAAGCCTTTTAAAAAAAAAAACGAAGGTTACAAATAGCCTGAATTGAAGGAAATTGCAATGTAAACATTGACTAGTGTAAATCGAAGTGACAACACTAATTAACCCAAGATAAAGTGATCTACAGATTTAAGACCATCAAATGTGTTAATTAGGCCATAAACATGTCACCTAAAGAAAACAGTAACATAAACAAATGCTATAAACATATCTTGAATTGTCAAATAATTCTTATCAAAATCAAGCCAAGTATGAAATTATTATTTCCCATATGTAGGAGAACTATGAGGATATAAAGTGAACACTTTATCATACAAGCATATCAATACTGGAAATCTGACTTTCATCGATCAAAAATGTTTTTTATGAGAATTAAAAGATCAAAAGTTGTACAGTTCAGGTTATTAAATATTAAATGGGTATACTCCTGCATGCAGTTGTAGTTCTGTGACTGCTATTAAAGTATTCTCAGATTTGGCGTTGTTCAATACATTCTCTAGATCATATCAGAAGTCAAACCTATATGGGGATCTTTCCATGTCTTGATTTTGACAATGGTTGTTTTATTTCGTTGGACACTTAAACTTGTGGATAAAGTCATCCACGAAAACCACAAAAATTAGTACCCCACGAAAAAAGTACTTTCACAGTAATTATTTGTCATTAATGTATGGTATTTTTATTTTTTATTCCTGCAAAATAAAAAAAATGAATAAAATGAAATAGAAGTTGTAGCTGTATTTTACGATATTTATTATTTACAAAACTAAATTTCACAAAGGAAGACTATATTCTGATTAAGGTAAAATACATTTTCAAATATTCTCAAACACCCATATTAAAGGGAACTAACTCTTGGTGATTTCAAATTTCAACAACTCCCGCAAATCGGCAGTTTTTCGTGGTCCAACAAGCGCCCAATTTGGGGAGTTTCACTGAAATACCGTTACGGGGACAAATCAACTTCGGGCCGATATTAGATGGGGCGAGATTGACACCTTGACGTAAATGCACTTACAAAAAATATAATTACACTGGATAATCAAAATGGAGAATCCAAACGCAGATGTTTACAGATAAGTATTTGATTTAACAATTACATTTAATGATTATAAAATACAATTTGTTGAGGCTCTATAAAACATCTAGGATTTTAATCTGAGCAAAACATTAGAAAGTTTTGGCAAACAATAAATTAATGAATATATAATATTGATGTCACCTTCATAACATTAAAATCTGACATGTAAATGGTATGATAATCTGATTTGTAGAAATTAAATAGTAAATTAACTTAGTGAAAATTATAAGTCGCCAGTTTTATCTTCAAGGGATAAAAAGGGGAGTACTTAATTTGAGTTTAGGCTTTCAATGAATGTAAGATATATAATATATATGCATAATGCTGTTTCTATTGAATGTATTGCTTCATAGAAACATTACCGCTTGAACAATTGATTCTTTGTGGATATTTTTGTACTTTTAGGGGATTAAATATGAGCTGCCAGCAATTATATGAAACAGATTTTATGCAGACTCCATTTTAGTAAATTTATTCTGCAATTCTATAGTAGTTGGAAGTACAGAGACAGCAAGTTTTAACATTACAGAAAGGAAGAGAAGTTTATATCTGACGCATAATATTTATATTAGTTAATCAGTTTGTGGGTGAGGTTTAAGCTGGCCATAGTCACTGTTTTTATTCTACTTATACAAACCATGCAGGCCGTTTTTCTGTTCATGGATAGGATGTTAAGAATGTTATTTATTTAAATATATTTAAATATGATCATATCAATCATATGATCAAAGCACTATATTTTGTGTTTCTCAGAAGTAGTGATACGGCCACCAATGGGTCTTATATGTCAGAGTAGCAATTCCACTGGAACGGCACTGTTATTCCACTGGAGTTGCAGCAAAATACCACTGGAATTACATTTGCATTCCACTGGAATACCAGTGAAATAACGCTGGAATTTCCCCTGTAATTCCAGTGGAAAGCCAATGTACATGTAGTTCCAGTGGAGTTCCAGCCAAATTATTCCACTGAAAATCACTGGAATTCCAGTGGAAATTACAATGGAATATCAGTGGTATTCCAGTGCAATTCCACTGATCTTTTTCTCTAAGGAAGTGTCACATAACAATACACATTGTATTTCCACATTGCAAGCTTGAAATGCTTGCTGGACTGAAGCAAAAAAGTAAGAATACAAACATGTATTTTAATTCACTATCGATCATGTCAGTTTCGTATGTTTGTGTAAAGTATTTGACAGGGAAAAAAATCATAAAAATATTCTATTGTATGATTTACTTTTACTACTAAAATTTGTATCAAAAATTGTTAAAACATAAATCCTACAATCTAAATTTAAAAGTTGCATGGCTATCACCTTTTTTTAGTTGGTTAATAGCTACACCAACATTCATTGATGGGCTTTAAATCGCGTTATTAGATGTTTAATGAACAAGACTTAAATGAGATAAATTCCACTCCTGGCATGCAAAAAAACTTAAACTACGTCACATAAGTCAGGAAGTTTGAATAAATAAAATTAATAATCCCAATTTTCTTCTTTATTTGTTTTCATAATACAAATAGTAAGCAAATACATGTTCTCGGATACCATCTCCCATATAAAAAAAATCACATCATGAAAAAATGAACCCGTTATGGTTCCTCTCCTAGCTTCAAAATGTATCCAAAATCAAAGATGTGGAACATATTCTATCATAATCATTTGGCAATTAATGCAATTAGGGTCTCTTCCATGCCGGTTTTGAACATAAAAAAACTAAATATTAAATAAAGAACTCTACTAATGCTCAGGTTGGTTGTCATATTGTGCAACACAGTTAATAATATGGGAAAAACATAGAACTTCTTATGTCATACAAAACACTGTCAAACATCCAAACATACTATCCACACTGATTTGTGTCCACACTTGTTTTCATATCAAAATAAAACTTGGTAAATATGTTTTTATAAGATGATAAGTCAAAAATCGTGAATTTTCCCTTTAAGACAAATTTTACACTCAAGATAGTTTGTGAAACTGGCTACAGTTTGACAATAAAAGATATTATAATGAAACTTGTGGATTTTAAAAGACATTTAAATGATTCGTTAGATAGCTCTACAAGTAATAATTACTTTGTTCCAGCTGAATCCTCCATCTCTACTGATAAAGACATGAGCATCTTCTGTAACTTTTTCTCCAATGTATCCATGAGCAATAATAAGTCCTGGTGCAGCATTTTCTGACACTATGTCAGGGATACCAAATATCAAATTGCTGTACCGCATGTGCAAATGTAAATGGCAATTCTACAAAACATTTGGAAAGAAAACTACATTTCTAATAAACCATCAGTCATACCCTAGACATGCTTTATATGTCTCATTGGCACTCACACCACATCTTCCTATATCGATTTAACTACTGTTCTTATTATTAGTCTATTTTTCCAAAGACTGATTGAAACATTCCAGACTGTAACAACCTTTCATTTTAGTTATAGATTATCGTTGATCACCTCAACGAGATTGATTTTCTGGCTTGAGCGGGAAGGCGAAAGCAAGAAAGGCAATTAAGTTGAGATGACCAATGTTAATCTGTTTATCGCTTTTTTACCTATGAAGATGTTGTCAATTTCATTAGCAACGCCACATGACTCCTTAGTTTCTAGTGATAATTTTCCATCTCAAGCGAATGGCATGATATGAAAATTTATCACACAAAAAATCAAAGAAAAAATGCACAAAATAGCGATAATATATTTTATTTGTGATAACTCCTTATAAAACTCCTAGGAAAAGCAATGACTAATCTAACTGAAAAATAAGTAAGTGGTATATATATATATATATATATACTAGAACACACCCGTGTATCGAGGGTCCGTGACTGAAATATAGTATATAACTATGCGTAGGCCTTAATTTAGTATTGGTATTGTCATGCCGATTATAAGATACACAGTTTTCTCTGCTTTCAAATCTTTCTGTTTGAACCCGTTTGACCTGGAACTTATCAATTATTGGTAATATTAATTATTTGAAAGCAAAAGTTCCTGGAATGGAGTATTTTTTAATCAAAAGCATTGTCCTATAAAGTTGACTTCTTTAATTCGCTGTTTTACGTCATGCCCGCTAACAAATTGAAAACTGTACCTATACGCCTTATTTCAAGTCCAGATTTTTAGTGTTCGTATTGTTATCTTAGAAAGTCTTACTGATTAAAATACTACAATAGGGAACAGTTTTACAATGATTGAATTTAGTAGTGTCAAACCTGTGATAAATACTACAATAGGGAACAATTTGACAATGATTGAATTTAGTAGTGTCAACCCTGTGATTATGACCTGTGTATATAGCAAAATCATATACACCGTTTGGTGGTGCGCCTGTCAGATGCGGAACGTACAGATAAGGTAATAGGTAACAGGTGAATATACTATTGGTATCAGTATCGGATTCGACCCTGAACTTGTTAATTATTGGCAATATTAATTATGTGGAAAACAAAAGGGTCTGGAGTGGTGTAATTTTAATCTATATTATCTATATATAAAGTTGAATTCTTTGATTTGTCGTTTTTACCCGATGACGGCTGACAAATTGGACCTCGTTATTTTAGTATTATAGATATATCATATAAGTACGTCTGAGTCAGTGACAACTCTACAACAGATTTATCCATCGGATCACCAGCAGTGATGATGGTACATGGCTGTGTACATTATGTATATACAACTGGTCTAAACATCAACCCAACAATGTTAGATCAGTAAATTTGCTTTCGCAAATTTTTTGTTCTTCCCTTGCCGGCCGGGATTCGAACCCGTGCTACTGAGATATAGTGACACCAAATCGCCTTCACTGTAGCCGTCCCGCTAGACCACACAACCACCTGGGCTTCATAAAAATGAAACTTTCAGTGGCCGTGTGTTACCTTTCCACGTCAGTTTTAATCTAGCGTGGTACTACAGTACATGATATATAAGGCATGCAAAACATTTGCGAAAGCAAATTTACAGATCTAACATTGTTGGGTTGATGTTCAGACGAGTTGTATATATATATATATATATCAATATACAATTGTACTTTGTATGAGGTCAATACAAGTATATAATGACCCGAAAGACATATATTGACTGAAGACGAAGTCCGAGGTCGATATACATCTCAGGGTTGATATATCCTGTATTGACCTCATACAAAGGCTATAATTGTTATATTAATATTTTCCATCCATATTTGTATAAAAATGGTCAGTTTTATTATACCTAATTTGTATTTGAAGATTTTTTTCTTCAAATAATTGATCATATAAAATATACACTTTTTAAAAACTTTTAACAATATCATGAAATTCATTAGATGACATCACAAGATATATAGGTTTTTAGATATTCTAGAAATAACCATGCAATATGCGTTTTGCTATCCGCTGTATTCTACCTACCTTTAAAATTATAAACATATGCTATCCCTGAACGAATCAAACAAGTCAAAATATATGAATTAATAATATTAGTTATTACAACTAGTCAATTTTTTTAAATGCTCATATTTGTCTTTATTTCTATGGACAAACAATGTAAAATTGAGATCCTATTCATTGCTGTTTTTTTTTTTTAGATCCATCTTCCAGTAAACTATCAAGTCTGGTTTATTATTTTTCATTATCAATCTGATAAATAAAATAACTCATGCTACCCAGAAACCTATTGAATTACTCTGTTTGCTTGATAAACATACCATGCTGTTTTAGAAACAGGAGAAAACTTCCAAATTTTTAGAAAGTTTTTTTTTTAATGAGATATGGCTTCCTTGTCTTTCCCCTCCCCTCACCAAATCTATCATTCAAGAATACATTATACAAGTATGTAACTTACTAATTGATCTTCACAAGAGAGTTTTAAGTCTTCTGGCACTGCAATCAAAGACCAAGATCCTCCTTTATCAAAGGAAATAAAGGTTTTCTCCACAACTTTACCATTAGATAGATTTACATATTGGTTGGTGATGTAGGTTCCTTGCACACCTTTCACCTATTATGAAGATAAATTGAAAACATACTATTTTTTTTTTTTACATATTTAGAATTTAAAATTCATCAGAGGTTAAAAATTTGCAATATTTAATGGAAATACAGGAACAATTGAAATGGTCATACCCGGTCAATGAAAGGTCCTCCATAAGAAATTCAATGGTCAATGGTTGAAGCATTTGTGTTAATAGTTGTAGGTTCTTGACTTTTGTAATTAAAAAATTAAAAGTCCTTCCTAGAAAAGACAGGTTCGAGAACTCAGACTCACACTATTTTGAATCCTATTTTGCTCATAAGTTGTTTTAAACCCTAAACTGGCTAAAGACAAACCAACCATTCAGAATTTTTTCAAGACACTGGCAGTTTTCCAGCTAGTATTTCAAAAGGGCAGGCTGCCAATCCTGAAAAAGGGCATTTAACACGTGATATGATAATATGAAAAGGGCATGTTTTAATAAAGATATTAATCAAAAATTGTGTTTAATCCTTGAAATCACTGGTTATACAAGAACTACATCATTAGCCCATATAGAACTCTATCTTTCTACTTTTTAGGCTGAAAAACTTGTCAAGCAGCTTGTCACACAAGTTTTAAAATCATTGCTTGGCACAGTTAAGCTTTATATGCAGCATGTTTTGAAAGGTGTCCTGCTTCATTCTGTTTCTATGGTCTGACACACTTTACCAGTTTCACCTTTCTACCTCTGCTGTGCTTAATGGCAATACAGCACAAACGAGCTGATATAGCAACAGTGAAAATTTGTATTAAAAATAAAGAAAACAGAAAAAGATGACCAAGGCACCCTACCAACACTGCTACTAAGACCCTCTTTAACTTTTCCCATAACTCAAAATACCTAAACATATATATTCTTAAGCAAGAAGTATGTAGACATATTTTAGAATATGTTAAGTGGGTTATTCAATGCTAGGAAAAAATCAAACTAAGTTATCTTTCTTCATTCAGTTTGCTCCTTCTTTGGAGGATTATAAACGTACTAGTACGTAGAAGATGTAAACATGATCAACAATATGGCGGCCGATTTTGTTATTTTCGTCTCAAAAATGAGGGCAGTCAATGACAAATACATCTGAATTTACTATTTATTTCATGGAGAACAAGTAAAACAATGTCTTCCACGAGTAGTTTGTGGTTTTCAACTTTCTGTCATTACGTTTTCTCCATGAAACTACGGTAAACATTGCAAATTATGCCCAAATTGTCGTATGCACATTTCTTCAAAGATAATTGCTGATTGACTGATTGTATTTGAATGAATTAATATTGATGATCATTAATGACCCATCCGATAAACGGATTACTTATAACAACAGATTATGACACTAGCTGTAACCGTTGATTAGCTTGGGGTCGTAAACAAAGTCATAAACTTTTCGCCAGGTAAAATTTAGTAATTAGCGGATCATATCAATACGAACAAAATATATGAATAATATACAATCGATCTTCAAAAAAGGCAGGGCACCCTGGAAACTGTAAAAATGGCACAGGGCGGCACTCAGGAAAGGGCGGGCGCCGCACCCTCTGAAAACGGCCTAGCTGGAACACTGACTGCAAAACAAAGAGCCACAACTAAAAGTACTTTTACATTTAAATACATATATCTAAGAAACAATTCATAAGGTTTGAATATTTAACTGGTTTTACCATGGATTGGTCCTTCATTCTAAATAATGTATTTGACCTTGAGCAATAGGGAAGGGTAAAATAGCAGCATAAAGGGCACTAGTGGTGAAATCATTTTAAATTCAATCCACAATGAATTATTTTTTATTCTAATACTAGGACAAATAGAATACTAACATTTTGTAAATTTACCACTTTTTATAATAAAAACCTGGATAAAACAGTTATGTGTGGTGTTAGTACTTTATTTTTCTATTTAAAAAATTTAAGCGAAATAGTATCATGACCAATTTCCAACGGAGCTTGTTTATGTTATCCATGCCCACCGTCATTTTACACAAAATTTATGAAATTTTGGAAGCCTTTTCGAATAATTCTCTAGAAAATATTTCAATAGGTTTTAAAATTTATATTGTAAATTTCATACTGCCGTTATTCATAGATAAATAAAAAAATATATTGTACCCTTACATCCAATCACAGCGCTCCTAATTTGACTTCCTTCACCTGCCTTGGGTACACAAAAGGCCAACCTAATGCTGGGAAAATGTAATACTACCGTTTTCCCTATAGTAAGCTGTACATGTTTGACACCACAAAATAATAAACTACAGAACATCTTTTTTTAATGATGTGGATGAAAAGGTAGAAAATTAACATTCATACAGGAAATGCTAAAAAAACACCAATGAACTGAGTCTGAGGAGATCTGGAGCAACTTTACTGACTGAAGGACCTTGTGGCATCATTTAGAAAAAAATCTTGGAAGTTTTGGGAAATTTGATTTGAACATATGAATTTAGGCATTTATGTTATGTTTTTACATTTAAATAATTAATTAGTACTTTTTAAGTTATTGATAAACTTCTAAACCAAGGTTCTTCAAATGCTTTGAGAACACACATGCACTGGTGGTGAAATATGAATATATTGTATTCCGCTATATGGCAACGTTATGATATGTTTGGGCTGTTTCCATCTTACTCCCATGATCTACACCATTTATGAATGAGTTACTCAAGTTCAATTCGTGTTAATGACTTCATTGAACAATGACATAGGAATATAAGCCTTCTACTGTAGTAAATTGACTTACTTCATATAAGTCAACATCTAACCAAGGATCCTCTATAGTACTGACAACATTACGTAGTGTTGGAACATAAAACTGGCCATTGGTATCAGATAAATACAAGTTTACTTCCATTTCTTTATGATCAGCAGCTATAAATACTTGGTGTTCACTTGTGTCAACTATATGGAAATCCTGTAATTAATAAATACAGGTTTTATCTGGTAATTTGGTTAATCAATGAATTACACATACAATAAATACATGACATTGTCTTTTCAATATTAGCTTGCTCCTTAGGCTGCTATGAAAAAGACAAAGTATTAACCTATTTATCATATAATGCCAATGTATGAATGTATGAACACATCCAGGCTTATAACTGCATATGAGCTCCATAATCTTAGGTTCAAAACCACAGTTATTTCGTAGTGCATTTCTTTTAGACAATAAATGAAAATAAAATAAATCCAACCTGCGTTTTATCAATAATATTTTTACAGTGTGTTGTCCTACTTTTGAGACAAATCATATCAAAATTATAGAAAACTTCATCGACTTTAACTCAAAATATGAACAATTATATGTTAAGGGGGCCTTGAAATCTTTTAACAGCTTCCGAAGTGCTAACTTGTATAATTTGGAATGGGTATAAAAAAAGTTTGCAAGAAACACACTGCCCACACTAGAGACAACAAAAATCAAAGACGATAATTGTGTACTCGATCCTGTGACAACAGGCCAGAGAAAAATGGGTTATCAGTCAGTGTAACCTTGAACATTACTTGAAAAAGTAATTTCAGTCTATTATTACTAAGTCAGTTGTTTTCTAACCAGGACAGGCACTTATTCACAAGGAAAAGCAATAAAAGTTTACTGTAAAAAAAACTTACTGTTGGGTGTAAATTCATTGGAAAATATGCTTTTCTGAATGGACCTCTATTGTGTGAAACAAACATATCACTTGATCGTAATGTAGATTTCTAAAAAGAAAAAGATATAAATATGATATGCATTTTAAAAAATGGTAAATATAAGTTTTTTGTAAGCAGACAAATAAAATTTAATTTCATATTAAAAGTCAAACATATTACATGACAGATTAACAAAAATATTCTAGAAATATTCATTGTTTTCTGCCCTTTGGTCAGTATGCTGTCTCTTTGACACATTCCCCATTTCCATTCTAGATTAAAATCTCTTTGACACATTCCCAATTTCCATTCTGAATTTTATCTAAGTGTCTAATGAATAATATCTTTTAAAGATGTTTAAACAGATATATCAAATGTAAATGTCCATTGAGCAGAATTAAATATCTCATCTATAAAGCAGATGTGTATAGTTTAACACAGTTGGTTGACCTATGTTATAAATTTATGACTTTTTATTTCACTTGGTGACAACACTGTTATTTTTTTCTGACCCTAAACATTTCCTTTATTGTCTAAAGTTTAGACAATAAAGGAAATGTTTAAAAGGATTACAAATCAAGTTTTGTTATTTCCAAAAACCTATCATCTTCAAGCAATGTACTTCTGAATTGTACATTTCCTTCCTGTTCAACACATGTTGTAAGCTGTGTTAAGGAAGTGTATTTCATTGTTACAAATTTTTTTGGTACTTTATCAGACAACCAGATGCCCAACAGGGCACAGCTTTATACGACCGCAGAGGTCGAACCCTGAACAGTTGGGGCAAGTATGGACACAACACTCAAGCTTGATACAGCTCTGAATTGGGATTGGGATTAAATAATTGACACAGCATAGATTTCTGACACAGAATGAATGTGGTCTAATGAACTAAAAAAATAAAATTTACCTATTATGGTCCAATATCCAAAATCTAAGTACATGGCCATGGCTTGATTCAGCATATCAAAGAATCCCAGGAATTCAATTTTTGATAAAATTAAGTTTAATTTTGGACCCTTTTGACCTCAATGTGGACCAATTTGATAACAGGGCCCGAAAACTTAAAATCTAAAATCAGAGTTAGATTCTGCATATTAAGGAACCCCTATACGATGATTTATGAGGAAATCAAACAAAGTTAAATTTGGACCGTTGTGACCTCAATGTTGAACAATTTGATAACAGGGCCCAAAAATCAAAAATCTAAATACATGGTTAGATTTAGCATATCAAAGAACCCCATATATTCAATTATTGTTGAAATCAAACAAAGTTTGTTTTTGGACCCCAATTTGGACAATCTTGAAAACTGGGCCCAATCAAAAATCTAAATACATGTTTAGATTTAGCATATCAATGAACCCCAAGAATTCATTTTGTTAAAATCAAACGTCTAGTTCAATTTTGGACCCTTTGGACCTCATGTGGACCAATTATAAAGGGGGACCAAATTCTAAAAACTTAATACACGGTTAATATTCAGCATATATAAGAACCCCAAGAGTTCAAGAATGGAAATTGGTCAAGAAATAAGCAGTTTATACAAAGTATTAGAAAAGTATTGTTTTTGGTCCCTAATTCCTACACAATTTGGGCCATAACCCCCAAAATCAATCCCAACTTTCCTTTTTGGGAATGGAACCTTGTGGTACAATTTCAGAAAGGTCCATACACTTGCACACAAGTTATTGTCTGGAAACTAGAAAATTGTACAATTTTGTTCACAAATTGGAATTTTGTGAACGTAGTTACACTTACCTGATTTCCTTACATTATGGATTATCTTTCCTGTATTTGGTCACATCTAGCTCAAAACGCTTGACTGATCAAGAATTCAAACCTCTCGGTGAATCAGTCCAAGCGTGAGAACCCCTTCAGTATTCTCCGGCGAAATCCAAACAGATTGCCAAAAGAATTACTAATGGGGAGGAGGTGGGTAGTATATCAGGTAAGTGTAACTACGTTCACAAAATTCCAATTTGTGAACAAAATTGTACAATTTTTATATTACTTGTTACACTTACCTGATATCCTTACATTATGGATATCATTAGATTCCAAAGCAGTACCAACTCAAGCGGTGGACTGTAATTCGTTTGTTCAAATAATGTACACTATAATACACTATATACAAAGTCTAAAGTGTTGTTGTTATAAGACTCTCTACATTTTATGTTTTTATCATAACGACCCTGCATACCCTCGAGTATCCACTTTATGGACTCTACCGTACTACAGACTCACCAGGCGTTGGTTCACTTTCGTTTGTAAAAGTTTAAAAATGTTTGACTGTAAAAACATTAAATAGATGTCTTTTTCATCTCACACACAAAGGTTTAAAAACTTGCATCGCATCTCGTCGGATATGAATAGTTCCAACACTGTACAAACTATATTACAAGTTAAAAACTGTACACATTTTTCTTCTTTTTAATTAGGTCTTTCCACTTTTCCGTGGAAAGATCTATTGGTTTTCTTCTGATTATTAGGTCTTTCAACCTTTCAGGTGAAAGACCTATTGAATTTGTTCTGATTATTATTATTATTATTATTAGGTCTTTCAACCTTTCAGGTGAAAAACCTATTGAATTTGTTCTGATTATTATTATTATTATTATCATTAGGTCTTTCCACTTTTCCGTGGAAAGACCTATTGGATTTCTTCTTCTGATTATTATTTTTTTTTTTTCCTTCGCTGTTTTTTGTTTCGCAAGATGTCGCTTAGATTTTTGGAATATGATATCGAACAGTTTATACGCTTTTGAAACCAACTCTGCTTAACCAAATACTTTCCAAAATAAGAGTTATCTCCCCGAACACTGTTTTTCTTGTTATCTCTAAGGCTTCGTAACCGTAAAAGAAACCGACAAATTTATTTTTCCAAATTGCTCGTTACATCCTCAGGATGTTCCGTTTTATTTTGACCGAAGCCGTATATAGATTCGATCAGTGTTCTCCCCAGAAATTTTGGATAGCATCACATTTGGCGTAAAAAAATAAATTGTATTTTTTTTTAATGTAATTTATCGTGTCGTGGCAACGCTTTATTTCCTTTATGTTATATACATTATTGTTTATTACAAAATGTATTATAATGTTTGTATGCTATAGGCCCTTATTTGGTAAATAAAATATTCTATTCCACCCTATTCATTGTTTTTATATTGTTGAATTCATAACTGAGAATACAATTAAACTATAACCATGATAACAGTATTTTCAGTTTATGTTTTCTATATTCATTTATAGTTCCAGAATTATTTTTTCCTCTTAGTCTAAATAAAAATATATGTGTGGTTCCAGTTACCCTACCTATACCTAGCTAAATGAATGAATGGTTTATTATAGTGCAACCTGTATAGATACAATTGCACTAAATATGTAGGAAAAAACATGGGTTCTTAATAAAAAATTTGAATAGAAAAAATTCTTTATCATGTTTTTGAAACATATTGGTTCATGGTCCCAGTTGTTTCTTTTTACAAAATGATATATTTTTAACAAAGTTATATACAAGTAGTCTATTCTTATTATTAATGCTTACTTTTCTCTTTATGTGTCATTGTTTTCTGTCTACTGTGCCATTTGTGCATATGTAGTTATTATTGTAAAATGCGGATTTTTGTCATATCTGGTCCGGTTCCGATCAGTAGTTTACACTAAAATATTAAATGGTCGCCGAAAGCAATGAAAAATACGAAAATAAAACAATGTTTGACAAGAGATTGGGAATGAATGTGGCGTTTTTAATGCATTAAATGGATGAAACATATACACAAGCCAATTTTGATCACTTTCTAACGAAAGTACAAAACTTATTTAGCCCAAAATAAAAGTTTTCACTCTCGATTTACAGAAAGTAATAGGAAGAGAAAGAAAGTAATACTAATATATTAAAAGTTGTAAAAAGATAAGACTCAACCTCATTTTAAAAGAGAAAATTGTTTGTTTCTTTGAAATTTCATTTAGCAAACATAATTTCGATTTTTTTTTATGATTTTCTGATTACGTTTTCTCCTTGTCGAAATTTGCTGATTGCAAACCACGTGGTATTAATCATGTCAAAGTGACAGCTTGGGGTATTCGTATCCAAACAGTTATCACCCAAAGGGCAATTAACACCTATTTAACCACTCTAAATTGCCTCTATTGTCCGACTTGAAGGATTACAATTAAAAGTGATATATTTTTTTATGATCATAAGTGGTAATTAGATGAAAGTTCAAAATTTAGGAACGAGAAAAATAACATCCTGAAAATAATTATAGCATCGCGGTAATTATTATAGCGTCACGGGAAGAAATATAGTGTCGCGGTACCGCGACGCTAAAACGGCCTGGGTAGAACACTGTTCCATATGAGAGTTATCCCCCTTTTATGTTTGATATAAGAATATGCATTTCTAACTGGTAACCCATAAGTTATATACTAGGGTCTTTTGATTTGAGATTCTTGCTCCAAAAAAATGAAAATAATGTCAAGGTCAAAGGTCAAGGTCATATTATACATTTTGATTTTGGCTTATTTTCACTTGTTTTCAAAAGCCGTATAACTTATCGACAAATTATTTTTACTAAATTGTTAGTTGCGACATGTCGTAACACGTAAATTTTAGTTGAAAGAGTACATAGACATTTGATGCCAGTTTTGCCCCCTTTTATATCTAATATTAGTTGTAAGGTAATACAACTCATTAATAATATAGTAGAGGCCTAGAGTCTTTTGATTTGAGGTCCTTGGTTGATGACCTCGAAATTGAGCTCAAGGTCATAGGTAAATGTAACGTTCTAGATTTTGACCTTTGCTTTTACCTCATATGTATGTAATGATCAAGACATGGGACTTTTTAAAGTAGGTTGCAAGCAATGTGATCTAGAAAAAGACAACCGGAAGTGACCTTTTGTAAACCGGAAGTAGCTATATTTTGTACTTAATTAATGAAAAAGTATATAGAACCATATATTTTTGGAATCAGTGACAAGTAAACAATAAAAAATTACCGGAAGTAACATATTTTAAACCGGAAGTAAAAAATGATCTCCCTTCTTAATATCTTTTTGTATAGAAACCATAATATTTTTTGAATAAGTGTTCAATAAGCTGTCATTTGACGCTAAAATTGACATTTAAAACCAAATTTTAATATTTTCACATAAAAAAAGGTCTTAACTGGTGGAAAGACCATCAATGGTTCTCTGAACAATTGGTTTTTAATTTTATGTATTTTTCTTCTTTTTTTTTTTTTTTTTTTTTTTTTCTTCTTTTTTTTTTTTTTTTTTTTTTTTCTTTTTCTTTTTTTTTTTTTTTTTTACTTCGATAAAACATGAGGGTCTATGTGACGTAAGTAAAATTTGGTGAATGTGGATTCCCTGCTCCAATCAGAAGCTTCCATGATGTTCTTCATTGATGCACCTTTTTAAAGAGCCCAAGAAGGACCAATAGCTCTTGTCGAATGAGCTTTAACAGATTTCTTTTTGTCGTTATATGCCATCTGAATGGTACTCACAATCCATGATGAAATTGTTTGACTTGAAATTGGCTTATGTGGATTGCTAATTGCTAAAAACAATTTACTATCTTGTCTGTTCTCACCACGAAAATTGTCAGTGCTCTTTAGATAGTAAGTTAATGCCCTTTTAGGGTCAAGAAGCTTTTCTGCATCAAAGGCAGGTACAAAAATCTTAGCCCCAAAATGTCCAGGACGGTCTTGTTTTGACAATCCTTCTCCAATAAAATATACTCCTCTGTTATGTACAGAAATATTTCCATCTCCCAAATGTAAGGCCTGTAAATCACTGCAACGCCTGAAAGTAGTGATAGCAATTAAAAATACAGTTTTCCAAATGATAAACTTGAGTTCAGCCTTTTTCATTGGTTCAAAAGGCTTTTTCTTTAACATTTCAAGTATTTTATCTAAATTCCATTCAGGAAGTGGTTTGATCCTTGGAGGTCTTAAATTGAAAACACCCTTCAATAAACGAATAATGTATGGGTGTTGACCTACTGGTATTTTTTCGACTGGTGGTAAAACACTTGATAACATAGATCTGTAGCCCCCTATTGTACTATACTGGAGACCACTGGTATACAGACTTGTAAGAAAATCTGCAATTTCTGTTAAAGAGGCAGAATAAGGATCAATTTCCCTTTCACTACACCAGCCACAGAATTTTTTGAACTTACTAGAATAGTCTTTTTGAGTTCCTGTTCTCCAAGAAGCTGACATGTCTTTTTGAGTTCCTGTTCTCCAAGAAGCTGACATGAGTTGTCTAGTTTCTTTAGAAAAGCCTCTCTTTTTGAAAATTCTGTTGATAGAGGCCATGCAACCAGACTGAATATTTCTGGGCTTGGATGGTATATTTTTGTTCTTGGCTGATGTAGTAGATTTTTTTGAACTGGTATTTTTATGGGATAATCTGATATCATTTTTAGCAGTTCTGGGTACCAGTGTCTCCTTGGCCAATGAGGAGCTACTAGAATTATCTGGCAATTGTATCGATTCATGTGTTGAAGCACTTTCCGTACTAGAAAGATCGGAGGAAATGCATACCCGACAACATTGTCCCATGGTATGGACAGAGCACCTATTGCATATGCTTCCGGGTGTGGAAACCATGAACAAAATATTTTCACTTTGCGATTTTCCGCTAACGCAAACAAATCTATCATTGGTCTGCCTAACCTGACAAAAATTTGTTGAGCTACAGTCTCCTGAAGAGACCACTCTGTGTGTCTTATTTTTGTCCGTGATAGAAGATCTGCTAACACATTCGCTTTGCCTGCTATATGTGCTGCTTTTATCTGAATTTTGTGTTCTATTAGGAGTTTCTTGTTTTTTGACAAAGCTGAATTGATTTGGTGCCCCCTGTTTGTTTATGTATTGTACAACAGTCGAGTTGTCGCATCGCAGAAGTACATTTTCCCTTTCAACTGAGGAAGAAAATGTTGTATTGTTTTCAGTACAGCTTCTAACTCTAGACAATAGATATGTTGAGTTTTCTGTATTTCTGACCAAGTCCCTTGGACTATCTGGGAATCCATGTGACCACCCCAACCGTTCGATGTAGAAGCATCTGTTGTTATGGTCACATGAGTTTCCCAGTGTTGTAAAGATCTGCCCTTTGTAATGTTGGCTGTATCTGACCACCAAATCAGATGAGATTTTAGATATTGTGTAATTGGAACATTCAGTTCCAGATTTTGAGAAGTGGGGCGCCAATGACTCAGCAAATAAATTTGAATTGGTCTCATATGAAGTCTTGCATAGGGAATCATCTCTATGCAAGAAGCCATAATTCCGAGTAGATGTAAAAATTCTCTGGCTGTTGCATGTTTTTTCAATTTCATTTCTTTGACTGTTTTTTTGTAATTTCAACACTCTTTCTTGTGTTGGCATTACTATTCCTAAATCCAGATGGAATAATGCACCTATATATGTTATTTTCTGTGTTGGAGTTAAAGAGGATTTTTTTAGATTTATTATGAAACCCAACTTTACCAGAAGATTCAACACTATCTCTCGATCCTGGACTAACATGAGAGATGATTGATTTACTAGAAACCAGTCGTCCAGGTATACTACCAGTCTGATGCCTTGTGCTCGTAAATGTGCAGCTACTACCGATACTACTTTGGTAAAAACTCGAGGAGCTGTTGTTGGACCAAACGGTAGAGCTGAAAATTGTAAGCAAGGGCTGTTTTTTACACAAAACTTCAGATACTGTCTGTGTTTTTGAAATACAGGGATATGCATATATGCGTCCTTTAGATCGAGAGATATTGCCCAATCCCCTTGTTTTACTACATTCAAGAGTGTTGATAGAGAGTCCATTTTGAAGTGTTGTTTTTGGAGATACCTGTTGAGGGGCTTTAAATTTATTACGGGTCTCATGTCCCCTGTTTTTTTTCGGAACTAGGAAAAATGAGCTGTAGAAACCGTTTAGAATGTCCGCTTGCGGAACATATTCTACAGCGCTTTTTTCCATAAGTTCTTTTACTTCTAAATGTAAAATTTCTAAATCTTTTGCAGGAACAGAAGTTATTTTTACTTCTGTTTTTGGAGGAAACTGTTGAAATTCCAGTTTGTAGCCCTGTTTTATATTTGATAAAACCCACTGATCGTTTGTTATTTTTGTCCATTCCTTTAGAAATAGGCTTAAACGACCCCCTACAGGTATCTCTGGAAGCAACATTTTCACATGAAAGTTGCTTACCTTGTTCTGATAGTCATTTCTTTTGTTGCCCTTTTGCATGAAATGAGTTGTTAAAACGACAAAAATTGTTTGTTGTACCAGAACTCTTGTCGTCTTTATCTGGTCTTGTTACTGTACTAGTTCTTTGCACTGTACGCTGTGTACCAGATTTTGCCCCTGTTAATGTAGAACCTTGTGCATTGTCAAATTTTGGTTTCTTAGACCAATCATTAGAAAATTGATTGCCTGTAGCTTTCCTTTTCACTGAAAAAGTTTTATTCACGTGTAATTCAGGCAGTAACTCTTTTAATTGTTTATTTTTGTCAACCCTGTCTTTAAGAGTTTGTTCCATATTGTCACCAATGACACCTGACTTTGTCAAAGGTAACGACACAAGTGGATGCTTAAGCTCTTTAATATCATTAAGACCTGTGTCCTCTAAAGTAGCTTTTCTACGAATTAAGTGGTGAAATGCACCGGCCCGTGCCACTTGGTCCAAAGATTTTGTAGACATTGCAAATATGTCTCTTACTAGTTGGGCCACACCAATTTAATTTCTTGTTCTACGGATTTTTGGACTCCAAAATTTGGGGCGAGCGAGCGATTTGAAAATTTTAATAAAAAAATATTTAATTTGCAAATTTTTTAGGCGAAGCTTGAAAAGTAAAGGCGAGCGATTATAATTTTTTTTTATAAACATAAAATAGTAGGTTTTGACAATATTAAAGTTTGATTTATCACTTGTACTTTGACATTTCTTTAATTTCTGAAGTATTTTTCCCTGTTCACCAAGAAATAATTAAATCTGGTCTATGTATGTGTTCCTGACAATGAGACAATTCTCCATCCAAGTCATAATCAGTTTGGGGACAACCCCTTAATGTTATAAATATCCCTTTTACATGTTTTATGAGGGATCAATATAAATTATAATATATTTGTTTGTACAAAAGGGCTCATATTTTCTCAAAGAACTATATATCTATCTGGTATTAAATGGTCAAAACATGTCCAAGAATTTTGTAATATTCCTGGACTTTAACCATGTTAACACATTTACTTTAACAGTTTAATATTATTCAAAATAAGTGGATCTCTCTTTTAGAAAAAGTTGCTTAAAATATGATGTAACTCTCCTCTTTTTGAGTACAAAATTTTAAGTTTTCAAAGGTTTTGTATAGAAGAACTATACAAATCCTTGGTTTTTCTATTTTCTTTTCTACATCAGTAAAATGACCCCTTGTCTGAGGAAGGGTTGTTCTCAACCTGATAATAACAAACACAGGTCAAAGTACGGCCTTTTACACATGGCTTTGATACAGACCAAACAGCAGGCTATAAAGGACCCCAAAATTATTAGCGTACACAATTCGAACAGGAAAACCAACGATCTAAATTATATATCATGTATATCCAAATGGGAAAATACCAATCAACAAACGATAACTGCTGAACGACAGGCCCTCAATCAATCAGGACAGGTGCATAAACATGCAGCGGCTATGGATAGTTTTGTTTCGCCAGCATACAATATAATTGCAGTTGAAGGCAAATCCTTCAGAAGTTCTTTGTACTTTATTCTAACAACGAACATTTTTTGATAAGGAATATAAGTAAGGGGGAAAGTAACCAATTTTTTGTTCTTTACAGGTATTTCCACTGTTATAAATTTATATCGGAGCACTCCCGCTTTGGATAAATAGGTTTCATGCTGAAACAAATACTCTCACAGATATTTTTAAAAAGTGTGGTGGGGTGCTTTTATGTTTAAAATCGTTATATACAGGTTAGACTGTGATTTTAAAAACAAATGTTGATATCTTTTTATATTTACAAAAAAAAAACGGTACGGGAAATGGACATGATTACATTTCCGGATGCGGGAAGCGGGAATATAAAAATTTTTTTTAAAAAGGTGCGGGCGGGTCCGTCGAACAAGGAAATCAAATTGGTGTGGCCTTGGATAGATTTATCCAAATTAACTTCATTTTCTGACAAAGTATTTAACAAATTGCCCAAAGCTGGTTGTGTGTATGCTGTAGTAATTATCCCCATGCGTGCAGCTACCTGTTGCCTTGATATGCCAACTTTTCAAGGGATTTTAAACAAGGATTGTATAAATTGCTTTTCTGGCTTACTGCATAAGCTTTAGCACCATGTTTTTTCACTAATAAATCAGGTACCATATTATCTAGACTAGGTACTTCTAAAATGTCACTAGTTTTCTCGTGAACAGGAAAACTGTGTCTATACTCATCATTATAGGCTGTCAACCTTTCTGGATTTTTACACCTCCAAGAACCAGATAAAATATCAATTTGACTATTGTCAAGAATAAGACCTCCAGAGCTTGTTTCCTTAAAAAATGTCTTAACATCATCCCCAAATAAAGATTTTAAGTGATCATTATTGTTCTCATCTGAATCACTTTCATTACCCTTCACATATTTACTAAATCTTGATGAAGATTTTTGAGGATTTTCAGTTTCACTTTTTAAAGAAGACTCATCTTCTGATAGTAAACCTATGTCATGTCTTTCTCTATGACCTGGTGCCAAAGATACAACATCATCATTTTCCCTTTCACGAACTGAATCTGTTGGAAAATGTTCATGGTTAGAATCCTCAACAAGTCTGTGCGCTCCTGAAGAGCCACTATCTTGTTCAGATTGATTCTGACAAGGTCTCTGCTCACCTGATGTGACAGTATCCTTGTTTATATTTATACCATCGTTTGAACTAAATAAATCAAAAAATTTATCAAACCTGGTTTCTATCTGTGTGAAACGGCTGAAACGGCTTTCCCATTTCTTATTCAGTTCCTTGACCTCATCCTTTTTCTTGGACCTACAGGAACTGGTCTTTCTCGAGGCTTTGGGCTCCGCCATTTTATCCCGAGTATCACCTGCCAATGACGACTTTGGACTGCTGGCAGTAGAAAATACCTCGTCTTCACTGAGCGTGTGGTGAACGGTAGCTTCCGTCATCCTTGCACGCATACAAAAACTTAAATTGCAAAAATTATGTCAAAGACACGTTAATTCTGACGAATAAAGAAACGTGACCGCTTTGGATTTCGCCGGAAAGAATACTGAAGGGGTTCTCACGCTTGGACTGCTTCACAGAGAGGTTTGAATTCTTGATCAGTCAAGCGTTTTGAGCGAGATGTGACCAAATACCGGAAAGATAATCCATAATGTAAGGATATCAGGTAAGTGTAACAAGTAATATTAAAAATACTTATTTTGACCCCTTTTGGGACCCTTGTTCCTAAACTGTTGGAACCCACCACGTATCATCGTACAGAGGATGTAGGTACTAACCAAGCGGGCATGATCGATTTTGAACTGACACGGTAACAAAAATCTTTGTTTTGTTTTATCAACATTCAGTGCACATTTCTCAACATCTGAAATTCCTGCTCCAAAATAATTTTCGCATAGCATTTTCCTATTTATAAGACAACTTTGATATTCTAATAAAAACAATTAACTTGTAAATGCGCAAATAGTTGTGAATGTCAACACCAACTTTCAATTTCGATACAATTGTCGAGACATTTACATGTTTTATCTGAAAGAAAGCGAATACAGGGTAAAAGTAATAGTTACCAATCATAAACCTACCTGTAATTACTCATTCCTTGAAATTTCTTGGGTAATAAACGAGTATGAAAATTTAGTTTTTGTGTAGGGTGTACAGCAACTTAACTATGCACCGTACAGAAGGCTTTATGTGGTCAGCTAAACAACATACACAACGTTTCATTTCGGAATAAAATATCGAAAAAAAACATATGCATGAAAGATTTCACTGCCAATTATTGAAACAGCTATACTGTTTACACACACACAGCAGCCTTCTATCAGAAAAAGAGTTGCAATGAAAATAGGATTATATCGGATGAGACGAGTGCCAACTTCTTTGACAGGTGTTTTCACATATTTTTAGTAATCGTTCTTGTTTTGGGAATATAATGAGACATCTCTTATCATTAACCTACGACCAAATCATTTCTTAAAACAACAATTATGTTTAGATCAAAGTACACATTGATATTATGTGAACAAAACAAAGATTTTCGTTACCGAGGAAGATTAAAATCGATCACACCCGCTTGGGTAGTACCTATATCCGCTGTACTGATGATACACGGTGGAACCATAACCCCAAAAATCAATCCAAACCTTCCTTCGATGGTTTCAAACCTTGTGTTTAAATTTCATAGAGATTCATTCATTTTAACTAAAGTTATTGTCCGGAAACAAAGCAGACGACGACAACATGATAGCATTATATGATGCAAAAAATTGTTGCGGTCATATAAAATGCATGGCAAAGCCTGGATCAGTTATATTTTAGACAAACATTTATAAATAAATGGAGAATGTGTTCTTGGGAAACAGATGATGTCCCTAGGTGAGGCATACAAATCCAGCCATTTTTCTATTTTTAAAGGGACCTAATTCTAGAACAGTAAAAGTGACACCGACCGATTGCAAGCATGATCTGTGTTTTTGTTTTATAATAATCATTGTGTGTAAGTTTCATAGAATTTGGTTGGGCCACTTTAATAAGAAATTAGAAACAAAATTCAGCATTTACCGTTTGAAAAGGTCATAACTATATATATATATGTATATTTATCGCTATTATCTGTATTTTCCTTTGATCTTTTTTGTGATAATTTTCATATCACTTTTGCGCTTAGTACAAAAAAGTTTATATTTTTATGACATTGACCTAATATTTTTTTAATTATTTTAAATTAATACATTGATAGCTTTTTAAATCGAATCACTTTTTTTTCTCTGATTGTAGAGAAAGTGTTCCATGATGAAATTGACATTATAAGAAATATAGCTATGTTACTATATTTAGGTAATAAACACAGCTATAGTTGCAGTATAAAAAGATGATTTCTCGTAAGACGGTTAAATATTTTACAGTGAATTTGATAATGAATTAATTCAAAGTTAATAAAATCAAATCATGTTTCTAAAAAATAAAAAAAGTCAGTTCTACATAAATCTACTACTAATGATCGTCGGTCTGTCTGCATTTCTTTGGCATACGTACATGTATATTTCCTAGTGTGCTTTGAAAAAACACCCCTATGCTCAGTCATAGATACTACGTTAAAATCATAGAAAACTTTAAATATCAGGAAAATTTATGTACACAACAATTTGGAAATTTTCACTCCACGTTCCAAATATCAATTACTAGACATTTAGTAAAATTGAAACTACTGAAACTGAAAAAAACAATAAGTCATAACTCAAAATCATTAATCAAACATCCAATTTACCACCTAACTTGACTTTAAAACGATGAAAATGATGTTCGCCATAATTTGAACACTCCGGATGATCAGTTGAAACAACTTTTTTCAAATGAATGAACAAGCTGTGTGATTACATATATATATATCAAATCAGCCTGCGCCAACAAAAAGTACCAAAAAAGAAAATGCATCATCATTGCATAGAAATATTTTTTGTTGGAATTTATATTAATTAATATTCGAAAATACACATAATAGCGATAAATAGATTATTAATGTTTTTTTAAACTCGATGCATCTTCTCATTCTCATCTCATCCCTTCGATGAGATGAGAATGAGAAAATGCATCTAGTTTAAAAACATAAATAATCTATAAAGATAGAACCATGTTCTGGGTTTTGTGGTAATAAGCATTCTCATCTCATCCCTTCGATGAGATGAGAATGAGAAAATGCATCTAGTTTAAAAACATAAATAATCTATAAAGATAGAACCATGTTCTGGGTTTTGTGGTAATAAGCATTGTATAAGGTTTGTAATACTTGGTTGAGGCAAACTGAATTTAGAGAATGGAAACCAATTTCAGTATGAACGTATGGAGGGACAAGGGCAACACTTACTGCCCCCCTCTGCTGCGGCTTGGGCATAAAAATATTAGACTGGTCCATTAAGCATGTTTGATTAACTAACCATGAGACCGTAGAATGTGAAATTCTAGCATAACGATTAAGGGCATACGATACAGTTTTAAACCTGTATTTACAAGTTGATGAAAATTTGCATATTGGCTATTTTTTTACCTGATTAAATCAAACATGTAATAAAAAATATACCTTCATGCCCTACGTTTTGAGTAAAACGAGGTCGAAATTTTGTATATTTACTCAAAATTCAGATTTGTAGCCGTATTTTCATTTTCGAAAGAAAGACATAACTTTTTTGTTTTAAAAGATAAACACAAATTGTTTTTGTTAAATAATCGGTTATTTCTGTATTTTATAAGTATCATTAAACATCATGCAATTTTTATTCAGAAATAACTCATATATATCAAATGTTCATGAATAGGGGAAAAAAACGTAATTTTTTGCTGCATGTTTATCAAAATTAAAAAAATTACGCTATTTACAGTTTTATAAAATTTTGGTCACATAATCTCCTTGCAAAATGAAACAAATTGCCGTTTTTAAAAATAGGGGTCTATGCACTCGTTTTCAAATTAAATCAGTTTGAATGATAAAAATCAGTCGAAAAATGCATCTTTTCCCGATATGTCATAGTTTGACGTCGCGAAAATAACATTTTACGTTAGCAACGTCATTACCTCCCCTGTAACTGTATCGTATGCCCTTAAATAATAGCTTCAACTTACCTGTACAAATACATACTCATTTCTGACAATCATAGAGAATGGATCAATTTCACCAATATCTTTGTCTGGAGTAACATCTTGACAATCTGGAGCAACACAGGCTAAATATTTACTGGGTCCTAACACTGCAATGAAAGAATAAAAGCAATTCTAAAGATCTTATTCAATTGTTATAAAATATTACTTTTTATATGCTGAAGATTCAAAACACATTTTAAGTGCCTCAAAATTATTTAAAATGTGAATCAATGTCTCAAATAGTCCTTTTGCACAAAATGTTTCTTAAATCAAAGGATCATCTTTAATGAAAATATGAATATATGAAAACATGTAATCTCAAACTTAGGGGTGGGGTGGGGGTGGAGGGGAATCTTCAAAACAACACAATAGGTGCACCACTTCAATGTGTTAAAACTTTTTGTGAATATCCAAAGTTCTAAGTTGCATTCTGCAAACAACATCAGAACATTGGTCTGGTCTTAAATAGATTGGAACAAAAATTATTAAAAAGTTTCATGATTGAAATGTCAGTTTTCACTCAAATTTATTATAAAGTGATTTATATAAATTGCCACTCACTGTGTAAATCTTGGATTTCCATATGAACAGTTAAGTTCTTTTGGTCTACATTTTCTACAGCCCTGTAACATAATATTTAATACTTATGTATAACTAACTGTTACTACAATAATGTAAAATATGTTCCCTATTCATGCTATTGGAATTTCTACATAATATAATATAATGTTATAACAGAAACAAAGAAGCATTAACTGCCTTATTTTTGTATTTGTAATTTGCTCTGTTTAGAAAATACCCTAAAATTTAATATAATACTTTAAAGGGAAACTTCGCAAAAAAATCAAAAATTGATATTATGTTCATTCTGTATAAAAATGCTCAAATTCATAGATATTAAAGTTTTATTCCGCTAGATAAGCAATCACCATCGATTTTAAATTTAGAGGATCAATTCTCTGCGATCCGCCATTTTGTCTTCTTTCCCGATTAATAAAAACGATATGTCTATAAACCACAAAGAAACAAAACTACAGTAACCGATGTAGTCGTAATTGCGTGTCGATATCTTGTCAATCGTACGGTTGTTTTATCCGACTAACTAACTTGATACGAAAAATATTCTTACTTTTTTTAAATTACCATGGTCTGTTGTTTTTAAACTGTTGATATTGGAATTAGGTGAAAAGTCAAAGTTGAAATCATAAATAAGTGTTCCGTGAAAATTGTTTTCGAAAATCTAATTTGTTCATAATTCTTTAAAGTAATAAACAAATATATTTTGATCTTCCCTCATCTGATCACCAGCATGGCTAAAGGTTTTACTTCCAAAGGTATTGTGAGGGGTGTGAGGTGACACGTCCAGGTATTCAAGCGGATTTCCTGTCGGGCTTGCAAGTTCATGCATCGTTTCACTTCTGCAGGTATTGATCAGTGTACACGGCTGATAACTTATAACTTATAACTTTCCATTTTGAACTATCAGATGAATAATATACAACTCTGTCTTACTTGTCATTACTAAACTCATACGCTTGTTTATAAATAACATTTCTGGTGTAAAGAATATAATTCATAAACATATAAATAATACCCAAAAAATAAGATTTGATGAAATTAAAATCTATTTAAATATTTTTTCCAAGGGTGAATTTGGGAAAATGTAATATATAGTCATTGTCAATAGTGAAGGACAGATTGGAACAGACCAGAAATATTGATTTAAAAAAATGTACGCACTTGCAGACGATTCGTTTATACGACTGGATAGAAAGTTACGGAACTATAGCGCAATTTAAAATATATACATGTATACATTGAACATAAGAAAAAAACATATATTTTGAATAAATAGGGGTAAAAGTGTTGTAAATAGACTAGTCCACGTATGCCAACAGTATGTAATCATCGAATGTCGATAGACTATTGTATACCAGAAGAAGAAGAGAACCAATTTGATTTAAATACAGGTCGATGTATAACTTTTGCTTTGGTTCATTGAAGCTGTGGACCTAGTAAAATCACAGATTTATATTTCAATAAGATTGTTCTCGAACAAAGAAAGTAATTCGTCATCACAATTGTTATATATGCCACTGGACGAACATTAATTATCCCCAGGGAATGTGAATATTTTGCTGGAAAACTTTTGAGTATCAAAGTTTCAAATTAATTTCGGGATTTATTTTCTTTCTTGGTATTCAATAACAGAAAAAAGAATAAATTACTTGTTCGCTAAATAGGGGTATTCTTGTCAGATAAAAGACTTTTAGTTATATTTAAAAAATAGGGAAATATGACATTAAATTGGTTCTGTCTTTTTTTTAAACATCGTTAAAAAGATGTGTGTCTAAGGTGAACGCCACAAGAACCCTGTAATACTAGTACGAGAGTATAGCATGTAAACATTCCTTCTCAATAATATGGTTGTATTGGAAATCTTTTCATACAGATTGACAACTCATTGTCCGATATGCATGTAATATTTGCCACATGACGCCCATAGTTCTTTCTACCATTATTTTATTCTGTGATATTGCTGTAAACATCGATGGTTCACACCCAAACAAAATGGGAGTAATGGACCTTCAGAGCTTCTCCGTGTTATACACTTGTGAAATATATAGACGAAATTTCTGTATTGAAATGAATCTACATCTCACAAACAGGATTTTCAAATAACGATTGTGAGTAATCACCTTACAAACCAATATAAACGTATGGCAAGATATAACCATGAAGGAATTTAGTTTTTGTCAGACGCAAGAACTCATCACTATATATATCATAAACGTATACGTATATATATGCATACAGTTTCAAATATTAAGAACAAGCGGTCGATGTCGATAGTCTGTAAAATTCTAACTGTTCAGAGTTAGACATGTCACTTGTTCATTCTTGGAAGCCTTCATATTCCCCGTCTAACGATGGGAACTCTTTCTGATTGTGTTGACTATAAATGCTTGTATGGTAATTCTGTCGTTTATCTGTACAAGCGGTTGCATTTCCTCTCCTTTCCCAACAAACAAACGAACGAAACGCCACTAGTCTGATTTCTCTGGAGCTCATCCTCAATGGCTCTTATACGTCAGGAAACTTACATGTATACTAATAATGATTGTTTCAAGAACAACGATGTATGGACAAACTATTATAAATTCGTCAATATCAGTTATGCATGACTAAAATATAACTTTTATTACAACTACTGTATTACTTATTTGGATTAATGACGGCTATCATGTTCAACATTGCACAAATATTATCATAGAATTTTAAAAAAAATCCTCAAAAATCCTCAAAAGAAATAATGCCTTAGCTTAGATAATTGATATTCTTTTCACAAAAAGTTCGTGTAAATGATTGTCAAATGAATTTAATTATGTAAGAATAAAATGTTAAAAAGAAACTAAAAAAAAATCATGCATGTTGTATGTTGTATTTTTTTGTCAATTAAAAACTTTAAAATTGCAATAGTTTTATTAGCATTTAAACACAGCCAGATTTGAATACAAGTTAAGAAATTCCGGTAAAGTCAATGATATCAAACAGATGTACAATGGTATATCAAATTGGGTAATATTGCATTTAGTTTTTATAAAAGATTAAATTTAAACTACTATTTTTTGCTTCATATTTGAATCTTTACGCCAATTGCCGCTAAGAAAGTAATCAAAAATTGTTTCCTTTTATTTTTATACACTTTCGGAATTACGAATCTGAATTTTATTTTCAATTCATTTACACAATTTAATTATTGTATCTTTATTCTCATCGTGTATTAAATCTTAGTGTATTAACATCGTGACAGCATACTCTTTCTAATCCTTTCTGTTTATCCTTTCCAAATAACAACATTTATACCTGTGTACGCTTGAACTCACACCTGCGGCTAAATAGCTACAAGGTAAACGAATTGACCTCAAGCCGAGAAATATACAGTGACCTTTACAAAATGATATACACACTCTGCTCACACATTAGTTGCATTGAAATGATTAACAAAACAATAACGGTAAATAGAACTGAAATATTTTCAGTTCAATATCAGTAAAAATGTTCAATAAATATTTTATGAAAAAAATCTCAACAATAATTAATTAAATTTATTCAAAAACATTTACTAGAGATAATTTTATAGGAGTTTAATTCAATCAATACAAAACGGTATATGCATATTCATTTTCGTTCATTCTTATATTGTGTTTCATAACTTCGACCATTCGTCAGCTGTGCGCTTTTAATTACGTATATTGTCGATAAGCTATAAGAGTTAAACAGATTTTATTTTTTCCCAGAATTCAATAAATCGGGCTAATACGTCACGACCCACTCGAGAATTCAACCAAAAAAGTTACAAATACTTGATTTTCTCCGTTATTAGAAGGAATATAAATTTAAAACTTTGCAAATGTGTTTTTTATGTTAAGATGAACATAATTAGATGATAAGTAAAAAATCGCGGAATTTCCCTTTAATCCCAAAGCAAGTACAGCTTATAGGATATACATACAATGTTTGACAAATTAATTATAGTACACATTCAATCATAAAAATATGTTTCACAAAGAATTTTTGATCTAAATATCCTACCAATAAAATCTGTGCGATACTGCTTCATGTAACAATGTCCAGGTTTTTCCAAAATCACCACTTGAAAATAACTGGAAAAAAAATATTGTTGAACAGTTCAGGTAAGATGAAATGATGGCTGTTTTCCATCCAGAAGCAAATTAAATGCATATTCAGGACAAGATCATGTTAATTTGGTTTTACTCAGCCAGGATTAAACCCACAACTTCCTGCACTGTAGAATTTCAATCTACCACAAAACCATTTATGGCAGTTCAGTTCAGTTAACATCACTACAGAAATATGAGAGATATATTTGGAGATGGGATAGGGATGATGTAGAGCAATGGTTATGTTGTAATTATTTTCGCCAAAGTGTGATGGTTCTAACTGATATATGGCATGGGATAGCTAATTTAAAATCTACAGGCTATTGTTTCACAAAGATTCGTACGACTTACGTTTACGAATAAACTTACGTTAAGCGTAAGATTTTACCTACGAGTGTTTCACAAAGGTGATCGCAAACGTAACGTAGACTTACGATTGTAATGGAAAAGGGGTGCTCTCTTTGACAGCCGCGTTCATGTCTATAAAAAGAATAGTTCTTTCAAAACCAGGAAGAATATTCATACCATCGTATTTTGAAATAGTTATCAGTTTTTTTGTTAGTATAGTAATGAGATTTAGTGAGGTAAGCATGATAAGTGTCCAATCTAGTTTTAAGAAATTTTTTGCTTTGATTTTATTAGAAAATTGACTGGCGGAGGTTGTTTTTTTTCATGCACGGTCTGTTTCTGCTATTGTTGAAGAATGATGAAGTCATACAAAAAAGCCAGTTACATTCATTGGGACTTTTTTACTAGAAATTATAAGTGTTATTTATGAACAGGTATAAAGTGTGTTAAGCATTGTGAACGTTTCTTGTGCATGTCTAGGTTTTTTTTGTCAAGGAGAAACCCACTGGCAAACCAACAATCAATTATGGAAATGTAAAAAGTATATGCATATTTTTATTTCATATTTATAACGCTATGCGGTGCATTTGTTTCTGTATCATCCAGCAAATATAATAGTCATCAGGACATTAAACAAGAGGCTCTCAAGAGCCTGAATCGCTCACCTTAATTCTTTTGGTTAAATCTCTCATCAATGATTATTTTGGCTTTTCAATTTATTTAAATGTTTTTTGGATCGTCCTATTTTCTTCAAAAGCCAAAAAAAATAATCATTTTCTCCTATGTTCTATTTTAGCCATAGGAGCTATGTTTCTTGACATACAAGGAAATAAAATATAAAATTTATACTAGATACTCTGAAACTCATTTAGCCTAAGTTTGGCTGAAATTGATACAGCAGTTTCAAAGGAGAAGATTTTTTAAAGTAAGTCAACATGATGAACAAATTGTGAAAAAAGTCTTTAAAGGGCATTAACTCCTTAAGGGGTCAATTGACAATTTTGGTCAAATTGACTTAATTGAAGATCTTACTTTGCTGAACATTATTGCTGTTTACAGTTTATTTCTATCTATAATTATATTCAAGATAATAAACAAAAACAGCAAAATTTCCTTAAAATTATCAATTCAGGGGCAGCAACCCAACAACAGGTTGTCTGATTCATCTGAAAATTTCAGGGCAGATAGATCTTGACCTGATAAACAATATTACCCAACGTCAGATTTGCTCTAAATGCTTTGGTTTTTGAGTTATAAGCCAAAAACTGCATTTGACCCCTATGTTCTATTTTTAGCAATGGCGACCATGTTTGTTGATAGATCATAACTCCGGATACAATTTACAAACTAAATACCCTAAGGAACATTCAGTTAAAGTTTGGAAGTATTTGGCCCAGTAGTTTCAGAGGAGAAGATTTTTGTAAAAGATTACTAAGATTTATGAAAAATGGTTAAAAATTGACTATAAAGGGCAATAACTCCCAAAGGGGTCAACTGACCATTTCCATCATGTTGACTTATTTGTAAATCTTACTTTGCTGAACATTATTGCTGTTTACAGTTTATCTCTATCTATAATAATTATCAAGATAATAACCAAAAACAGCAAAATTTCCTTAAAATTACCAATTCAGGGGCAGCAACCCAACAACTGGTTGTCTGATTCATCTGAAAATTTCAGGGCAGATAGATCTTGACCTGATAAACAATATTACCCCTGTCAGATTTGCTCTAAATGCTTTGGTTTTTGAGTTATAAGCCAAAAACTGCATTTGACCCCTATGTTCTATTTTTAGCAATGGTGACCATGTTTGTTGATAGATCAAAACTTCGGATACAATTTATAAATTAGATACCCTAAGGAACATTCAGTTAAAGTTTGAAAGTATTTGGCCCAGTAGTTTCAGAGGAGAAGATTCTTGAAATAGTTTACGACGACGACAGACAACGGACGACGACGGATGACGACGGACGCCAAGTGATGGCATAAGCTCACTTGTCCCTTCGGGACAGGTGAGCTAAAAAGCATAAAATATATTTAAAAAAAAAAGAAAATGTGGTGTGATTGCCAATGAGACACCCCCTTTTAACCTGGGACAGTGTCAAACATAACAACATAAACTTGAACGAACTATAAAAATCAGTTGAAAAAGGTTTAACTCATCAGATGGACTAAAATACAAGTGGACGTGGACGGGAACTTGTACATCCCAACAACAAAAAGATACTAGGTACAGATCTGAGAATACTCGCAGTTAAATGGCAGCTAGTTCAAATCCTCCAACAACCAATAATTACATTAGATGTATGTTTCATAATAATATTTTATTCTGATTGGCTAACTGCACATCACGTGTTATTCCGTAAGCAGTTGCATTGCTCAATACAACTTTTCACTCATGATAACACGTGCTCCAACAATAAAGTGCACAGGTGAATTAAATAATAAAATATATAAAATTCGTGTTTTCATGATCATAGCTAAAAAATGTAATTATAAGTATTGAATACTTCTTTTGGTAACTTTATAGGGTGGTAAAAGCGTTGACCGTGTGTACATTTTTAGAATGAAGCGCTTCCGCGCTTCATACAAAATGTACTTCCGTCAACGCTTTTACACCCCAATAAATTTACAAAAAGAAGCATTCAATTCGTAAATAAACAAGAGGCTCTCAAGAGCCTGAATCGCTCACCTTAATTCTTTTGGTTAAATCTCTCATCAATGATTATTTTGGCTTTTCAATTTATTTAAATGTTTTTTGGATCATCCTATTTTCTTCAAAAGCCAAAAAAAATAATCATTTTCTCCTATGTTCTATTTTAGCCATAGGAGCTATGTTTCTTGACATACAAGGAAATAAAATATAAAATTTATACTAGATACTCTGAAACTCATTTAGCCTAAGTTTGGCTGAAATTGATACAGCAGTTTCAAAGGAGAAGATTTTTTAAAGTAAGTCAACATGATGAACAAATTGTGAAAAAAGTCTTTAAAGGGCAATAACTCCTTAAGGGGTCAATTGACAATTTTGGTCAAATTGACTTAATTGAAGATCTTACTTTGCTGAACATTATTGCTGTTTACAGTTTATTTCTATCTATAATTATATTCAAGATAATAAACAAAAACAGCAAAATTTCCTTAAAACTATCAATTCAGGGGCAGCAACCCAACAACAGGTTGTCTGATTCATCTGAAAATTTCAGGGCAGATAGATCTTGACCTGATAAACAATATTACCCAACGTCAGATTTGCTCTAAATGCTTTGGTTTTTGAGTTATAAGCCAAAAACTGCATTTGACCCCTATGTTCTATTTTTAGCAATGGCGACCATGTTTGTTGATAGATCATAACTTCGGATACAATTTACAAACTAAATACCCTAAGGAACATTCAGTTAAAGTTTGGAAGTATTTGGCCCAGTAGTTTCAGAGGAGAAGATTTTTGTAAAAGATTACTAAGATTTATGAAAAATGGTTAAAAATTGACTATAAAGGGCAATAACTCCCAAAGGGGTCAACTGACCATTTCCGTCATGTTGACTTATTTGTAAATCTTACTTTGCTGAACATTATTCCTGATTACAGTTTATCTCTAACTATAATAATATTCAAGATAATAACCAAAAACAGCAAAATTTCCTTAAAATTACCAATTCAGGGGCAGCAACCCAACAACGGGTTGTCTGATTTATCTGAAAATTTCAGGGCAGATAGATCTTGACCTGATAAACAATATTACCTCATGTCAGATTTGCTCTAAATGCTTTGGTTTTTGAGTTATAAGCCAAAAACTGCATTTGACCCCTATGTTCTATTTTTAGCAATGGCGACCATGTTTGTTGATAGATCAAAACTTCGGATACAATTTATAAATTAGATACCCTAAGGAACATTCAGTTAAAGTTTGAAAGTATTTGGCCCAGTAGTTTCAGAGGAGAAGATTCTTGAAATAGTTTACGATGACAGACGACAGACGACGGACGACGACGGACGCCAAGTGATGGCATAAGCTCACTTGTCCCTTCGGAACAGGTGAGCTAAAAATGCATCTAAGACAAAATCACAAATCCGTACACATCCAACAAATAATTTATTTCGTGCAAAGACGTCATAAACAGTCAGAGAAAAACATGACCTTGTGTAAAAGCAAACATGTCTACACTCTAAAAAATGTGTTTAAGGCCTAAATATAAACCTATACATGTTACGTGTAATGCATTTGTAAACACGTTCTTATCCTATATATGTTCTTCTCCTAAACATGTTAAGGATACGTTTTTTTTTTATTATTTTGTTTTGTATCCGAGAGTTGTAATTTTCCGGCCCAAATTACTAATTCATTTGGGTCATGCTTATTTCTTTATTAGTGTATATATAAAGGGCGATCTTAATTAAATCCCGCTGATGCACACCCCTTTGTCTCAATTTCTTTACGATTGCGCTATGATCGTGAATTCAGTGTTACTCTAAAATGAGGTATCAAGAACATAAGAGGGTTGTAGTTTTCTTGTAATATGTATTATTTAATTTCCTCATAGACGACAATGATAGGCTATTTCGAGATACAGACTAGAAAGTTGATTATTTTAACGAAAACTTGCTTAATTACAGATATAATATTCGGAGAGTATTTTTTAGTCTAAAAAATGTAGGTTGTTGTTGCTTTTCTTAACATAATGTGTATACTTATCTCCCATGCATGAGGGGGGGGGGGGATGGCTATATATCACCTGTATAAAAAAAAAACACACACACACACAGACCCACACACATCTTGCGTTTGTCTGGTCACGATCGAGATAAAAGGTTGCCCAATCTTTCACTGTCAATTTTTATTAAAAATCAACAAAATTCAGTGTTTTTAAAAACACAATAAACGGTTTCAAGGGAAAAAAAAACTTTAATTTCCTTGTTTAATCGGCCACACTAAAGATTCAGTTTCAAGTATATAACTATATATTGAAATGTAGTCATTATAGACTCAAAATGTGTTCATATTTTAATAAATCCCATAGACTTGTGTTGCGCCTTTTGAGTTTTCTCCTACAGTACTGCATATTTTATTTATCCAATTGCACAGTGTCATTGGGAAAGTTGAATCATTATTACGGACATATCTTTTTTCCGAATTTATTCCGTATTTAGAAAAAAACAAAAGATTTTTCACAGATTTAAAAGTAAAATTTCAATTAGATACATTCACAATCCCGAATCACAATATTCTTGACCACCGTTGGGTATTCTTTCACAATCATTTCTCTCGATAATTCGAATGACACCCATGATCTGTAACCGAAGTGCGAGTGGAAGGAAATTAAGGGGGCTTTGTAAAATTTTGGAAATGTTAAGGAGGACTATCATACTTGTATTTAATTCTTCTAAGCGGGAGGGGGAGGGGCAATGAAATGTTTTCAAAATACTTTAGCAATTCTGTATACAATGAACACACTATTTTTTTACGTGGAGATGCATACTCAAGAGACAACCTACCGTGCGCTGCCTATACAATAAAAACTTGTAATATTTTGACACAGAGAAACTAATTTCGCTCGGGCTCATTTCCTAAAGTCACAAGAAACCTCAAATTGAAAAAAAATAATGCATATGCTTTTTTTTATAACTCAATGGATAGATTTCATTATAAAACTTATGTACATATACTTTTTTCTTAAGTTAATTCTTTAATTTGTTCATATCTAAAAGAAGTCTTCTTTATTTTCATTGCTTCCTTCCAGGAAGCAATTCCTCGATATATTTTCTGTATGCAAAGTAACCTCAGTGTGACCCATCTCGTAAAAATCCGGTGATCGCAATACGCATGAATGTCCTTTAAAATAAACTATTATCTGATTGTACATGTTAAACACATGCTCAATATTCATGCTTTTTGTTGATTGTTGACAAACAGGTGACAATCGTTAAACTTCGGCTTCAAAACACAAACTTTAATTACCTGCCATATTTTCACAATAACATTGACCAATTGAGAAAAAAAATGACGATTATACGAAATTTATGCGAAAAAAATGATAAAATCGTGCCCAGAAGACTAAGTTTATGACGTTTGAATGCATTGGTTCAAGAATTGGAATAACATTATTTTCCACCGGTCACTCGTTTATTATGACTTTAAGATCCCAAATTCTAACTTTCAACAAGATCTTGACTTCGAGGAGAGTATATTTATCTGAAGCTGAAATGGGGTGAAGGAATTTTTTTTGTATTTGAAAGATAGTTGAATTTATTTTCTTTCATCAGGGTGAAAACTTGAAAAATCAAAGAAATTCTAATGTTTCCTTCCATCCACTTGAATACTTAAAAATAAGAATCTCGTCACCTAAAAAAAATAAAATTGAAAATGAATAAATTAAACATATTTAGGATTGGAAAATTTAGGATTCTTACAATATTCTTAATTTGAAAATGAAATTTGATAAGTATATTTATAGACATAAACAATCCCATAATGGGAAAGTGATTTATTATAGTTTTCAAACCTACAATTATTAGAAAGATCCAAGCAGGTATTGAGTACGGGGTTGAAGCATACATTTTATACCTTAAAAAACACGAACCTGATAGAGCGCATGGCAACTGGTGTAATTAGTAAATTACATTGAAACTATGGATTCATACCAATATATTCATGTACTTATAAATGATTGTTTTCTCATCAGTAAAGAGCATCGTCCTCCTCTGTAGTGTAGTGTATGCATTGATTGATGAGAAAATGGGGGACTAAAGATTAGATGGGGGTCTTAATTTGGATTGTAATTTAAAAGCTTGACATATATGTATTTATTGTTATCTTCATAAAGTCCGTGTAAAACATGAGTGATAAATGCTGTAAAACTAGTAAATAAGCTTTTATAATTTTCTTTTTTTTTGCTGTACTTTAGCACACAGTTATGTACAAGCACCGTGGCACGATGTACCGATCCCCTCCTTATATAGTTAGACTTTATAGTGCTGTGCTAGCTCACTCATTTCTATGTTTTTATGGTCTAATATTTGGATTATTGGAAGCAAGATGCTGTGTTGAATTAAAGGAAAATAAAGTCAAATGTACAGAGAAATACGATTATTTCAGGAATTTAGAGTTTCAGTTACTTATGATTGGACAATATTACATAAATACATGTATTCTAATGATCCAATGACACTTATTTTTCTTTAAGATAATGTAATGTTGTTGATTTTAACAAATTTTCGACAGGTAAATCCCTACGATTGACTTACGACTGCCTTTTAACAATCGTAAGTTTACGATCAAACTTGCGATAAATTTCGACTTACGATTGTTTATGAAACGGTCAAAAACTTATGATTTGAAGTACGACCGACGTACGATCTAAGATTGTCGTACGATTCTTTGTGAAACGATACCCAGATATGCATTTATCATCAGATATAAATTTTTTAAAGACAATAGCAGAAATTATGTCTATTATTGTCGAGCCTTCGACTTTAGTCGAAAAAGCGAGACTAAGCGATCCTACATTCCGTCGGCGTCGGCGTCGTCGGCGGCGTCAACAAATATTCACTCTGTGGTTAAAGTTTTTAAAATTTTAATAACTTTCTTAAACTATACTGGATTTCTACCAAACTTTGACAGAAGCTTGTTTATGATCATAAGATAGTATCCAGAAGTAAATTTTGTAAAAATAAAATTCCATTTTTTCCGTATTTGACTATAAATGGACTTAGTTTTTTCTGCGGGGAAACAAAACATTCACTCTGTGGTTAAAGTTTTTAGAATTTTAATAACTTTCTCAAACTATCCTGGGTTTGTACCAAACTTGGACTGAGGCTTGTTTATGATCATAAGATAATATCCAGAAGTAAATTTTGAAAAAATAAAATTCAATTTTTTCCATATTTCACTTTTAAATGGACTTAGTTTTTCTCCAGGGAACCATTACATTCACTCTGTGGTTAAAGTTTTAAAAATTTTAATAACTTTCTTAAACTATCCTGGGTTTGTACCAAACTTGGACAGAAGCTTATTTATGATCATAATATTGTATCAGAAGTAAAGTTTGTAAAAAGATTACTCCCGTTTTTTCTGTAATTTACTTTTAAATGGACTTACATTTTCTTACAATCATAAAAAAGTAACAAGAGGAATAATTTTATTGATTTTTTTCCTCATTGTTGTTGAGCCTGCAATTTACAGCAAAAATAGGCGAGACACTGGGTTCCGCGGAACCCTTACAAATTTTTATTATTATATTGATGTTTTGGGAGGCGACTTTATGTCTATGATGAAATATTTTAATCTATACATAATCATGATAATGCTTTTCTGTTTAAATTTACAGCTGTTAACAAACTAAAACAATTTCACAAGTCAGTGAAACACTGTATTCTTACCTCCATACTTATGACACTATACCCTAAAAGCCATTGGTTTTCTGTAGGATGAAGTAGTAATTTATCAGGTTCAAATGCAACATAAGAAGATGTCCATGTTATTCCTTCATCATTTGTGTAATGTACTT
This sequence comes from Mytilus galloprovincialis, assembly GCF_965363235.1. Classification (NCBI taxonomy): domain Eukaryota; kingdom Metazoa; phylum Mollusca; class Bivalvia; order Mytilida; family Mytilidae; genus Mytilus; species Mytilus galloprovincialis. The sequence continues at coordinate 56,610,387 of NC_134841.1, forward strand.
TCTTGTTCAAAATATCAGTTAAAATTAACTGAAAATAAAATTTTCCACATAAAATTTCAAATCTCCTATGTTTGTTCAACAATAAAGTTCTGCAAAGCATACTTGAATATTTTTATTTATTTTTTCATCTTAAACAATGTTTCATAAAGCTGGATATAACTGCTAAATGTCCGACAATTCTAAATAAAAGAAGAGAGTTCCAATGTCCTATGCGTTGTACATATTTCGTCTATTGATGGTGCAAGGGCAATAACTTAAGAATACAATTTTTTTGTTCATTTAAATTTTTCATAAATATCTTAAGAGAAATAAATGCTTCAGAGCAAATTTAATGTGATTACCAATATGATTAATATTTCCAAGGGGCTTAATTTGTGTATCAAAATGATCATTTATCAACATCTTACAATTAGATCATATCTATATAATGTAAAATAGGCTCAATAGTTGTTCTCTTGATATTTACTGTTGTAAATGATTCAGAGGGATATCAAGTCTGATCTTCACTTCATTAATCAATTTCTCTTTAATTGAATGAAAAAAATTCTTTGAAATATAAAAACTGGTTAAAAGCAGTTGAAGGATAGTATTTTTATCATGCTTATCAGTGCTTTCTCTGCAATGGTATTACATTACTCAGCTCTCTGTAAAAACAGTTTGTGATATAATGTGTTTGACCTGGCCTCAATAACTCTGACCTCGACTTATCATCATCGTCATGAATGTTTGCTAAAACATTGATAAGAATAAATATAACTTTGAAGTGGCAAAATGGAAAATAAATGTATTTATCATATACTTAGCATTAATATGATAGCTTTTGCATATGTGTAATGGGCGGAAGTGCACAAGCCATATCTTCCCACCCGGGCTGATAACCCATATCAAGTGCCTCTCGTGCAAAAAAACCCATATCAGTGCCTCTCGTGCAAGTTACTTCCGGTGTTTCCGGTATCGGTTGTTTACTTTTCCATTGTGACGTCAGATGTTTTTTATGACGACGTCAAAATTTACGGGAACTTTTGTGGGGATAGTTTAATACTTACTAACAAATGCCATTGACAATTATGAATCATTTTATAGTACAACAAACATGGAGTAGTAATGATCGTAAAACTCTTCCAAATTTTCAATGTTTCAAAATGCCTCTATAGGAAATGTTACCATAAATATATAAGGAGTATATATGCTGTTGTTGGACAACTATAGTATATTTGATTCATAATTTTAATTTTCTTTATAAAATGTTTGACTGTTTTAGCTATTGCATTAGTTTATTTGCCTTACATAAAACTATTGTCGGAAGTATATGATAAAGCGATTAATACATGGCCTTTTCCATATCAGCCAAGGTATCATCCCTCGACCCATATCAGCACCTCGACTCCGTCTCGGGCTGATATGGGGGTCTCGGGATGATACCCAGGCTGATATGGAAAAGGCCATGTATTAATCTCTATATATCATTATTGAGGGTGGTAATTGGTGTACCTTCATGACAAATAACGGAAAAATTCTAGCTAAAAAACGTTAACGATAATTTTTGGTGCATGGCGATAAAATGTACACTTTTCTTTAGACAATAAAAAAATCGACTGAATTTGAAGAATCACATTAATTTTTTTCTGAAAATAACGGTAACAATAATTATTTGATACCTTTGACAAATCACGATAAGGATATTTTGACGATTCACAGTAAAATTTTAACCAATTTGACGCTAACCGTAGCTGAAAATGACCGTTTGACGACTGACGGTAAAGGGCATTACTACCCTCATTATAAGACTCCATTAAATTTTTGTAAGGGTTCCCCTGCCCCTGGTTTATTAGTAGGTGTGCTAAACACATGCCTGATATTCATCAACTTTACTTCATTTGACCTTTGATCCAGTGATTTTCCTAGTGTTTAGATGAAGGGGCCCAGGGCCCATGCAATTGGGAATAAAAGTTTGTGAAATGTTGGATTTAGGGACACCATCAGCCATGTGAAACTAGCTTGGGAAGTGGGGTTTGGGGACATGGTCCTGAAGAAAAATTTTAAATTATTATTATTATTATTGACTTTAAGAGCATATTTCTCTTTGAGTAAGGGGCCCATATTCGGACACAAATATGAGGGTTGGAAAATAACTGTGATCTAAAAATCAATATGGTTCTTCAACTTCTTTAAATTTTCCAGTTATACAGGGTTTCTGCCGGATTTTTGTTTTTTTTATTCTTGTGAATTTTTTTTAACATTAAAGTGGCAAAACAGAAAATCAATGATTTTCTAGTGTATGTACAATATATATATCATACATTTCAAGATCTGTATCACTATTGACCAAAGGATCAACAAAATGACCATGGTTTAAATACGAAATTTATAACATGACTCGAGTAAACCTCAGGCATAGAAATTAACAGAACGTTTATATGTATCAACATTGTATGATGTAAATAAACCGAGCACATTTTAGTTAAATTTCACCTGATTTCTTTTCACTGGGGATGAATATATAAATTCTGCCACTGCATCTGATGGTAAATCAATTCTTTGAAATGTTGTTCCATAATCACTTGATCTACAATATAAAAAATAATAAATTCATACTACATTGTAAACATATGTACTATATAGGGATCAAAGGAAAAAAAGCCCTGTTCTTTTACCCTCATTTGAATAACTGAACAGGAATTTCAAATCAAACTTTTAATCTACCTGTTCGTAACCGTTTTCACAGATTCTGAGATACTCCAATATCAATCTTTTTCATTAACTCAAAACATAACTTACTACAACTTGGAGGCTTTACTAAAAACTATGAAACTAACCTTTAAAATAAACTTAATAAAGAAACAACAATATTTACATCAATAACTTTGCATGATCAAAAAGTAGTCCAAAAACTATAACCTCAATTTATCCTTAATTCTTTCACTGATTCCTAGGTCCTAAACACTGATTTGCTCAGTAATTATAACCAATCAACAACTTTTAAATAAGAACATTCAAAACTCCTAGGTTCCTACCCAGTCTCTGAGACACCTAGTTTATGAGACACCTAGTTCTGAAATGACTAGTCTCTGAAGCACCTAGTTCCTGAGACAACTAGTTTTAAAACACCTAGTCTCCAGAGCACCCAAGTCACAAAATCATAACAAGCTACCTGTTTGAGGGACTGCAACCATTCCTGAGGGAAATTACAGTTTCGGAACAACCTGGTAGCTTGCAACAATCGTAAAGACTTCTAAGCCGCTTGCTTCAAAACCACAAGCTTTCAACTCGAACTAGGTTTACAAACTTCTCAATTCTAACTTCTTTATTTGCTGGTATTCACTTTCTGATGCTTATCCATCAACAGCCAAATAACAAATGAGCGAACTTGCACAATGAATCAGTGTCTTTATATACCAAGAGCACGGACCTCGAAGAGAGCACCCTAGCAACAATTAACTCATCTCATAACAACCAAGGATAAAAGGATGATTTTAAATGTAGTTTTCATTATTGCATAGTCAAAAGGGTAATTTATTATAGATTCCAATTCAACAATAATCTACAAATACTATATTACACTTAAAGGCATTTTTGTCACAATATACAAGTTTTTCATTTACTTTATGAGAACATATGAAATTTCCGTGTTTGCCATTTTTTTATTGTGTTTCATCATGTGTGTCTTCTTTCAGATCATGGAAAGAATGTGTTATTCTATTTGTTTAAATGTGTATAAAATTTATAAATATCAATAAAAATATAAAATTATACTTTTCTTAAATTCAAATCACAACAAAAAGGAGCCATTATTCCTTCACTTGCAAAATACATGTAACAATACATTGCACAAATGTAACAATACATTGCACAAACATCACTTTTCCAGTTGTGTAAGATGTTACATGTATTATGTATATATGCATACACTAAATACTTTATACAACATATATGAGTATGAAATTGCTGAAATAAAAATTCAAATATTCAAATGTTTTTGCATAAAAGGAGATCTAAATTATCCATCTAATTGTCAAATATCTTAAAGAGTTCCAATGTCCTCCACATTGCACAAATCTAATCTCCCCAAGGTAAAAGGAAGAAGGCAATAGCTAAATCAAAGTGATGGATATCACTCATGGAAAGATTGGAAGAGTAGTTCTAGGTATGGTGCGGACAAACAAGAACATTAATAAAGCAATATTTCTGACAATTGCATTAACTGTAGGTCTTTATAAAGAAAAGTGCTTTTCCAGTATGAAGATAAAATGAGCTCAATTTAACTCTAAATTTGCAAAATTTTATTGAAACTGCAGTTTATATCTCAAGCAAATAATCTTCCCTGTTTTGAACATGTTTAAAAAAAAAAATTGCAAATCAAAAATTCAACTACCGGTAGTTAATTTTACCAACTATCCTTGTAAGACATGATTAAAGACCAACAGATAAACTTGAAGCTAAGAAGTTTAAAGTGTCAACAAAAAGAATCTAAATAAGTTGTTTTGGGGCATTTTGTAAGTTGAAACATAGGTTATATGGCATTAAAGATTAAAAGTTGTAGAGTGCCTTTGGATCTATTTATAAAGTTTTTTTAAGCACAGGGCATTGAAAATGTACATTTTCAATGTAAACAAATTAAAAAAACTTCTTTTATTGAAATGTGGATTCTTCCTTGATTGCAAAAATATATATTCACTTCTTATAAATATTCAAATGCCTAAAATTGTGAATAGATATTTGACATAAAAAAATGTTTGAAACTAAAACCAGTTTTATCCCACTGCAGATGTCGAACCCTGAACACTTTGGGCAAGTATGTACACAACATTCAAGATTGATACAGCTCTGAATTTGGATTGTGATTAATTATTTGACACAGCATAGGTTTCTGACACAGAATGAATGTTGTCTAATGAACATAAAACATAATATTTGCTTTTTTAATACACTGCTGATGAATATTAATCTCCTAAAAAAGAACAAATTATTATTTACACCCCCCCCCCCCCCATTTCTACTTGTGGTATTAAACATTGTGGTACAATTTCAGAGCAATTAAAATACTATTTCACAAGTTAATATCCTGAAAGTAGAAAAATTCTTGTTTTTGGCCCCTTTTAGGCCCCTAATTCGTAAACGGTTTGGACCATCATCCCCAAATTAAAATCAATCCCAACCTTTCTTTTGAGGTATTGAACCTTGACTTATCAAATTTCAAAGAGATCCATTCATGTTAACTTAAGTTATTGTCTGGACACCAAATGTGTCTTCAGACGGCACAGACAACGACGACATCATATCATTATACCACGCAAAAAAATCGTATTAAAAAAAAGTTTGTTATATATATATATATATATATATCTAAAAAAAAAAAATATTTTATTAACTGTCTCAAGCAAATTTCTGATAAAAAAAATTAAGTGAACTAACATAAATTGTTGATTAAATACAGATGATTAATGGAAATTTATCATGTAAAGTATAGGCCTTACTTGAATACCTTTTAAATATTCATATTTATATTTATATTCTTTTAAAGATCTTGTTAATCCTTAATTAATCATTTATCTTTCAGACATAATTTATAGAATCACTTTACGTAGTGTAGATCAAAAGTAATAAGCAATAGATAAATCATCCTTATATATCAAACATCTAATATACACATGTAAGATTTAATTGTGTATTCAAATATGTGGTCAAATACTTGTGTACTAAGAATTAGATGTATATTGGAGGGTCTGTATAATTATGTAAGACTGAGGTTGATAAGTAATGTGGTCCATTTGATTGGCAGTTTAGAAGGTGGGGCATTGTAATTTAAGGTCCACCTTGTCTCTGATTTTTCTGTGATAATGACAGTTGTCAATCATACTAGTATTGTATCAATACTCCTCAAAAGCCTGCACATCAACACACCTTAATGACATACATTCTTGAATGAACTGCTCCAAAAATATACCCATTTTTTCACAGTTTATATGTGTATTATGTGCACATACATGAGAACTAAAGGGAACTATATTTCAGTGTGAATACATAAATTTAGTAGATAACCTGTCATGTTGTTAGGGTGGCCAGTGCCTTAGGAAAGGTTTAGAACAAGTTCCAATCTTTCCAAAAATGCACTTTTTTGTTGTTCTTTAAAACTGTTTATTGATATCTTAGAGAAATGAAGGCTTCAGAGCAAATGCAATGTGATTTCCATTATACCTTTATTATAAAAAATATTTTCCAAGGGCATAACTCTGTTAAAAATAATTAAACCTATGATATAAGTTTCATAAAAATTTGGGAAGAATTGTACAAGTAAGATAACTAACAATCCAATTTCCATATAATCAATATTTCCAAGGGGCATTACTCTTTTAATAATAATTGATCAGCACAAATTTTTGAAATTTTCCAAGACATTGCTGATACATGTATCAACCTGTGATATAAGTTTCATAAAAATCTGGCAAGAATTGTACAAGTAAGAGCACTAACAGACAGGACAAAAGGACAAATGCCTGGTAGCTTGGTATTTCTATATCCCCCGCAATGCATTGTGCAAGGGACAACAAAATAAGAAGCTTTTATTCAAGAATAACAGACAAATCCTTCCTGTGTATTATAGTCCCACTGAGGTGCAGGTATTTTTCTTGCAATATCTAATATCTTTAATATTTCTGGTTTTTTTTAAGTTAACAGTTAAAACTATAGTATCAATGTTATTATGAGGTTCACTGACAGTATAGTTCATGTATTCGTCATTGAAGAATGACAAAATTTGCATGAATATGTGCATCTATTTTCATTAAGGGCAGATAAAGGTTATTTAGTATATAATATGTAATGTACTATGCATGTGATTATAAACAAACATTTCTGAATAGTAACACCTGCTACCGCCCCGACCATAAAATGTACATCATTCTTAAATATTGCACAGATGTAAAGAAAAATAATGAAACTAAGAAATATCAATATTCTTATAAGGAAACAAAATATTTTATGCTTTAATAGGATTTCATTAAAAAAATGACAAGAAATTCTGACCTGATGCACGTAAGTTCTACTAAACATAATCCTGTAAGTCTATTTTGATCACATCCAAATTTTTCAGAAATATTTTTAGGAGAAAATAAGTTGACTTATAATTTTAAATCCCAAAATATGTATTTATAAGCATAATCTTGTAAGTAATACACATATTTCTGATTAGATTTCACTCTTTTGTTATCTTTTTTTCTTTTGTTTTTTTTACTAGACGCTCTTAAAAGAGCCTTGTGTAGCTCGCCTGGGTCTACATGCTTATTCAACAAGGAGACTCTCCCAACATTGTTGATGAGAATAGAGTTCATGCAAAAAACTCAGTTTTTTAATCCGGTAATCATCTCTGTGATTTCTAGTGTCTATTTATCTACATATATTATAATTTTAATGAAAAGCAAAATACAACCAGATGCTCTGCAGGACACATGTACAGCTTTATACAACCGCAGAGGTCGAACCCTGAACACCCTTCCCTAGATCTTCCATCAATTTCTTCAATTTCCATCAACACTTGATGGAAATTTGATGGTACTTGATGGAATTCCATCCAAACCAAAAAAGTCCATCAAAAACTACCTTGACCAAAAACTTTAACCTGAAACTCCCCCTTTTATTTTCTATGTTCAGTGGACCGTGAAATTGGGGTCAAAAGTCTAATTTGGCATTAAAATTAGAAAGATCATATCAAAAGCAACAAGTGTACTAAGTTTTAAGTTGATTGGACTTCAGCTTCATCAAAAACTACCTTGACCAAAAACTTTAACCTGAAACTCCCCCTTTCATTTTCTATGTTCAGCGAACCGTGAAATTGGGGTCAAAAGTCTAATTTGACTTTAGAATTAAAAAGATCATATCATAAGCAACAAGTGTACTAAGTTTCAAGTTGATTGGACTTCAGCTTCATCAAAAACTACCTTGACCAAAAACTTTAACCTGAAACTCCCCCTTTCATTTTCTATGTTCAGTGGACCGTGAAATTGGGGTCAAAAGTCTAATTTGGCATTAAAATTAGAAAGATCATATCATAAGCAACAAGACTTAGTGTACTAAGTTTCAAGTTGATTGGACTTCAGCTTCATCAAAAACTACCTCGACCAAAAACTTTAACCTGAAACTCCCCCTTTCATTTTCTATGTTCAGTGGACTGTGAAATTGGGGTCAAAAGTCTAATTTGACTTTAAAATTAAAACGATCATATCATAAGCAACAAGTGTACTAAGTTTCAAGTTGATTGGACTTCAGCTTCATCAAAAACTACCTTGACCAAAAACTTTAACCTGAAACTCCCCCTTTCATTTTCTATGTTCAGTGGACCGTGAAATTGAGGTCAAAAGTCTAATTTGGCATTAAAATTAGAAAGATCATATCATAAGCAACAAGTGTACTAAGTTTGAAGTTGATTGGACTCCAGCTTCATCAAAAACTACCTTGACCAAAAACTTTAACCTGAACAGACGGACGGACAGATGCACGGACGAACGGAGGCACAGACCAAAAACATAATGCCCCTCTACTATCGTAGGTGGGGCATAAAAAGTTCTAACAAACACATTGTTAGATACTTTACTTCTCAGTGTCAATCATCACAATAAAATACACAGAATATTTCAAATAAAAGAAGAAAGAATTCCACTTTTCTGGATTTTTAATTATGCCTGATACAATTTAAGGCACTAAAGCACTGCCTTTAAAGAACTAATTTGACAAGTAATGAGACTCGAATAATTATTTATTTATAGGATCAACAAAATGAGGTACAAATAACTTGGTAAATATTTTGGCTAATCTGATTATGTTGTAATGCGATGTTAATTTTTAGTTCATCTGAGGGCAATAAACCAATTAACAGTCACACAGTGTTGGGAGAGCATCTTTGGAGGATATTGGGAGTATAATCGGTGATTCACGGTGTGACGCCGCTACACCCAAAATTGGTGGTAAGAGTTCACAATTATAAACTCTCTGTGTGTACTGTAGTATTCCTTGAATTTTCATAATCTATTAGATTTTTCCTCTCTGCAAAACACCTCTTTTCTTGTTTATTTATTCAAATTGTTCAAATACGAACATGTTATTTACTGTTAGATCTCTATAAAATCTTATGGTTGATATTTTCAGATTTTAAAAAGAATACAAGAAATATTCCATAAATTACATGGAGAGAAGGATTGAGGTAAACATAGTATATTTTAGCAAGCTATTGTTCTAAAGATGAATCCATTGATCACCCATAAATTATAAAATATCCTATTAATGATGATCAATGGGTCTTTATTTATATTGGTCAAACAATGCATTTACCTCCATAATGTACTATCTGTAACAAATCCATGCTCTGTCTGGCGAGTTAGCACAAACACAACCTGTAAAAATATATACATGGAATTCAGCAAATCATAATATTTATGAATATCTTTACAATTATTTCTAAATAAAACAAATGTAAGAATGAAGCCAATTAATGCTCCAAAACAAGCCATTAGTTTTTAATAAAATTAAATATTTCCATATTTTCATGAATTTCAAGAAATTGATCATAAAAATTATATCTGGATAAGTTTATTAAACCTTTAAATTTATCAATCAGAGGAATTACTTAAATGCCTGATATCTAAATCACTGATTTCAAGTAACATTTTGTCCAGAAAAGTTTGAAGTAAGAGTTATCTTTCTTAAAGAAGATTAAATAAGACACTTATTACAACACAATGAAATCGTTAGACCTAGGTACGAGTGAGGTGATATCTATAGCACATGACATTATTTATAATGTTAATGATGAGTCTATCTCCGTTGAAAATGGTCGAACTGAGAATAGTAATAAACGGAAACATTCCAGTTGCGCCACTTCCCCCAAAATAGCATCTGAAGTTGTAAAAGTACCTTTAAGTAAAAAGGCATGGAAACAGACTGGACAATAAGCAAAACATCCAGATAAAAAAAGCGCACCAACAAAAAACAAATCTCCAAATATTGATGTCGAATCAGACATACATCTTGATACAGAACTCACTCCGGACACCGTTGTCATGACAGAAATTATTAGTAAATTATCAGCAGATATGACGATAATGTTTAGTGACTAATAATAAGTACTTTAGAGGAGAAATTAGAACAAAAGTTGACGCAGAAATTTAATCAGATTTTAGATAAACGGGTAAAGTCATCAAAAATACGTAAGGATGTAAATAAGATTGTAGATGCACTGAGGTCAGATATTGATCAAGATCTTACAGTAAATGTAGTTGAAGACAGACTTGGGGTAATTGTAATTGTAATCGTTAATCAGCTGTAATTGATTACAATTTTCAAGTAATCAGTGTAATCATTAATCAGCCAAAAATCTGATTACATGTCATTTAATTTAATCAATTACTTTTCAAAATACCCTGTAATCATGATTACTTTTTGATTACATTCTGATTACAAAGAAAAAAAAAATTGTGTTTTTGGTCATTAAATGAACCTCTTTGTTATTCATATTTGATAAATTTTTAACATACTAAAATGGTTTGGTTACTTTAAGCATGTCTACTCCATTAAAAAATAAACTGTTACAGTATTGAAAAGTCATCATTAGCCTAAGCAGAGACATATAATACAACTATATACCTTTTATCTTAGTAAAAGATATTGTACATACATGTATATTCATCGTTTTATAATGATCTTCATATTTATATTTGATAACTGTTATTTATTCAAGTAATACTTTTCTTTAACCCTGAATTATAATCTTTTGTTAATTTTTGTGATTTTTGTCAACTTTGAATTGACAGGTAGGAGATTAATTAAGGTTTGTTTAACTGGTAACTTTATTTCATCCATATTTAAACTTCCATAAACTGCAACTTGGAATACATATAAATTATGAAAGAGGTCAGAAGACAAAGAAAAAACCTCTTGATTATGATATATCTTTATTGTATTTAATTCAAAATAATTCAGAGATCATCGGTGATAAAGTGTAATGTATATATATGTAGTGAAATTTGGTGTTCATTTAAATAGATGAATTTTAATTTGAAGTTATCATTTTATAATTTAACCAAATAAAATACTTTCTCAAAAATGCTATGGTTATATTGAACGTTTATTCATTCACATCATTCAAAATGTTTTGTTTTTGAATTCATTGTAATCAGATGTAATCATGATTACTTTGCCAATGTAATCATTAATTTAATCAGATACTTTCAGAAATGATGTAATCATTAATTTAATTTAATCGTACAAATGACAAAGTAATTGCAATTTAATCAATTACATTGAAAGTAATCGGACCCATCTCTGGTTGAAGATAAGTTAGATGGAGTCTCTAAAACAGTAGTTGAAATAGGTAGTAGAGCAACAAACCCAGCACAAGATATTTCAAAAAACGTGATTATTTGAAATCTTCCAGAGGATCGGAATGAGAACCTAAAATTTAAAGTAGCAGCCTTGTTCACTGAGGGTCTAAAAATAGCAAGAATAGTTACATTTAATGTTGAACGTAAAATAAAGAAGTCTGGCCGGGATGGCATAGTTGTTGTCTCATGTAAATCAAGAGATGACCGAGAGAGTATCTTGTCAGCTAAAAATAAACTTGAAGTCAGCAGACAATATAGTAACATTTATATACACCCTGACATGATCCTGCAACAACGCATCGAATCCGACAATATGAGAGTTCTAGCTAAAACTCTGAAATCTGTTAACCCAGATCTACGTGTGAGAGGATCTAGACTTGTTGACGAATCCGCCCATTCAGATTCCCAAAGTAATGCTCGTTCAAATAGGCGCCATGAACATAATAGTCACACTGGAAGTTACGATCGTCATTCTTCAACCAGCCGACACAGGGACAGTTACGATTACTGCACACAACGTAGTTGTTACAATGACATCTTCGACAGCTGTTCATCAAGACATAACAGTGAACATTACATGCAAGACAATCCAAATCAATACCGTGGAGGGAGATAGGTGAAAATAGGTTATTGGAATGTCAACGGATGGAGAAAAAATTACCTTTTCTGACAATTTTAATGTTCGTTTAAATTCAATTTCATGTTTAAATCTTGATGTTTTAGGCAGCAACCATTTGATTTTCTGGGGGGGGCTATGGTTTTTTTTTCTGTACAAACTTTTTTTTTCGCCTGCGGCGAAAAACAATCTATTTTTTTCGCGGCAAGTCGAAAACAATTATTTTCTTTCAATTTTAGCATTACATATAGTGGCAGCTGAGGGTGAAACAAACAATTTTTTTTTCTCAGAATCAAAAACAAATTATTTTTTTCTCCAAAAACTGGAAACAAACTTTTTTTTCCAAAAAAAACCATAGCCCCCCCAGAAAATCAAATGGTTGCTGCCTTAGGTATAGCTGAAACTTATCTGAAGAAAGATGAAGTACTGATTGTAAATGGGTTTAAATGGTTTGGTCATAACAGAAATGTCATCCATAAAAACGCTAAGTGCGGTCAGGTGGAGTTGGTTTTTTAATTAAAGATTATTTAACTGAAATTTTTGATATTGGTTTTTTAGACCAAACTTTTGAGGGTATTTTATGGGTGTACCTGCATCACAGGTTGTCAAATTTTAGATTTAATATATGTGTTTGCTATCTTCCACCTGATCACTCTACTAGGCAAGTAGACAAGGAACTATTTTTCGACACATTAATTTCACAAGTTTATGAATTTCAAAATGATGGTTTATTCTATATTTGTGGAGACTTTAATAGTAGATGTGGCGATGAGTATGATTAAATTCCTGGAGATGATTGTATAAATATGAGAAGTGTTATAGATTTTACACGTAATAGTGATCAATAGTTACTGTACTACATTTATTGATTTTTAACAAGAAGCAATTGTTGTACGTTGAACGGTCAATGACTTCACATGTGTTTCATCAAAGGGTCAATCGGTTGTTGATTATTGTATTACTAGCTATGAAAATCTTCATTTTTTTCAAGACTTCAAAGTTATTAGATCGTCGGACTTAATTATAAAATCTAAGCTTAATATGACTGGGTTGGATGGGAGATCGATACCGACCATTCTTTGTTGTATTGTGAGTTAAACATCAGTGCTTCATTACCGTTGTGTCATACCTCAGGAAATCGTAGTCCTGAATTTATTAAGTTTGATGTAAAAAAACATACCTTCAAATTTTTGTCACGCCGATGAGATACATTTACGACTTTTAGATACTATCAATGGTCTTGAAACAAATGAAGTATCCCAATGTAATATTGATCAAGTTTATAATGATTTTTGTGCTATTGTCAGCGAAGAAAATGAATCAGAAATTGCATTCAAAAGTAATTGTCATGTCTGATAGTACTTATTGAAGTAAGAAAACAGAATTAACTAGAGGCCCTAAAGAGCCTGTGTCGCTCACCTTGGTCTTGTGTATTGTAAACAATGGACATGGATAAATTCATGACATAATTGTGTTTTGGTGATAGTGATGTGTTTGTAGATCTTACTTTACTGAACATTCTTGTTGCTACAATTATCTCTATCTATAATGAACTTGGACCAGTAATTACAGTGGAAAATATTTTCTAAAAATTTACAAAAATTTATGAAAAATGTTAAAAATAAACTATAAAGGGCAACTAAATATCATTGAGATGGGAGCCATCTCTGTGGGCCCCGCTGTCAATAACGTGGGGTAAATAAGTTGTATGGATAATCTGATATGAAGCATTATTTGAAGTTATTACATAGTCTCATGTGTGATTTTGATCTAAGATTTTAAGTTAAAACTGATAAATATTCTCATCTTACTTTCATAGTATAATAGTGATATGACTGCATGATGTGAACTCATTGATTACTACTCTAAGGTGACTTCTGGATATATGGATTGATGTTTGAACAATATGTTTAAAGGTGCTGCCCAATTGATATTTGTCACATATTTTTAGAATTATGCCTTCAATATATTATGACCCACCAAGTATAAAGTATGAAATATTAATGGTTCTCGAGAGGTAGAGCGGACACAATTTGTTAAGAACAACGAACAGATGGACAGACCGACAGACTGATCTTAGACCTAGGATGCATACATTATGACACATTCTCTTGTGTTGGTTAATATATATGTTAAGTTGAAAATGTTTGTCAGGTATAAAGTATGAAATAATAACAGCTGTCCTCTCAAAATATAATGTGGATCAAATTTGTTAGCGATGGACAGACCAACAGACAGACAGACCTTTGACCTAGGAAGTGGTACATATATCATGACACACCCTCTGGTGTTGGTTAAAATAGATGTCAAGTATAATTTTTGAAATCATAACGGTTTTCAAGATATAGAGCGGACACAATCTTCACCACAGGACACAGGGTTGTCAACTGAAACCAAAGTTTTTTTGACGTTGACCTTTGACCTAGGAAGTTGTACATACATCATGACACGCCCTCTGGTGGTGGTTAAAATGTATGACAAGTATATACTTTGAAATCATAACGATTATCTAGATATGGAGCGGACACGATCTTCACCACAGGACACAGGATTGTCAACTCGAAACCAAAGTTTTTGACCTTGACCTTTGACCTAGGAAGTTGTACATACATCATGACACACCCTCTGGTGGTTGTTAAAATGGATGTCAAGTATAAACTTTGAAATCATAATGGTTATCTAGATATGGAGCGGACACGATCTTCACCACAGGACACAGGGTTGTCAACTGAAACCAAAGTTTTTGACCTTGACCTTTGACCTAGGAAGTTGTACATACAACATGACACACCCTCTGGTGTTGGTTAATAATCATGTTAAGTCAGTGTTCTAGGATTCCCATTACCCGTTACCCGGGGTAAGTGGATTAGGACAACGGGTAAGTCATTTTTTAGCCTTTGTCACCCGGTGGTAAGTCAATTTTCAAGTTCGGGGAAGCCGAAAAACTCTTGAAATTTCCCGGTCCTCTTCAATTTTCCCATATCTGCTTTTTATTTTTATTAAATCACGAGAAAAAACTTTGATTAACGATCGAAGATTTTGTCGATGTCTATCGTCGCTTTTATTCAAGCACTCGTTTACTAGGTGTAATCAAGCGCAAAAGAGACCACATTCTTCTCCTATCATTCTAAAAGTCGGTCACGGTGTCGGTAAAATCGGAAAATCCGGATTGATAACTGGTGTTTAAATCGGGACATAAACGATTTTTTTTCTTGTCATCGGAGAAAATAAACTTACAGTTGCATTTATTATAGCTCTTAATAAATGACATAGTAATAACTATAACATATTTGTCAAATTTAGTAAGAAATCGGTTTTTTTAAATTTTGTACAAAATTCAATCGTATCCGAATCCAGCTTTGTTCAGACAAACTTCACAACATATAATTTAAAGCATGTCATAAAAGTTTTTTTTGGTTGGCGGATTTAACTTTTAGATGTGGGTAAGTAATTTTTTTATTGATCTTACCCGTGGTAAGTCAAGGTGCCAAAAAAATCCTAGAACACTGTAAGTATTAAGTATGAAATCATAATGGTTCTCTAGATATGGAGCGGACACGAAAGTGTTACGGACGGACGGACGGACGGACGGACGGACGGACAGATCACTATAGGGCGACCCGCCGTCGGCGGGGCCCTAATAATAACTCCTTAAGGAGTCAATTGACTATTTTGGTCATGTAAACTTATTTGAAGATCTTATTTTGCTGAACGTTATTGCTGTATACAGTTTATCTCTATCTATAATAATATTCAAGATAATAACAAAAAACGGCAAAATTTCCTTAAAATTACCAATTCAGGACAGTAACCTAACAACGGGTTGTCCGATCCATGTGAAAACATCAGGGCAAATAGATCTCGACCTGATAAACAATTAAACCCTGTCAGATTTTCTCTTAATGCTTCGGTTTTTGAGTTATAAGCCAAAAACTGCATTTTACCCCTATGTTCTATTATTAGCCGTGGCAGCCATTTTGGTTGATTGGCCAGGTCACGCCACACAATTTTTAAACAAGTTACCCCAATGATGATTGTGGCCAAGTTTAGTTTAATTTGGCCCAGTAGTTTCAGAGAAAAAGATTTTTGTAAAAGATAACTAAGATTTACGTAAAATGGTTAAAAATTGACTATAAAGGGCAATAACTCCTAAAGGGGTCAACTGACCATTTTGGTCATGCTGACTTATTTGTAAATCTTACTTTGCTGAACATTATTGCTGTTTACAGTTTATCTCTATCTATAATAATATTCAAGATAATAGCCAAAAACAGCAAAAATTCCCCAAAATTACCAGTTCAGGGGCAGCAACCCAATAACGGGTTGTCGGATTCATCTGAAAATTTGAGGCCAGATAGATCTTGACCTGATAAACAATTTTACCGCATGTCAGATTTGCTCTAAATGCTTTGGTTTTTGAGTTATAAGCCGAAAACTGCAGTTTACCCCTATGTTCTATTTTTAGCCATGGCGGCCATCTTGGTTGGTTGGCCGGGTCACGCCACATATTTTTTAAACTAGATATCCCAAAGATGATTGTGGCCAAGTTTGGATTAATTTGGCCCAGTAGTTTCAGAGGAGAAGATTTTTTGTAAAAGATTACTAAGATTTACGAAAAATAGTTAAAAATTGACTATAAAGGTCAATAACTCCTAAAGGGGTCAACTGACCATTTTCGTCATGTTGACTTATTTGTAAATCTTACTTTGCTGAACATTATTGCTGTTTACAGTTTATCTCTATCTATAATAATATTCAAGATAATAGCCAAAAACAGCAAAAATTCCCCAAAATTACCAGTTCAGGGGCAGCAACCCAATAACGGGTTGTCGGATTCATCTGAAAATTTGAGGCCAGATAGATCTTGACCTGATAAACAATTTTAACCCATGTCAGATTTGCTCTAAATGCTTTGGTTTTTGAGTTATAAGCCAAAAACTGCATTTTACCCCTATGTTCTATTTTTAGCCATGGCGGCCATCTTGGTTGGTTGGCCGGGTCACGCCACACATTTTTTAAACTAGATACCCAAATGATGATTGTGGCCAAGTTTGGTTTAATTTGGCCCAGTAGTTTCAGAGGAGAAGATTTTTGTAAAAGTTAACGATGACGACGGACGACGGACGCCAAGTGATGGGAAAAGCTCACTTGGCCCTTCGGGCCAGGTGAGCTAAAAAACCTTCGTGGAATGATAATTTAAGTGTATTTTTTAATGATATGTGTTGTGCAGAAAAGTTATGGAAAAAAGGCAAATTGTCTCGTGTGTCTTGTGTTGAGTTAAAGTCCACTTTTTTGTCAAAATGAAGGGTTTTTCGATCGTGAGGTTCAAAAAGCGAAGAGTAAGTGCTGGAACACATTGCAGCAAGAATTATTGTTGGAATCAAAAACTGATCAACAATAGTTTTCGAAGAAGATTGGTAAGATAGGAATTGCTTCTGAACGCAAAACATTAATACCAATGGAAGTTGCAGATTCAAATGGTAATGTATCTTCAAATATTGATGATGTTTTGTTAAAGTGGAAATCAGACTATGCTGATCTACTAAATCAAACAGGTAACCAGGTTACTATGGATAGGAACATTCCAGTCGATCATAGTCTTGCCGTTTTGACAGAAGGCGACTTTCATTTGAAGAGGTTTTTAGTGCAGTATGTAAAAGCAAAAGAGGCAAAGCCTCTGGTGTAGATAATATTCCAGCTGATGTTCTATGTAACCAGAATTGTATTATATTTTTACATAGATTGTTTAATTGGTGTTTTAAAACTGGTAAAGTCCGGGAGATGTGGAATAGTATTATTATTAATCGGATACCCAACAAGAGGCTCTCAAGAGCCTGAATGGCTCACCTTAATTCTTTTGGTTAAATCTCTCATCAATGATTATTTTGGCTTTTCAATTTATTTAAATGTTTTTTGGATCGTCCTATTTTCTTCAAAAGCCAAAAAAAATAATCATTTTCTCCTATGTTCTATTTTAGCCATAGGAGCTATGTTTCTAGACATACAAGGAAATAAAATATAAAATTTATACTAGATACTCTGAAACTCATTTAGCCTAAGTTTGGCTGAAATTGATACAGCAGTTTCAAAGGAGAAGATTTTTTAAAGTAAGTCAACATGATGAACAAATTGTGAAAAAAGTCTTTAAAGGGCAATAACTCCTTAAGGGGTCAATTGACAATTTTGGTCAAATTGACTTAATTGAAGTATTTGGCCCAGTAGTTTCAGAGGAGAAGATTTTTGTAAAAGATTACTAAGATTTATGAAAAATGGTTAAAAATTGACTATAAAGGGCAATAACTCCTAAAGGGGTCAACTGACCATTTCCGTCATGTTGACTTATTTGTAAATCTTACTTTGCTGAACATTATTGCTGTTTACAGTTTATCTCTATCTATAATAATATTCAAGATAATAACCAAAAACAGCAAAATTTCTTTAAAATTACCAATTCAGGGGCAGTAACCCAACAACAGGTTGTCTGATTCATCTGAAAATTTCAGGGCAGATAGATCTTGACCTGATAAACAATATTATCCCATGTCAGATTTGCTCTAAATGCTTTGGTTTTTGAGTTATAAGCCAAAAACTGCATTTGACCCCTATGTTCTATTTTTAGCAATGGCGACCATGTTTGTTGATAGATCACAACTTCGGATACAATTTACAAACTAGATACCCTAAGGAACATTCAGTTAAAGTTTGAAAGTATTTGGCCCAGTAGTTTCAGAGGAGAAGATTCTTGAAATAGTTTACGACGACAGACGACGACGGACGACGGACGACGACGGACGCCAAGTGATGGCATAAGCTCACTTGTCCCTTCGGGACAGGTGAGCTAAAAATAACATGTCAGATAAAAGAGACCCCTTAAATTATAGGGATACTGCTTTAGCCCCAGCTTCATATAAATTATATTGTAACATAATAAACTTAGTCTCAATGGGTTGAAGATAATAAGTCCTTAGTTGATGATCAAAATAGGTTCCAGAAGGGAAGAAGTACCATAGATCAAATATCTTCTCTTAAAATGTACTAGTTTAGTCGATGTTCGTAAAAAACTACGAAAATCCACCTTTTGTGCATTTATATATTTTAAGAAGGTGTCAGTATTCACCTCAGAAACTTACAAAACCTTTGAATTAAGAAGGGATATAATTATGATACTGTTGTCAAGTCATTAAAGATTGCATATTTTGGCGTTAATATTGAGTCACTGATAAGGTCTTTGCATCGGAACTAAACACATTTATTCTAAAAACAGTTGTTGGCATGACACGGGTTATGTTCTTCTCATATATGTTATGATGGTATGATACTAAACCCCTAACGGGAAGGATTGTTCCTGATGTTCATATGATGAAATCATAATCTTTCAGTCAGTTTAATTGAAGTCTGGAGCTGGCATGTCAGTTAACTGCTAGTAGTCTGTTGTTATTTATGTATTATTGTCATTTTCTTTATTTTCTTTAGTTACATCTTCTGACATCAGACTCGGACTTCTCTTGAACTGAATTTTAATGTGCGTATTGTTATGCGTTTACTTTTCTACATTGGTTAGAGGTATAGGGGGAGGGTTGAGATCTCACAAACATGTTTAACCCCGCCGCATTTTTGCGCCTGTCCCAAGTCAGGAGCCTCTGGCCTTTGTTAGTCTTGTATTATTTTAATTTTAGTTTCTTGTGTACAATTTGGAAATTAGTATGGCGTTCATTATCACTGGACTAGTATATATTTGTTTAGGGGCCAGCTGAAGGACGCCTCTGGGTGCGGGAATTTCTCGCTACATTGAAGACCTGTTGGTGACCCTCTGCTGTTGTTTTTTATTTGGTTGGGTTGTTGTCTCTTTGACACATTCCCCATTTCCATTCTCAATTTTAATTGTATAATAAGATTAATAGTACATTGTTATGGGAAAAACTCACATCTCTGGGGGTTGATGTAAAAATGTGTATGGCTATTAAGTCCCTTTATAATGGGGTCAGGTGCTCGATCAGAGTCAATAGCTTCAACACAGATTGGTTTACTGTGAACTGTGGTTTAAAACAAGGTTGTCCACTTTCTCCTTTATTATTTAACATTTTCATAAATGAATTGGCTGTATACTTAACATCTTTTGATTTTGGTGTTGACATTGGGGGAGAAAAAGTATGTATTTTATTGTATGCTGATGATATCGTACTGTTAGCAAATACTGAGAATGAGTTACAAAACCTCTTAGATGAGTTATATCATTGGTGTACTGACAATAAAATGACTATTAATTCATGTAAGAGTAATGTTACCCATTTCAGACAGACCTCATTTGAACAATCAAGTCCTGTCTTTAAAAGTGGGGATATGAATTTTGCTACTAGCAGCGAATATGCTTATCTGGGCCTTGTTTTAAATGAGTTTCTAGACTTTAGTATTACTGCAAAAGCAGTTGCTAGGTCAGCAAACAGAGCTCTAGGTCTGGTCATAGCTAAGTGTAAAGCTATTGGTGGCATTTCATATGACGTCTATAAAAAACTATTTGATTCACTTGTAAGTCCCATTGTTGAATATGGTGCCGCGATTTGGGGCTGCAAGAATTTCTCATTTATTAATGCGATTCAGATGAGAGCTTGTAGATTCTTCCTTGGTGTTGGTAAATATACACCTAATCCAGCTATTATGGGAGACATGGGGTGGATTCAATGGAAAGTAATTGCAAGACACTGGCACAGATTAGTAAATATGGAGCCAGATCGTATTAACAGGAAAATATTTATATGGGCAGATGAGCTCAGTCTGAAACATAGAATTGTACAAAATTGGAATTTCATTGTTAAAAAACATTTCACGAAACTTGAATTGGTTGACTTTTGTAATAAAAACACTTATATTAATAAAGATATGTTTATTGATACAGTCATGTCAAGAATGTTTGATAATTATATTGGAGAATGGAATTTAAGTATTGTTAGTTCATCCTCTTCCAGACGGGAAAATGGGCATAATAAATTGAGAACCTATAATATTTTTAAGCAGGATATATTATGTTGTTGAAAACTACTGCAAACTGTTAATGCCTTTTTGTAAAAGAAGCGCCTTTGCAAAATTTAGATGTGGGGTGGCTCCTATTAGACTGGAAACTGGGAGGTATGAAAATTTGCGGCTGGAAGAGAGATGTTGTTTTAAATGTTTTAATACTGTCGAAGATGAATATCATGTTATTTTACATTGTCCTGTTTATAATGATTTTAGACAAGTTCTTTTTACTGAGTCTCTTAAACTTGATGAACATTTTAATAGTTTTACAGATTGTCAGAAAATGGTATTTTTATTTTCGAATCAAGATATTATAAGACTTTGTGCCAAAACCTGTAATTTTATTTTTAAAAGGCGCCGAGAAGTTTTATATTGTAAATAATAATTGAATACTTTTGTTGTTTAATTTTATCATGCAGGTTTAATATTTATTATGTACATACAGTGTATACATATTGTTTTAGTTGATTATCGTCTCTCATAAATCTGTACAGATTGCCTTATGTATACAAAATGTATCTTTTATAAATGTATTGTGTAATTTTATACATAAGGTGAGACGTAAATAAAATATTGAATTGAATATTCTTTAATGTTTTTCACCTATTCAAGTACTAGCAAAATAAATGATTTAATTTTATTGTTGCTTTAAATATACAATGCTAATGATCCAGGGACAAATCATGTTGCTAAATTTATCAGAACCAACATCTGTCAGTATGTGTTAATAGGATGACTGGTCATGTCAGGTGATGACCTTGTACTGATTCTAGGATAATGACATGAAATTCACTTGTTTAAGCATCATACCTCTATATTCTTTTAAAAAAAGATCAATTTTTTTAATTAAGTATTTATTACCCCCACTTATTTCAACACCCTAGGTAGGCACAGTGAAATTTTTATGGTGAACAGTAAAATTTGATTACAAAATCTGTTAAATGAAACCTTGAATTTTACTTGAAAAAATACTCCCACTGCTGAGGAAATTTGCTTAAAAAGTATAAGTTCATTATGTAAAGCCATTTTGATAGCATTTTTTCAAACAAAGTAGAATTAACAGCTGAATCATTGCACCAAAGGCACTTAAAAGGAATCCGGGTCCGTTCGAGCCCAATCACGTTCGCCCCCTTTCACTTTCGCACCCTACACGTTCTCACCCAATTCTTATTTTTTTGTGCTAATAATTTGTAATCGAGTGTATTGCTATACATAGATTTTTTTTTCATTGTTTTTAAATAAAGTGAGATTCTGACAACCAGTATTTTATTTTTGTGTGGAATAATTCTTCAAGTAATCATGTTTTGGTTAGTGTGTTGTCATAAATAATTTGTTTCATGGTTTTTAGTAAATAAAGTGCTTTTCTGACGACGTTTTTTTTTGGCGTTGAATAAATGGTAAGCATGGTAAGTGTATTGCTATAATTATGTTTTTTTCATTGATTCTAAATAAAGTGAGATTCTGACATTTCTTTATGTGTTGTAAAATATTTATCATGTTTTGGTTAGTGTATTGCTATAAATATTTCATTTTTATTGTTTGAAAGGAATTGGGACAACGGTTTTTTTATGTGGTAAATAATTTGTAATCATGTTTTGTGTAGTGTCAGTGTTTTCCCTAGGCTATTCATGCATAGCGGTACCGCTACGCATAAAATTTCGGCCGCCATGCTTTTATCATACCCGCTATGCATCCCGCTATGTGTGAAATTTTTATCATCTTATAATATGAAGTGACAATAGACAAACTCTACAGGTGTTTCAAACTCACTGGACTGATAATTGATCATAATTAGATGCAACGCTCTGATTTTACAACCACGTTGATTAGATAGAACAACATTCAAGACTTCGATTGCATAATAGAAATCGGGAGTTCAAATTGTTTTAATGATAAATATTATAGCCTGATACAGCTTCCAAATATTCTTCCGTGAAAAAATAAAAAGTAAACCTTTTACAGTATAAATTTTACGTTTTGAAATCATAAGTCTGACATCGAAATATTTATATCAAACGCAGTTGATTAGTTGTAACAGATAATACACATCATTGGGTTGAAACATGATGTAGCTTTGACCTCTGTAGCAGAGTTCAAAAAATTTATGGGTCACTGAATATTCACAATTCAGATCGTTTTTGTTTTGATGTCAAAAATTATTTTATTTTTCAAACTGATCTTTCAAACTAGTTTTAATCCAGAAGAAAGTAAAAACATTACTTGACTGTACCTTAAGTTGAATATCTATATCCAAATTAAATTAATTTCAAGCTGTAATCCATGATCACAAATTGAATGCTATGTTTACAATTGTTGAAAGCCATGTGCTTTTTGGCGGGAAAATTTCTGGAAACCCCTTATTAACAGGAAACAGTTACATTTTTTGTTATTTATAGACAGTAGGAATTTCATTTTGGAAATCATTTTGATTAACTGCTAAGATTTATTCATGAAAAATTAAAAATTTCTTGGGGTGAAACTGATAATACTTTTTTTTATTAAAACAATTTACATCTAGGGGTATGGAAAGGGGGGCTGGTTTTTTTTTTTTTTTTTCAATAAGGGAGCTACCATTTGATTTTTATGGGGGGGCTAGGATGAAATTTGAAAAAAATAGGCAGGACAGGAGTTTTGAGTAAAAAAAAAGGCAGGATGAGACACTTGCAAAAAAAAAAAGTCAGGACGACAATTTAGGTAAAAAAAAAGTCAGGATAAACTAAAAATAAAAAGGCAGGACCGAACAGAGTGAAAAATAAAAAGGCAGGACATAGATTACAGCTAAACAAAAATGCAGGACAAAATTTTTCATCCTAGCCCCCCCCCATAAAAATCAAATGGTAGCTCCCTAATATTACAAATATATAAAGTTCACCAGTCTGAAAATACATGGTTAAATGGATTTTAATTCTGAAAAACTCATGTTTATTTAATTCCTTTATTATTTCCATCATAATCAGAAACAAGCTACATGTATAAGGTATTTCAAACATATATTTTTGGCTTTTATATAAGAACATTCAAGACTATTAATATGTATGTACCTGTAGTAAAAACAAACCTGGTAGAGCCTAAAAAAATTCTACAGGTCCCTTGAAAAAACTTTTGGATCCTTAGGCTGGCCTTGAGAGAAAATGTTAAGTATTGTTCCTGACTGTATTGCAGATTTATGTGAAGTTTTTAAACTGACATGCACAATTCATTTCACTAGTGTAATAAAAATAATTCTACAAAACAATGCCACGCTCTACGTTGCAAATTCATCTTAGAGGCCCACCATGCATCAAGAATTTTCTAGGGAAGACACTGAGTGTATTGCTATAATTATTTCCTTTTTAATTGTTTCTAAATATAAAATGAGATTCTGACAACATTTTTTGTATGTGTTGAATACATCTTATATATCAGTTGCGACCCAGGGCATTTATATTCATATTAAAAGAGTTTGGAGGTAGACTATCTATGAGGGTGAAAAAAAACATAAACATCATGCATATATATCAACAATAATTCCACTAAAATTCGAATAAAAATTGGGCGCGAACGTGTAGGGTGCGAACTGACTTCGGGGGCGAACATGTGAGGTGTGAACGTGTATTGGGTGTGAACGGACCTGATACCACTTAAAAGAAGCAAAAGGTTCATTTCTTTTTTAATAATTTTACTGATAATAAGATATAATCGTAACCTGTATGTTTAAAATTTTGGTAAAACTACAAAATCACAGAATTTCAAATTTGCTTCTTTATAAGTGATTTTATAAAAATTTGCTCAACAAGAGAAATTGTCTAAATACATGATTTACCCACTCCCCCCACTCAAAGTTAATGATCTTCTCTTATTGCATCATCAAAATATTGCATCACCGCCGAACGAATAACCATAAACAATTCAATAAAATTCAATAAATAAATATTGACCAACAGCCTTTTAAAACCCTTTAAATATTTGTTATCAACTTTGGAAATTTTCCATTCAACGATACGACTTCATGTAACAAGGTGTGTTTTGTTGTTTTGTTTGGAAAAGTACTTTTAAGTTATAAAAAAGACACGTGTTTTACCTATATAGCTACACATAATACACATTCATAAAAATATAAATCTTACCTTGCCATTTTCTCCAGACCAGTGTACAACAGCTTGAGAGTGGAGTTTGTCGGGAATTCTGAATACACTCGATGACAACAACGAGTTATGTTTTACATTAGATTCTGTGGGAACTGAGCCAACGTCCGATACATCTCGTCTTTTTCTATCGAAAACCTGATTAAGATTGTAATCGTTTAAGTAAACGATGACTGTCTGCTTATGCCTCTGCGATTCCCTGCTGAAAATTTTCCCCTGACATGTATGTAAGCAAATATTTAACAAAACATGTAGTACTGTAAAATACACGAGTGTGTTTTGGTCGGCCATTCTTTCTATGTTGTAGTAATCCGCGTTGAAGGTCTGATTGGATATATGCAAATCGTGTTTACAACACGTGATTAGATTGCATCATCACCACGTTCATTCATAAAAATCAGTACCACTTGAATGTAGAAAACACGTAACAGAATGGTTTACGGAAAAGTGATTAAAGAAAATATGCAAATAATACAGAATAGAGAATAATGGTCTACTATCATTATAAAAAAAATAAGACAGGTAAAAATTCTAGTTTGAATTGTTTTACATTTTCTTTTTAAATTAAAATTTTTCATTTAAATAAGACGTCTAATTATTTGGACTAACATGATAGATCATGATATAACATGAGACTATACGTACTCACTGTACAACACAACCAATTAAAAAAACTAATATGCAAAGTAGAAATAATAAAAAATTATGAAAAAAAAAATCATCAGGGCTGAAAAATTAAAATTTCCGCTATAGGATTTGATATCTATTTGCTGGGCATTCAAGTTTTGCTTCCACGTTTGTTTTCCAAAGTGACAGATTACGTCAAAACACGCCCTTTTTCCCGTAAAAACCAAATGACTCGCGGAATTTATATCAATAGGTACTAAAAGTAACTAAAACAATACAAAGACTAACATCAGTCAATTCAGACAATTCATCATACAATATTTACAATATTCAAACAACAATGAACACACATTTAACCGGTTTATTCATGTGTGGCAGTTAGGATTATTATGTTATTATTATTTCCCTTACAAGTTTAAGTACAGTTCTTGCTAAGGACCATGCAAATTTAAAAAATTATGATACAAGATGTTCTGTAATTTTATTATATGTATACATTTTTTTGAAGAAGAAATATAAAAAATAATATATTTAAAATTGTACTGCAATAAAAATGCACAACAACTACTTTTTACATGAGATTTCTTCATGGTATTTCAGCCATTTTCCCATAGGATTGTACAGTGAAACTTGAACTTAAATATTGCAGTTGATGGACAACCATATAATTCATATTTTAGTTTAATACATCTAAAATTGATCATTTTCATAATTTATGAAGAGAAAACCGTGTGATAATGTCTAAAAGTTCTTTTTTGTAAATGACCGTTTTGAAATTTGAATTTCCCTCCAAACAAACTTCCTACAGTTACCTCCCTTTATCAAAAACGAAAATCAAACACCAATTTCTTATCTAAACTGATTTTCAGAACTATTTTCTAGACTAATCAGTCATGATAATGTATTTAATGATAAAGCCAAAGAATTTTTTAAAGTATTGGACCTGACAACAAATATGTAGCAGGTAAATGTTGTTTGGTTAGAGATTATTTGTTTACATTAGCAATCATGGCGGCAATTTAGAAAATCAACAAGCTGACAGCAGAAGATATGTTTCCCCGTTGTAATGTCGGGATATTTGTAAAAACTCAGTGTGGAACTTCCTCTCATTACCAAAATGAGTTGTCCCTTGTAAAACTATTTGATTGTAATCGGGATATATCAGGTCATTTGCATTCCCTGAGACTACCAACTGGCCAAAATCAGACAAAATGTGACACCCAAACAGAGGGTCAGCTGATTTCAAGAAGGGCAGGTGTATTTGATTATAATAGAAATCTAAGCATATGTCCGAAACATAGGTATGATTTGGGGATCTATTGGAGGCCCAGAACAACTTGCCAGTTCCAAGGTCATGTTGGGAAGGGAAAACCAGTTCGAACAGTAACAAGTCCTATGAGTTATGGAATATGGTGTACACAGACACAGCTTGTGCATGCAGGATCAGGTATGAAATTTGGTAAAGTGCTAGTTCAAACATGAGACATCCAGGTGGACATAAATTTGGGGGTTGAGGGTCCCACAAAATAAAACTGTCAGGTTTACAATTAACAGATTAATACCGTATGTTTACATTTTATCAGATACATGTATTTTATGGAAGCAGGACAAATCGCCCCACTGGCAAATCGCCCCAACCCTAATCGCCCCACTTTTTCACCAACTCGCCCCACTTTAAATAAACACGCCCGAAACTGATTTACCAAATCACCCCAGTTTTTAAATAATCGCCCCACATGTGAAATGGGATAAATCATGTTTAATATTACTTCTGCCAACTCGCCCCACTTAATGGAAAACGGTAATATCTTGATTAGTATATAATTTTCATGTCTGCCAACTCGCCCTACTTTAATGAAAACTATCTACACAGAATACAAACAAAGTTAACCGAAAATTTATTTAATTCGGTTACTATTATTGATATACTGAAATTATAATTCTAAATATAACTTTTGTATTGTTGGAGAATAACAGTATTCTTGTAAGCTTAGTTATTTGCAATTGAAAAGAAACCTGTTAATTGTATCATAATCATTGATAATGCAATATAAATAAATGTATTTTATTTATTTTTATTTGATGACCAAACCTGAAGTCTAATCCTTGATTTGCAATTTTTCATGTCATTTTTTTTGAAAAAGTCAGTCTGATGATTTATGAATGTTTTGTTCATCAAACTTGTTTAAAAAATGTTATTCAAGAATCCTTAGGATCCTCTAGAGCGTTTTATGCAATAAAAAGGAGATATACATGTATATATGCCGGACTTGATTGGGAATTTTGAAAAAGGGAGTTTTATTATCATTTTATCTTTTTTTCTGACATGTCTGAGTCTCCCCCTTCTACCATGGACATATTGTCTGCCATCTCATGTGTGAATCTATACATGTGGATGTTTCCTACCTAAATTAATGTTAGGAGTTTGGTTGAGGTACAATTGACAACTCAAAATTGGCACATGCCCATCCCCATAAATTGGGGTATGATGTTAAATTTATCGTTTCATATTTTCTCAAAACAGACTTACAAGATACATGTAGCATGATGAAAATTTCCTTGTTATATTACTAAAATGTTGTTCTCAAGTCAAGTGAAATTTGTTTATAAGTACATTTTACATGAACGTTGTGTACATACAGAAAACAATAAACACCAATTCTGATGTGATTTTAAAACAGACATACAAAAAAATCTCCAACAAGAATAAAAAGTTGGATAGTATTCGTTTAATTGTATGTATACACACTCCTTATACATGTAATAATATAACTCACGTCTTCAATTTTTTTTATAATGGAATGAATGGCAAAGTAAGGAAATATTTGTATGATGTGTTCCTGAGGTTAATATTATGTACTAAAACAAAAGAAATATTTTCGTTACTGTGTCAGGTGTAAATCAACCATGCCTGCTTGGTTAGTACGTACATGTTCATGTATATACGCTGTACCGATAATATACCATTATTATA
The DNA here is from genome assembly GCF_965363235.1 of Mytilus galloprovincialis. Taxonomy (NCBI): domain Eukaryota; kingdom Metazoa; phylum Mollusca; class Bivalvia; order Mytilida; family Mytilidae; genus Mytilus; species Mytilus galloprovincialis. The sequence goes on from NC_134841.1 coordinate 56,639,109, forward strand.
TTGTTGAACATGAAAACAAAGAGTTTTAGCATGGAGTTATTCACACACATACACAATGATACACTTTTAATGTTTTGCACTTTAAAAAGCTCATACAACATAACAACAAGCGCACTAAAAGTATAGCAGTTTTGCAATAATTCTATACATACAATGTATATACACATGGAATAAGAAGCTCATCATTTTTTTTTATTGGGTGAACATTATTTAATAACTTTTTATTGCCTATTAATTTAGATTCATGTACATGTCAATGCTATTCACAATTTAAATTTGCTTTTCAGGAATATGCAGAAAATGTATAGATGTTTTCAAGGAGGTTGTACCAGACATTACTGTATACCAGACAGGTTTAAACAGTATCACAGATAGTAATGATAGTGAGGTAACCAAAATACTAACCTCAAAGTCTTTTTGTGCTCAGATTTATTGTATCATCATTCTGACATGTAACCTGAGTATAAAACTTATAAAAAAAGACACATTTTTTTATTTCCTTCATGTCCTTTAACTTTAGTAAGCATGTTTAAATTATAAATATGAGCTACGGCCTAAATTGACCCTAAATTATTTAACTCTTTCTTGGCTTAAGACCCTTTTATACTTATATGGTATACTATTTGTATTTTTTTTTCCATTGAAAGTACATTCAATACACATATAAGAATTAAAATTTATACAAAGTTTAAATTGCTGAAAAATATTACATCTTCATGTTAAAGTACATGTACTCTTTCATTGGAAAACCTTCATTTTTTTGGCACCGACTCATATAAATATGACCTTTGAATAATTGTGATAAGTCTGATAAATCAAATGAGTATTCTATTGCTTTGAATACATGATATGTTATATATTTAGGCATTTAAAAAGTATTTTTTTGCAATATTTTAATTTTTTAAGCCTCAAATGTTGATAGTTGAAATTTTTCTATTTGAAAATAGAATTTATGATATTGTCTTTAATAAACATCCTAATGCCATGAAACTTTATAAGCAGTCTCATAATTTATTAAGGCTTTGGTCATAACAAATTTTATTAAGATTTGACAGCTTTTTCTATCCTATTAGGTCTGAATACACAGTTATTGTCCTTTGATTTTTGTTGTTCACTAATATATTCCTAAGTGTGGACAGGGTGTTACTTGCCATTTTTTTTTATACCCCTTCCAAATGTATGTCTTTGTTTTATGCCCCAAATAGCAAGTAGGGGAATTGATACTATGAAAAAAAATGTAATTGTAAAGTAAAGTAGTGATTTTGTCCAGCAGAAAAGGTTAAAAGTTAGCACTTTGGAAGCTTGTCAAAAGATGTCAAGACCCTCTCACACAAAATTATCCATATTTTGAGTTAGAGCCAATAAAGTTTTCCATAATTTTGATATGTTTTGTCCCAAAAGTAGTAAAACACACTGTAAAAATATTATTGAGAAAGAGCAGGTTGGATTTTTTAGTTTTCTTTTATGGTCCTAAAGAATTGCAAATAACTGTGTACTCGGACCATGTACATGTATATTTATGTGATACTGTATTGAAATTCTGTACAATACAATATTTTTTTAAAACTCATTTCAAATTGGTCCTTAATGAAAATTTTAACCTGAATTAGTCTATATGTCCTTGTTACTGTAATTAATTATTATATTCTAGATACATACATGTGTATATCATTGTATATGCCATTTTCTTTTTAAGGCAAATTTAAAACAATTGAAATTTTTTACAATGATTCTATGCTTAATGTATATTTATAGAAAGAAGAGGCAGCTGAAGAACATAGTTTTAACTTTACCAGTGACAGTTCCGACAATTTTTACAATTTGAGACAGAGAACAAATATATCATATCACAATGAGTTGGATGTGAGTGAAACTTTTTTTCAAGAAAATTATAAATTTGGTTAATAGATAATGTGAACTCTGACTGATCTAAACAAATTGTCAATTAGCATGAATAGTAATTACGTCCATCTGTAACATAAACAGGTCACATCGACCTACAGGTATATTGCCCACATAAATGACTTTGGTTAAGGTCCATATCTCAGCAACTACAACATGTACAAGTCATAGAGGAATAATCTTGGGACTGTGGTAGGATTGCAAATGAAACTACTCTCTACAAAAGACCAAAATGACACAGAAATTAACATCTATAGGTAACCGTACTGCCTTAAACACCGTATTGCCTTTAACAATGAGCAAAACCCATACACCACAGTCAGCTATAAAAGGCCATGAAAAGACAATGTAAAACAGTTCAAACGAGAAAACTAACATGTAGGTTAAGGTTAATAACAGTCAAGGCATTAGCCATTGTTTTTTTTATTCATATTTAATAAGCATACATGTATCAAAATTAAAAAAAACAACTATGACCTAGATTTACTGAGATTATGAATAACTGATTTCTTCTATATTAAAGAATTACTGAATGTACACCATTAAATAAGTCTGCCATACAAAGTTTGGATACTTATTGTTTTTGCTCAGTTTTTTTTTTTTTAATATTCTTCTTCTTCCTCTTCTTCTTCTTCCGCCACTTTAAAAATAAAGTTGTCCCCAGCAGTTCTCCAAAACCGCTTGTCAGATTTACTTAGTATTTCATAAAATGTTAGACTATTATAAAGAGGTATTGGGGGGGGGGGTTGATAAAGAAGGGAGGGGTTTACTATAGAACCCTACGGGATTTTATTATTTTTATTTTCAAATGACTATAACATGAAAACTGTAAGTGATAGACACACCTAGTCTTCAGAAACGATCACAGGACAGGTCCCCACCCCCTTCAATTTTAGAATATACTATGTATTATCTTGTAAACGGTAGAGATCCCCACCCCTAAACCATATATATTCGTGTATGGGACAATAAAACAATTTAAATGAAATAATGGAATAAAAGGGAAGTACCTGTTTGAAAAATTGTCAACAGTCGAGATCCCCACCCATAAACCATATACATTCATGTATGGGACAATAAAACAATTTAAATAAAAAAGAAGGGAAGTACCTGAGGGTCACCCCCACCCCTCTTGTTTATAAAAATTTGTAAACAGTCGAGATCCCCACCCCTAAACCATATATATTCGTGTATGGGACAATAAAACAAATTAAATGAAATAAAAGGGAAGTACCTGGGGGGTCACCCCCAACCCTCATGTTTGATAAATTGTAAACAGTCGAGATCCCCACCCCTAAACCATATATATTTGTGTATGGGACAATAAAACAAATTAAATGAAATGAAAGGGAAGTACCTGGGGGGTCACACCCAACCCTCATGTTTGATAAATTGTAAATGGTCAAGATCCCTATAATTTATTTTTTCTTGAATGGGACAACAAAACAAATCAAATGAAATATAGGTTAAGTCCATGGGGGTCACCCCACCCCCTCAATAAATGGTCAAGATTCCCATCCCTAAACCATATATATTCTTGTATAGGACAATAAAGCAAATCAAAGGAATGGGAATAGCGAATTATGGGAGCTTTGTTTGGGAGACTTCATAACAGCATCCTGTTACAATTACTTCTTGTTTTATTTCCTTTCAACAGGCAAACCTCTTTGATTTCATTTAAAAATGCAGAACAAAAAAAAATTGAGTTCGTTATCTCCCCTTCCTACAAATATATTGCAATTTTACAAATTATTTTACTGAATATGATGTTTTTATTCATATACTGTGTGATTCTTATGAATATAGAATACATTTTGAAAGAAAAACTATATAAAAGCTTAGTTTGGACATTTTTATAGCAATTACAAATAAAACAGTTCACCTTTAGTATGGTAATAGCTATATATACCTATACAGATTGATAAACTAATTTAAAAAATAACATCAACACAGTGGAGTTAAAGTCTTATAGGATTGTAAGTATGATTTATTTTATCACCTTGCACTTTCACATTTTGACTGAACAATTTGTTCAAATTTCTGACCAGTTGAACAATTTGGTTTAATAAAACAAATTGCAATTTGGTCAAAATTTTGAATGAATTGCAATTGTTGGATAGCAACACTATCAGTCAAGTCACTGTAACAGTGAAATTATCCTGCATCTACATGATGACCTTGAGCTGCTCAGATTTTTCTTATAGACTCCTGGTATCCCATTCCTCACATTCATTTGTGTAAAGAGGGGGATATGACCTTTATTGGGACTCCGGGATCATACAATTTCTAGTTCAAAGTATACATAAATGCTACATCACAGACACACAAGGTGATAGCAATTTCAGTGATATACAAAATAATCAGCCCAAACAATTTCTTGTACCACACTCCTTAAACTAAATTACAGACTTTTTATAGTGCAATATATTTGATCTTGTCATTATTTTCAGATATTTTCATCCAAAGATATGATTATAGTGAGGCACAGTCTGGGAAATCGTATTGTGACAGCAAAATCGCGCACATGCGACGAAAGATGAGGATGTATGTCGCATCAGGTGGAAACATACAAAACCCTGTAGATATGAGAGATGCGATTCTAAGTGGAAAAGGGGTAGTAGGGTGCAGAGTAGCAGTTGCTGAAATAAATACAGAAAAACAGCAGATTTTTAGCCATAAATGGAAAGGGGTCCAAAATATAACGAACTTGGGGTTCATGGCAGAGAAAGTTATAATTTGGAAAGCCTATGGTATTGGCAATGGAAATTCTATTCCTATGTCAGAGGTATTATATCTTTCATTACATTATTGTCTTACCATTTTAGGCAGTTATATAGAAGTCATCAAGCCCCTTTATATTGATTTTATAAACACAACTTCAATTACACCTGTGGGGGATAAAATTTGTTTATAATAACCATAGAAACATGTCTATTTGAAATTTTTGAGGTCTGAAATAAATTTCTTGTGTACCCTGAAAAATTTCCCTACCAGAAATATTTTATTGCATAATCTTGTTTTGAATTATTTTTTTCATTATGAAAATTAAGAACTTTCAAATTGTTGGATTTATATACCCATCATAAACAGATATAATTGTCATCCTATTAAAATATGTAAATGTCTGAATTGGTAACAGCACACATTTTGTTTAAATGTTGGTCAAGATGGAGTACATTAGATGGAATGCTATAGGGGAGCAGGGACATCTTGATTGCATTAACACATTCTGTCTTTATTTGTATTTTTCTGATTTTCAGCTTATTATATATATATCAAAAACTGTAATACATAAAAAATGAATTTAATTTTTAAGTTATTCAAAAACTTGTGCTGTGTCAAATTTACCAGGATCTATTAGTATTCTAAACTATGATATAGTGTCTATACTTGTTCATGGTTCAGTATTACAGCTGTGATCCACAGAGCATTACATTTTGTTTTTCGTAAAGATTCTCACTAGAATATTAAGAAAAACATTGTGACATATATATGTCAGCTTCATTATGATGTCACTTACAAAAAGAATTCAGTTTCAGGCAGAAATTCTCTAATGTATCACAACTTTTCCTATATACTCAAGATAATTTTTGACTTGACCTTTTTAACTCCCAATATTCTATTTATTTTCAATTAATTGTATTTATACTACATATTGCGGAATTCTCAGAAAAAATTGCATTGAAATGTCTCTTTCTTTTCAGGTTAAAAAAATGTCTTGTGATCAAGAAGAAACAGCTTTGATAATCACACATGATTTTAATGATATTATACAAACAGGCAGTGTTACCTTACCAAAGAAAAGAGCCAACCCAGTCCAATCAGAAGACAACGTAGAATTAGAACAGGAAGCCACAAGAACTGAGGACTTAGAAAATTTATCTAACTCAAGTTCTTCAGTTTTTAATTGCTCTGAAATCGGCTGCACGAAACAATACCAATTCTTCTCCAAACTACAAAATCATATAGAGTTTGGTCGTCATGTTTACAAATTGGAAAGAAAATCAACGTATGATGACATCAAATTAAAATGGGCAGATGTTTGTAAAGATGTTGATATCAGACTGAGAAATTTAGAAAAAGTCCAAGAATCATTAAATGAGATAAATGAACACCAAGTAGATTGTGGATGGGCTCTTAGAAAAGGGAAAAAAGTTATTAGGCACTCAAAAGCTGTGAAAGATTATCTTTTACATCTTTTCACCATTGGACAAACTACAGGGAAAAAAATTTGTCCATCTGAAGCAGCCTTGTTGATTAGAAATAGTTTGGATGAGGAAGGAAGAAAAATGTTTCAACCAGAAGAATACCTCCTTACATCACAGGTGGCCTCATACTTTTCTAGACTGGCTTTATTATCCAGGCAGAATCAGCTTTCCAGAAGAGAACAGGACAATTTGAATGATGAAGACTTGGCTGCTGTGTTGTCATCCATTGAGGAAAATGAAGTTCGCCAAAACATTCTTCAAACACATTGACACATTTCTTATTTTAATGTATTTTTATATAGGTTGTATGGACTTTTGTTATGGGGGGGGGGGGGTTTATACTGAACAAAAACATGAAAAGGGTTTAAAAATCGGTCATTATCCCTTTTGAATGAAGTTTGGGAGAAGATTTTATAGTTGTCTTTTGTCCATCCCAATTATGCATGGTTCTCAATAAAGATAAAATAAAAATAAATCCCCTCTGAAACTATGTAACAGAATTTCATGAAACTTTGACAGTAATAAGAACACAATAAAGATATTTCAAATCCCTGAATTTTGTTCGGGTTTAAGTTTTTTGAAAATTCCATAAATCTTCAACTGAAACAATTTGTCAGATCAAATCCTGAAACTCTGCTCAACTCCTAAAACAACTCGGGAGAATTTCATGAAACTTAGTAGTTATTTAGGACACAGCTGTGCATATTATCAGAAAATTTTGATCCCATGAAATTCTTTGAAGATATATAGCTCTTTAAAAGTAAAAAAAGATATTCCACATGCAGTTTGACAGAGCAACTTCTTTCAAGCCATAGAACAGATTTTGCAAAATTTGATGATTTGTTACAAAAATTATGTATATTGAATTAGCTTTCTGTGACTTATTGCATAAGTAGGTTTTTTTTGTCCAAATGAAACAATTGAATAGTGGAAAAGTTGCATTTCTACACAAGAAAGCATTCTGAAGACAACTTTTTCCCCAGTAAAGCTAGTAATTACAATGTATAGAAATAGATATAAATTCATAAATTTGGGACCATTTAAGGAATTGTCTTATAAGAAATTAAAAATAATTTACTTCAACACAAACATATATAAGTATATTATTAGTGTGCTCATTTCTAAGTAAAGACATTAAAATTTGGCGGGAAATTAGATTTATCTGGATTTTCATTGCCATTGTATTGATAATTTCAGTCTTTCCATAGAGGTTGAAAATCTAACTAGAGTTGTGTTATTTGGTAAATGCTTTATTAAGATATATAAATTTAACTGAGAAATTTTGAAATTAATGTAAAAAAAATTCTGGTTTAGTGATCGATATAACCAAAGGGTTTCCAAAATTTCCAACCAAAAATTTATCAGCAGCATCCTTAAATGTTATTAAAAGTGGGAAACATGATATATAATAACCTTCTTAGCATTGTCTGATCACTACTATTTTCATATTTGATTGTTCATGATGTATAGTGTAATGAAAACAATCACAGTTAACCTCTTCAGAGGAATTGTAATTTTGATATTTTTTCTGAAATATTGATTTTTTATGCACAAAATAAATTATTTCATGATAGAAGTCACACGGTTTTCGTTATTTTTTATTACAAACCAATATATGAACTGTATAAAATTCAAAGGTTTGTAGATGTACTGGCTCCATCAATTTTTTTTTAAGACTTTGAAGTTCGGTGAATTTCATGAAAATATAGCCAAATGGCTTTTTGAAAATCAACAGATATTAAAATCACCAAAGAGATATAAAGGCAAATCTTTAGATATCCTCTCTTCACTTGAATTTCATTCTTTTAAGTTGTTAAATGATATTATATCCTAAATCAGATTAATATTTGAGATATAAATTGATTTTTTTATGTTTAAAAAGTGATGAAAAACAAGATTTTTCAATGAAAAACGGCAATTTTTGGATTTATGGTTTAAACACCGTTACCATGGCAACGATTTATTTGCAGATTTTTTTTTAATGATAAATCATAATTTTACACTTAAATAGATATGAAAACCACATTTCTTTCTAAATATTAAAATTTAACTATATCACCATTTGCTTGATTCTTAGGAAGACCTGTACTTAAAACAATAAACAGTGACGAACCTCAAATTTTTTAAAGTGTCTATTTTTTCAATAACTAGCTAATTAACAAATTAACACTTTAGATTAATCCTTTCATCGAACTAATTGGTTATGGATTACCTGGATACCTGGAGGTGTCACAATGATTTTATATTTGCTCCTATGACATAGTAACATGATAGACATATTGTACACTGAAACGAGTCGAGGAGTCAATTCTTTAATCATTGAGGGCCATACATATCGGAAGATAAGTGTCCTGAAACACATTTTACTAATGTACCATAAAATCGTGTACAGCCAGAGTCACCACGGATTCTATTGTCAAAACACAGAACGAGCATAAGGTTCCATGTGGTAGATGTCCGAAAGACAGCGGGTACAGTCAATGTAAAGTCTGGAGATGTATCTTGTAGGACTTCTTCCACTACCCGTGGTGAGCAGGGGACAACAGTTATATACAAGTTATGATTGATAATTCATTAAATTTGTACAAGTGGCTAACTGAGGAGGTCTATAATGATAAAAGAAAAAGAACATGACTTGGATTGAGAGTTCATTCATTGGCACTCATACCACTTCTTCTAATATCTATTCACCTGTAATTTACCTGTAAAAAAAAATCGGCGCAAATGAAATGCAGATCGGCGCAAATGCAAAACGCCGACAATGATAGAATACGGATCAATGCGTATCACCTGTATACATGTAATTAAATTGTCAAAACATCTCGTCAATATGAAGAAGTTGACTTCTTATTTTGAAAGGTAAATACAAATTATTCTTGTATTTTTAAGTGAAATTTCCATATATAATTGCATTGTCCAACTAACGGAATCTCGGTGTTATGTACATTTTGAAAAAACAATCATTATGAATGAATTAAATTAAATTTGTTTATCTATCTCTTTGAGCCCCACCCCCCTCCCTTCCCCCTTTTCTCCTCCCTTTTCCTTCCTAAAAACTTTAAATGTAAACTTTAAGCACGACTGACTGACCTACTATATATTTTAGGTCGTCAAGCTGCCCTTGTCCCTCAAGCTGCCCTAGTCCCAAACGCAAGTTGGAGCAAGATGACAATATTCAGCCTAGAAAGAGGTCTAGAAAACGTCACAATTCAAATCTAGTTGAAGTTTGTGATCGTCGAGGGAGCTCATCTGAGGAGTCTATTTTGGATACAATTGTTAAACCTTCATGTTCACACGCTCATCCATTGCAAGGAAACACCCGCGACGCATGATGTTGATTAAAAGGAAGGATGCCAAGTAAATACGATATCAGTCATAGCTATATGCGGAATTGTTCAAATTGACGTTTTAAACGACCTTGTCTTTTTTATAACTTTATTCCGGACTTTACAGACCTTGCACGGACATGTGATTTGGTTTTAAATTTATTTTATCATAATTCTTTTGTTATTGAGGTCAATTTATTTTGTTAAAATACATTTTATTTGTTCATGTTTTCTAAAAACTTACCAAAATAAATACAAAACTTTAACATTTTATAATGATACATATTATTAAAGTTATTACGAACAATATTTATATAGGACTAAGGTTTTAAATTTGTTTTGTAATGTAGCTTCTTTGTGTCTATGTAGTTTCACGGGGAAATAACTCTTAACTTTAAACCTTTCGCACCAACGGTTACTTGCAACGGTTCCTTGAAAGCATAATCGAGTGCACACAATATTGTTTCCTATGAATACAAGAAATAACCACATGAAATTAGTCCCAAATTACAGCTAAAAATTATTAAAACAGTTCTGCATATGATTCCTAAAACATTCGTTGATATTAAGTGTATACATCAATAATTTCCAAAAGTTAAATGACGGCTCCCACTTTGTACTACGGTTGGTACGGTAGCAAATCGGGAAACCTCTGCTAAAAGAACTCTGACAATGTTCGATCAGGTCTTCATTTTATACAATTAATTATTTGATGGCATTTCCGAAGATCATATAATAAAAATAAAACGACATTTGAGAAATAACCGGGTCGAAAAGAAGAATGTGTTCTGTATGTTCTGGACGAAATGTCCCTGGTGGCAGGAAAAGGCTGCATGAAAAATGTATATGCATGTGTGCTCTCTGTCGTAAAATTGTTCATAAACCATGCAGTAAATATAAGAAACACGACAGACGATGTAACACCGACGAATTAAATATTTTTCTTGAGTAATGTTTATATGAATCCTAAATTTTGTATTCCAAGCTCATATAATGAAGTTGTTCACCAAAAATAATGACAAACTTTCTTTAATTTATAAGTAGTGACAAATTAATTTGCATTATCTCTTTTCGTATTGACTCGGGAGTACAATGTATATGATCTTTAGACAGGTTACCTTCTTTATAGTAGGGAATTTCTGGTATTAATTCAAGTGAGGGCAACTAAAAGAAGTAAAGTCAAACTTAAAATCGGTGCACTTATTTTGTAATGTTTCATGGAACACATAAAATAGTTACCCCTCCCTCAAAAAAAAAAAATATTTTACCTTATCTTATTGCTATTATTAGAACCGGGACCAGAATATCTTCTTATATATTGTCTTCATGTCTTCATAGGCAAATGAGGCAAATGCCTCATGCTGGAAATTTTAACAACAAAAAAAAAAAAGACGGAAAGAAAAAGATTGTCTTCATATCAAATTGTTTTCACGGAAAGTGTCGTGCAAGAAGCAAGTTCTCTTCACTCCCTGATGTCGCCCCTGCATTTTTTTCGTGATCCATGTTTCTATTTTACTTTTGGTTTTCGGAGTTGATGGTCGTTTGTACTTCTGTGTCTCGGGTTTCACGGTCTTTTGTTCTTTGTTTTTTGTCTTTTGTTTTTTTGTTCTGAAAATTTTCAGCAGGGAATCGCAGAGGCATAAGCAGACAGTCATCGTTTACTTAAACGATTACAATCTTAATCAGGTTTTCGATAGAAAAAGACGAGATGTATCGGACGTTGGCTCAGTTCCCACAGAATCTAATGTAAAACATAACTCGTTGTTGTCATCGAGTGTATTCAGAATTCCCGACAAACTCCACTCTCAAGCTGTTGTACACTGGTCTGGAGAAAATGGCAAGGTAAGATTTATATTTTTATGAATGTGTATTATGTGTAGCTATATAGGTAAAACACGTGTCTTTTTTATAACTTAAAAGTACTTTTCCAAACAAAACAACAAAACACACCTTGTTACATGAAGTCGTATCGTTGAATGGAAAAAAAAAAGACGGAAAGAAAAAGATTGTCTTCATATCAAATTGTTTTCACGGAAAGTGTCGTGCAAGAAGCAAGTTCTCTTCACTCCCTGATGTCGCCCCTGCATTTTTTTCGTGATCCATGTTTCTATTTTACTTTTGGTTTTCGGAGTTGATGGTCGTTGGTACTTCTGTGTCTCGGGTTTCACGGTCTTTTGTTCTTTTATTTTCCTACTTTATGGCTATAGTCTGAGTGTTGATTTTCATTTCTAAACGTGCGCAATGTTGCATGTCCACCAATGTCCAGATATTGTGCGATGCTACTGGACACAGAAAAAAATGTCTTTTCTGCATCGATAATAGAACTTGATATCAAAGAATACAAAACTGCCTTTTTTGTATATTTAACCACAGGCCTTGGGCATATGATACAGATATATTTTTCTCTCGTTGATTTAAGATATTCAATTTTCTATATTAATAATGCATATATATCACTTTTGTGCATGTCACACCTAGTTTCGAGTGATCTAAACGACTCAGAGAAAATACCCAATTTTTCTTAGTATGGATTGTAAAATTGGGTATTTTCTCTGAGACATGCACAAAAGTGATACATATGTATTATAAATATAGAAAATTGACTATTTTGATCAACAACAACAAAAAAATAAAAATATATATGTATCATATACCCAAGCACCTGTGGACAAAACTACATAGCTGACATGGTATAAATTAAGTAAAACCACCGATTTCCCGGTACCAAATCATTTGAAAAAAAAACAACAACAATGTATTGCCATATGACCTTTAACATTGAAGGGTTAAACTTGCATTAAGTCGTGTTCAGACAGAAAATAAAGGAATATGGGGTAAACATACACGGGAACTTATCGCACACAAAGTCAATGTATAGAAAAAATACAAATGATCAATGGTCAAAATTTTTATTCCTGTTCTTCATCTGAGGGTACTCAAAAATAAAAGAATCATTAATACTGTAAAAGAAAGTCAAGATGGTCCCTAGTGTTGAATCAAGCAGTACTAGTACTTAAAGTATATTAATTAATACTGCACTGTCACTATTTTTAAATCTAGTCATAAAAAAAATCATCAAAGTCAGCACAATACAAGACAAGAGCAGACAGACAGACCCGGAATTAATGATTATGAGAAATACGAATTTTACTTTATCCTACATATCGGTCTTTTAATATTGCCCCTAAAACCTAAAAGTCTTAAATTATAATGAATCTATGTTTTTGCATTGAGACCAGAATATTGTCGAAAAAATAGCTAAAGATTATTTGCGTTTCAATGTTAGAAAGAGTCCGTGGAACGCTCAGAATGCACGATTTTGCGTTATTTTACTCAAAGCTTCTGGGGGCCTTGAGCGGCCCCCAGACACTTCGCCAAAATTTTTTTCGCCTCGCTACGCTCAGCGAATATATTTTGCCTCATTATTAAAAGAGGCTAGTTACGGCCCTGATATGTAAGAAAATGGATTATTAGTAAAAAAAGTTTAATTTTCCCGCCACTTGCAGTTAACATCTTTTGGCGCTTTCATACCTATACTATGACGTCGACATTTTTTGCGTTATCGTAAAGACAATCAAAAAAGATATTCAGGGCACTGAAGGGTTTTGTTTAAATTTGTTTGGCAGCGAAAGGGTTAACGGTGCTTTTTTGTGGACTTTAGCGGAACTTGCTATTGTGGACTTTAAAGGGAAATCACACTATTGTTTATACACATTGCTCTCGGTGCCGCTATAGTGTCGTGGCCGTATTATGACGTCGCCGTTTTCGATTCCGTCGCAGTGGTTGCTAATTTCTAAAATGGCGACCCGCTCGAAGGGACGTTTCACTAAAGCAGAAAAAAGCAAACCACATTTTGATTTAAGTGCAACAATGAAAATGCTACTTGAAATGGACACAATCACAATGTATGGCAACAAAAATAGCCGATAGTGGTCTTGATATGGTCTTGATATGAATTACCGTCCGCTCAACTCATTTTTGTATATAAAATAAAATACTTTAAGTTTACTGTAAAGTTTATATAATTTCAAATAAAATATTTATTGATCTCGCAGATTTCTTAGTTGTATGAAAAAATATTGTAAAACAAAAGAGATATTAAAAATTTTTGTCGATCAATATAATCAACACGTAAATTGGCGAATATGAAATCCGTCCGGTCAATTTTTTTTTTGTAGAAAAACAATTTGTTTTACTATAAAGTTTAAATTTTCATATAAGATAACTATTAATCTCGCAGATTTCTTAGTGGTATGAACAAATACTGTAAATCAAAAGAGATATTAACACGTTTTGTCGATCAGTTCAATATACGTAAAGCATACATAAAGCGAAATCCGTCCGGTCAATTGTTTTTGCTCAAAAATACTTTTTTAAACTATTTTTGTTAGATTTTCATAAAAAAATAGTCTTGTATCTCTAATGCGGGGTTCACACATTGCCGATTATTGCTCCCGTTTGAGATCAGACAGCGATACGACACGAAAAGTGAAAAAGTCGGATTAGTATCCTCAATTATCTGGAATGTCCTATTATTGTCTGAACGCAGTCGTTTTAGTTCGTAACAGATTCCTACTGGTCGGGAAGGGTCCGAATAGTTTGGCAAAGCACCCCGACAGTTAGGTGCGTCCCGTAACATTCGGGGAAACTCAGCCGATTTTGTCTAGTCGGATTACAATCGTGCCTATGTCGTGACAGATTCTGCTGTATCTGATCGAATTCCTAACAATGTTCTGTGTATTCGGGACGGTGTCCTGTGGAACGGGAATGATCTGGAGAAGTCCCGACAATAACAGAATACAATACGACTGAGACCAGACAAAGCCGTTTGCAATGCGATAGAGCGGACCGTGATAGGATTACGTTCCGACAGTACCTGATCATCCCGATTATGCCGACAGTTTTCGAACGGATAACTTCCGTCAGCGTCTGTTCACTGTCTTGTCACTATCTGATCTCTGTCTGATTACATTCGGTAGAATCGGGACGCAGTCGTGACAGACTCGGTCGAATTTTACCTGGCGAAAGATACAAATCGAATTTCCATCCACGATTCACAGGATCTTGATCAGACTTTTGACAAATTTTAATCGGGAATGGTCCTGTCAAGGACGTCAGTAAAAATCGTGAATGTGTGACCCAAGCTTAAGGTATTCAAATATTAAAATAATCTATCAAGTAACAAGAAAGTTCCGGTGCATGAATATCCTGTCACAATACGGGCAAACGTCCTGTCATTAGTGTATAACCCAGCTGTTGGCAGCGTATCGTCGCGATGCGGTATGTGGGATTCAGCGTATATTTTCCGGAAAAAAATAACAATATATTATTACCAAGAGAAACAGCATGTAAGCGTACAGCTTCCAGAACTTGTAGTTTTCAGTCCAGCATAGGGACGTAAACAAGAACAAGGAGTTTCTGTCGACTGTAAGTTTTCTCATATCACATGCAACGTCATTACTGTATAGTCTTCTATACTACATGTATAAACAATTCATCAAAACTTAATTTCACATTTATATTTATCCGGTTCAGCCTGTCGGGTTATACAAAACCGGGTCAAAATTCATCAGTCAATATGTTCTAGTTCTGAATATGTATTTAACTTGCCACTGGCCGTTAATGTGTGAAGTGTTTGAAATATTATTTATTTCACATGCGACGACATAAATTATCCAAGTGTCATCCATCTTTCCTAAAATATTCCTTTGGTATCTTACGTCTCTCTTTCCCTCTATTTTTTCTTTATCTTTTGGGGAGGTGGAGCACAAATACATGAACACGAGTTATTTGTAGAGTAAGAAATATCAAACGCTATTTAAGAATAACGCCATTTAAAAATCACTGTAAGAAGCATACAAAATTTTACATCGGTTGCTTGCTGTCGAAATCAATGAAAATTTAGCACCGTATTATAAAATAAATCATACTCAATATTTCTTTAATGCTTTGTAAAGGCTTACATAATTTAAGCACCAAAAAAAATTATATGTTGTTGTATTTCTTCAAACTGTAGCTACATGCAGCAAACTGTACGACCAGCAGATTAAAACATACATGTACGACCGCTAGACGTCATAGCAATATGGGAATATCAAACACCTTACCTCGTTATTTGGTCCTATTGATGACCACAACAAAAGTTCCACACTGTATATTTGGATTTACAAGTCACCGACAAGAGAAATATTTAACACACACATACATGTATTTATGTAGAGTAACATATCTTTCGGAGTGCTAAACTGTAACCATCACACCAGGGTCCGTCTTGTAAAAGAGTATTCAACTCATATAGAAAAATGTTCTTATGCTGAATCTCGTGTAATATTGCCACTGAAATATTTGCAAAAATTAAGAAAAAGACGGGGAAAAAAAACTAGTAGTTCAGATGTAGGTGCGTGTTCAGATCTCTCAATGTGATCACTTGCCTTTCAAAAAAACAGTGACATATAGAGATTGTCGGAATCCGATCATGACTGCAAAGGACAACAATTTTTGTCGAGCCTTCGACTTTAGTCGAAAAAGGGAGACATAGCGATCCTACATTCTGTCGGCGTCGGCGTTCACAAATATTCACTCTGTGGTTAAAGTTTTTGAAATTTGAATAACTTTCTTAAACTATTCTGGATTTCTACCAAACTTGGACAGCAGCTTGTTTATGATCATAAGATAGTATCCAGAAGTAAATTTTGAAAAAAAGAATATCCATTTTTTCTGTATTTTACTTATAAATAGACTTAAGTTTTCTGCCAGGATACAATACATTGACTTTGTGGTTCAAGTCTTTTTTAAATTTTAATAACTTTCTTATACTATTCTGGATTTGTACCAAACATGGACTGAAGCTTGTTCATGATTAAAAGCTAGTATCTAGAAGGACATTTTGTTAAAATTTTGTACCTGTTTATCCGTATTTTACTTATAAATGACCTTAGTTTTTCTTCCAGTTAATATTACATACAGTCTACAGTTTTTAAAACATTTATTAGATTCATAAACTATCCTTAATTTTTACCAATCTTGCAGTCCGATATGCGGTTTAATTAGAACAAAAGAATTCGACCTCTTGTGTTTAGAAGGTAGAAAAGTGAAACAAACTTTGTATACGGTTGTCAAGATGTCACAAAAGTTACTTTCCGTAAAGTCATTATAAATATTTGCATTCACGATGTTTAATTTTCATATTGTACAATTGTTAACAATGCAACCTGCAAACAATCGTTTTTAAAACGACCATAAGTCAAGCTGTTACGTCATTTAGGGGGTCTCCTTAAAAACTGCTTCTTTTTTTTGCCCGACATAGAAAAAATCTGTGGAAAATTACAAAAATTGAGAAATGAATTGTCAATCGTTTAAGACCATTCCCAAAGTGGCACACCTAAAATTGACATTTGGACGCAATTTCAAAGTTGGATGTTATATGACGGGGTTTTGTTAATAAATTTACACATCGAACACACCCGTCCTATATATGTAACATCACATGACTTTTAAGTGATTAAAACTAATTTATTTTAAATAATATTTGCATGTTTGACATGTTTTTTTCTTAAACAATTACATTTACACCGACAGTCATAATTTCTGTATTATTTAAAAAAGTTTTGTTCCACATTTTATTACATCTTAGTTATACAGTAACCCGGATTGGTTGATCATTGTGAAGTTGCATATATTTATATCGTTGTATTCCTTTTGTTTGTGTTAACCAATTGTCGCTCGGAATTATTTTTTATACATCATTTATTGATCTTGTAATTTAGTTTGCGTCTTATTTCTTTGGTGTCATATTTTGGCT
Source organism: Mytilus galloprovincialis (assembly GCF_965363235.1). NCBI lineage: Eukaryota > Metazoa > Mollusca > Bivalvia > Mytilida > Mytilidae > Mytilus > Mytilus galloprovincialis. The sequence continues at coordinate 56,656,346 of NC_134841.1, forward strand.
AATATGTTTGTGTTCGATCATACAGTATAATAAGTCGGTAGTTGCCCGCGAATGGATTTTTTTTTAACTTCTTGTGACTCTTTGCGTCTTATTTGTTGATTGCAGTTGGTTTTTGTTTTGTGTCATGTGGAGATATGGTGTGATTTTGTTTTTCTTTTGATGTGTTTGCATCTTAGATTGGGATTGCACTGAGTTATTTCATGATTTCTTTTGTGCTATATTTTCGATACATTTTTATTGCCCCACCTATAGTAGAGAGGCATTATGTTTTCTGGTCTGTGCGTCCGATCGTTCGTTCGTTCGTTCGTCCCGCTTCAGGTTAAAGTTTTTGGTCAAGGTAGTTTTTGATGAAGTTGAAGTCCAATCAACTTGATCAACTTGAAACTTAGTAAATATGTTCCCTATATGATCTTTCTAATTTTAACGCCAAATTAAATATTGACCCCAATTTCACGGTCCACTGAACATGTAAAAAAAAAGTGCGAGTGGGGCATCCGTGTACTATTGACACATTCTTGTTAGTCTATCTTATAGCATCTTACAATTGGCTCACTCTATTTTTCTCATACATGCTCACTATTACAAGTCAAGTACTATAGTAGTACACCGGTGTCTTCATATTTCATGTACTACACATGCGTATATATATTACTCGAATGTGAAACATGCAACAATACTCTACCAAAGCAAGCCAGGAAACAATCCATCAACAAGGAATTAAGTTATTCATTTAACTTTAAACGGGGTATGGTTTTCTTGTCTGAGCGCGACCATTTATTGTCCGCCTCCACCAATAAAATATTTTTTTCTTTCAAAACTTAACACTTTAAGGTTTAGGAAGATCAGAATTCATAATATTTTTTCTGGTTTTAAATTTTGCCTGACAACAATATTTTTTCGAACGAATTTTGGATCAGACGATATTTTTGTTGAATGAATCTTACCCCTCACTCTTTTTCACAATTTGAAGTTAAATTTTCGTTCCCGTATGTAAATAACCAGCACAAAGACTCATTTTTTTTTTATACATTTGAAGACTTCCATCGCACTGTTCAAACCAATATTCAGTGGCGGATCTAGAATTTTACATTAGGAGGGAAAAGGGGGGTGGGCTAACTGAGCTAAGGGGAGCTCGCTCCAGTCATGCTTCAGTGATTCCCTATGTTTAATCAAACATATTTTCCCGACGAAAGCCCCCCCCCCCCCCCCCAGAATCCGCCTTTTTTCTTTAAAACGTTGTTCTTATACATCTTCTTACCTCCATGTTATTGTCTCAAGTCTTCAGTCTTTGCACCAAACACTTACAATCAACCAAGCCGTTGCTAAGACGGTGCTTAAAAGAGCAGCGGCTTGGGTTAAAATTGTACTTACTAGACAGTTTTTGATAATCTGTTACAGTTTTGTACAAGAGTTAGTCCTTTGTTGTTTTAATAATAAAAACGGAACTATTATGATGTTATTGGAAATATCGAGTTTGCTTGATATTGACAAATCAAAAATTCAAGTCACATGGTAATGTTTGGGATGCTTAAACCTTTGACATATTTTGTAAGTTGAAATATGACTATACTAATTTAAAGACCTTTTTTGGGGTGTTAACATTTACGGTTGACTAGCATATTTTAGTAGAATGTACAACCTGTTTTATTTTAAAAAAAAATGATGATTCTAAAAGATAACGAAAATTAAGCATATGTTCTTTATTCTGTTCTTGAACAGGGCTCTAATTTAAAAAAAAGAAGGGTTCAGCTGATCAAGTTCTATGAAGAAGGAGAAAGAGGAAACCAATGGCACTGCTATATCATCTCAAAAATTATATAAATTATTACCATCAGTATTTCAAGGCTATGAAGGATGCATTCACATCTCTTCTGTTATGATCCATACGTTTGACAAATTATGTATATAAAAAAAAACAAGTTCCTTTTGTGGCATAACTTTATTCATATAGATTATTTCTCCTACATATCTTTATATATTGCTTTCTTTAGTTCAAATTGGAATCTCAGATAAGCATCTGGTACTTTAAAACCTCTCCTCTCTGTTCTATGCCTCTGGTCGACATGTGTACTTCAGAATAATTCCTAACTGTCGAATGTATATAGCAGAACTTTCACATAACTTCTTGATAAAACTGCTGTCTATCTCCCTTTTCGACACTGCAAACATAAAAATCGAACAGGCAATTAAAGAGGGGGTTGCAACTACATGTTCCCCGTACAAACGGATCGGAACTAAGAGCTCTTTCCCGGATCTGACACTGGATTTATACATCAGATGCATCACAAAATATAAACATGTTATTTAATATACTAGAATATGAAATAAAGAAAATTTAAAATATTAATCGAAAATGTTGAATTATAATTTATGTCTACGAAACCGAAAGTTCCTACTTAATTGGCCTTGTTTTCAAATCATATCAAATGTTTTCATTGGTCTTCACATGTTAGAATAATGTAGGTTATTGCATATTCTTCAGAGCTGTATCTTCAACTAATGAATTGAAAAAGAGGGGATGGATATACGTACTAAACATTAATTTTGTCTGTATTTTCAACATATCTAACAAACATGTGAGAAAAATTAGTTTAAGAATACAAATATCTCTCTCATTCTGTAAACAGATATTGTAGGATTGTTAAGGTATTTTGGTGTTTTTGAACCCCCCCCCCTTTTTTTTGTAATGTACACCACAAAAAACATTTAGTTAGGATAAAGAACTAATAAACGATAGTCCTATAATGTAAGGCTTCAGAGTTTCATTTCATTTACATTCAACATGTTTATCGGATTTTTTTTTAATATCAATGTTGAACCGTTATTTTTTATCGGATTTTTTTTTAACTACCAATGTCGAACCGTTGAACCGTTCAACATTGATAGTAAACAAAAGTTCGATAAAAAACGTTGAATGTAAATGATATGAACCTCCGGTCTTATATTAGAGGACAATATATAAGACTTCTGAGATTCATATCATTTACATTCAACGGTTTTATCGGATTTTTTTTTATTACTTTGAACCGTTCAACATCAATAGTGAAAAAAAATCCGATATAAAAACGTTGAATATAAGTGATATGAACCTCCGAAGTCTTATGTAATAGCACTACGGTAAAAAGAATAATTGAAATTCAGTTAATTGAGTGTGGGAGGCTATTTTAATCCACTTTATGAGTGTGTATTATATAATGTTACAATGTAACAAACCTATCGAACACACCGTGAAAAATAACATTATCTCCCCTGGAAATGCTTAACAACAAGATACAAAAAGCTGCTACCTTTTTTTGCCCTATATCACATGATTATGAAAACACATCACATAGATAGGGAATACTGTGCTTGTGTACACGTTTGAATGTGTAGGTGGCACACTCAGAACGATTGTCTCCAGATTTTTTTTTAAAATTCGTTCCGGCCTTTCCGGGTTCACGTAGCAACACGTTTCTTTCCTTTCTAGCTATTCCTGATTATGAATAAATCGAAAACATGCATTTATCCCAAAGCAACAACTATTAAACAACTCACCTATACCAATGGTGATCGTCTAATTCCTAGCTGATTCCTTTAATCGTACCTTTCTTGACGACACCCATCGTTGTAGCGTCTACCATTGGAGGTAGCGAAATTACATGATTTGACAGGAGAGCGAAATAAACAAGGGGAGCAATTTTATCGAAACGCATTCCGGACTGTTGGACAGAAGCTTCTTACAATGAAAAGATAGTATCGAGCGGAATATTCTTATTGATGTTTTCACCCTCATTTTTTTTGAGGGATTAACAGCAAAAGAAGGCGAGACACTGGGTTCCGCGGATCCCTTACGATTTTTTTTAATAATAAGGCAGCTGATTTTCTCTTGATATCTTGGTTCTTTAAAAATAATGGCCAACATGATATATCAGAGTGCTGAAAATGACACGCACAACTAATCAGTTATTTTCAAATTACCTATTATTAATCCGTATTGGGAAACAAAAGTAAATATACCATATTGAAACATAAATGTGATAAAAGAATATACATTCAAAGAAAAAGAGGTGCACCAACCGAAAATAGAAACTGCAATCTTTCTCTTAATTTCATTGGATATACAATAATACAATACTAATTTATTAACATTTCACCATCAATAATATCGGATCTCAAAATTTAAACTCTTACCAAAATTTCTCATTCTATCTCACAGTAATACTATAACTTGGAAGTTCTAAGCGGAACTCGAGCTTTGTCTAGAACTCTTAATTACTCGAGTTAATATGCGAACTCAAATTGATACTCGAACTTCAACTCAAAATCTAACTGGAACTCGAACTCATTAAAATGTCTACAAATGTTATCAACACTTCACTTGTCATCTGATAAAAAACTAGAGTTAGATAAAATATATCAACTTTTCCACAGAAACACGGAAAGATGTAACAGAACAAGAAAAAAGAACTATTTCCGTTTATTATAAGTTAAAAGATTTATTTATTACATATCAACTGGGAACATTATATATATATGTTCCTGATATCAATATAACGTTACGATGTGTCTTTTATTATCAATCTGTATGAGCACTGAATTATCAGAAGCATTGTATTTCTCATAACGTACCAAGGTTGCGCGAATAATTGAACGGAAATATCATATATAAGTAATACATAAAGCTTTCATACCATGGCGATGAACACTGAGCATATTATGTACAATAAACACGAAACGATGTATGGGTGATTTTTTAAGAAAATAGAAATATCGGCTCTGAAATTAATTTAAATTTGAAAGAATATGGATTTAAAATGGTGCTAAATTATAAAATAAAGGAAAATCAAATTATGGGCGACAATGTTTAAAAAAGAAATATTTGATAATCACATTCTAAGCATTCAAACCCTCATTTATAAGTGTTGACATGTTCCCCTACGACTATGTTCATTGACTTTGGTACTAAACAAAACAAAATATGCATTTACATTTATACATTATAGTGCACAGAAAATAATTTATAAGATGTGGTTCACAAGTTTTATTCTCGCTATTTTAAATTCATAGTACGTTTTCACAAGCAGGGAATTTAAAATATTTAAAGGAATCACTAATTCCAGAGAAATATGTCTGTTAGTTAATACATAATGTCAGTTTATATATAAAAAAAATCAACCAAATACTGTTCATTTATAATGAAGACTTCAGAATACAGTAAATGTTTGTTATTCGCCGGTTGTCATGTTCATCGTGAATGAAAAAAAAGTTAAAAATCATTCAATATGTAATTTCAAGACCTTCGAAGGAATACACCACTAAAACAAGTGCCTTGTTACACTTTACATGTAGCATATGTTTTTCTCCTTGTTTATCCTGAAATTTGTTTGTTCAATCCAGCAGTCATTTTGTGGGGATTATCTATGATTCGTTGATTCGTGACCTACGACCAAACAAATTATCATCACAAAACTTAAATAAACCTTTATATTTGCGTTTTTTTTCTTTCTGTATTGAACATTTTGTACAGGTTTCTTCTATCCACCGAGCAAGGTCATGATTTCTTGTGATATGACGTGTGATGTACAGCCAACTATATTAGAGTGTACTACGGCTTGGAAATATATTGGGAGACATTAGGCATTTGAGCTGGCTTTCTGCTGGGAACAGTATGTCAATATACATATATATGTATATATGTTCCTGCTTTCTGTAACTGCTAGCAAGTCAGGATTTTCATTGGTTGTCTAATGTGATACCTTCACCGTCGTATTTTGTTATTTTTATAGATTTGAGTATAGATAGTAAGGCATAATTAACATTATTATGATGAAATAACATTGAACAGCAACTCTTTTTTAACGATTTTTTCTTGTTCAGATTGTAAAAACCTCTATAGCTTCGCTGCCCTCCTGACTCCCTGCCTCGGTATAAACAGAAGGCAAGCTACGCCACTGTCGTATGCCCTTAAGCCTATCTTTAGTTAAGTTTCAAACACAAAGTAATTAAATTATACATCTCATACCAATCACGTTTATATAGAAGTCTTCATTAACGAACAAAGGTAAGTTTTACACTCGTGATGAGTTTAATTATTAATCCATGAAAGTGTTGATCCGTGTATAACCACCGTTCAAATGTCTCTAATCGGTCAACAGTTTCAGACGAAAGACTGTTTGACTTTCTATTTTTTTGTTTCGAGTAGTGCACATGAAAACATTCCCTCGGAAGAAAAGGACGTTGATGGTACTACTATAACAAATAGTAAGTTAACCTAAGGAAAACATATTTATGCTGTTAAGGATGTACTTAGGTGAGGTTTTTGGAATAAGTGTCAAATATTCGGACTCCTCGGTGTTTTTCATACGATACAATGTAAAATATTTTGCCCCATAACACCTATTTATCTTTTAACATAAGACTTTATAATTCATAAAAGGTCATTAAACATAATTTAATCAGATACTTGATTTTCTTTCTTTTGATTTGAGACCCAAATAATACCAATGCAAAATTAAGGTAAAAGCCCGAGTCAGCCTTTTCCCGCTATATTTTATAAATCAAATATCTCGAAAAGAAGCTCCATGACCTATCAATATTTTTGGCTTAGTTTGATCCTTTTCCAATACTCTTCTAGCTTAAAGTATCAATTTTGAATTCTTGATTTATTTCATTTTACCTTAGATCACCTAAGTACATCCTTAATTAATTGTTTTAGTATAACGAAGGGGATATTTCATTGGAACTAAAGTGATTGGAAATGTGAAGAGAACTTATCTGAAGATGTATAACAGCAAACGAGTATCCGAGTACTCGGCCCTTCGAGTACTCTAAATGTCATCCCTAGGCTACTAGTTACCGTATCAACTAGCCTGTTGTCAGAAAAAAAGTAAAATTACAACCTGAATTGTTTTGGCGATACATATTAAAATTTTCCTTGGCTTATAATGAACCCCAATGAAAACTGTTTGAATGAATACTTTATTGCAAAAAACATATATATGCTATAGCAACGAAAAACATATTTACAACATGACAAATGATAAACAGCAGAGATTAATACATATAAATCATTATAAGAAAGCAAATAACATTAAGTAACAATATGTGATCTGATTGACCACGCAGATTTTATGTAGTTACACATTTTTTTAATATGTAAATCAGACTTTAATTTAAATAGATACTGTAATTAAGTAAGGTTTGGCCAAGAACAATAGAATTCTGGCAAATATATAGGCCTAATTGATCTATAGACAGGGCATACTAATAAAAAGTGGTATTCGTTTTCAACACACTGCATATTACAACATTTGCATAAACGTAATTCTCTAGCCATGCTAGTAAATCTTCCTGTTTCAATGTTCAGTTTTAGTGTACCACTTCGCAATTTAGTTAAAAAGTGTGGATTATAACAGCAATATAAATAATGTTCAAACCTTAATTCTAACTTTATGGGAGAGATCCGTTTGCGCCAAAAACGCGTCCTTTTGCGCCACAACTTTTTTCTCAAATCATCGGCTACGTTTGCGCCACATGTTTTAAAATTAGATGGTTTCATTTGCTCCAAAAATAAATCATACGATTGCGCCAGTTAAAAGAAAATTACTTCCTTACTCCTTTATTCGGACTTGGAACCGGTAGTGTAACACGGCACATGTTTCATTTTCTAAAACATATGTTTTTATTACTGCTGCTGCATGGGTACTTCCCAATTTAATGTATGTAGTAGCTTTTAACTTCTTTTTATTGTCCAAAAACACAAACATTGAAGGATGAAATCCATAAAATAGTTAATAAAAGTTCATAATAATAATAAAGCCCAAACGCATGGTGGGAACAAAGCTCTGTGTCATCAACATTTGTGGCTAAAACATAAAGAGCAAAAACTTCTATTTTCTATATTGGCATATCTTTGTTAAGCAAAGCAATAAGTTTTATTCTCTCTCTGTACATTGACTGTCTAATGCTGCTTAAGTCATTTAATTCTCTTCAGAAACTCGTCTTTATGGTGAACTATCTCCTAACATGTGATACCTTTTGAGGCAAAAATAAGAATACATATATAGTAATCATTAATATTTATGATAGATATATGTACACTCGGGTAAATTGGCGCAAATGAGTTCCGAATATTGGCGCAATTGATACATTTTGAAAATAAAATTTGGCGCAAATGATACCCCTGAAAAACAGTATTTGGCGCAAAAGGACTTCTGCCAACTTTGTATCTTATAAATAATTAAGTTTTTCGCTCTTTTCTACATAATTATGCTAACCAGCTTTGTATATACTGATCTTTAATTCTATTCTTAATTACATCAATAAATCCAATAGTATGTATTTCTGATTGTTGATACCATATATAATTGAGACCACTATCAAATAGTAAGTAACGTACATTAGAAGCCCAGGTTTTTTTGCCATTATTGGCATCATCAAGTAACAATTTATAAACATCATAAACAATAGGTGTTTTGTTAGTTAAGATATTCAACCAATATTTCAAAAAATTCTAAATTTTCTCATAATATACATAGGAAAATGGCCCAATTCTCCATATAAAAAAAAAAAAAAACAATTTGGCACAGATTTGACAACTTTTAAAATACATCGACAGAAACGATTCTGACTTAGAACCGGTAGTTTACACGGCAAATGTTTCCTTTTCTGAAACATATCTTCTTCTTACTGTTGCTGCTTGGGTATACTTCCCAAATTATTGTATGTAGTTAGTAGCTTTTAACTTCACTTTATTGTCCAAAAAACAAAAAAAAATAGAAGGATGAAATGCATAAAACAGTTCAATGTAATTCTTGTGGAATGCTTCTGCTCCATTACTGATACGTCTTGCGGTAGATACATGTAGTTTCAGCCCATACGCATGGTGTCATCAACATATGTGACTAAAACATAATCAGCAAATGCTTCTATGTTCGTCTCTTTTGGCATATCTTGTATTTAATATTCAGCAAAGCAATAAGTTTTCTTCTCCCTCTGTATATGGACTGTCTAATGCATTTTAAGTCATTTCTCTCCAGATGCTCATCTACATGGTGAAATATCTCCGAACATATGATACTTTTTAAGCAAAAAATAAGAATAAATATATATTTATGATAGATATGTGCATGATGTGTACAGGTAAATTGGTGCAAATGAACTCCGAATATTGGCGCAATTGATACATTTGGAAAACAAAATTTGGCGCAAATGATACCATTGAAAAACAGTAATTGGCGCAAAGGGACTGCTGCCATAACTGCCCCTTTCTTTACCCCCATTAAATTTTCGAACGATTTGGATAAAATACCACCTGATCTAACACACATTTTAACAGAAGAATAGACAGATTTCACAATAGTAACAAATTTGGAGCTAATTCCACTTTTAAGGAGTTCATACATAAGTATTCTTCGGTCCAGCTTGTCAAACGCGTTACGGAAATCTACGAATGAACAGCACATATTTTGCTTTTGTTGAAGAGTATTAGTAATAATTCCATGTAATACAAATATTGCATCTATAGTAGATCGTCTGGGTGTGAAGCCAAATTGATTGTTGATGAGTTTTTCTTCTTCCTCTGACCACGACAATAAACGATTGGTTAAAATAGAAGTGTATAGTTTGGATAAAACACTAACTAAAACTATTGGTCTATATATAGTAAAGAAGATGTGGTATGATTGCCAATGAGACAACTATCCACAAAAGACCAAAATGACACAGACATTAACAACTATAGGTCACCGTACGGCCTTCAACAATGAGCAAAGCCCATACTGCATAGTCAGCTGTAATAGGCCCCGATAAGACAATGTAAAACAATTCAAACGAGAAAACTAACGGCCTTATTTATGTAAAAAAATGAACGAAAAACAAATATGTAACACATAAACAAACGACAACCACTGAATTACAGGCTCCTAACTTGGGACAGGCACATACATAAATAATGTGGCGGGGTTAAACATGTTAGCGGGATCCCAACCCTCCCCCTAACCTGGGACAGTGTTATAACAGTACAACATAAGAACGAACTATAAAAATCAGTTGAAAAAGGCTTAACTCATCAGATGGACAAAAATACAAGTAGACGTGGCCGGGTACTTATACATCCCGACACAAAAAGACGCAATGAACAGATCTGAGAGTACTCGTAGTTATCTGACAGCTAGTTCAAAGCCACTAACAACATGGATTTAGTGTAAAGACGTCATAAACAGACAGAGAAAAACATGACCTTCTGCAATGCCAAGTTACATATATCGACAGATTGTAGATCCATGAATATGTATATGTATATAACATACTAGTAATATTTAGTTAGCTTTTAATTTACTGATAACAAAATCAATATTTATACAAATAAAAACAATATTCAATGATCTTATTACAGTGTTAAATAGGTAACCTTTTAGAATAAGTTTATTTAAAGGAGCGACAAGTTTACATGGATCATTTCTAAATTTCCGGGGAAGGTTAACAACATTTCCGTAAAAATGAGGATGTGCTATCCCGTTTGAAATAAGTTTTCTACAGGTACAACCAAACTTCAAAACCAAATCTTTATATCTATGCAAAAATTTAGTAAAGGTTTTAAGTAATTTATGGTAACGATATCCCTGGTTTAATAATTTACCAGTAATACATAGGTTGCGTTCGTTAAAATCAAAAACGTCACAACAGACACGGGCATAGCGAACAAGTTGTGAAATATAAACACCGTAAGATGGTGCCAAAGGAACATCACCATCTAAAAATGGAAAATCTGGTCACTTAGTAAATGAAATAGAGAGGGTCTATATGATATATCAATGACCGCCGTGGATTAATTAGTTTACTGAGAATTGATAGTAAAAAACAAACCCACTTCATTTATAGTAATGTATGTTCATAATATACTAAACGTATGTTCATAATGAAATAAATAGAAAACAAAAAATTGGAAATTTTTGGGAAAAAAGGAGAAGGGGTTGAAAAACAATTGCCCTGTCCCTAAGTACTTATACTTTTTATTACTTTACCTGAAATTCTCCAGTCATTAATCTTTTTACAAAAAATCATCCTACATCACTTTACATTCTTTCAACCACGCTATTGAAGCCCGCGATTTCGCGGGTGTGTTCTAGCATCTATCCTCCTTACTTAAAGTATTTCAGTTTGGGTTATTTTGGAAGGAAAACGAAAATATAGGCGTCCATATATTGTTTCCTTCATCGGACTGACTTTTTGAGAAATATGAAACACTTCCACTGCCCTTTAGACCTGTTTTGAAATCAAACATAATTTGCATAAGTACTTGAGACAGAACAATTATTTTTTGCGTTTTTCTGTATACTATGATAAAAAATATACTATAGATAAAGTGTATTTGCTATCTATATATATTATCAATTCCAATAGTTTTCTATCCACGGCGTTCACTGAAATATTTCTGTATACTACATACATATATACTATGAATAAATTGTATAAATTTGCTATAATTTACTATAATTTCCAATAGTTTACTGGGGTGACTTTTAATATATCAGTGACCGTTTTATATAGTAATTATAGTATATGTATGTTCACAGTATACAGAAAAACAGAAAGAATAAAAATCGGTATTTGGAATTCTCCAGTTGTATTTTTTTTACAGTTTACATACACGCTATTTCCCCGCGATTTCGCGGGTGTGTTCTAGTTTATATAAAGTTAGGTAGCAATTAACAGTTAGGAAAAAATACTAAAATTTGCCCTTATGAATTTTACCATGCTTTCTTGCAATATCAAGCTTACTGTTTGTGTCATATATGGGCATATGTATGTATCAGAATCTTCCATAGATTTTATATCCAGTACATAAAATGGTAAAATATAATTTCTTTTTGGTGTATCCATGGCAACAATCTGCATTTATTTGTTATAAAAGGAGTAGGTCCGGTAAGGGCCGATTTTGGCCTCAAATTTCAGGTTCATCTAACGAAATTTTTTTGACACTTTTTAAACACTAAAGTGTCTATTTCAATTGATTCGATTAGTTTATGTGAAAGATTTTAACTGATTTAGTCATTAAAAACGCTCTGATTCAAGCTCAAATATGAAAAATCTATCAAATATGCCAAAAAACGTCACTTTTCAGATGGTTTTTGTCAAAAATGAAAGTGGCCGCATCCGTGTTCATCCTCAACCTTTATATATGTTTTCGATTATCATCAAATACAACTTACATTTCAATATTATGAATGAACACGAATGCGGCCACTTTCATTTTAGACGAAAACCGTCTAAAAATTAACCAAAATGCTAAAATTTTGAAGATTTCAGTAATTTAGCATGACTTAATGATGCTAGAACGCGAGATTTGTGCATTGTATTGTCAAAAACAGCTCATATTTATGTAGAAGAAGCATTTTACTTTCCAAAATATAGCTTAAAGATTACATTTTCACAATTTTCTAAAACTGCTATATTTTGGGGCCAAAAAGGGGTCTTACTGAACCTTCTCCTTTGGCTAAAAGTAGAATTTCAATCGATTGAAGTAATAGCTTTTCTGAAACTGTGTACATATATCATTCAGCAAATCCAATGAAAATCATATGTCTTTCATCTCATTTTTTTGTAAAATTGCGTCAAAAACTTCGTATAAAAAGAGTGTTGGTAAACAATACATTAATTTCTGGACCGATGGCCGGTCTAGCTATGAAAATACGGATTGTCAAACAGAAAACAGCCCATAAAACATGTAATAAATCATCTTGATGCACTTATAAACCATCTTTGACGGCTAAATTAGCACTCATCTGTCTAAAAATGAATTTTATTACACAATAACTTTCCTATTTGAAAAATCCAAAGGGCCAAAATGCGAAACTAAAATCCTAACTGTGTATTGCTACCTTATGCCTTTTCCATCTTGAAAACAACATAATTGAGAACGGAAATGGGGAATTTGTCAAAGAGACAACCATCCAATAAAGAGCAGAAAACAGCCCAAGGTCACCAATGAGTCTTCAACACAAGGAGAAAATCCCGCACCCGGAGTCGTGCTGTAGCTGGCCCTAAATTTGCAATTTTCAGACCTGTGTTTCACAACACAAAGTTAAAGATCGGGTGCACAAACATAAATGAGCACGAAGACTGACTTTGTCACTTACGGGCACCTACGATGTGAAAACAAAATTATATATTTTATAAAATTATAAATTACAAATTGAGAACAAATTAGTTGTGCATCTTGCAGTACCTGAAAAATACCCACCAAGAAAAGCGTTGCATACATTTCAGTGTGAAAAATCATGCTAATTAAAAGAAAGTAAAAGACGCATTTTCCCTGGGTTTGGAGTTCGGTGCAAACAAAGGGTGGTGTGGTGAAGGGTTTTGGTATAGAGAATACACACAGTGAATTTTCAGTTCAAAAGAATGCATGAAGCTGTTAGCAAATTGATGAGTTGGACGATCAGACAAATCAACACAAAAAAATGCAATTACAAACGTTTAAGCATGTAGACAGACTTGTGAACATGTTGACAGACTGATTGACATGTAGACAGTCACACAGCTTGGTAAACAAATAGATGGACTGATAGCCGTGTCGACAGACTGTTGGACATGAAGACAGAGCTAGTTAGACATATAGACCGACTGATAGCCATGTCGACAGACTGTTGGACATGTAGACACAGCTTGGTAGACATATGACATATAAACCGACTGATAGTCATGTCGACGGACTGTTGGACATGTAGACACAGCTCGGTAGACATATAGATCGACTGACAGTCGATTCGACAGACTGTTGGACATGAAGACACAGCTTGTTAGATATATAGACCGATATAGCCATGTCGACAGACTGTTGGTCATGAAGACAGACTAGTACCTTTTATAAACATATTAAGACAAATTTATTACAAACCGCATGATAGCTTAATTGCTCTTATGTTTTTTTTTGTGTCAATTAAACAATGAATTATTATCGACCGCCGTTTCTACAATTAACCTATCATAATATCAATTATTGTTTGTTTACGTGTTCATGAACCCAGAGACATATATTACATAATATGAATGAACAAAATTCCAATAAAATTAAAATTATTTGCATACAAAGTCCGACAAAGAAGACTACATGTTTATCATCTGTTACTGAGGAGTCGGTATTTTTTATATAACGGCTTGTCCATTAATTTGTAAACAACAGTATTGAACTTCAAATTATTTGTGCTTTTTCGTGTCGCTCAGTCTAACTTTTTTCTGTGTTTTTTTTTTTTGTACACAGAGTAATTAAATTATACATCTCATACCAATCACGTTTATATAGAAGTCTTGATTAACGAACAACAGTAAGTTTTACACTCGTGATGAGTTAATTATTAATCCATGAAAGTGTTGATCCGTGTATAACCACCGTTCAAATGTCTCTAATCAGTTGCGTAGGGTTCACCGTTTCTTATTAAGAAATATGATCTGGTCAACAGTTTCAGACGAAATACTGTTTGACTTTCTAGTTTTTGTTTGAAGTAGTGCACATGAAAACATTCACTCGGAAAAGAACGTTGATGGTACTTCTATAACAAATAGTAACCTAAGGAAAACATATTTATGTTGTTAAGGATAAACTTAGGTGAGGTTTTGGAATAAATGTCAAATGTTCGGACTCCTCGGTGTTTTTCATACGATACAATGTAAAATATTTTGCCCCATAACACCTATTTATCTTTTTACATAAGACTTAATAATTCATAAAATGTCATTTATCGAAATTTAAGCAGATTCTTGATTTTTTTTCTTTTGATTTGAGACCCAAATAATACCAATGCAAAATTTAGGTAAAGTCCGAGTCAGCCTTTTCCCGCCATATTTTATAAATCAAATATCTCGAAAAGAAGCTCCATGACCTATCAATATTTTTAGCTTAGTTTGATCCTTTTCCAATACTCTTCCAGCTTAAAGTATCAATTTTGAATTCTTGATTTATTTAATTTTATCTTAGATCACCTAAGTACACCCTTAATTGTTTTTTTTTTAGTATAACGAAGGGGATATTTCATCTGAACTAAAGTGAGTGGAAATGTGAAGAGAAATATTCCTCGGTGAAAAGATTGGCTCATGCCATTTTTCCCCCCGGGGGAAAACTGGCAATAGGGGGGGGGGATGGTTATATAACACGGGTAGTTCAGTGGTTGTCGTTGGTTTGTGCCTGTCATATTTGTTTCGCGGAATTGTTTTGTTGTAAATAAGACCGTTTGTTTGCAAGTATGAATTATTTACATTTTACATGTAGTTACCTTGTTTTCTGTTAAGGCCTTTGTGTAAGTCTAATGTCACCTTTTCTTTTTTTCTAGCAGGTCGCGACGCAGATTGAGGAATTCCAGGTATGTTTTCTGTTAAGGCCTTTGTGTATGTCTAATGTTGTCTTTTCTTTTTTTCTAGCAGGTCGCGACGCAGATTGAGGAATTCCAGGTATGTTTTCTGTTAAGACCTTTGTGTATGTCTAATGTTGTCTTTTCTTTTTTTCTGGCAGGGCTCGACGCAGATTGAGGAATTCCAGGTATGTTTTCTGTTAAGACATTTGTGTATGTCTAATGGTTCTATTTTTTTTCCTTTAGGTCGTGTGGCCTTTTCTTTTTTATTTGCAGGGCGCGACGCAGATTGAGGATTTTCAGGTATGTTTTCCGTTAAGACCTTTGTGTATGTCTAATGTCGCCTTTTCTTTTTTTCTAGCAGGTCGCGACGCAGATTGAGGAATTCCAGGTATGTTTTCCGTTAAGGCCTTTGTGTATGTCTAATGTCGCCTTTTCTTTTTTTCTAGTAGGTCGCGACGCAGATTGAGGAATTCCAGGTATGTTTTCTGTTAAGACCTTTGTGTATGTCTAATGTTGTCTTTTCTTTTTTTCTAGCAGGTCGCGACACAGATTGAGGAATTCCAGGTATGTTTTCTGTTAAGACCTTTGTGTATGTCTAATGTTGTCTTTTCTTTTTTTCTGGCAAGGCGCGACGCAGATTGGAGATTCGCAGGTATGTTTTCTGTTAAGGCCTTTGTGTATGTCTAATGTTGTCTTTTCTTTTTTTCTAGCAGGTCGCGACGCAGATTGAGGAATTCCAGGTATGTTTTCTGTTAAGACCTTTGTGTATGTCTAATGTTGTCTTTTCTTTTTTTCTAGCAGGTCGCGACGCAGATTGAGGAATTCCAGGTATGTTTTCTGTTAAGACCTTTGTGTATGTCTAATGTTGTCTTTTCTTTTTTTCTAGCAGGTCGCGTGCAGATTGAGGAATTCCAGGTATGTTTTCTGTTAAGACCTTTGTGTATGTCTAATGTTGTCTTTTCTTTTTTTCTAGCAGGTCGCGACGCAGATTGAGGAATTCCAGGTATGTTTTCTGTTAAGACCTTTGTGTATGTCTAATGTTGTCTTTTCTTTTTTTCTAGCAGGTCGCGACGCAGATTGAGGAATTCCAGGTATGTTTTCTGTTAAGACCTATGTGTATGTCTAATGTTGTCTTTTCTTTTTTTCTAGCAGGTCGCGACGCAGATTGAGGAATTCCAGGTATGTTTTCTGTTAAGACCTTTGTGTATGTCTAATGTTGTCTTTTCTTTTTTTCTAGCAGGTCGCGACGCAGATTGAGTAATTCCAGGTATGTTTTCTGTTAAGACCTTTGTGTATGTCTAATGTTGTCTTTTCTTTTTTTCTAGCAGGTCGCGACGCAGATTGAGTAATTCCAGGTATGTTTTCTGTTAAGACCTTTGTGTATGTCTAATGTTGTCTTTTCTTTTTTTCTAGCAGGTCGCGACGCAGATTGAGGAATTCCAGGTATGTTTTCTGTTAAGACCTTTGTGTATGTCTAATGTTGTCTTTTCTTTTTTTCTAGCAGGTCGCCACGCAGATTGAGGAATTCCAGGTATGTTTTCTGTTAAGACCTTTGTGTATGTCTAATGTTGTCTTTTCTTTTTTTCTAGCAGGTCGCGACGCAGATTGAGGAATTCCAGGTATGTTTTCTGTTAAGACCTTTGTGTATGTCTAATGTTGTCTTTTCTTTTTTTCTAGCAGGTCGCGACGCAGATTGAGGAATTCCAGGTATGTTTTCTGTTAAGACCTTTGTGTATGTCTAATGTTGTCTTTTCTTTTTTTCTAGCAGGTCGCGACGCAGATTGAGGAATTCCAGGTATGTTTTCTGTATGTCTAATGTTGTCTTTTCTTTTTTTCTGGCAGGGCGAGACGCAGATTGGAGATTCGCAGGTATGTTTTCTGTTAAGGCCTTTGTGTATGTCTAATGTTGTCTTTTCTTTTTTTCTAGCAGGTCGCGACGCAGATTGAGGAATTCCAGGTATGTTTTCTGTTAAGACCTTTGTGTATGTCTAATGTTGTCTTTTCTTTTTTTCTAGCAGGTCGCGACGCAGATTGAGGAATTCCAGGTATGTTTTCTGTTAAGACCATTGTGTATGTCTAATGTTGTCTTTTCTTTTTTTCTGGCAGGGCGCGACGCAGATTGGAGATTCGCAGGTATGTTTTCTGTTAAGGCCTTTGTGTATGTCTAATGTTGTCTTTTCTTTTTTTCTGGCAGGGCGCGACGCAGACTGGAGATTCGCAGGTATGTTTTCTGTTAAGGCCTTTGTGTATGTCTAATGTTGTCTTTTCTTTTTTTCTAGCAGGTCGCGACGCAGATTGAGGAATTCCAGGTATGTTTTCTGTTAAGACCTTTGTGTATGTCTAATGTTGTCTTTTCTTTTTTTCTAGCAGGTCGCGACGCAGATTGAGGAATTCCAGGTATGTTTTCTGTTAAGACCTTTGTGTATGTCTAATGTTGTCTTTTCTTTTTTTCTAGCAGGTCGCTACGCAGATTGAGGAATTCCAGGTATGTTTTCTGTTAAGACCTTTGTGTATGTCTAATGTTGTCTTTTCTTTTTTTCTAGCAGGTCGCGACGCAGATTGAGGAATTCCAGGTATGTTTTCTGTTAAGACCTTTGTGTATGTCTAATGTTGTCTTTTCTTTTTTTCTAGCAGGTCGCGACGCAGATTGAGTAATTCCAGGTATGTTTTCTGTTAAGACCTTTGTGTATGTCTAATGTTGTCTTTTCTTTTTTTCTAGCAGGTCGCGACGCAGATTGAGGAATTCCAGGTATGTTTTCTGTTAAGAGCTTTGTGTATGTCTAATGTTGTCTTTTTTTTTTTCTAGCAGGTCGCGACGCAGATTGAGGAATTCCAGGCATGTTTTCTGTTAAGACCTTTGTGTATGTGTAATGTTGTCTTTTCTTTTTTTCTAGCAGGTCGCGTGCAGATTGAGGAATTCCAGGTATGTTTTCTGTTAAGGCCTTTGTGTATGTCTAATGTTGTCTTTTCTTTTTTTCTAGCAGGTCGCGACGCAGATTGAGGAATTCCAGGTATGTTTTCTGTTAAGACCTTTGTGTATGTCTAATGTTGTCTTTTCTTTTTTTCTAGCAGGTCGCGACGCAGATTGAGGAATTCCAGGTATGTTTTCTGTTAAGACCTTTGTGTATGTCTAATGTTGTCTTTTCTTTTTTTCTAGCAGGTCGCGACGCAGATTGAGGAATTCCAGGTATGTTTTCTGTTAAGACCTTTGTGTATGTCTAATGTTGTCTTTTCTTTTTTTCTAGCAGGTCGCGACGCAGATTGAGGAATTCCAGGTATGTTTTCTGTTAAGACCTTTGTGTATGTCTAATGGTTCTTTTTTTTTCCTTTAGGTCGTGTGGCCTTTTCTTTTTTTTTTGCAGGGCGCGACGCAGATTGAGGAATTCCAGGTATGTTTTCTGTTAAGACCTTTGTGTATGTCTAATGTTGTCTTTTCTTTTTTTCTAGCAGGTCGCGACGCAGATTGAGGAATTCCAGGTATGTTTTCTGTTAAGACCTTTGTGTATGTCTAATGTTGTCTTTTATTTTTTTCTAGCAGGTCGCGACGCAGATTAAGGAATTCCAGGTATGTTTTCTGTTAAGACCTTTGTGTATGTCTAATGTTGTCTTTTCTTTTTTTCTAGCAGGTCGCGACGCAGATTGAGGAATTATAGGTATGTTTTCTGTTAAGACCTTTGTGTATGTCTAATGTTGTCTTTTCTTTTTTTCTAGCAGGACGCGACGCAGATTGAGGAATTCCAGGTATGTTTTCTGTTAAGACCTTTGTGTATGTCTAATGTTGTCTTTTCTTTTTTTCTAGCAGGTCGCGACGCAGATTGAGGAATTCCAGGTATGTTTTCTGTTAAGACCTTTGTGTATGTCTAATGTTGTCTTTTCTTTTTTTCTAGCAGGTCGCGACGCAGATTGAGGAATTCCAGGTATGTTTTCTGTTAAGACCTTTGTGTATGTCTAATGTTGTCTTTTCTTTTTTTCTAGCAGGTCGCGACGCAGATTGAGGAATTCCAGGTATGTTTTCTGTTAAGACCTTTGTGTATGTCTAATGGTTCTTTTTTTTTCCTTTAGGTCGTGTGGCCTTTTCTTTTTTTTTTGCAGGGCGCGACGCAGATTGAGGATTTTCAGGTATGTTTTCTGTTAAGACCTTTGTGTATGTCTAATGTCGCCTTTTCTTTTTTTCTAGCAGGTTGCGACGCAGATTGAGGAATTCCAGGTATGTTTTCTGTTAAGACCTTTGTGTATGTCTAATGTTGTCTTTTCTTTTTTTCTGGCAGGGCGCGACGCAGATTGGAGATTCGCAGGTATGTTTTCTGTTAAGGCCTTTGTGTATGTCTAATGTTGTCTTTTCTTTTTTTCTAGCAGGTCGCGACGCAGATTGAGGAATTCCAGGTATGTTTTCTGTTAAGACCTTTGTGTATGTCTAATGTTGTCTTTTCTTTTTTTCTAGCAGGTCGCGACGCAGATTGAGGAATTCCAGGTATGTTTTCTGTTAAGACCTTTGTGTATGTCTAATGTTGTCTTTTCTTTTTTTCTAGCAGGTCGCTACGCAGATTGAGGAATTCCAGGTATGTTTTCTGTTAAGACCTTTGTGTATGTCTAATGTTGTCTTTTCTTTTTTTCTAGCAGGGCGAGACGCAGATTGAGGAATTCCAGGTATGTTTTCTGTTAAAGCCTTTGTGTATGTCTAATGTTGTCTTTTCTTTTTTTCTAGCAGGTCGCGACGCAGATTGAGGAATTCCAGGTATGTTTTCTGTTAAGACCTTTGTGTATGTCTAATGTTGTCTTTTCTTTTTTTCTAGCAGGTCGCGACGCAGATTGAGGAATTCCAGGTATGTTTTCTGTTAAGACCTTTGTGTATGTCTAATGTTGTCTTTTCTTTTTTTCTAGCAGGTCGCGACGCAGATTGAGGAATTCCAGGTATGTTTTCTGTTAAGACCTTTGTGTATGTCTAATGTTGTCTTTTCTTTTTTTCTAGCAGGTCGCGACGCAGATTGAGGAATTCCAGGTATGTTTTCTGTTAAGACCTTTGTGTATGTCTAATGTTGTCTTTTCTTTTTTTCTAGCAGGTCGCGACGCAGATTGAGGAATTCCAGGTATGTTTTCTGTTAAGACCTTTGTGTATGTCTAATGGTTCTTTTTTTTTCCTTTAGGTCGTGTGGCCTTTTCTTTTTTTTTTGCAGGGCGCGACGCAGATTGAGGATTTTCAGGTATGTTTTCTGTTAAGACCTTTGTGTATGTCTAATGTCGCCTTTTCTTTTTTTCTAGCAGGTCGCGACGCAGATTGAGGAATTCCAGGTATGTTTTCTGTTAAGACCTTTGTGTATGTCTAATGTTGTCTTTTCTTTTTTTCTGGCAGGGCGCGACGCAGATTGGAGATTCGCAGGTATGTTTTCTGTTAAGGCCTTTGTGTATGTCTAATGTCGCCTTTTCTTTTTTTCTAGCAGGTCGCGACGCAGATTGAGGAATTCCAGGTATGTTTTCTGTTAAGACCTTTGTGTATGTCTAATGTTGTCTTTTCTTTTTTTCTAGCAGGTCGCGACGCAGATTGAGGAATTCCAGGTATGTTTTCTGTTAAGACCTTTGTGTATGTCTAATGTTGTCTTTTCTTTTTTTCTGGCAGGGCGAGACGCAGATTGGAGATTCGCAGGTATGTTTTCTGTTAAGGCCTTTGTGTATGTCTAATGTTGTCTTTTCTTTTTTTCTAGCAGGTCGCGACGCAGATTGAGGAATTCCAGGTATGTTTTCTGTTAAGACCTTTGTGTATGTCTAATGTTGTCTTTTCTTTTTTTCTAGCAGGTCGCGACGCAGATTGAGGAATTCCAGGTATGTTTTCTGTTAAGACCTTTGTGTATGTCTAATGGTTCTTTTTTTTTCCTTTAGGTCGTGTGGCCTTTTCTTTTTTTTTTGCAGGGCGCGACGCAGATTGAGGATTTTCAGGTATGTTTTCTGTTAAGACCTTTGTGTATGTCTAATGTCGCCTTTTCTTTTTTTCTAGCAGGTCGCGACGCAGATTGAGGAATTCCAGGTATGTTTTCTGTTAAGACCTTTGTGTATGTCTAATGTTGTCTTTTCTTTTTTTCTGGCAGGGCGAGACGCAGATTGGAGATTCGCAGGTATGTTTTCTGTTAAGACCTTTGTGTATGTCTAATGTTGTCTTTTCTTTTTTTCTGGCAGGGCGAGACGCAGATTGGAGATTCGCAGGTATGTTTTCTGTTAAGGCCTTTGTGTATGTCTAATGTTGTCTTTTCTTTTTTTCTAGCAGGTCGCGACGCAGATTGAGGAATTCCAGGTATGTTTTCTGTTAAGACCTTTGTGTATGTCTAATGTTGTCTTTTCTTTTTTTCTAGCAGGTCGCGACGCAGATTGAGTAATTCCAGGTATGTTTTCTGTTAAGACCTTTGTGTATGTCTAATGTTGTCTTTTCTTTTTTTCTAGCAGGTCGCGACGCAGATTGAGGAATTCCAGGTATGTTTTCTGTTAAGACCTTTGTGTATGTCTAATGTTGTCTTTTCTTTTTTTCTAGCAGGTCGCGACGCAGATTGAGGAATTCCAAGTATGTTTTCTGTTAAGACCTTTGTGTATGTCTAATGTTGTCTTTTCTTTTTTTCTAGCAGGTCGCGACGCAGATTGAGGAATTCCAGGTATGTTTTCTGTTAAGACCTTTGTGTATGTCTAATGTTGTCTTTTCTTTTTTTCTAGCAGGTCGCGACGCAGATTGAGGAATTCCAGGTATGTTTTCTGTTAAGACCTTTGTGTATGTCTAATGTTGTCTTTTCTTTTTTTCTAGCAGGTCGCGACGCAGATTGAGGAATTCCAGGTATGTTTTCTGTTAAGACCTTTGTGTATGTCTAATGTTGTCTTTTCTTTTTTTCTAGCAGGTCGCGACGCAGATTGAGGAATTCCAGGTATGTTTTCTGTTAAGACCTTTGTGTATGTCTAATGTTGTCTTTTCTTTTTTTCTAGCAGGTCGCGACGCAGATTGAGGAATTCCAGGTATGTTTTCTGTTAAGACCTTTGTGTATGTCTAATGTTGTCTTTTCTTTTTTTCTGGCAGGGCGAGACGCAGATTGGAGATTCGCAGGTATGTTTTCTGTTAAGGCCTTTGTGTATGTCTAATGTTGTCTTTTCTTTTTTTCTAGCAGGTCGCGACGCAGATTGAGGAATTCCAGGTATGTTTTCTGTTAAGACCTTTGTGTATGTCTAATGTTGTCTTTTCTTTTTTTCTAGCAGGTCGCGACGCAGATTGAGGAATTCCAGGTATGTTTTCTGTTAAGACCTTTGTGTATGTCTAATGTTGTCTTTTCTTTTTTTCTAGCAGGTCGCGACGCAGATTGAGGAATTCCAGGTATGTTTTCTGTTAAGACCTTTGTGTATGTCTAATGTTGTCTTTTCTTTTTTTCTAGCAGGTCGCGACGCAGATTGAGTAATTCCAGGTATGTTTTCTGTATGTCTAATGTTGTCTTTTCTTTTTTTCTGGCAGGGCGAGACGCAGATTGGAGATTCGCAGGTATGTTTTCTGTTAAGGCCTTTGTGTATGTCTAATGTTGTCTTTTCTTTTTTTCTAGCAGGTCGCGACGCAGATTGAGGAATTCCAGGTATGTTTTCTGTTAAGACCTTTGTGTATGTCTAATGTTGTCTTTTCTTTTTTTCTAGCAGGTCGCGACGCAGATTGAGGAATTCCAGGTATGTTTTCTGTTAAGACCATTGTGTATGTCTAATGTTGTCTTTTCTTTTTTTCTGGCAGGGCGCGACGCAGATTGGAGATTCGCAGGTATGTTTTCTGTTAAGGCCTTTGTGTATGTCTAATGTTGTCTTTTCTTTTTTTCTGGCAGGGCGCGACGCAGATTGGAGATTCGCAGGTATGTTTTCTGTTAAGGCCTTTGTGTATGTCTAATGTTGTCTTTTCTTTTTTTCTAGCAGGTCGCGACGCAGATTGAGGAATTCCTAGTATGTTTTCTGTTAAGACCTTTGTGTATGTCTAATGTTGTCTTTTCTTTTTTTCTAGCAGGTCGCGACGCAGATCGAGGAATTCCAGGTATGTTTTCTGTTAAGACCTTTGTGTATGTCTAATGGTTCTTTTTTTTTCCTTTAGGTCGTGTGGCCTTTTCTTTTTTTTTTGCAGGGCGCGACGCAGATTGAGGATTTTCAGGTATGTTTTCTGTTAAGACCTTTGTGTATGTCTAATGTCGCCTTTTCTTTTTTTCTAGCAGGTTGCGACGCAGATTGAGGAATTCCAGGTATGTTTTCTGTTAAGACCTTTGTGTATGTCTAATGTTGTCTTTTCTTTTTTTCTGGCAGGGCGCGACGCAGATTGGAGATTCGCAGGTATGTTTTCTGTTAAGGCCTTTGTGTATGTCTAATGTCGCCTTTTCTTTTTTTCTAGCAGGTCGCGACGCAGATTGAGGAATTCCAGGTATGTTTTCTGTTAAGACCTTTGTGTATGTCTAATGTTGTCTTTTCTTTTTTTCTAGCAGGTCGCGACGCAGATTGAGGAATTCCAGGTATGTTTTCTGTTAAGACCTTTGTGTATGTCTAATGTTGTCTTTTCTTTTTTTCTGGCAGGGCGAGACGCAGATTGGAGATTCGCAGGTATGTTTTCTGTTAAGGCCTTTGTGTATGTCTAATGTTGTCTTTTCTTTTTTTCTAGCAGGTTGCGACGCAGATTGAGGAATTCCAGGTATGTTTTCTGTTAAGACCTTTGTGTATGTCTAATGTTGTCTTTTCTTTTTTTCTAGCAGGTCGCGATGCAGATTGAGGAATTCCAGGTATGTTTTCTGTTAAGACCTTTGTGTATGTCTAATGGTTCTTTTTTTTTCCTTTAGGTCGTGTGGCCTTTTCTTTTTTTTTTGCAGGGCGCGACGCAGATTGAGGATTTTCAGGTATGTTTTCTGTTAAGACCTTTGTGTATGTCTAATGTCGCCTTTTCTTTTTTTCTAGCAGGTCGCGACGCAGATTGAGGAATTCCAGGTATGTTTTCTGTTAAGACCTTTGTGTATGTCTAATGTTGTCTTTTCTTTTTTTCTGGCAGGGCGCGACGCAGATTGGAGATTCGCAGGTATGTTTTCTGTTAAGGCCTTTGTGTATGTCTAATGTCGCCTTTTCTTTTTTTCTAGCAGGTCGCGACGCAGATTGAGGAATTCCAGGTATGTTTTCTGTTAAGACCTTTGTGTAAGTCTAATGTTGTCTTTTCTTTTTTTCTAGCAGGTCGCGACGCAGATCGAGGAATTCCAGGTATGTTTTCTGTTAAGACCTTTGTGTATGTCTAATAGTTCTTTTTTTTTCCTTTAGGTCGTGTGGCCTTTTCTTTTTTTTTGCAGGGCGCGACGCAGATTGAGGATTTTCAGGTATGTTTTCTGTTAAGACCTTTGTGTATGTCTAATGTCGCCTTTTCTTTTTTTCTAGCAGGTTGCGACGCAGATTGAGGAATTCCAGGTATGTTTTCTGTTAAGACCTTTGTGTATGTCTAATGTTGTCTTTTCTTTTTTTCTGGCAGGGCGCGACGCAGATTGGAGATTCGCAGGTATGTTTTCTGTTAAGGCCTTTGTGTATGTCTAATGTCGCCTTTTCTTTTTTTCTAGCAGGTCGCGACGCAGATTGAGGAATTCCAGGTATGTTTTCTGTTAAGACCTTTGTGTATGTCTAATGTTGTCTTTTCTTTTTTTCTAGCAGGTCGCGACGCAGATTGAGGAATTCCAGGTATGTTTTCTGTTAAGACCTTTGTGTATGTCTAATGTTGTCTTTTCTTTTTTTCTGGCAGGGCGAGACGCAGATTGGAGATTCGCAGGTATGTTTTCTGTTAAGACCTTTGTGTATGTCTAATGTTGTCTTTTCTTTTTTTCTAGCAGGTCGCGACGCAGATTGAGGAATTCCAGGTATGTTTTCTGTTAAGACCTTTGTGTATGTCTAATGTTGTCTTTTCTTTTTTTCTAGCAGGTCGCGACGCAGATTGAGGAATTCCAGGTATGTTTTCTGTTAAGACCTTTGTGTATGTCTAATGTTGTCTTTTCTTTTTTTCTAGCAGGTCGCGACGCAGATTGAGGAATTCCAGGTATGTTTTCTGTTAAGACCTTTGTGTATGTCTAATGTTGTCTTTTCTTTTTTTCTAGCAGGTCGCGACGCAGATTGAGGAATTCCAGGTATGTTTTCTGTTAAGACCTTTGTGTATGTCTAATGTTGTCTTTTCTTTTTTTCTAGCAGGTCGCGACGCAGATTGAGGAATTCCAGGTATGTTTTCTGTTAAGACCTTTGTGTATGTCTAATGTTGTCTTTTCTTTTTTTCTGGCAGGGCGAGACGCAGATTGGAGATTCGCAGGTATGTTTTCTGTTAAGGCCTTTGTGTATGTCTAATGTTGTCTTTTCTTTTTTTCTAGCAGGTCGCGACGCAGATTGAGGAATTCCAGGTATGTTTTCTGTTAAGACCTTTGTGTATGTCTAATGTTGTCTTTTCTTTTTTTCTAGCAGGTCGCGACGCAGATTGAGGAATTCCAGGTATGTTTTCTGTTAAGACCTTTGTGTATGTCTAATGGTTCTTTTTTTTTCCTTTAGGTCGTGTGGCCTTTTCTTTTTTTTTTGCAGGGCGCGACGCAGATTGAGGATTTTCAGGTATGTTTTCTGTTAAGACCTTTGTGTATGTCTAATGTCGCCTTTTCTTTTTTTCTAGCAGGTCGCGACGCAGATTGAGGAATTCCAGGTATGTTTTCTGTTAAGACCTTTGTGTATGTCTAATGTTGTCTTTTCTTTTTTTCTGGCAGGGCGAGACGCAGATTGGAGATTCGCAGGTATGTTTTCTGTTAAGACCTTTGTGTATGTCTAATGTTGTCTTTTCTTTTTTTCTGGCAGGGCGAGACGCAGATTGGAGATTCGCAGGTATGTTTTCTGTTAAGGCCTTTGTGTATGTCTAATGTTGTCTTTTCTTTTTTTCTAGCAGGTCGCGACGCAGATTGAGGAATTCCAGGTATGTTTTCTGTTAAGACCTTTGTGTATGTCTAATGTTGTCTTTTCTTTTTTTCTAGCAGGTCGCGACGCAGATTGAGGAATTCCAGGTATGTTTTCTGTTAAGACCTTTGTGTATGTCTAATGTTGTCTTTTCTTTTTTTCTAGCAGGTCGCGACGCAGATTGAGTAATGCCAGGTATGTTTTCTGTTAAGACCTTTGTGTATGTCTAATGTTGTCTTTTCTTTTTTTCTAGCAGGTCGCGACGCAGATTGAGGAATTCCAGGTATGTTTTCTGTTAAGACCTTTGTGTATGTCTAATGTTGTCTTTTCTTTTTTTCTAGCAGGTCGCGACGCAGATTGAGGAATTCCAGGTATGTTTTCTGTTAAGACCTTTGTGTATGTCTAATGTTGTCTTTTCTTTTTTTCTAGCAGGTCGCGACGCAGATTGAGGAATTCCAGGTATGTTTTCTGTTAAGACCTTTGTGTATGTCTAATGTTGTCTTTTCTTTTTTTCTAGCAGGTCGCGACGCAGATTGAGGAATTCCAGGTATGTTTTCTGTTAAGACCTTTGTGTATGTCTAATGTTGTCTTTTCTTTTTTTCTAGCAGGTCGCGACGCAGATTGAGGAATTCCAGGTATGTTTTCTGTTAAGACCTTTGTGTATGTCTAATGTTGTCTTTTCTTTTTTTCTAGCAGGTCGCGACGCAGATTGAGGAATTCCAGGTATGTTTTCTGTTAAGACCTTTGTGTATGTCTAATGTTGTCTTTTCTTTTTTTCTGGCAGGTCGCGACGCAGATTGAGGAATTCCAGGTATGTTTTCTGTTAAGACCTTTGTGTATGTCTAATGTTGTCTTTTCTTTTTTTCTGGCAGGGCGAGACGCAGATTGGAGATTCGCAGGTATGTTTTCTGTTAAGGCCTTTGTGTATGTCTAATGTTGTCTTTTCTTTTTTTCTAGCAGGTCGCGACGCAGATTGAGGAATTCCAGGTATGTTTTCTGTTAAGACCTTTGTGTATGTCTAATGTTGTCTTTTCTTTTTTTCTAGCAGGTCGCGACGCAGATTGAGGAATTCCAGGTATGTTTTCTGTTAAGACCTTTGTGTATGTCTAATGTTGTCTTTTCTTTTTTTCTAGCAGGTCGCGACGCAGATTGAGGAATTCCAGGTATGTTTTCTGTTAAGACCTTTGTGTATGTCTAATGTTGTCTTTTCTTTTTTTCTAGCAGGTCGCGACGCAGATTGAGGAATTCCAGGTATGTTTTCTGTATGTCTAATGTTGTCTTTTCTTTTTTTCTGGCAGGGCGAGACGCAGATTGGAGATTCACAGGTATGTTTTCTGTTAAGGCCTTTGTGTATGTCTAATGTTGTCTTTTCTTTTTTTCTAGCAGGTCGCGACGCAGATTGAGGAATT
The DNA here is from genome assembly GCF_965363235.1 of Mytilus galloprovincialis. Taxonomy (NCBI): domain Eukaryota; kingdom Metazoa; phylum Mollusca; class Bivalvia; order Mytilida; family Mytilidae; genus Mytilus; species Mytilus galloprovincialis. Next base: position 56,684,013 of record NC_134841.1, read on the forward strand.
CCAGGTATGTTTTCTGTTAAGACCTTTGTGTATGTCTAATGTTGTCTTTTCTTTTTTTCTAGCAGGTCGCGACGCAGATTGAGGAATTCCAGGTATGTTTTCTGTTAAGACCTTTGTGTATGTCTAATGTTGTCTTTTCTTTTTTTCTAGCAGGTCGCGTGCAGATTGAGGAATTCCAGGTATGTTTTCTGTTAAGGCCTTTGTGTATGTCTAATGTTGTCTTTTCTTTTTTTCTAGCAGGTCGCGACGCAGATTGAGGAATTCCAGGTATGTTTTCTGTTAAGACCTTTGTGTATGTCTAATGTTGTCTTTTCTTTTTTTCTAGCAGGTCGCGACGCAGATTGAGGAATTCCAGGTATGTTTTCTGTTAAGACCTTTGTGTATGTCTAATGTTGTCTTTTCTTTTTTTCTAGCAGGTCGCGACGCAGATTGAGGAATTCCAGGTATGTTTTCTGTTAAGACCTTTGTGTATGTCTAATGTTGTCTTTTCTTTTTTTCTAGCAGGTCGCGACGCAGATTGAGGAATTCCAGGTATGTTTTCTGTTAAGACCTTTGTGTATGTCTAATGTTGTCTTTTCTTTTTTTCTAGCAGGTCGCGTGCAGATTGAGGAATTCCAGGTATGTTTTCTGTTAAGGCCTTTGTGTATGTCTAATGTTGTCTTTTCTTTTTTTCTAGCAGGTCGCGACGCAGATTGAGGAATTCCAGGTATGTTTTCTGTTAAGACCTTTGTGTATGTCTAATGGTTCTTTTTTTTTCCTTTAGGTCGTGTGGCCTTTTTTTTTTTTTTTTGCAGGGCGCGACGCAGATTGAGGATTTTCAGGTATGTTTTCTGTTAAGACCTTTGTGTATGTCTAATGTCGCCTTTTCTTTTTTTCTAGCAGGTTGCGACGCAGATTGAGGAATTCCAGGTATGTTTTCTGTTAAGACCTTTGTGTATGTCTAATGTTGTCTTTTCTTTTTTTCTGGCAGGGCGCGACGCAGATTGGAGATTCGCAGGTATGTTTTCTGTTAAGGCCTTTGTGTATGTCTAATGTCGCCTTTTCTTTTTTTCTAGCAGGTCGCGACGCAGATTGAGGAATTCCAGGTATGTTTTCTGTTAAGACCTTTGTGTATGTCTAATGTTGTCTTTTCTTTTTTTCTAGCAGGTCGCGACGCAGATTGAGGAATTCCAGGTATGTTTTCTGTTAAGACCTTTGTGTATGTCTAATGTTGTTTTTTCTTTTTTTCTGGCAGGGCGAGACGCAGATTGGAGATTCGCAGGTATGTTTTCTGTTAAGGCCTTTGTGTCTGTCTAATGTTGTCTTTTCTTTTTTTCTAGCAGGTCGCGACGCAGATTGAGGAATTCCAGGTATGTTTTCTGTTAAGACCTTTGTGTATGTCTAATGTTGTCTTTTCTTTTTTTCTAGCAGGTCGCGACGCAGATTGAGGAATTCCAGGTATGTTTTCTGTTAAGACCTTTGTGTATGTCTAATGTTGTCTTTTCTTTTTTTCTAGCAGGTCGCGACGCAGATTGAGGAATTCCAGGTATGTTTTCTGTTAAGACCTTTGTGTATGTCTAATGTTGTCTTTTCTTTTTTTCTAGCAGGTCGCGACGCAGATTGAGGAATTCCAGGTATGTTTTCTGTTAAGACCTTTGTGTATGTCTAATGTTGTCTTTTCTTTTTTTCTAGCAGGTCGCGACGCAGATTGAGGAATTCCAGGTATGTTTTCTGTTAAGACCTTTGTGTATGTCTAATGTTGTCTTTTCTTTTTTTCTGGCAGGGCGAGACGCAGATTGGAGATTCGCAGGTATGTTTTCTGTTAAGGCCTTTGTGTATGTCTAATGTTGTCTTTTCTTTTTTTCTAGCAGGTTGCGACGCAGATTGAGGAATTCCAGGTATGTTTTCTGTTAAGACCTTTGTGTATGTCTAATGTTGTCTTTTCTTTTTTTCTAGCAGGTCGCGACGCAGATTGAGGAATTCCAGGTATGTTGTCTCTTAAGACCTTTGTGTATGTCTAATGTTGTCTTTTCTTTTTTTCTAGCAGGTCGCGACGCAGATTGAGGAATTCCAGGTATGTTTTCTGTTAAGACCATTGTGTATGTCTAATGTTGTCTTTTCTTTTTTTCTGGCAGGGCGCGACGCAGATTGGAGATTCGCAGGTATGTTTTCTGTTAAGGCCTTTGTGTATGTCTAATGTTGTCTTTTCTTTTTTTCTGGCAGGGCGCGACGCAGATTGGAGATTCGCAGGTATGTTTTCTGTTAAGGCCTTTGTGTATGTCTAATGTTGTCTTTTCTTTTTTTCTAGCAGGTCGCGACGCAGATTGAGGAATTCCAGGTATGTTTTCTGTTAAGACCTTTGTGTATGTCTAATGTTGTCTTTTCTTTTTTTCTAGCAGGTCGCGACGCAGATTGAGGAATTCCAGGTATGTTTTCTGTTAAGACCTTTGTGTATGTCTAATGTTGTCTTTTCTTTTTTTCTAGCAGGTCGCTACGCAGATTGAGGAATTCCAGGTATGTTTTCTGTTAAGACCTTTGTGTATGTCTAATGTTGTCTTTTCTTTTTTTCTAGCAGGTCGCGACGCAGATTGAGGAATTCCAGGTATGTTTTCTGTTAAGACCTTTGTGTATGTCTAATGTTGTCTTTTCTTTTTTTCTAGCAGGTCGCGACGCAGATTGAGGAATTCCAGGTATGTTTTCTGTTAAGACCATTGTGTATGTCTAATGTTGTCTTTTCTTTTTTTCTGGCAGGGCGCGACGCAGATTGGAGATTCGCAGGTATGTTTTCTGTTAAGGCCTTTGTGTATGTCTAATGTTGTCTTTTCTTTTTTTCTGGCAGGGCGCGACGCAGATTGGAGATTCGCAGGTATGTTTTCTGTTAAGGCCTTTGTGTATGTCTAATGTTGTCTTTTCTTTTTTTCTAGCAGGTCGCGACGCAGATTGAGGAATTCCAGGTATGTTTTCTGTTAAGACCTTTGTGTATGTCTAATGTTGTCTTTTCTTTTTTTCTAGCAGGTCGCGACGCAGATTGAGGAATTCCAGGTATGTTTTCTGTTAAGACCTTTGTGTATGTCTAATGTTGTCTTTTCTTTTTTTCTAGCAGGTCGCTACGCAGATTGAGGAATTCCAGGTATGTTTTCTGTTAAGACCTTTGTGTATGTCTAATGTTGTCTTTTCTTTTTTTCTAGCAGGTCGCGACGCAGATTGAGGAATTCCAGGTATGTTTTCTGTTAAGACCTTTGTGTATGTCTAATGTTGTCTTTTCTTTTTTTCTAGCAGGTCGCGACGCAGATTGAGTAATTCCAGGTATGTTTTCTGTTAAGACCTTTGTGTATGTCTAATGTTGTCTTTTCTTTTTTTCTAGCAGGTCGCGACGCAGATTGAGGAATTCCAGGTATGTTTTCTGTTAAGAGCTTTGTGTATGTCTAATGTTGTCTTTTTTTTTTCTAGCAGGTCGCGACGCAGATTGAGGAATTCCAGGTATGTTTTCTTTTAAGACCTTTGTGTATGTCTAATGTTGTCTTTTCTTTTTTTCTAGCAGGTCGCGTGCAGATTGAGGAATTCCAGGTATGTTTTCTGTTAAGGCCTTTGTGTATGTCTAATGTTGTCTTTTCTTTTTTTCTAGCAGGTCGCGACGCAGATTGAGGAATTCCAGGTATGTTTTCTGTTAAGACCTTTGTGTATGTCTAATGTTGTCTTTTCTTTTTTTCTAGCAGGTCGCGACGCAGATTGAGGAATTCCAGGTATGTTTTCTGTTAAGACCTTTGTGTATGTCTAATGTTGTCTTTTCTTTTTTTCTAGCAGGTCGCGACGCAGATTGAGGAATTCCAGGTATGTTTTCTGTTAAGACCTTTGTGTATGTCTAATGTTGTCTTTTCTTTTTTTCTAGCAGGTCGCGTGCAGATTGAGGAATTCCAGGTATGTTTTCTGTTAAGGCCTTTGTGTATGTCTAATGTTGTCTTTTCTTTTTTTCTAGCAGGTCGCGACGCAGATTGAGGAATTCCAGGTATGTTTTCTGTTAAGACCTTTGTGTATGTCTAATGTTGTCTTTTCTTTTTTTCTAGCAGGTCGCGACGCAGATTGAGGAATTCCAGGTATGTTTTCTGTTAAGAACTTTGTGTATGTCTAATGTTGTCTTTTCTTTTTTTCTAGCAGGTCGCGACGCAGATTGAGGAATTCCAGGTATGTTTTCTGTTAAGACCTTTGTGTATGTCTAATGTTGTCTTTTCTTTTTTTCTAGCAGGTCGCGACGCAGATTGAGGAATTCCAGGTATGTTTTCTGTTAAGACCTTTGTGTATGTCTAATGTTGTCTTTTCTTTTTTTCTAGCAGGTCGCGACGCAGATTGAGGAATTCCAGGTATGTTTTCTGTTAAGACCTTTGTGTATGTCTAATGTTGTCTTTTCTTTTTTTCTAGCAGGTCGCGACGCAGATTGAGGAATTCCAGGTATGTTTTCTGTTAAGACCTTTGTGTATGTCTAATGTTGTCTTTTCTTTTTTTCTGGCAGGGCGAGACGCAGATTGGAGATTCGCAGGTATGTTTTCTGTTAAGGCCTTTGTGTATGTCTAATGTTGTCTTTTCTTTTTTTCTAGCAGGTTGCGACGCAGATTGAGGAATTCCAGGTATGTTTTCTGTTAAGACCTTTGTGTATGTCTAATGTTGTCTTTTCTTTTTTTCTAGCAGGTCGCGACGCAGATTGAGGAATTCCAGGTATGTTTTCTGTTAAGACCTTTGTGTATGTCTAATGGTTCTTTTTTTTTCCTTTAGGTCGTGTGGCCTTTTCTTTTTTTTTTGCAGGGCGCGACGCAGATTGAGGATTTTCAGGTATGTTTTCTGTTAAGACCTTTGTGTATGTCTAATGTCGCCTTTTCTTTTTTTCTAGCAGGTTGCGACGCAGATTGAGGAATTCCAGGTATGTTTTCTGTTAAGACCTTTGTGTATGTCTAATGTTGTCTTTTCTTTTTTTCTGGCAGGGCGCGACGCAGATTGGAGATTCACAGGTATGTTTTCTGTTAAGGCCTTTGTGTATGTCTAATGTCTCCTTTCCTTTTTTTCTAGCAGGTCGCGACGCAGATTGAGGAATTCCAGGTATGTTTTCTGTTAAGACCTTTGTGTATGTCTAATGTTGTCTTTTCTTTTTTTCTAGCAGGTCGCGACGCAGATTGAGGAATTCCAGGTATGTTTTCTGTTAAGACCTTTGTGTATGTCTAATGTTGTTTTTTCTTTTTTTCTGGCAGGGCGAGACGCAGATTGGAGATTCGCAGGTATGTTTTCTGTTAAGGCCTTTGTGTATGTCTAATGTTGTCTTTTCTTTTTTTCTAGCAGGTCGCGACGCAGATTGAGGAATTCCAGGTATGTTTTCTGTTAAGACCTTTGTGTATGTCTAATGTTGTCTTTTCTTTTTTTCTAGCAGGTCGCGACGCAGATTGAGGAATTCCAGGTATGTTTTCTGTTAAGACCTTTGTGTATGTCTAATGTTGTCTTTTCTTTTTTTCTAGCAGGTCGCGACGCAGATTGAGGAATTCCAGGTATGTTTTCTGTTAAGACCTTTGTGTATGTCTAATGTTGTCTTTTCTTTTTTTCTGGCAGGGCGAGACGCAGATTGGAGATTCGCAGGTATGTTTTCTGTTAAGGCCTTTGTGTATGTCTAATGTTGTCTTTTCTTTTTTTCTAGCAGGTTGCGATGCAGATTGAGGAATTCCAGGTATGTTTTCTGTTAAGACCTTTGTGTATGTCTAATGTTGTCTTTTCTTTTTTTCTAGCAGGTCGCGACACAGATTGAGGAATTCCAGGTATGTTTTCTGTTAAGACCTTTGTGTATGTCTAATGTTGTCTTTTCTTTTTTTCTAGCAGGACGCGACGCAGATTGAGGAATTCCAGGTATGTTTTCTGTTAAGACCTTTGTGTATGTCTAATGTTGTCTTTTCTTTTTTTCTAGCAGGTCGCGACGCAGATTGAGGAATTCCAGGTATGTTTTCTGTTAAGACCTTTGTGTATGTCTAATGTTGTCTTTTCTTTTTTTCTAGCAGGTCGCGACGCAGATTGAGGAATTCCAGGTATGTTTTCTGTTAAGACCTTTGTGTATGTCTAATGTTGTCTTTTCTTTTTTTCTAGCAGGTCGCGACGCAGATCGAGGAATTCCAGGTATGTTTTCTGTTAAGACCTTTGTGTATGTCTAATAGTTCTTTTTTTTTCCTTTAGGTCGTGTGGCCTTTTCTTTTTTTTTGCAGGGCGCGACGCAGATTGAGGATTTTCAGGTATGTTTTCTGTTAAGACCTTTGTGTATGTCTAATGTCGCCTTTTCTTTTTTTCTAGCAGGTTGCGACGCAGATTGAGGAATTCCAGGTATGTTTTCTGTTAAGACATTTGTGTATGTCTAATGTTGTCTTTTCTTTTTTTCTGGCAGGGCGCGACGCAGATTGGAGATTCGCAGGTATGTTTTCTGTTAAGGCCTTTGTGTATGTCTAATGTCGCCTTTTCTTTTTTTCTAGCAGGTCGCGACGCAGATTGAGGAATTCCAGGTATGTTTTCTGTTAAGACCTTTGTGTATGTCTAATGTTGTCTTTTCTTTTTTTCTAGCAGGTCGCGACGCAGATTGAGGAATTCCAGGTATGTTTTCTGTTAAGACCTTTGTGTATGTCTAATGTTGTCTTTTCTTTTTTTCTGGCAGGGCGAGACGCAGATTGGAGATTCGCAGGTATGTTTTCTGTTAAGACCTTTGTGTATGTCTAATGTTGTCTTTTCTTTTTTTCTAGCAGGTCGCGACGCAGATTGAGGAATTCCAGGTATGTTTTCTGTTAAGACCTTTGTGTATGTCTAATGTTGTCTTTTCTTTTTTTCTAGCAGGTCGCGACGCAGATTGAGGAATTCCAGGTATGTTTTCTGTTAAGACCTTTGTGTATGTCTAATGGTTCTTTTTTTTTCCTTTAGGTCTTGTGGCCTTTTCTTTTTTTTTTGCAGGGCGCGACGCAGATTGAGGATTTTCAGGTATGTTTTCTGTTAAGACCTTTGTGTATGTCTAATGTCGCCTTTTCTTTTTTTCTAGCAGGTCGCGACGCAGATTGAGGAATTCCAGGTATGTTTTCTGTTAAGACCTTTGTGTATGTCTAATGTTGTCTTTTCTTTTTTTCTGGCAGGGCGCGACGCAGATTGGAGATTCGCAGGTATGTTTTCTGTTAAGGCCTTTGTGTATGTCTAATGTCGCCTTTTCTTTTTTTCTAGCAGGTCGCGACGCAGATTGAGGAATTCCAGGTATGTTTTCTGTTAAGACCTTTGTGTATGTCTAATGTTGTCTTTTCTTTTTTTCTAGCAGGTCGCGACGCAGATTGAGGAATTCCAGGTATGTTTTCTGTTAAGACCTTTGTGTATGTCTAATGTTGTCTTTTCTTTTTTTCTGGCAGGGCGAGACGCAGATTGGAGATTCGCAGGTATGTTTTCTGTTAAGACCTTTGTGTATGTCTAATGTTGTCTTTTCTTTTTTTCTGGCAGGGCGAGACGCAGATTGGAGATTCGCAGGTATGTTTTCTGTTAAGGCCTTTGTGTATGTCTAATGTTGTCTTTTCTTTTTTTCTAGCAGGTCGCGACGCAGATTGAGGAATTCCAGGTATGTTTTCTGTTAAGACCTTTGTGTATGTCTAATGTTGTCTTTTCTTTTTTTCTAGCAGGTCGCGACGCAGATTGAGGAATTCCAGGTATGTTTTCTGTTAAGACCTTTGTGTATGTCTAATGTTGTCTTTTCTTTTTTTCTAGCAGGTCGCGACGCAGATTGAGGAATTCCAGGTATGTTTTCTGTTAAGACCTTTGTGTATGTCTAATGGTTCTTTTTTTTTCCTTTAGGTCGTGTGGCCTTTTCTTTTTTTTTTGCAGGGCGCGACGCAGATTGAGGATTTTCAGGTATGTTTTCTGTTAAGACCTTTGTGTATGTCTAATGTCGCCTTTTCTTTTTTTCTAGCAGGTCGCGACGCAGATTGAGGAATTCCAGGTATGTTTTCTGTTAAGACCTTTGTGTATGTCTAATGTTGTCTTTTCTTTTTTTCTGGCAGGGCGCGACGCAGATTGGAGATTCGCAGGTATGTTTTCTGTTAAGGCCTTTGTGTATGTCTAATGTCGCCTTTTCTTTTTTTCTAGCAGGTCGCGACGCAGATTGAGGAATTCCAGGTATGTTTTCTGTTAAGACCTTTGTGTATGTCTAATGTTGTCTTTTCTTTTTTTCTAGCAGGTCGCGACGCAGATTGAGGAATTCCAGGTATGTTTTCTGTTAAGACCTTTGTGTATGTCTAATGTTGTCTTTTCTTTTTTTCTGGCAGGGCGAGACGCAGATTGGAAATTCGCAGGTATGTTTTCTGTTAAGACCTTTGTGTATGTCTAATGTTGTCTTTTCTTTTTTTCTAGCAGGTCGCGACGCAGATTGAGGAATTCCAGGTATGTTTTCTGTTAAGACCTTTGTGTATGTCTAATGTTGTCTTTTCTTTTTTTCTAGCAGGTCGCGACGCAGATTGAGGAATTCCAGGTATGTTTTCTGTTAAGACCTTTGTGTATGTCTAATGTTGTCTTTTCTTTTTTTCTAGCAGGTCGCGACGCAGATTGAGGAATTCCAGGTATGTTTTCTGTTAAGACCTTTGTGTATGTCTAATGTTGTCTTTTCTTTTTTTCTAGCAGGTCGCGACACAGATTGAGGAATTCCAGGTATGTTTTCTGTTAAGACCTTTGTGTATGTCTAATGGTTCTTTTTTTTTCCTTTAGGTCGTGTGGCCTTTTCTTTTTTTTTTGCAGGGCGCGACGCAGATTGAGGATTTTCAGGTATGTTTTCTGTTAAGACCTTTGTGTATGTCTAATGTCGCCTTTTCTTTTTTTCTAGCAGGTCGCGACGCAGATTGAGGAATTCCAGGTATGTTTTCTGTTAAGACCTTTGTGTATGTCTAATGTTGTCTTTTCTTTTTTTCTGGCAGGGCGCGACGCAGATTGGAGATTCGCAGGTATGTTTTCTGTTAAGGCCTTTGTGTATGTCTAATGTCGCCTTTTCTTTTTTTCTAGCAGGTCGCGACGCAGATTGAGGAATTCCAGGTATGTTTTCTGTTAAGACCTTTGTGTATGTCTAATGTTGTCTTTTCTTTTTTTCTAGCAGGTCGCGACGCAGATTGAGGAATTCCAGGTATGTTTTCTGTTAAGACCTTTGTGTATGTCTAATGTTGTCTTTTCTTTTTTTCTGGCAGGGCGAGACGCAGATTGGAGATTCGCAGGTATGTTTTCTGTTAAGACCTTTGTGTATGTCTAATGTTGTCTTTTCTTTTTTTCTGGCAGGGCGAGACGCAGATTGGAGATTCGCAGGTATGTTTTCTGTTAAGGCCTTTGTGTATGTCTAATGTTGTCTTTTCTTTTTTTCTAGCAGGTCGCGACGCAGATTGAGGAATTCCAGGTATGTTTTCTGTTAAGACCTTTGTGTATGTCTAATGTTGTCTTTTCTTTTTTTCTAGCAGGTCGCGACGCAGATTGAGGAATTCCAGGTATGTTTTCTGTTAAGACCTTTGTGTATGTCTAATGTTGTCTTTTCTTTTTTTCTAGCAGGTCGCGACGCAGATTGAGGAATTCCAGGTATGTTTTCTGTTAAGACCTTTGTGTATGTCTAATGTTGTCTTTTCTTTTTTTCTAGCAGGTCGCGACGCAGATTGAGGAATTCCAGGTATGTTTTCTGTTAAGACCTTTGTGTATGTCTAATGTTGTCTTTTCTTTTTTTCTAGCAGGTCGCGACGCAGATTGAGGAATTCCAGGTATGTTTTCTGTTAAGACCTTTGTGTATGTCTAATGTTGTCTTTTCTTTTTTTCTAGCAGGTCGCGACGCAGATTGAGGAATTCCAGGTATGTTTTCTGTTAAGACCTTTGTGTATGTCTAATGTTGTCTTTTCTTTTTTTCTGGCAGGGCGAGACGCAGATTGGAGATTCGCAGGTATGTTTTCTGTTAAGGCCTTTGTGTATGTCTAATGTTGTCTTTTCTTTTTTTCTAGCAGGTTGCGACGCAGATTGAGGAATTCCAGGTATGTTTTCTGTTAAGACCTTTGTGTATGTCTAATGTTGTCTTTTCTTTTTTTCTAGCAGGTCGCGACGCAGATTGAGGAATTCCAGGTATGTTTTCTGTTAAGACCTTTGTGTATGTCTAATGTTGTCTTTTCTTTTTTTCTAGCAGGTTGCGACGCAGATTGAGGAATTCCAGGTATGTTTTCTGTTAAGACCTTTGTGTATGTCTAATGTTGTCTTTTCTTTTTTTCTAGCAGGTCGCGACGCAGATTGAGGAATTCCAGGTATGTTTTCTGTATGTCTAATGTTGTCTTTTCTTTTTTTCTGGCAGGGCGAGACGCAGATTGGAGATTCGCAGGTATGTTTTCTGTTAAGGCCTTTGTGTATGTCTAATGTTGTCTTTTCTTTTTTTCTAGCAGGTCGCGACGCAGATTGAGGAATTCCAGGTATGTTTTCTGTTAAGACCTTTGTGTATGTCTAATGTTGTCTTTTCTTTTTTTCTAGCAGGTCGCGTGCAGATTGAGGAATTCCAGGTATGTTTTCTGTTAAGGCCTTTGCGTATGTGTAATGTTGTCTTTTCTTTTTTTCTAGCAGGTCGCGACGCAGATTGAGGAATTCCAGGTATGTTTTCTGTTAAGACCTTTGTGTATGTCTAATGTTGTCTTTTCTTTTTTTTCTAGCAGGTCGCGACGCAGATTGAGGAATTCCAGGTATGTTTTCTGTTAAGACCTTTGTGTATGTCTAATGTTGTCTTTTCTTTTTTTCTAGCAGGTCGCGACGCAGATTGAGGAATTCCAGGTATGTTTTCTGTTAAGACCTTTGTGTATGTCTAATGTTGTCTTTTCTTTTTTTCTAGCAGGTCGCGACGCAGATTGAGGAATTCCAGGTATGTTTTCTGTTAAGACCTTTGTGTATGTCTAATGTTGTCTTTTCTTTTTTTCTAGCAGGTCGCGACGCAGATTGAGGAATTCCAGGTATGTTTTCTGTTAAGACCATTGTGTATGTCTAATGTTGTCTTTTCTTTTTTTCTGGCAGGGCGCGACGCAGATTGGAGATTCGCAGGTATGTTTTCTGTTAAGGCCTTTGTGTATGTCTAATGTTGTCTTTTCTTTTTTTCTGGCAGGGCGCGACGCAGATTGGAGATTCGCAGGTATGTTTTCTGTTAAGGCCTTTGTGTATGTCTAATGTTGTCTTTTCTTTTTTTCTAGCAGGTCGCGACGCAGATTGAGGAATTCCAGGTATGTTTTCTGTTAAGACCTTTGTGTATGTCTAATGTTGTCTTTTCTTTTTTTCTAGCAGGTCGCGACGCAGATTGAGGAATTCCAGGTATGTTTTCTGTTAAGACCTTTGTGTATGTCTAATGTTGTCTTTTCTTTTTTTCTAGCAGGTCGCTACGCAGATTGAGGAATTCCAGGTATGTTTTCTGTTAAGACCTTTGTGTATGTCTAATGTTGTCTTTTCTTTTTTTCTAGCAGGTCGCGACGCAGATTGAGGAATTCCAGGTATGTTTTCTGTTAAGACCTTTGTGTATGTCTAATGTTGTCTTTTCTTTTTTTCTAGCAGGTCGCGACGCAGATTGAGGAATTCCAGGTATGTTTTCTGTTAAGACCATTGTGTATGTCTAATGTTGTCTTTTCTTTTTTTCTGGCAGGGCGCGACGCAGATTGGAGATTCGCAGGTATGTTTTCTGTTAAGGCCTTTGTGTATGTCTAATGTTGTCTTTTCTTTTTTTCTGGCAGGGCGCGACGCAGATTGGAGATTCGCAGGTATGTTTTCTGTTAAGGCCTTTGTGTATGTCTAATGTTGTCTTTTCTTTTTTTCTAGCAGGTCGCGACGCAGATTGAGGAATTCCAGGTATGTTTTCTGTTAAGACCTTTGTGTATGTCTAATGTTGTCTTTTCTTTTTTTCTAGCAGGTCGCGACGCAGATTGAGGAATTCCAGGTATGTTTTCTGTTAAGACCTTTGTGTATGTCTAATGTTGTCTTTTCTTTTTTTCTAGCAGGTCGCGACGCAGATTGAGGAATTCCAGGTATGTTTTCTGTTAAGACCTTTGTGTATGTCTAATGTTGTCTTTTCTTTTTTTCTAGCAGGTCGCGACGCAGATTGAGGAATTCCAGGTATGTTTTCTGTTAAGACCTTTGTGTATGTCTAATGTTGTCTTTTCTTTTTTTCTAGCAGGTCGCGTGCAGATTGAGGAATTCCAGGTATGTTTTCTGTTAAGGCCTTTGCGTATGTCTAATGTTGTCTTTTCTTTTTTTCTAGCAGGTCGCGACGCAGATTGAGGAATTCCAGGTATGTTTTCTGTTAAGACCTTTGTGTATGTCTAATGTTGTCTTTTCTTTTTTTCTAGCAGGTCGCGACGCAGATTGAGGAATTCCAGGTATGTTTTCTGTTAAGACCTTTGTGTATGTCTAATGTTGTCTTTTCTTTTTTTCTAGCAGGTTGCGACGCAGATTGAGGAATTCCAGGTATGTTTTCTGTTAAGACCTTTGTGTATGTCTAATGTTGTCTTTTCTTTTTTTCTAGCAGGTCGCGACGCAGATTGAGGAATTCCAGGTATGTTTTCTGTATGTCTAATGTTGTCTTTTCTTTTTTTCTGGCAGGGCGAGACGCAGATTGGAGATTCGCAGGTATGTTTTCTGTTAAGGCCTTTGTGTATGTCTAATGTTGTCTTTTCTTTTTTTCTAGCAGGTCGCGACGCAGATTGAGGAATTCCAGGTATGTTTTCTGTTAAGACCTTTGTGTATGTCTAATGTTGTCTTTTCTTTTTTTCTAGCAGGTCGCGTGCAGATTGAGGAATTCCAGGTATGTTTTCTGTTAAGGCCTTTGCGTATGTGTAATGTTGTCTTTTCTTTTTTTCTAGCAGGTCGCGACGCAGATTGAGGAATTCCAGGTATGTTTTCTGTTAAGACCTTTGTGTATGTCTAATGTTGTCTTTTCTTTTTTTTCTAGCAGGTCGCGACGCAGATTGAGGAATTCCAGGTATGTTTTCTGTTAAGACCTTTGTGTATGTCTAATGTTGTCTTTTCTTTTTTTCTAGCAGGTCGCGACGCAGATTGAGGAATTCCAGGTATGTTTTCTGTTAAGACCTTTGTGTATGTCTAATGTTGTCTTTTCTTTTTTTCTAGCAGGTCGCGACGCAGATTGAGGAATTCCAGGTATGTTTTCTGTTAAGACCTTTGTGTATGTCTAATGTTGTCTTTTCTTTTTTTCTAGCAGGTCGCGACGCAGATTGAGGAATTCCAGGTATGTTTTCTGTTAAGACCATTGTGTATGTCTAATGTTGTCTTTTCTTTTTTTCTGGCAGGGCGCGACGCAGATTGGAGATTCGCAGGTATGTTTTCTGTTAAGGCCTTTGTGTATGTCTAATGTTGTCTTTTCTTTTTTTCTGGCAGGGCGCGACGCAGATTGGAGATTCGCAGGTATGTTTTCTGTTAAGGCCTTTGTGTATGTCTAATGTTGTCTTTTCTTTTTTTCTAGCAGGTCGCGACGCAGATTGAGGAATTCCAGGTATGTTTTCTGTTAAGACCTTTGTGTATGTCTAATGTTGTCTTTTCTTTTTTTCTAGCAGGTCGCGACGCAGATTGAGGAATTCCAGGTATGTTTTCTGTTAAGACCTTTGTGTATGTCTAATGTTGTCTTTTCTTTTTTTCTAGCAGGTCGCTACGCAGATTGAGGAATTCCAGGTATGTTTTCTGTTAAGACCTTTGTGTATGTCTAATGTTGTCTTTTCTTTTTTTCTAGCAGGTCGCGACGCAGATTGAGGAATTCCAGGTATGTTTTCTGTTAAGACCTTTGTGTATGTCTAATGTTGTCTTTTCTTTTTTTCTAGCAGGTCGCGACGCAGATTGAGGAATTCCAGGTATGTTTTCTGTTAAGACCATTGTGTATGTCTAATGTTGTCTTTTCTTTTTTTCTGGCAGGGCGCGACGCAGATTGGAGATTCGCAGGTATGTTTTCTGTTAAGGCCTTTGTGTATGTCTAATGTTGTCTTTTCTTTTTTTCTGGCAGGGCGCGACGCAGATTGGAGATTCGCAGGTATGTTTTCTGTTAAGGCCTTTGTGTATGTCTAATGTTGTCTTTTCTTTTTTTCTAGCAGGTCGCGACGCAGATTGAGGAATTCCAGGTATGTTTTCTGTTAAGACCTTTGTGTATGTCTAATGTTGTCTTTTCTTTTTTTCTAGCAGGTCGCGACGCAGATTGAGGAATTCCAGGTATGTTTTCTGTTAAGACCTTTGTGTATGTCTAATGTTGTCTTTTCTTTTTTTCTAGCAGGTCGCGACGCAGATTGAGGAATTCCAGGTATGTTTTCTGTTAAGACCTTTGTGTATGTCTAATGTTGTCTTTTCTTTTTTTCTAGCAGGTCGCGACGCAGATTGAGGAATTCCAGGTATGTTTTCTGTTAAGACCTTTGTGTATGTCTAATGTTGTCTTTTCTTTTTTTCTAGCAGGTCGCGTGCAGATTGAGGAATTCCAGGTATGTTTTCTGTTAAGGCCTTTGCGTATGTCTAATGTTGTCTTTTCTTTTTTTCTAGCAGGTCGCGACGCAGATTGAGGAATTCCAGGTATGTTTTCTGTTAAGACCTTTGTGTATGTCTAATGTTGTCTTTTCTTTTTTTCTAGCAGGTCGCGACGCAGATTGAGGAATTCCAGGTATGTTTTCTGTTAAGACCTTTGTGTATGTCTAATGTTGTCTTTTCTTTTTTTCTAGCAGGTCGCGACGCAGATTGAGGAATTCCAGGTATGTTTTCTGTTAAGACCTTTGTGTATGTCTAATGTTGTCTTTTCTTTTTTTCTAGCAGGTCGCGACGCAGATTGAGGAATTCCAGGTATGTTTTCTGTTAAGACCTTTGTGTATGTCTAATGTTGTCTTTTCTTTTTTTCTAGCAGGTCGCGACGCAGATTGAGGAATTCCAGGTATGTTTTCTGTTAAGACCATTGTGTATGTCTAATGTTGTCTTTTCTTTTTTTCTGGCAGGGCGCGACGCAGATTGGAGATTCGCAGGTATGTTTTCTGTTAAGGCCTTTGTGTATGTCTAATGTTGTCTTTTCTTTTTTTCTGGCAGGGCGCGACGCAGATTGGAGATTCGCAGGTATGTTTTCTGTTAAGGCCTTTGTGTATGTCTAATGTTGTCTTTTCTTTTTTTCTAGCAGGTCGCGACGCAGATTGAGGAATTCCAGGTATGTTTTCTGTTAAGACCTTTGTGTATGTCTAATGTTGTCTTTTCTTTTTTTCTAGCAGGTCGCGACGCAGATTGAGGAATTCCAGGTATGTTTTCTGTTAAGACCTTTGTGTATGTCTAATGTTGTCTTTTCTTTTTTTCTAGCAGGTCGCTACGCAGATTGAGGAATTCCAGGTATGTTTTCTGTTAAGACCTTTGTGTATGTCTAATGTTGTCTTTTCTTTTTTTCTAGCAGGTCGCGACGCAGATTGAGGAATTCCAGGTATGTTTTCTGTTAAGACCTTTGTGTATGTCTAATGTTGTCTTTTCTTTTTTTCTAGCAGGTCGCGACGCAGATTGAGGAATTCCAGGTATGTTTTCTGTTAAGACCTTTGTGTATGTCTAATGTTGTCTTTTCTTTTTTTCTAGCAGGTCGCGACGCAGATTGAGGAATTCCAGGTATGTTTTCTGTTAAGAGCTTTGTGTATGTCTAATGTTGTCTTTTTTTTTTTCTAGCAGGTCGCGACGCAGATTGAGGAATTCCAGGTATGTTTTCTGTTAAGACCTTTGTGTATGTCTAATGTTGTCTTTTCTTTTTTTCTAGCAGGTCGCGTGCAGATTGAGGAATTCCAGGTATGTTTTCTGTTAAGGCCTTTGTGTATGTCTAATGTTGTCTTTTCTTTTTTTCTAGCAGGTCGCGACGCAGATTGAGGAATTCCAGGTATGTTTTCTGTTAAGACCTTTGTGTATGTCTAATGTTGTCTTTTCTTTTTTTCTAGCAGGTCGCGACGCAGATTGAGGAATTCCAGGTATGTTTTCTGTTAAGACCTTTGTGTATGTCTAATGTTGTCTTTTCTTTTTTTCTAGCAGGTCGCGACGCAGATTGAGGAATTCCAGGTATGTTTTCTGTTAAGACCTTTGTGTATGTCTAATGTTGTCTTTTCTTTTTTTCTAGCAGGTCGCGACGCAGATTGAGGAATTCCAGGTATGTTTTCTGTTAAGACCTTTGTGTATGTCTAATGTTGTCTTTTCTTTTTTTCTGGCAGGGCGAGACGCAGATTGGAGATTCGCAGGTATGTTTTCTGTTAAGGCCTTTGTGTATGTCTAATGTTGTCTTTTCTTTTTTTCTAGCAGGTCGCGACGCAGATTGAGGAATTCCAGGTATGTTTTCTGTTAAGACCTTTGTGTATGTCTAATGTTGTCTTTTCTTTTTTTCTAGCAGGTCGCGACGCAGATTGAGGAATTCCAGGTATGTTTTCTGTTAAGACCTTTGTGTATGTCTAATGGTTCTTTTTTTTTCCTTTAGGTCGTGTGGCCTTTTCTTTTTTTTTTGCAGGGCGCGACGCAGATTGAGGATTTTCAGGTATGTTTTCTGTTAAGACCTTTGTGTATGTCTAATGTCGCCTTTTCTTTTTTTCTAGCAGGTCGCGACGCAGATTGAGGAATTCCAGGTATGTTTTCTGTTAAGACCTTTGTGTATGTCTAATGTTGTCTTTTCTTTTTTTCTGGCAGGGCGAGACGCAGATTGGAGATTCGCAGGTATGTTTTCTGTTAAGACCTTTGTGTATGTCTAATGTTGTCTTTTCTTTTTTTCTGGCAGGGCGAGACGCAGATTGGAGATTCGCAGGTATGTTTTCTGTTAAGGCCTTTGTGTATGTCTAATGTTGTCTTTTCTTTTTTTCTAGCAGGTCGCGACGCAGATTGAGGAATTCCAGGTATGTTTTCTGTTAAGACCTTTGTGTATGTCTAATGTTGTCTTTTCTTTTTTTCTAGCAGGTCGCGACGCAGATTGAGGAATTCCAGGTATGTTTTCTGTTAAGACCTTTGTGTATGTCTAATGTTGTCTTTTCTTTTTTTCTAGCAGGTCGCGACGCAGATTGAGGAATTCCAGATATGTTTTCTGTTAAGACCTTTGTGTATGTCTAATGTTGTCTTTTCTTTTTTTCTAGCAGGTCGCGACGCAGATTGAGGAATTCCAGGTATGTTTTCTGTTAAGACCTTTGTGTATGTCTAATGTTGTCTTTTCTTTTTTTCTAGCAGGTCGCGACGCAGATTGAGGAATTCCAGGTATGTTTTCTGTTAAGACCTTTGTGTATGTCTAATGTTGTCTTTTCTTTTTTTCTAGCAGGTCGCGACGCAGATTGAGGAATTCCAGGTATGTTTTCTGTTAAGACCTTTGTGTATGTCTAATGTTGTCTTTTCTTTTTTTCTAGCAGGTCGCGACGCAGATTGAGGAATTCCAGGTATGTTTTCTGTTAAGACCTTTGTGTATGTCTAATGTTGTCTTTTCTTTTTTTCTAGCAGGTCGCGACGCAGATTGAGGAATTCCAGGTATGTTTTCTGTTAAGACCTTTGTGTATGTCTAATGTTGTCTTTTCTTTTTTTCTGGCAGGTCGCGACGCAGATTGAGGAATTCCAGGTATGTTTTCTGTTAAGACCTTTGTGTATGTCTAATGTTGTCTTTTCTTTTTTTCTGGCAGGGCGAGACGCAGATTGGAGATTCGCAGGTATGTTTTCTGTTAAGGCCTTTGTGTATGTCTAATGTTGTCTTTTCTTTTTTTCTAGCAGGTCGCGACGCAGATTGAGGAATTCCAGGTATGTTTTCTGTTAAGACCTTTGTGTATGTCTAATGTTGTCTTTTCTTTTTTTCTAGCAGGTCGCGACGCAGATTGAGGAATTCCAGGTATGTTTTCTGTTAAGACCTTTGTGTATGTCTAATGTTGTCTTTTCTTTTTTTCTAGCAGGTCGCGACGCAGATTGAGGAATTCCAGGTATGTTTTCTGTTAAGACCTTTGTGTATGTCTAATGTTGTCTTTTCTTTTTTTCTAGCAGGTCGCGACGCAGATTGAGGAATTCCAGGTATGTTTTCTGTATGTCTAATGTTGTCTTTTCTTTTTTTCTGGCAGGGCGAGACGCAGATTGGAGATTCGCAGGTATGTTTTCTGTTAAGGCCTTTGTGTATGTCTAATGTTGTCTTTTCTTTTTTTCTAGCAGGTCGCGACGCAGATTGAGGAATTCCAGGTATGTTTTCTGTTAAGACCTTTGTGTATGTCTAATGTTGTCTTTTCTTTTTTTCTAGCAGGTCGCGACGCAGATTGAGGAATTCCAGGTATGTTTTCTGTTAAGACCTTTGTGTATGTCTAATGTTGTCTTTTCTTTTTTTCTAGCAGGTCGCGTGCAGATTGAGGAATTCCAGGTATGTTTTCTGTTAAGGCCTTTGTGTATGTCTAATGTTGTCTTTTCTTTTTTTCTAGCAGGTCGCGACGCAGATTGAGGAATTCCAGGTATGTTTTCTGTTAAGACCTTTGTGTATGTCTAATGTTGTCTTTTCTTTTTTTCTAGCAGGTCGCGACGCAGATTGAGGAATTCCAGGTATGTTTTCTGTTAAGACCTTTGTGTATGTCTAATGTTGTCTTTTCTTTTTTTCTAGCAGGTCGCGACGCAGATTGAGGAATTCCAGGTATGTTTTCTGTTAAGACCTTTGTGTATGTCTAATGTTGTCTTTTCTTTTTTTCTAGCAGGTCGCGACGCAGATTGAGGAATTCCAGGTATGTTTTCTGTTAAGACCTTTGTGTATGTCTAATGTTGTCTTTTCTTTTTTTCTAGCAGGTCGCGACGCAGATTGAGGAATTCCAGGTATGTTTTCTGTTAAGACCTTTGTGTATGTCTAATGTTGTCTTTTCTTTTTTTCTAGCAGGTCGCGTGCAGATTGAGGAATTCCAGGTATGTTTTCTGTTAAGGCCTTTGTGTATGTCTAATGTTGTCTTTTCTTTTTTTCTAGCAGGTCGCGACGCAGATTGAGGAATTCCAGGTATGTTTTCTGTTAAGACCTTTGTGTATGTCTAATGGTTCTTTTTTTTTCCTTTAGGTCGTGTGGCCTTTTTTTTTTTTTTTTGCAGGGCGCGACGCAGATTGAGGATTTTCAGGTATGTTTTCTGTTAAGACCTTTGTGTATGTCTAATGTCGCCTTTTCTTTTTTTCTAGCAGGTTGCGACGCAGATTGAGGAATTCCAGGTATGTTTTCTGTTAAGACCTTTGTGTATGTCTAATGTTGTCTTTTCTTTTTTTCTGGCAGGGCGCGACGCAGATTGGAGATTCGCAGGTATGTTTTCTGTTAAGGCCTTTGTGTATGTCTAATGTCGCCTTTTCTTTTTTTCTAGCAGGTCGCGACGCAGATTGAGGAATTCCAGGTATGTTTTCTGTTAAGACCTTTGTGTATGTCTAATGTTGTCTTTTCTTTTTTTCTAGCAGGTCGCGACGCAGATTGAGGAATTCCAGGTATGTTTTCTGTTAAGACCTTTGTGTATGTCTAATGTTGTCTTTTCTTTTTTTCTAGCAGGTCGCGACGCAGATTGAGGAATTCCAGGTATGTTTTCTGTTAAGACCTTTGTGTATGTCTAATGTTGTCTTTTCTTTTTTTCTAGCAGGTCGCGACGCAGATTGAGGAATTCCAGGTATGTTTTCTGTTAAGACCTTTGTGTATGTCTAATGTTGTCTTTTCTTTTTTTCTAGCAGGTCGCGACGCAGATTGAGGAATTCCAGGTATGTTTTCTGTTAAGACCTTTGTGTATGTCTAATGTTGTCTTTTCTTTTTTTCTGGCAGGGCGAGACGCAGATTGGAGATTCGCAGGTATGTTTTCTGTTAAGGCCTTTGTGTATGTCTAATGTTGTCTTTTCTTTTTTTCTAGCAGGTTGCGACGCAGATTGAGGAATTCCAGGTATGTTTTCTGTTAAGACCTTTGTGTATGTCTAATGTTGTCTTTTCTTTTTTTCTAGCAGGTCGCGACGCAGATTGAGGAATTCCAGGTATGTTGTCTCTTAAGACCTTTGTGTATGTCTAATGTTGTCTTTTCTTTTTTTCTAGCAGGTCGCGACGCAGATTGAGGAATTCCAGGTATGTTTTCTGTTAAGACCATTGTGTATGTCTAATGTTGTCTTTTCTTTTTTTCTGGCAGGGCGCGACGCAGATTGGAGATTCGCAGGTATGTTTTCTGTTAAGGCCTTTGTGTATGTCTAATGTTGTCTTTTCTTTTTTTCTGGCAGGGCGCGACGCAGATTGGAGATTCGCAGGTATGTTTTCTGTTAAGGCCTTTGTGTATGTCTAATGTTGTCTTTTCTTTTTTTCTAGCAGGTCGCGACGCAGATTGAGGAATTCCAGGTATGTTTTCTGTTAAGACCTTTGTGTATGTCTAATGTTGTCTTTTCTTTTTTTCTAGCAGGTCGCGACGCAGATTGAGGAATTCCAGGTATGTTTTCTGTTAAGACCTTTGTGTATGTCTAATGTTGTCTTTTCTTTTTTTCTAGCAGGTCGCTACGCAGATTGAGGAATTCCAGGTATGTTTTCTGTTAAGACCTTTGTGTATGTCTAATGTTGTCTTTTCTTTTTTTCTAGCAGGTCGCGACGCAGATTGAGGAATTCCAGGTATGTTTTCTGTTAAGACCTTTGTGTATGTCTAATGTTGTCTTTTCTTTTTTTCTAGCAGGTCGCGACGCAGATTGAGGAATTCCAGGTATGTTTTCTGTTAAGACCATTGTGTATGTCTAATGTTGTCTTTTCTTTTTTTCTGGCAGGGCGCGACGCAGATTGGAGATTCGCAGGTATGTTTTCTGTTAAGGCCTTTGTGTATGTCTAATGTTGTCTTTTCTTTTTTTCTGGCAGGGCGCGACGCAGATTGGAGATTCGCAGGTATGTTTTCTGTTAAGGCCTTTGTGTATGTCTAATGTTGTCTTTTCTTTTTTTCTAGCAGGTCGCGACGCAGATTGAGGAATTCCAGGTATGTTTTCTGTTAAGACCTTTGTGTATGTCTAATGTTGTCTTTTCTTTTTTTCTAGCAGGTCGCGACGCAGATTGAGGAATTCCAGGTATGTTTTCTGTTAAGACCTTTGTGTATGTCTAATGTTGTCTTTTCTTTTTTTCTAGCAGGTCGCGACGCAGATTGAGGAATTCCAGGTATGTTTTCTGTTAAGACCTTTGTGTATGTCTAATGTTGTCTTTTCTTTTTTTCTAGCAGGTCGCGACGCAGATTGAGGAATTCCAGGTATGTTTTCTGTTAAGACCTTTGTGTATGTCTAATGTTGTCTTTTCTTTTTTTCTAGCAGGTCGCGACGCAGATTGAGGAATTCCAGGTATGTTTTCTGTTAAGACCATTGTGTATGTCTAATGTTGTCTTTTCTTTTTTTCTGGCAGGGCGCGACGCAGATTGGAGATTCGCAGGTATGTTTTCTGTTAAGGCCTTTGTGTATGTCTAATGTTGTCTTTTCTTTTTTTCTGGCAGGGCGCGACGCAGATTGGAGATTCGCAGGTATGTTTTCTGTTAAGGCCTTTGTGTATGTCTAATGTTGTCTTTTCTTTTTTTCTAGCAGGTCGCGACGCAGATTGAGGAATTCCAGGTATGTTTTCTGTTAAGACCTTTGTGTATGTCTAATGTTGTCTTTTCTTTTTTTCTAGCAGGTCGCGACGCAGATTGAGGAATTCCAGGTATGTTTTCTGTTAAGACCTTTGTGTATGTCTAATGTTGTCTTTTCTTTTTTTCTAGCAGGTCGCTACGCAGATTGAGGAATTCCAGGTATGTTTTCTGTTAAGACCTTTGTGTATGTCTAATGTTGTCTTTTCTTTTTTTCTAGCAGGTCGCGACGCAGATTGAGGAATTCCAGGTATGTTTTCTGTTAAGACCTTTGTGTATGTCTAATGTTGTCTTTTCTTTTTTTCTAGCAGGTCGCGACGCAGATTGAGTAATTCCAGGTATGTTTTCTGTTAAGACCTTTGTGTATGTCTAATGTTGTCTTTTCTTTTTTTCTAGCAGGTCGCGACGCAGATTGAGGAATTCCAGGTATGTTTTCTGTTAAGAGCTTTGTGTATGTCTAATGTTGTCTTTTTTTTTTTCTAGCAGGTCGCGACGCAGATTGAGGAATTCCAGGTATGTTTTCTTTTAAGACCTTTGTGTATGTCTAATGTTGTCTTTTCTTTTTTTCTAGCAGGTCGCGTGCAGATTGAGGAATTCCAGGTATGTTTTCTGTTAAGGCCTTTGTGTATGTCTAATGTTGTCTTTTCTTTTTTTCTAGCAGGTCGCGACGCAGATTGAGGAATTCCAGGTATGTTTTCTGTTAAGACCTTTGTGTATGTCTAATGTTGTCTTTTCTTTTTTTCTAGCAGGTCGCGACGCAGATTGAGGAATTCCAGGTATGTTTTCTGTTAAGACCTTTGTGTATGTCTAATGTTGTCTTTTCTTTTTTTCTAGCAGGTCGCGACGCAGATTGAGGAATTCCAAATATGTTTTCTGTTAAGACCTTTGTGTATGTCTAATGTTGTCTTTTCTTTTTTTCTAGCAGGTCGCGTGCAGATTGAGGAATTCCAGGTATGTTTTCTGTTAAGGCCTTTGTGTATGTCTAATGTTGTCTTTTCTTTTTTTCTAGCAGGTCGCGACGCAGATTGAGGAATTCCAGGTATGTTTTCTGTTAAGACCTTTGTGTATGTCTAATGTTGTCTTTTCTTTTTTTCTAGCAGGTCGCGACGCAGATTGAGGAATTCCAGGTATGTTTTCTGTTAAGACCTTTGTGTATGTCTAATGTTGTCTTTTCTTTTTTTCTAGCAGGTCGCGACGCAGATTGAGGAATTCCAGGTATGTTTTCTGTTAAGACCTTTGTGTATGTCTAATGTTGTCTTTTCTTTTTTTCTAGCAGGTCGCGACGCAGATTGAGGAATTCCAGGTATGTTTTCTGTTAAGACCTTTGTGTATGTCTAATGTTGTCTTTTCTTTTTTTCTAGCAGGTCGCGACGCAGATTGAGGAATTCCAGGTATGTTTTCTGTTAAGACCTTTGTGTATGTCTAATGTTGTCTTTTCTTTTTTTCTAGCAGGTCGCGACGCAGATTGAGGAATTCCAGGTATGTTTTCTGTTAAGACCTTTGTGTATGTCTAATGTTGTCTTTTCTTTTTTTCTAGCAGGTCGCGACGCAGATTGAGGAATTCCAGGTATGTTTTCTGTTAAGACCTTTGTGTATGTCTAATGTTGTCTTTTCTTTTTTTCTGGCAGGGCGAGACGCAGATTGGAGATTCGCAGGTATGTTTTCTGTTAAGGCCTTTGTGTATGTCTAATGTTGTCTTTTCTTTTTTTCTAGCAGGTTGCGACGCAGATTGAGGAATTCCAGGTATGTTTTCTGTTAAGACCTTTGTGTATGTCTAATGTTGTCTTTTCTTTTTTTCTAGCAGGTCGCGACGCAGATTGAGGAATTCCAGGTATGTTTTCTGTTAAGACCTTTGTGTATGTCTAATGGTTCTTTTTTTTTCCTTTAGGTCGTGTGGCCTTTTCTTTTTTTTTTGCAGGGCGCGACGCAGATTGAGGATTTTCAGGTATGTTTTCTGTTAAGACCTTTGTGTATGTCTAATGTCGCCTTTTCTTTTTTTCTAGCAGGTTGCGACGCAGATTGAGGAATTCCAGGTATGTTTTCTGTTAAGACCTTTGTGTATGTCTAATGTTGTCTTTTCTTTTTTTCTGGCAGGGCGCGACGCAGATTGGAGATTCACAGGTATGTTTTCTGTTAAGGCCTTTGTGTATGTCTAATGTCTCCTTTCCTTTTTTTCTAGCAGGTCGCGACGCAGATTGAGGAATTCCAGGTATGTTTTCTGTTAAGACCTTTGTGTATGTCTAATGTTGTCTTTTCTTTTTTTCTAGCAGGTCGCGACGCAGATTGAGGAATTCCAGGTATGTTTTCTGTTAAGACCTTTGTGTATGTCTAATGTTGTTTTTTCTTTTTTTCTGGCAGGGCGAGACGCAGATTGGAGATTCGCAGGTATGTTTTCTGTTAAGGCCTTTGTGTATGTCTAATGTTGTCTTTTCTTTTTTTCTAGCAGGTCGCGACGCAGATTGAGGAATTCCAGGTATGTTTTCTGTTAAGACCTTTGTGTATGTCTAATGTTGTCTTTTCTTTTTTTCTAGCAGGTCGCGACGCAGATTGAGGAATTCCAGGTATGTTTTCTGTTAAGACCTTTGTGTATGTCTAATGGTTCTTTTTTTTTCCTTTAGGTCGTGTGGCCTTTTCTTTTTTTTTTGCAGGGCGCGACGCAGATTGAGGATTTTCAGGTATGTTTTCTGTTAAGACCTTTGTGTATGTCTAATGTCGCCTTTTCTTTTTTTCTAGCAGGTCGCGACGCAGATTGAGGAATTCCAGGTATGTTTTCTGTTAAGACCATTGTGTATGTCTAATGTTGTCTTTTCTTTTTTTCTGGCAGGGAGCGACGCAGATTGGAGATTCGCAGGTATGTTTTCTGTTAAGGCCTTTGTGTATGTCTAATGTTGTCTTTTCTTTTTTTCTGGCAGGGCGCGACGCAGATTGGAGATTCGCAGGTATGTTTTCTGTTAAGGCCTTTGTGTATGTCTAATGTTGTCTTTTCTTTTTTTCTAGCAGGTCGCGACGCAGATTGAGGAATTCCAGGTATGTTTTCTGTTAAGACCTTTGTGTATGTCTAATGTTGTCTTTTCTTTTTTTCTAGCAGGTCGCGACGCAGATTGAGGAATTCCAGGTATGTTTTCTGTTAAGACCTTTGTGTATGTCTAATGTTGTCTTTTCTTTTTTTCTAGCAGGTCGCTACGCAGATTGAGGAATTCCAGGTATGTTTTCTGTTAAGACCTTTGTGTATGTCTAATGTTGTCTTTTCTTTTTTTCTAGCAGGTCGCGACACAGATTGAGGAATTCCAGGTATGTTTTCTGTTAAGACCTTTGTGTATGTCTAATGTTGTCTTTTCTTTTTTTCTAGCAGGTCGCGACGCAGATTGAGGAATTCCAGGTATGTTTTCTGTTAAGACCTTTGTGTATGTCTAATGTTGTCTTTTCTTTTTTTCTAGCAAGGACGCGACGCAGATTGAGGAATTCCAGGTATGTTTTCTGTTAAGAGCTTTGTGTATGTCTAATGTTGTCTTTTTTTTTTTCTAGCAGGTCGCGACGCAGATTGAGGAATTCCAGGTATGTTTTCTGTTAAGACCTTTGTGTATGTCTAATGTTGTCTTTTCTTTTTTTCTAGCAGGTCGCGTGCAGATTGAGGAATTCCAGGTATGTTTTCTGTTAAGGCCTTTGTGTATGTCTAATGTTGTCTTTTCTTTTTTTCTAGCAGGTCGCGACGCAGATTGAGGAATTCCAGGTATGTTTTCTGTTAAGACCTTTGTGTATGTCTAATGTTGTCTTTTCTTTTTTTCTAGCAGGTCGCGACGCAGATTGAGGAATTCCAGGTATGTTTTCTGTTAAGACCTTTGTGTATGTCTAATGTTGTCTTTTCTTTTTTTCTAGCAGGTCGCGACGCAGATTGAGGAATTCCAGGTATGTTTTCTGTTAAGACCTTTGTGTATGTCTAATGTTGTCTTTTCTTTTTTTCTAGCAGGTCGCGACGCAGATTGAGGAATTCCAGGTATGTTTTCTGTTAAGACCTTTGTGTATGTCTAATGTTGTCTTTTCTTTTTTTCTGGCAGGGCGAGACGCAGATTGGAGATTCGCAGGTATGTTTTCTGTTAAGGCCTTTGTGTATGTCTAATGTTGTCTTTTCTTTTTTTCTAGCAGGTCGCGACGCAGATTGAGGAATTCCAGGTATGTTTTCTGTTAAGACCTTTGTGTATGTCTAATGTTGTCTTTTCTTTTTTTCTAGCAGGTCGCGACGCAGATTGAGGAATTCCAGGTATGTTTTCTGTTAAGACCTTTGTGTATGTCTAATGGTTCTTTTTTTTTCCTTTAGGTCGTGTGGCCTTTTCTTTTTTTTTTGCAGGGCGCGACGCAGATTGAGGATTTTCAGGTATGTTTTCTGTTAAGACCTTTGTGTATGTCTAATGTCGCCTTTTCTTTTTTTCTAGCAGGTCGCGACGCAGATTGAGGAATTCCAGGTATGTTTTCTGTTAAGACCTTTGTGTATGTCTAATGTTGTCTTTTCTTTTTTTCTGGCAGGGCGAGACGCAGATTGGAGATTCGCAGGTATGTTTTCTGTTAAGACCTTTGTGTATGTCTAATGTTGTCTTTTCTTTTTTTCTGGCAGGGCGAGACGCAGATTGGAGATTCGCAGGTATGTTTTCTGTTAAGGCCTTTGTGTATGTCTAATGTTGTCTTTTCTTTTTTTCTAGCAGGTCGCGACGCAGATTGAGGAATTCCAGGTATGTTTTCTGTTAAGACCTTTGTGTATGTCTAATGTTGTCTTTTCTTTTTTTCTAGCAGGTCGCGACGCAGATTGAGGAATTCCAGGTATGTTTTCTGTTAAGACCTTTGTGTATGTCTAATGTTGTCTTTTCTTTTTTTCTAGCAGGTCGCGACGCAGATTGAGGAATTCCAGATATGTTTTCTGTTAAGACCTTTGTGTATGTCTAATGTTGTCTTTTCTTTTTTTCTAGCAGGTCGCGACGCAGATTGAGGAATTCCAGGTATGTTTTCTGTTAAGACCTTTGTGTATGTCTAATGTTGTCTTTTCTTTTTTTCTAGCAGGTCGCGACGCAGATTGAGGAATTCCAGGTATGTTTTCTGTTAAGACCTTTGTGTATGTCTAATGTTGTCTTTTCTTTTTTTCTAGCAGGTCGCGACGCAGATTGAGGAATTCCAGGTATGTTTTCTGTTAAGACCTTTGTGTATGTCTAATGTTGTCTTTTCTTTTTTTCTAGCAGGTCGCGACGCAGATTGAGGAATTCCAGGTATGTTTTCTGTTAAGACCTTTGTGTATGTCTAATGTTGTCTTTTCTTTTTTTCTAGCAGGTCGCGACGCAGATTGAGGAATTCCAGGTATGTTTTCTGTTAAGACCATTGTGTATGTCTAATGTTGTCTTTTCTTTTTTTCTGGCAGGGCGCGACGCAGATTGGAGATTCGCAGGTATGTTTTCTGTTAAGGCCTTTGTGTATGTCTAATGTTGTCTTTTCTTTTTTTCTGGCAGGGCGCGACGCAGATTGGAGATTCGCAGGTATGTTTTCTGTTAAGGCCTTTGTGTATGTCTAATGTTGTCTTTTCTTTTTTTCTAGCAGGTCGTGACGCAGATTGAGGAATTCCAGGTATGTTTTCTGTTAAGACCTTTGTGTATGTCTAATGTTGTCTTTTCTTTTTTTCTAGCAGGTCGCGACGCAGATTGAGGAATTCCAGGTATGTTTTCTGTTAAGACCTTTGTGTATGTCTAATGTTGTCTTTTCTTTTTTTCTAGCAGGTCGCTACGCAGATTGAGGAATTCCAGGTATGTTTTCTGTTAAGACCTTTGTGTATGTCTAATGTTGTCTTTTCTTTTTTTCTAGCAGGTCGCGACGCAGATTGAGGAATTCCAGGTATGTTTTCTGTTAAGACCTTTGTGTATGTCTAATGTTGTCTTTTCTTTTTTTCTAGCAGGTCGCGACGCAGATTGAGTAATTCCAGGTATGTTTTCTGTTAAGACCTTTGTGTATGTCTAATGTTGTCTTTTCTTTTTTTCTAGCAGGTCGCGACGCAGATTGAGGAATTCCAGGTATGTTTTCTGTTAAGAGCTTTGTGTATGTCTAATGTTGTCTTTTTTTTTTTCTAGCAGGTCGCGACGCAGATTGAGGAATTCCAGGTATGTTTTCTTTTAAGACCTTTGTGTATGTCTAATGTTGTCTTTTCTTTTTTTCTAGCAGGTCGCGTGCAGATTGAGGAATTCCAGGTATGTTTTCTGTTAAGGCCTTTGTGTATGTCTAATGTTGTCTTTTCTTTTTTTCTAGCAGGTCGCGACGCAGATTGAGGAATTCCAGGTATGTTTTCTGTTAAGACCTTTGTGTATGTCTAATGTTGTCTTTTCTTTTTTTCTAGCAGGTCGCGACGCAGATTGAGGAATTCCAGGTATGTTTTCTGTTAAGACCTTTGTGTATGTCTAATGTTGTCTTTTCTTTTTTTCTAGCAGGTCGCGACGCAGATTGAGGAATTCCAAATATGTTTTCTGTTAAGACCTTTGTGTATGTCTAATGTTGTCTTTTCTTTTTTTCTAGCAGGTCGCGTGCAGATTGAGGAATTCCAGGTATGTTTTCTGTTAAGGCCTTTGTGTATGTCTAATGTTGTCTTTTCTTTTTTTCTAGCAGGTCGCGACGCAGATTGAGGAATTCCAGGTATGTTTTCTGTTAAGACCTTTGTGTATGTCTAATGTTGTCTTTTCTTTTTTTCTAGCAGGTCGCGACGCAGATTGAGGAATTCCAGGTATGTTTTCTGTTAAGACCTTTGTGTATGTCTAATGTTGTCTTTTCTTTTTTTCTAGCAGGTCGCGACGCAGATTGAGGAATTCCAGGTATGTTTTCTGTTAAGACCTTTGTGTATGTCTAATGTTGTCTTTTCTTTTTTTCTAGCAGGTCGCGACGCAGATTGAGGAATTCCAGGTATGTTTTCTGTTAAGACCTTTGTGTATGTCTAATGTTGTCTTTTCTTTTTTTCTAGCAGGTCGCGACGCAGATTGAGGAATTCCAGGTATGTTTTCTGTTAAGACCTTTGTGTATGTCTAATGTTGTCTTTTCTTTTTTTCTAGCAGGTCGCGACGCAGATTGAGGAATTCCAGGTATGTTTTCTGTTAAGACCTTTGTGTATGTCTAATGTTGTCTTTTCTTTTTTTCTAGCAGGTCGCGACGCAGATTGAGGAATTCCAGGTATGTTTTCTGTTAAGACCTTTGTGTATGTCTAATGTTGTCTTTTCTTTTTTTCTGGCAGGGCGAGACGCAGATTGGAGATTCGCAGGTATGTTTTCTGTTAAGGCCTTTGTGTATGTCTAATGTTGTCTTTTC
Source organism: Mytilus galloprovincialis (assembly GCF_965363235.1). NCBI lineage: Eukaryota > Metazoa > Mollusca > Bivalvia > Mytilida > Mytilidae > Mytilus > Mytilus galloprovincialis. Next base: position 56,712,890 of record NC_134841.1, read on the forward strand.
TTTTTTTCTAGCAGGTTGCGACGCAGATTGAGGAATTCCAGGTATGTTTTCTGTTAAGACCTTTGTGTATGTCTAATGTTGTCTTTTCTTTTTTTCTAGCAGGTCGCGACGCAGATTGAGGAATTCCAGGTATGTTTTCTGTTAAGACCTTTGTGTATGTCTAATGGTTCTTTTTTTTTCCTTTAGGTCGTGTGGCCTTTTCTTTTTTTTTTGCAGGGCGCGACGCAGATTGAGGATTTTCAGGTATGTTTTCTGTTAAGACCTTTGTGTATGTCTAATGTCGCCTTTTCTTTTTTTCTAGCAGGTTGCGACGCAGATTGAGGAATTCCAGGTATGTTTTCTGTTAAGACCTTTGTGTATGTCTAATGTTGTCTTTTCTTTTTTTCTGGCAGGGCGCGACGCAGATTGGAGATTCACAGGTATGTTTTCTGTTAAGGCCTTTGTGTATGTCTAATGTCTCCTTTCCTTTTTTTCTAGCAGGTCGCGACGCAGATTGAGGAATTCCAGGTATGTTTTCTGTTAAGACCTTTGTGTATGTCTAATGTTGTCTTTTCTTTTTTTCTAGCAGGTCGCGACGCAGATTGAGGAATTCCAGGTATGTTTTCTGTTAAGACCTTTGTGTATGTCTAATGTTGTTTTTTCTTTTTTTCTGGCAGGGCGAGACGCAGATTGGAGATTCGCAGGTATGTTTTCTGTTAAGGCCTTTGTGTATGTCTAATGTTGTCTTTTCTTTTTTTCTAGCAGGTCGCGACGCAGATTGAGGAATTCCAGGTATGTTTTCTGTTAAGACCTTTGTGTATGTCTAATGTTGTCTTTTCTTTTTTTCTAGCAGGTCGCGACGCAGATTGAGGAATTCCAGGTATGTTTTCTGTTAAGACCTTTGTGTATGTCTAATGGTTCTTTTTTTTTCCTTTAGGTCGTGTGGCCTTTTCTTTTTTTTTTGCAGGGCGCGACGCAGATTGAGGATTTTCAGGTATGTTTTCTGTTAAGACCTTTGTGTATGTCTAATGTCGCCTTTTCTTTTTTTCTAGCAGGTCGCGACGCAGATTGAGGAATTCCAGGTATGTTTTCTGTTAAGACCTTTGTGTATGTCTAATGTTGTCTTTTCTTTTTTTCTGGCAGGGCGCGACGCAGATTGGAGATTCGCAGGTATGTTTTCTGTTAAGGCCTTTGTGTATGTCTAATGTCGCCTTTTCTTTTTTTCTAGCAGGTCGCGACGCAGATTGAGGAATTCCAGGTATGTTTTCTGTTAAGACCTTTGTGTATGTCTAATGTTGTCTTTTCTTTTTTTCTAGCAGGTCGCGACGCAGATTGAGGAATTCCAGGTATGTTTTCTGTTAAGACCTTTGTGTATGTCTAATGTTGTCTTTTCTTTTTTTCTGGCAGGGCGAGACGCAGATTGGAGATTCGCAGGTATGTTTTCTGTTAAGACCTTTGTGTATGTCTAATGTCGCCTTTTCTTTTTTTCTAGCAGGTCCTGACGCAGATTGAGGAATTATAGGTATGTTTTCTGTTAAGACCTTTGTGTATGTCTAATGTTGTCTTTTCTTTTTTTCTGGCAGGGCACGACGCAGATTGGAGATTCACAGGTATGTTTTCTGTTAAGGCCTTTGTGTATGTCTAATGTCTCATTTCCTTTTTTTCTAGCAGGTCGCGACGCAGATTGAGGTATTCCAGGTATGTTTTCTGTTAAGACCTTTGTGTATGTCTAATGTCGCCTTTTCTTTTTTTCTAGCAGGTCGTGACGCAGATTGAGGAATTCCAGGTATGTTTTCTGTTAAGACCTTTGTGTATGTCTAATGTTGTCTTTTCTTTTTTTCTGGCAGGGCACGACGCAGATTGGAGATTCACAGGTATGTTTTCTGTTAAGGCCTTTGTGTATGTCTAATGTCTCCTTTCCTTTTTTTCTAGCAGGTCGCGACGCAGATTGAGGTATTCCAGGTATGTTTTCTGTTAAGACCTTTGTGTATGTCTAATGTCGCCTTTTCTTTTTTTCTAGCAGGTCGCGACGCAGATTGAGGAATTCCAGGTATGTTTTCTGTTAAGACCTTTAAGACATTGTGTATGTCTAATGTTGCCTTTTCTTTTTTTCTAGCAGGTTGCGACGCAGATTGAGGAATTCCAGGTATGTTTTCTGTTAAGACCTTTGTGTATGTCTAATGTTGTCTTTTCTTTTTTACTGGCAGGGCGCGACGCAGATTGGAGATTCGCAGGTATGTTTTCTGTTAAGGCCTTTGTGTATGTCTAATGTTGCCTTTTTTTTCAAAAACGTTTGAAAAATGTTGAAATTTGACCTCCGGTTGAAGTATTTATTATGTATACAAGACTCAGAGTGACGGGGAATCCTATACATAGTCATGTGCCCATATGTTTCTGAGTCACATTTATTTATATCTCGACCAATGAAAAGCTTTAGGATGCATTTGTGTCAGTTCCTCCTAAACAGGGGGATTACCCGCGGTTTTTTGGAAATCAACGGAGGACGTCTTTTGATTTATCATATTTCAGTATCGCAGCATGTATTTTAATACCTATTTGGGCAGTCGTGTGACAAAATCTATTCTAATGAAAAATTAACCTCAAATACTGATGAATGTTAAGTTGTTTTAATAAATTTATTGTCTGAAGCACAGGCTATGTTTTTGTTTACACGCTGGTTACAGCGCCACCTCGAAATTTTTAAATTATCTCCCCTTTCCTGCGTGACCACTGGAAGGAGCTCTTCAATGTTTAGGTGAAAGATAAGACTTAAATATTTGTAATTCGTTGTGTCCATGGTCCAACTTGTTTCACAAAGGATAGGAGAACGGCGAACGGCTAACGGCGTACGCCGTATTTTGACTTAAAACAAGTAACCGGCATATCATCCAACATTAGGAAAATAATAATTTAGCCTTTAAATCTGCATTTTTGCATAATTACATGGGTGTCCGGACACAAAATGCATGTCAACTTTTTGCACCGGAACCTTGCCCTAATGAAAATAAAGGTGGAATTTCCCATTCTCGGAAGCTCTCTGACTTTATCCATACCGGTGTCTAAACTGGTCCGCCGTTCTATCTATAGCTTTGCACCGAAGGTCAGTGTAGCGATAAGTGAACACAACAGGGGTCCAGTTTAACCGGTGTCCTTATGTTTTGAAAATGAGCAGCTAGAGTTTTCTGAATTTTTGGTATGTTTTGGGATAAAAGTCAAACTTTATGCAAACCAAATCTTATTGGAAAAGAGCAGTTGTATTTTTTTTAAATTGTCATTAATATGTTTTGATAGACAATTAAGGGGAAATAACTGTGTTCTCCGGCCTAAGAGGACGCAACTTCCGAAGCAAGGTTGTCGGCTCTCCGGACATTCCCGAAGTCCTGCGTTTAACATGTAAAATACTGCAATCTTTTGAAACAGATAAAATAATGTGAAATGGCAATTTTACATGTAGACCATGAAATATAGTCCTCATTAAAACTGATTATTTCTGTAATATGCTAGAAATATAAGTAGGGTCAAATAACCCTACTTTTGTACTTGAATGTCGGTTTGATAGTAAACTAATGTGCAATTTTATATGACTGTAAATGAGAAATCAGCTATTTTTGATTATTTTTGTCAAAATAGTCAATATTTAGAGAGTGTGTTCGGAGTTCCAAAAAAAAATATTCTAAGTATGAAAATAAACAGTCTTTCTAAGACTTGCTGATCTTACTCTTTCATTCAAATTATTACATTCAATTTTGGCAAAAATGACAAACTATAGCAAATTTATAGCAACTCACCAAAATTTTGATCATATTGTAAATTAGTTCAATACACTGTTTCATAAGGTTTTCATCATCATGTAAATATTGAAATCTGTCACTAATCCTGTGTATTCTTCAAATATCTATAAATTGTGATTTTTCTTTTCTTGATTTGAGTTGGAGAGAATTGGAGATTTGAGCCACTATAAACATACATGTATAATATCACTGTACTAGTATACATGTTTTTTAAGGGGCCGGCTGGACACCGCCTCCTGGTGTGGGAGTTTCTTGCTACATTGAAGACCCATTGGTGTACGTTGTCTGCTCTATGGTCTGGTTGTTGTCGCTTTGACACATTCCCCATTTCCTTTCTTAATTTTATGTATAAAATATATCTCTGCATATCTGAAGCCCCAGACTAGTAAATTTCTTTTGGACTAGTACGTTGTTTGAACCAATAAGAAAAATGTCAGAATATTGGTCTTTGGACTAGTAGTTGAGAAAAGATTTTGGTGCAGACTGTATATATATCACATTTCCTTTATCAAAAGTTTTTTTCAAGCAGAAAAAATGAATGGGTTGAAGAAAAATTATTGAAAGCTACATTTGTCAAAATTAAATATTTGCGGAAAATATGCTCTTTTTAGTGGCCTCCTCTCATGCTTGCTTCTAGCTATAAATTGCACTTACCAAAGACTTAGACAGACACATGTTTTATTTTACTAAACATATAAATATATATATATTATATCAGATTTTGAATTATTTCTTCTAGAATGGTGTTTTTCTATGCATTCTACAAACTAGTTTTCTTTAAACAAAGCTCTAAAATACCTTGTGAAATATAATTTTAGCTTTTAAATTACATTCTGTAGTACATTGTAGTTGCAAAGGGAGATAAGATCAATATGTAATAGCTTCAAAGATATGAAAAAATATATGTTATATTTTACTAGATTTTTGCACATGATCTCCTGGTATGTTCTGAATTTGATCATAGGTAACAAATTTTATTGTACATGTATCATTATGAATTGGGGTTTTTCTTATTTTTGTATGAACTATTCTGATCATTCATAAAGTCAAATAGACAATACCAAACTTTGATAAAAAATGATATGCAATGCAGTATATATGCTATAAATCTATTAATTAATGATTTTTTCTTCTAGAATGGACATATATGGAACTGTAACACAGAGAAGCTGACTTGAAAGAAATATACTTAGTATTTTGTGTGCTGATAGAGAATGACAGTCACAGACTTTTATAAATGTTGTAATTCAAACAATTACAAAAACATGTATCATACACAGAGGAAATAAACATATATAATTTTTACTTGTGTTTTTTTAAGTCAATCTTAAAAATCAATCTATGGAGAAAGGTCATAGTCAAAAACTAGTAAATTTTGATGTAAGCCATATGACCTTTACTAATGAGAAATACAAAAATGTAGTTCAAAGCCTAACATATGTTAATGCACCAGAATACATTTTAAGAATACATGGAAATCTCTACTGAGTTTTAGGTGTGAAGGTCAAACATGAAGAGATTATGAAATTGCATGGTCAATCTTGTTGATGATGTGACATTAATTTATTATTACGATGATAAAGAGTTGAGTCATTTTTTTAGCTCACCTGGCCCACAGGACCAAGTGAGCTTTTCTCATCACATGGCGTCCTTAGTCTTCCGTCATCTGTCGTCCATTAACTTTTACAAAAAATCTTCTCCTCTGAAACTACTGGGCCAATTTAACCAAACTTGGCCACAATCATCATTTGTGTATCTAACTTAAAAGAATGTGTCAAGTGACCCGGCCAACCAACAAAGATGGCGGCCATGGCTAAAAATTGAACCTAGGGGTAAAATGTAGATTTTGGCTTACAACTCTGAAACCAAAGCATGTAGAGTAAATCTGACGCCGGATCATATTGTTAATCAGGTCAAGATGTATCTGTTCTGAAATTTTCCGATGAATGGGACAACCCATTATTGGTAATTTTATGGAAATTTGATGTTTTTGGTTATTATCTTGAATATTATTATAGATAGAGATAATCTGTTAACAGCAATAATGTTCAGCAAATTAAGATACACAAATATGTCAAGATGACAAAAATGGTCAGTTGACCCCTTAAGGAGTTATTGACCTTTATAGTCAAATTTTTAAAAACTTTTCCAAAAATCTTCTCTATAACTACTGATATATAAAAAAAGAAGATGTGGTATGATTGTCTATGAGACAACTATCCACAAGAGACCAAAATGAGACAGAAATTAACAATAAGAGGTAACCGTATGGCCTTCAACAATGAGACAAATTGAACCAACCTTGTCCACAATCATCAATAGGGTATTTATTTTTTTTAAATGTGTCCGATGACCCTGCCGGTGAACTTAAATGGCTAAAATTAGTACTTAAGGTAGAATGCGTTTTTTCGGCTCATATCTCTGAAACCATGTAGAGCAAATCTGATGAGGATACAAATGTTCATTAGACCCAGATCTATTTGCCCTGAATTTATTAGGCCAATCAGGAAATTTGTTGTTGGGTTGCTGCCTCTGAATAGATAATTTTAAGAAATGTTTGCAGCTTTCGGTTATTATCTTGAATGTTATTATAGATAAAACAAATACTACAAATAAGTCAACATGACCAAAATAGTCAAGTGACCCCTTATTAAGGAGTTATTGCTCTTTATAGTAAATTTTTAACAATTTTCTCTTCTGGGCCAAATAAAGTAGTATATCGCTGTTCGAAACTCACAAATTGACTGAGAAAGTAAACAAATCCTGGTTACAAACTAAAACTGAGGGAAAGGCATCAAATATAAGAGAACACATAACAGAAACACAACATAGTACACATTGTGTAACACACACAGAAACGAACTATAATATAACAATGGCCATTTTCCTGACTTGGTACAGGACATTTTAAGAAAAAATGTAGGGTTGAACCTGGTTTTGTGGCATGCCAAACAACCCGCTTTAATGGCAATGTTCTTTATAGATAGAGATAATTGTAAGCAGCAAGAATTTTCAGTAACGTAAGATATACAAACACATCACCAAACACAATTTTTGTCATGAATCCATTTGTGTCCCTTGTTTAATATGCACATCGACCAAAGTGAGCGACACAGACTCGTTAGAGTCTTTTGTTTAGATGCTACAAGCAACTGGCTAACTATATTTGGATAGTTTAAATTTGACATTTCGGTGCTTTAATAACTACTTATGCGGTATGGGTTTTGGTGACTGTTGAAGGTCGTACGGTGACAAATACTAAGAAATAGCTGTTACTTTCTGTGTCATTTGGTCTCTTTAAGAGTTGACAAAGTGGCAATCATACAACATCTTCCTACTAAGCAATATTGCCGTAAGATATAAACAATCATCTTTGCCATATGTACATTTATCACTTGTAAATTGTCCCATATAAATTTCAAGTAATGCAGGTATGCAGCTTGTCTATAAATTCAGCATATGCAGACACTTATTTCATGATAATGAAACACCGTATCGGTGGTCACTTGGTAGCGTGTTTGTCTAGGGATCGTGTGTTCAAATCATGGCTGTCTCACTCTGGGTCAAACAAAAGACTGTAAAATAGGTGTTTGAGGCTTCTCAACTAGGCACGTAGCATTAAGGGAAAAGAGCAAAGACTGTTCTGCTTGGAGTCAGATTGGTTGTGTACAAGCACGTTGATAATTAACCTCAGTATAAGTGTCTTAGTACAAATCAAGGTAAATAATCATTTCACATTATTGTTCTCGTCTTGAATGTTGGACGTTGAGTAACCATATTTTTTTTTATCATTGAACAAAACATATGGGACGAGAACTGTCATTTGAGACAGATAATTTGAGATTTTTTGGTTGAACTAGTTTTGATTGATTGATAATAAGTGTTTAACGTCCAGCGATGAATATTACACATATATATCTATGTATATATAAATATGTTCCGGACCATACGAGTATGGTCATAACCGTATGGTTATATACTCATATAGTCGGGATCATTAAATAGTTTACAGTAAATACTTTTAAAATCTTCATAAGGTATAACATTTTAGTTGTCAGGTCATTATAAAAGATGGTATCAAAGGTCATTTTATTATATAATAATGATAAAAGATTAATTGAATAAAAATAAGCAGTTTCAAGATATTCTTGTATGACATTATTAAGATTGCATCTTTTAATTTGTTGTTCTATAAGAACTGTTTGTTTTGATATGCTTATGTAAAGGGTTGTTTGAATGTAAAAGTAACTTTTAATGAATTTTTTAATTTCAAAATTCCACATTTTTTTTTGAAAATGACCCATATGTAAAGCTTTGAAATAAAAGTAAAATTGAGAATGGAAATGGGGAATGTGTCAAACAGACAACAACTCGACCATAGAACAGACAACAGCAGAAGGCAGTGGCGGACCCAGAACTTTTCCTAAAGGGGGGGGGGGGGCTGACTGACCTAAAAGGGGGGGCTCCAGTCATGCTTCAATGATTCCCTATATAATTAACCAAAATTAACCAAAAAAGCCCGGCCCCCCCAGGATCCGCCTATGGAATGTCATTATCAGGTCTTCAATGCAGAAAGAAATTCCCACACCCGGAGGCGTCCCTCAGCTGGCCCCCATACAAATAATAATAAGGCAGTGGCTATTTGACCGGCACCGGCAAAATAGCAAATTTGCTATTTAGTCGGCACTGAATAATACTGTTCATTGATGTGATTAGTAGAAAAAAAAGATTTATAATAATTTAAAATAATTTTATCACAATATCAAGCATTAAAAATACAGTACAATCAAAAATAAAATATTGAAGATGTTCTTAAACAAATAATTTATAACTTTATAATATTAATTTAAAGCATGAAAACACAATTGTAAATACATTATTAAAAATATTTTTTTCTAAAATATTTATAAAAAAGTTGATTTTCAAATCTGTGTAAAATCTACGGTTTAAATATCCTGCCAGTGATAACACTATTGTTAAGCAAAACTACATCATAAAACAGACATGACAGACAATATTAATAGTTAACTTGTTTGCTATGAATTTTAATTGGACACATGAATTAATATTGGCAATTGTTATACATATAAAACCAATTCTTTGCCTTTGAAATTGTTTTAGTCTAGCTCAAGAAAATTTTTGCCACTCCAAACAGAAACTACACATTACACTGGCTTCCTTTGAATCTACATCATGTGGCCAAAATGATGTGTACTCAAAGCCGGGGGTAAGTCATATGGCGAGGGTTCTTGGGGCCGCTCAAGGTCCCCAGAAGCTATGGTGTTAATAGGGAAAAATCCTGCATTCTCGCAATTTCCTGGGACTTAACATGACCTCACAATAATCATATTCTCAGCAGTTAAAAATCCACTTTTGAAACTAAATATTTGATAAATAAATTTGAGGAAAAAAATAATTTCTCTATGTTTAAGTCTTTTTTCAACTTTTAATTCTCAAATATAATTATAAAATCAAGGACCATTTCCTTTTCTTTCTTATACTGAAATAAAATGTGTCAGATGATTTTTTTTTCACGGTTTATATTCAAAAGACTAGCCAGATATTAATTGCTTGATTATAATTGTATTTCTCAAGTCTTCTCATGGTACTGAAAGACCATTCTGTCATTGCATCGGCAACACAATCACAATGCTGGTTCCGTAAATAAAAAGAGTATACTAGTTCTGGAATGTAGTATAGCTACAAAGTGACTATTATATTTGTATTTCACTTTTTAATATATCTTATTACTTCTATTCTATTCTTTCTTCATTTTTGTCAATTTTTTGTATGTGTACGCAACATAGTTTTTTTTATTTTTTTTAAGATAAGAAGTTTAAGTGTTTATATGAGCAACAGTAACAAAAGTTTCTAAAAATAAAATTTGATATTTAATTATTATTCTTAAATTTTAACTCCAGTGAAATAGAATTTAATCAGAGCCGGCTAAATAGCAAATTTGCTATTTTGCCGGTGCCGGTCAAATAGCAAATTTGCTATTTTGCCGGTGCCGGTCATATAGCCACTGCCTAATAATAATATATATATACTACATGTACTAGTTCAGTGATAATGAACGCCATACTTAACTCCAAATTATACACAAGAATACTAAAATTAACCAGGTGCTCCGCAGGGCGCAGCTTTATACGACCGCAGAGGTCGAACCCTGAACAGTTGGGGCAAGTATGGACAAAACATTCAAGCGTGATACAGCTCTGAATTTGGATTGTGATCAAATTTTTGACATTACATGGGTTTTTTTTACACAAAACAAATGTCAAGATTTTACAAATTTTACAATTAAAGATTTCTTCTTCAAACTTTTTAAATCTAAAATTAAATAGTTGACACAGCATAGGTTTCTGACACAGAATGAATGTGGTCTAATGAACTTAAAAGTTTGTTTTTGCCTTTTAGCAATTCACTATGCTGTTGAATATTAATCCTCTCAAAAAAATGTTTGAAGAAATTTTCTTTTTATTTATGAAATCTGAAATGAGAAAAATTTAACCCCCCCCCCTTTTTTTCACTTCCCCGTTTCCCTTTTTTCCAAAACTGATATCAAGTCAAATTTCTCATGGAGTTTGCAACAATAACTACTCTTTTAAATACATCATAAAATATTAAAATGTAAAATAAAGTGCTTGGTATCACTGAATGGTAAAGATTGGTTGGTAGTAAAAGTGAATATACATTGTTTATTGTATAAAACAATAAAAAAACTTCATCAGCAACATTTTATATTGGCAAATTTCCAATGAAGTTATTTACATAAAGTTATTGGCAAATAAAAATAGAAAATGACATCATAGTCATGTCTGGCAAATGTCCAACATACATTATCTAAAAACATTTTAGATAAGATAAGGAAAAACAGTTTCATCAGCAACATTTTATATTGGCAAATTTCCAATGAAGTTATTTACATAAAGTTATTGGCAAATAAAAATAGAAAATGACATCATAGTCATGTCTGGCAAATTTCCAACATATATTATCAACTACTATTCTATACAAAGAAAGATAACTCCAATTGAAAATTAATTGCTATTGCACAATATTGTGCAATTAGATATTTCTTGCTATTGTGCAATACTGTGCAATTGAAAATTTCTTGCTATTGCACAATACTTGATATGGAATCCTGATTTGGACCAACTTGAAAACTGGGCCCATAATCAAAAATCAAAGTACATATTTAGATAAAGCATATCAAATAAGCCCAAGAATTTAATTTTTGTTAAAATCAAACTTAGTTTAATTTTGGACCCTTTGGACCTTAATCTAGACCAATTTGAAAACTGGACCAAAAATTAAGAATCTACATACACAGTTAGATTTGGCATATCAAAGAACCCATTTATTCAATTTTTGATGAAATCAAACAAAGTTTAATTTTGGACCCCCATTTGGACCAACTTGAAAACTAGACCAATAATTAAAAATCTAAGTACATTTTTAAATTCAGCATATCAAAGAACCCCAAGGATTCAATTTTTGTTAAAATCAAACTAAGTTTAATTTTGGACCCTTTGGACCTTAATGTAGACCAATTTGAAAACGGGACCAAAATTTAAGAATCTACATACATAGTTAGATTCGGCATATCAAAGAACCCCAATTATTCAATTTTTGATGAAATCACACAAAGTTCAATTTTGGACCCTTTGGGCCCCTTATTCCTAAACTGTAAGGACCAAAACTCCCAAAATCAAACCCAACCTTCCTTTTATGGTCATAAACCTTGTGTTTAAATTTCATAGATTTCTATTTACTTATACTAAAGTTATGGTGCAAAAACCAAAAGAATGCTTATTTGGGCCCCTTTTTGGCCCCTAGTTCATAAACTGTTGTGACCTCAACTCCAAAAATCAATCCCAACCTTCCTTTTGTAGTCATAAACCTTGTGTTAAAATTTCATTGATTTCTATTTACTTATACTAAAGTTAATGTGCGAAAACCAAGAATAATGCTTATTTGGGCCCTTTTTTGGCCCTTAATTCCTAAACTGTTGGAACCAAAACTCCCAAAATCAATCCCAACCTTCCTTTTGTGGTCATAAAACTTGTGTCAAAATTTCATAGATTTCTATTCGCTTAAACTAAAGTTATAGTGCGAAAACCAAGAAAATGCTTATTTGGGCCCTTTTTGGCCCCTAATTCCTAAAATGTTGGGACCAAAACTCCCAAAATCAATCCCAACCTTCCTTTTGTGGTCATAAACCTTGTGTTAAAATTTCATTGATTTCTATTCACTTTTACTAAAGTTAGAGTGCGAAAACTAAAAGTATTCGGACGACGACGACGACGCAGACGACGACGCCAACGTGATAGCAATATACGACCAAAAAATTAAAATTTTTGCGGTCGTATAAAAATGATACAAGACTAACAAAGACCAGAAGCTCCTGACTTCGGACAGGTGCAAAAATGCAGCGGGGTTTAACCACAGGGACTCGGTTAGCAGATTTAAATTTTGTTAATCCATGTTTTTTAATTTTTTTTTAGTATTTCCTGTCTAATTGCTGGAAAACAAAGAAATAATGTTGTTAACGTCAAATACGTGAATAATATAATACAAATAGACAGGAAATACTAAAAAAAAATTAAAAAAACATTGATTAACAAAATTTAAATCTGCTAACCGAGTCCCTGTGGGTTTAACATGTTTATGAGATCTCAACCCTCCCCCTATACCTGTAGCTAATGTAGAAAAGTAAACGATAACAATACGCCAATTTCTATTTCTATTCTGGCAAATTTTGATAATAAGTTTCCAATATCTTAACCTGGGGGGAAAAGCAATTAAATAACTTGAATAAGTCTTATGGTAGATTTTTTTTCAAGCAGTCTTTTCGTTTCCACTTGTAGTTTCGACTTTATAAAGTAAATGTTTTTCTTTTCATTTTAATAATTCATTTAACTCTACATTTAATAAAATGTAAACTTGAAGAAAACCTATCGAAAAGTTACAAAAGGTAACTGAAATTTCAATAACTCGAATGATCGAATCGTATATTATAAGCGTCAATTCATTTCTATTTCCTTTTTGGGTCTTTGGTGTAAACCCCAAAAAAGTAGTTCCGACCACAAAGAGTAGTGTCCCTTTGAACGCTTGTAGATTGCAATAGAAACTGGCAGTTTCTATATCGTGACGTCACAATACAAAATAGCAAGTCCGCATAAACGATCAGTGACGCAGAAAATACAAAATACCGGTGACGGCAAGGATTGATTGCCGAGTTTATGAGCTTCGGTCCTTGCTTGGAAGTTGCGTCGTCTATCGAAAAATAACCAACGTCAAGATCAACTACCGGAAGTCCTCTCGACCAATCATATCAACGTATTCCCTAAAATGCATATCATATAATAATTATTCCGTTTGGAACATATACTGTAATATTTATTCCTGTGGAAATAATGTTCCAGAATATATTTTCCTTTTGAAACTTATGTTATGAAGGAACTTCTATTCAGTGACATGTCATACGTTATTGCCTTTTTAGCTCAAATTGGGATAGACATGCCTCATTGCTTCCTGTTTTGGATAATTGTTCTGATTAAATTTAAGGCAATAAATTGTTATTCCATATGTATTTTGAACTTGGACTGATGCAAATTGAGTAGCCAAATCTAAACGGTGGATTTCCTGAGGTAGTATGTGAATTCTTCTACTACAAAATATATATCAACAAGCAATTTAAATCATTACAAAAAGAAATCATCATGATCCTCGTCTTACAATTGTATGAATTTCAATACATTGTTCAAAGCAGTTATTGAAATGATTCACAACAAAGCCTGACTATAGTTTAAGAAAAATAAGTCCAAATGTCATCCGGCAAACCTGTAATTGTGCATAGAGTGTACTAGAACTGCACAAAGCCAATTGTTACATAGATAACAAATTCAACTAAGCTGCATAAACTGTACAAGTAGTTGGTGCAACTGTTATGTACTGTTAAAGTACATACATTAAGCAAGCCTTAGTCTACATTTCATATCCCGAAAATGTGTTTCAACATAGAACTTCAAGGGTTTGTACATGTACGAAAAACATGTTTTTGCATGACTTGCTTTATTAGTTTCATATTAGTTTACTGAAAGGACTAACAATGCATGCACATGGTAAGTCAACTATTCTAATGCAATTATTTTGTAACAATTGTTCTGATTGGATAACAGCAAGCGTAAAATTCTCTATCTCCTTGTCTGTAACTAAGGAAGCCGACATTTTGAATTTCGGAATGTATTGACATGTTATTTCTACAATAATAAACAAAAACTCACTTGTTGCGCCTAAAAATCTTCTTTTTATCAAATTTTATTACATTCTGAAGCGGCACAGAAGCCAGAAAACGGCCGGTGTTTATGTTTGACGCCGGAAGCATACCTATGACGTCACCTAGTGTAGGGACCAAAGAACATAACATCTTTTCGCGGAATTTTCTTTAATGAACATTTTACTCTGAAATAATGATTGAAATTTAATTATAAACTTGTTTTGCATTAGAATAGAGATAACTGTATTGTATTTGAAGCTTTGCGGACGTCCATCGGTAGTTTTACTATCGCAAATACCCGTTTACCTGTCTCCGCTCCGCGTCGCCAGGTAAACTAAATTTGCGACAGTAAAACTACCGATGGACGTCCTTAAAGCTTCAAATACAATACAGTTATCTCTTAAATGCTGTGCGTGTACAGGGTTAGTTGACTGAGGCTGTGCATGCACAGGGTTAGTTGACTAAGGTTGTGCATGCACAGGGTTAGTTGACTAAGGTTGTGCATGCACAGGGTTAGTTGACTAAGGTTGTGCATGCACAGGGTTAGTTGACTAAGGTTGTGCATGCACAGGGTTGGTTGACTAAGGCTGTGCATGCACATGGTTAGTTAACTAAGTTGTGCATGCACATGGATTATAAACCTTACACACACACACACACCTTAAAAACTATGATGAATTGCAAGATTAGTTTATGATGCAGAGATGTTTTGGTAAAGTATAATTTAAATTTGAAAAAAAATTAGGGTGACGTAGAAAAAAAAATATGTGTCCTCAGTACACGAATGCCCCACTCGCACTATCATTTTCCATGTTCAGTGGACCGTGAAATTGGGGTAAAAACTCTAATTTGGCATTAAAATTAGAAAGATCATATCATAGGGAACATGTGTACTAAGTTTGAAGTCGATTGGACTTCAACTTCATCAAAAACTACCTTGACCAAAAAACTTTAACCTGGAGCGGGACAGACAGACGGACGGACGAACGGACGCACAGACCAGAAAACATAATGCCCCTCTACTATCGTAGGTGGGGCATAAAAATTGACATTCCATTTTTAAAAGTAGTTTCCAGTATTAAATAAATCCTTGTTTTATATGTTATCATACTTATCTTCATTCTTTAAACATGTATGTATATAATTATCATTCTTATTCTATCTGTTCAGATGATGTTTCAAATTCAAGCTTTGGGACAAAGCTAAGTGAGGTTGTGGAATATTAGTTACACAGTGTGCAATTGTCCTAATACAGGAATTTATCGGGTCAATAAAATTCATATCGGGTGAGGCGATAAATTCCGTATTAGGACAATTGCACACTGTGTAACGAATTTATCCTGATTTTGCTATAACACCACTTGCTTATGTTTTTTCCATTATTAATTCTGTATAGGCACACTGTGTAACAAATTTAACCTGATATCTATATAAAATCTATCGTTTTTCCATATCAGTAAGGTAAATTTATGACAAGTTGGAATCCAAAATACATGAATATCTAACATATCTAAATTTTGGTTTTGTTTCATATTAAGAGGCAATATAACTTTATGATGAAGAACAGCAATACAAAACTAACATTATGCAAGTTTGATTCATATATTTATATTTACCCAGCACTGTAGTGAAAAGTACATGAATAATAAGTGTCAAAAATTTTTTTTGTGTCTGTTTTGTCTACTGAATACTGTTGTTTGATAGAAATATACTGCCAATAAATAAAACCATTTAACATTAACATTTAATAACAATTGTATATAATATATAATGTAAATGAATATTTCACATATTCTTGTATGCAAAAGTTAATTCCTGAAAAATTAAAATATTAAATATCACAAACTCTTAGAACAGTTTTATCAACCAATTATTTCAATTAACAAAGTGTATTTTCCACCATGAAATTTAAGTGTCATTTGTTGATTGTTAAATTGTGGATTATTGTAAATTTGCAGTCATTAAATACGACAGGATTTGACTGCATACATGTACGTGTTTCAGACTTCACATTGTTTTGAACACATCTGTTTTCTTTGTATTCACCGAAAACATCAGCAAGGTCAAGTCCATCTAGATATTTCAAAAAGTCAATTCTACCTCCTGCCCTTTGAATATTTTCATTTGCATTTGCACTGCTTTCTGTGATAGGCAATGCCAGCTGATTACATGAAACTGGTTCAGGAGCTGGCAATGCAAGAATTGCTGTAAAAGAAATTGCTGGCATTGCATTATTTTTCTTGACTAAATTGTCTGACAATGTCTGACCCATTTTAATTTTCTCTGAATTACCAACCCGTTGATACACAGTTAGGGATTGGACACTTTTATGTCCAGTGACGGCCATAATCTGGGCTGGACCATACATATTATTTGATAAAATTGTAGCACCTGTAGCCCTAATAGAATGATTTGTATAAATCTGTGATAGGTTAGCACTTTTACTAAGATCGGACATGAAAACTGTTAACTTCTTTTCTCCGACTGGTTCATTGCAGTACCAGGTATCATCTGTACTGTAAAAACTGGACCGAGGTCTCTGCCATAATCTGTTGTTTTCTGGATTAAGCTTTGACACATACATTTCGAATGAGCTCACAGGGCAATAAGGTGAATCTGCAAATAAAAGGGGTACATGTATTGTATAGTCATCATATTTTTTATTTTTTTATTTTAGAAAACAAGATTTAATATATTTGGTTAATATTGTGATATTTATTAGTCTTAATCATGTTAATAAATGTGAATGATTTTTGTGTTTTGAAATTATTATTATGCATGTTCTCGTACTGTCTGTGTTTATTATTCAATAGCTATATATATGTATGTACATGTACATGTACATGTATTATCAGATTATTACATGTCATTTTCCATATCGCATGTATTATCAGCCCTAGGTTCAATATCAGCCCAAGAGCCGCATGGCTCGAGGGCTGATATTGACCGAGGGCTGATAATACATGCGATATGAAAAATGACATGTTATGATCTTTTTATCATATGCTTCAACAGTAGAGAAAAATAACAGATTCATATATTGATCCTGTTACGTGGTTCCCGAAAAGAAGTTGAAAGAGTAAAAAGTTCACGGACGTCGGACCCAAAATTAAATACATTCAATATGAAACTTTTAGATCATATGCCTCAACAGAGAGAAAAAAAAACACATTTTAATATGGACGAATCGACAAAAAAATAATAATTCAACAATGAGGGGGAGGACAGGGGGTACCCTTCTCCCTTCTCCCACCCCTCTTCTCCTTTCTCCTACCCCCGTTCTCCTTTCTCCCATTAGAATAAAACATCTCCTTTTGAGATATTTTTTCGTGAAATATTAGAAAATTTTTTAAAAGGAGAGATATTTTATTTTTTCTCCTTTCTCCAACTTTTTCTCCTTTCTCCCAGCCTTCCTCTCCTTTCTCCTACCCCCTTTCTCCTTTCTCCCACCCCCTTTCTCCTTTCTCCTACCCCCTTTCTCCCTTTCTCCCTTACCCCTGTCCTCCCCCTCAACAATATACATAATGAACATTGTTTGGAAAAGTCAACTTTTTTAAAGTAACTTTCTAAATTATGTTTCAGAAAAACTTAAAAAATGCATTTATTTAATATATTTTTTTTTAATTCAATTTTATTATTTTACACAATTTACTTTCCAGTATTCAAATAATTGTTTTGTACACTACTTTGTAATGTTTTTCACTGAAAACGTAGCATTGAGGTGTATTTTCCGGAATTTACCGAGTATCACCGGAATGCCATGTGATAACGTTACGGAAAGGCATGTGATAACAATTGAAGCATGTGATAAACTTTTCATATCAGCCCGCTGAGCACCAATTCGTAAAATATGGAGTTTACGTTAATTTAATGTTATTATCATACAGTAAAAATCATATGTTATTTAGTCTAAGTATATGATAAATGTTGAAATTAAATGATGAACATTATGATAACACCATGGCAAATAACGTATATAGATATAGGAAGATGTGGTATGAGTGCCAATCGGACAACTCTCCATTCAAATAACAATTTATAAAAGTAAACGTACATGAATGTTTAATTTTTTAACCTGTAAGCTGTTCCTTTAGGTAAATAATTATTTATCGGCCCAGTTTTCTGATGTTATAAATTTGAATGACCCGATACTTTTCTTCTGTATTAAGACAAGTATTGCCTATATAATTTATTACACCCAATAATGGCAATATGTTTTATTTTAATATTAAAAAAGAGGTTAAAATTATTTTACCTTTCACTTCTGGCATGACTCCCGAACTCTCTTCTTTGTCAGTTTCCCTGTGGTTTTTTGTCATCTCATCCTCCATCTTAAAGGCATCTTTCGTACAACCTTTAGTCCTGTGGCAGGGTCCGTCTCTACACCAAAAGTTGTTTTTGTCATCAAATGCATGTTCTCCTGTCCCCTCCTGCAAAAGTACATTCTTATGTCAAATTGTACTTTTGTGTACAAGCCAGATGGAGTATTTGTTGCACAATAGATTGAACTGTACAACTTGATCAGGTCAGTTTCATTGATACTGGGATAGTGATCAGTGGTACCGAAACCCATTCTTTTCAGTTCTGAAGTCGCTGCTTTGAAATTTACATTTGCATCGTTAAATGCAGCGTCCTTTATTATGCTAAATGTTTTGTTGTAAGGGGGCGACCTTAAATATCTATTCAATCCATATCGAATGTTTTCAAGTGACGAAATCTTGTAGTGGTTACCGTCTGGTTTTCTTGCATTCATATAAAATTTCCCCAATAAATGGCAATATTTCATTCAGGCGAACTTCATCATATTCCTCAAATCTTATGTCCATTTCTGATTCTCTCAAATATTCCCTGAGGGTGTTCCCGGCCTTTTTGTTTGATCTTAGTGTGTTTGCTGCATTTATTTTAAGCCGTTTGTCCATCATCTCTTCATCCCGCGAATCATCCGTCGTCTGCCCAAAACGTTTTAAGCTTCCAAGGATTTGAAAATTTAACCAGTACATCAAAGCAATGCAATTACTCCAATCACTAATTACTTTTCATAACAATTTACTCAACATTAAATAAAATGTAATTAAGAATTTTCACATATTCAATTCAAATTTAATTAAAAAAATATTATACTTGATCGTTTATTATAAGGTATATAAACGTGAAATTGAGTTTTTATATTATTAATAGAGAACAAAACATGGAACAAGAAGATTAAAATAAAAATTTTAATTTTTAATTTCAAAGAAGACAATCTTTCACTAAGTCAGGGCCGTAACTACCTATGAGGCAGGGGAGGCAACTGCCTCCCCTGAATTTTCTGCACCAATTTTTTTTTTTTTTGAAGTAATAAAAAGAAATATTGACAATATGTACACGAAGAACTTGAATTTGTATTATTAACAACACACGTTTACAGTTATAACAGTGTTATCGTGATACGTGATATATACACTGTATCTGTCATTTTCAGGATTTTTTATCGAAAGTGAACCATTTCAGAATTTGTTTTAGTTTTTTATTTCGTCTGGCCATCCATCTGTTATTCAGTATTTCCTATGTCGTACGAGAACGCATATGAAACTTTGCTTTCGGTAAGTTTAATTAAAAGTTAACTAATCACTTTTATTTACCATGTTTAGGGGCTCAATTAAGCAGAGGAAGTTCCCTTTGTATTGTCAAGATTCGAAGTTTTATTTAGAGTCGATATTCAATAAACTACATAAACACAAGCTCTAGTGAGCTTTTCAAATCGACTTTTGTGAATCTTTTATGATATCGGAAATTCGTTACCGGCTGAATCAGCTGTTGGATAATTTTTTTAACGTGTCTAGTCAGACAGTACGTCTCCCGATCGTACGAGAACATTATGGTCAATGCCATTAGTAGTTAAACACTCCCATTCGTTGTAGTTCTATACATGTCTGTTCAGCTTTCAAACTATGATATTGAAATTCAAGGTCCTCGATAAAAAAAAATATTCTTGCGTTCTATTACCTTGCTTTTTTTTATATGGGTTTTTTAACATACCAGTTTGATTTCTAACAAAAATATCTTTAAATACAGATAATAATTGTTTGCAAAACAAATTGCTCCCAGGTGCAAGCATTACTGATGAGTCGTAAAGTAAGGAAATCGAAGGAAAACGTCTTTTTTTCGCCATTTTATTGAGAGAGAAAAATCGGCGGTCACAATGTATTTAATGTTAATAATTATAGTTAAAAGTACGACCTTGAAGACGGAGCCTTGGCTCACCCCGAACAGCAATCTCAGTTTGTTTTTGCATAAAAATTGCTATCAGGTTCAAGCAACACTGATGAGTCTTAAAGTAAGGAAATCGAAGGAAAACGGGTCATTTTAAGCTATTCTCTTGGGGCCTCAATCGGCGGCCAAAAACCCCTGCCTCCCCTGAAATCGATCCCTAGTTACGGCCCTGAAATTAAAGTATTAAAAGTGTTAATTGCGTGATTTTGTATCAAAAATGTATTATTGACTGAAGCACGTCATTATTTTCCCTCTGTAAAGTAATACTGCCATTAATTTTAGTTCAATTTTTCATTAATCAAGTTCTCTATAATTTTATAATTAATGAAAACATATAATAAACAATTCAACAACTTAAATATAGTATTGAAAACAGGAAAATGTTTTATTACAGGGACATCTCTCTTCTAAACAGAGAAACCACGCCCAACCGGTCATTAACAGAGAAACCACGCCCCAACGGTCATTATCAGACGGAAACCACGCCCCATCGGTCA
Organism: Mytilus galloprovincialis; assembly: GCF_965363235.1. Classification (NCBI taxonomy): domain Eukaryota; kingdom Metazoa; phylum Mollusca; class Bivalvia; order Mytilida; family Mytilidae; genus Mytilus; species Mytilus galloprovincialis. Next base: position 56,733,694 of record NC_134841.1, read on the forward strand.
TTAACATGTAAAAGTTGGTTAACGACCGGTTTTCTAGTCCGTTTTGTTCTGTTAATGATCGATTGAATTTATTACTGAAGAATAATGAATGTCATGTGGCCCCTTTTTATCCAATAATAAAAGCTTATTCTTAACCGATATGAAATAAAAATTATTACATACACGATAAAATTATGTTCACAGCAAATTAGAAAATCCTTCACGTACATTGTATGCCGAACATATCAGGTTGGGTTATTCAATATGTGTTGTCAACAAATACCTGCACTGGAAAATAACATTAAGTCAGGGGTAATCCGTAATATATGTGTAATTCAGGTCTCAGAAAGGGTATATACTGTGACATTCCCGGCTTAGGGCTTGTATCCCCTTCGCCTTCGGCTCAGGGGATATAAACTCTAAGCCGGGAATGTCAAAGTATATACCCTGTCTGAGACCTGAATAACATATAATATTACAGTATGGACACTCTGCATTAAACAGGCTTGTGACTGTCTTGGTTTACCAAGACTGCATTACCAACACCAATAATTATAAAAATGAAAAAAAGAACACAAATAAATATTTACAACTATATACAATATGTACATCCTATGTTAGCTTTCTGTGAAAGGGTAATAATGTTCAATGTTTCACCAATAATTTTTGATTATTTAAAATAAAATTATTTAAAATTAAAAACCAATTGTTCAGAGAACCATTGATGGTCTTTCCACCAGTTGAGACCTTTTTTTATATGGAAATATTAAAATTTGGTTTTAAATGTCAATTGTACCGTCAAATGACAGCTTATTGAACGCTAATTCCAAAAATGTATGGTTTCTATGGAAAAAGATATAGATAAGGGAGATAATTGTTTACTTCCGGTTCAAACGATGTTATTTCCGGTATAGTTTGATAGTTAAAGTGACACTGATTACAAAAATATATGGTTCTATATACTTTTCCATCAATGAAGTACAAAATATAGCTACTTCCGGTTTACAAAAGGTCACTTCCGGTTGTCTTTTTCTAGATCACATTGCTTGCAACCTAATTTAAAAAGTCCCAAGTCTTGATCATGTATACATATGAGGTAAAAGCAAAGGTCAAAATCTAGAACGTTACATTTACCTATGACCTTGAGCTCAATTTCGAGGTCATCAACCAAGGACCTCAAATCAAAAGACTCTAGGCCTCTACTATACATAGTTAATGAGTTGTATTACCTTACAACTAATATTAGATATAAAAGGGGGCAAAACTGGCATCAAATGTCTACGTACTATTGCGACTAAAATCTACGTGTTACCACATGTCGCAACTAACAATTTAGTAAAAATAATTTGTCGAAAAGTTATACGGCTTTTGAAAATGAGTGAAAATAAGCCAAAATCAAAATTTATAATATGACCTTGACCTTTGACCTTGACCTTATTTTCATTTTTTTGGACCAAGGACCTCAAATCAAAAGACCCTAGGTCTCTATCACTTATGGTTTACCAGTTAGAAATGCAAATTCTTATATCAAACATAAAAGGGGGGATAACTCTCATATGGAATCTATATACGGCTTCTGTCAAAATAAAACAGAACATCCTGAGGATATAACGAGCAATTTGGAAAAATAAATTTGTCTGTTTCTTATACGGTTGCGAAGCCTTAGAGATAACAAGAAAAACATTGTTCGGGGAGATAACTCTTATTTGGGAAAGTATTCGGTTAAAACGAGTTGGTTTCAAAAGCGTATAAACTGTTCGATATCATATTCCAAAAATCCAAGCGACATCTTTCGAAACAAAAAAACAGCGAAGGAAAAAAATTAGGCGGAAGAAAAAAAAAAAAAAATAATAATAATCAGAAGAAATCCAATAGGTCTTTCCACGGAAAAGTGGAAAGACCTAATTATTTAAAAAAAAGTATTTAAAGTTGATTTGAGTTTTCCTGTTACAAAAGCTTTCTTCTGGCAAATTATAATTTAAAATTAAAAATATGTAAGAACTTTTGGATTATTTTAGTCATTCGATGTTAAAAAAAAAATTCTTCTTCTTAAACAAAATACATTTCACGTGGAGTCATTGAGAAAATATTTCAGTTCATTTGCTAACTTTGTTAATAAACCAACTGACCGACTTCCTCAAAGCTACTAAGAAGGCACGGTAACCATCTTCAGTGAAATGTACCCCGTCACGAGCTTCGTATTCCACCCGATAAACATTAGTTGGCTTGAAATAATGTACAAAATGATTTTCAAGAGCTATGCTTTTCATCATTTTGTTCACTATCTCTCGGCGAACTGTATGATCATCGGGAGTGCAATACCAAGGCCCAGACCGCTTCATAACTGACATGAATACCACTGATACTCCTCTCGAAAGACAAGCATAAATGAAAATATTCATGTCTGTTCTGAAGGCAGTCTCATCAAAAGAATATCTGTCACAATCATTGCTACCTATTTGACAAATAACCACATGTGGACTATAATGCACAAACAAGCCAGCCTCAATTGCTTCAGTTAATCTCTTGAAAGTGGCACCAGGATAACCATGCATTTAAACAGAGACCTTCCCATGAGCATTAGACGGGTTCTCCCAAGTATGGGGTTTACGCCTATTCTCACACAAACGTCTCAAATTCTCAACATAGCTATGCCCATGTACCAAAATGTTCATCATATTTACGGTAAAATATGAAGAACACAGTTTACAAATATTTTCTTGCAAGTATGAAATTCTAAATAAAGTATTTTCGCGGACTATGACAGATAAGCCGGTGCCTTGTGCAGGATATCTTAGTAGTTATAATTTTTTTACAATAAATTCTAAATAAAGTATTTTCGCGGAATATAATAATATGATAAAGATAATAATTTTTTTAATAACTAACTAAAATTAAAACAAAATCTAATTTAAACAGTTTACTATTCCATATTTTATTTTAAAAAGGCACACCCTCACATTGTTCATTGCCTTGACGTGGCGTGAGGGCTCCACTTTGGTAGTCTAAGATGAACACGTTGAGGGATTGTATGCAATCTTTCTTTTATTCATTCTATATGATTTCCTTGGTCGCCATCTTGGAAGTACACACCGATATCCATAAATTTATAATGATCAATATTAACTTACCTGCAACTTGTAAATCATTTTTAGGTTATAAAATACACTTCTATTATAATTTTATTCAATAATATATGTTTAAAAGTCACTCAAATGTGTTAATATTGATATTTGAAGAGTTATTCGGTCATTACATGTGTTATTCGGATAATAACAGTGTTATTCGGTCATTCGTGTTACCCTCCAGTCGCCATCTTGCAGACGTAAATAAACAAAAGGGAAGAAACTCCGAATTTCTTTTTTTTTTATTAAGTCAATGGTACAAGGGAGATAATTCCAATTGACGTGATAAAAAATTGTACTGAAATTTATTAGGACAATATCAGCCAATCAAATTGCGAGAAATTACTCTAAATCAGGATAAGAGTTGTTATAGTAAAATTATGAATTGCCAAAGACAAATGTCCAGGGGAGATAATTTGTAATCTTTATTTGCCGGGAGAAATGTCTTTTGTTGAAAAAGCAATGATTATAGAGTTAAATCGAAAGCTAAATAACATAGACATGAAACCTTATTTTCTTCTTTATTATTCTATAAGTTGTGTTTTTATATTTTGTATATAGATTATATTAAGTTCATAAATTAGGTTTTGGAAAGCGACACTTGTCCGCAGGATTTCAGTTTGTTTACAAAATTGTTTGAACATTTGAATACACCTTATCGCTAATCCCGGCTGACCCGGCCGCTTGAACTTTTGACGTCAACAACAATCATTTTTCCATTGTGGCGTCAGATATTTTGTTTTATGACGTCAACATTTTACGGGAACCTGTGTGATATCCAGCAATGGCGGACAAATAGCGATAAGGTGTATTGACTTAAGAACTTATATTTAAATTGAATTTAGTTAATTTTATTGTATTACACACATACACGGAACTCGTGATAGTAGCGATAAGGTGTATTCAAATGTTCAAACAATTTTGTAAACAAACTGAAATCCTGCGGACAAGTGTCGCTTTCCAAAACCTAATTTATGAACTTAATATAATCTATATACAAAATATAAAAACACAACTTATAGAATAATAAAGAAGAAAATAAGGTTTCATGTCTATGTTATTTAGCTTTCGATTTAACTCTATAATCATTGCTTTTTCAACAAAAGACATTTCTCCCGGCAAATAAAGATTACAAATTATCTCCCCTGGACATTTGTCTTTGGCAATTCATAATTTTACTATAATTTGTTTTATGACGTCAACATTTTACGGGAACCTGTGTGATATCCAGCAATGGCGGACAAATAGCGATAAGGTGTATTGACTTAAGAACTTATATTTAAATTGAATTTAGTTAATTTTATTGTATTACACACATACACGGAACTCGTGACAGATGTACATGTTTGTTGCTAAGCAACATGGGTATATTCTTTATTTTAATATTTTGCAAAAAGAGTAAATACTTTTGAAGCATTATGCAAGGTTATTTTACATAGACGTCGCGTACGGTGTTGGTGTTAGTTTTGGTAACGTTATTTAGACGTTATTTTTCATGCATTGTATAAATAACGTCGTACTTTTTTTTTATTTCGTGCAGCTCAATCGTACAGCATAATTTATATGAGCGGTTTGCTTGACTTGCTACGTATAAAACCGAAATGCAAAAGTGGCACACATTTTTTTCAAGTACAGTTAAATTAAAACGGAAAAATAATTTTCATTTATATTAGTATCCCCTCGGAGCAAAGATATTTTCTCTTTCTTTTGATTGAAACAGGATATTTGAAAAAAAAGTTTAAACCACTTTCTTTTCTGCTGCTTTTTCTTTTAGTGTAAACATATTTATTTATAGTGGATTGTTAAACAGGTTATTACAACTTATATTAATCCGTTTCAACTTTAAGGGTGCGAGTGCTTCCTTGTAGCCTTAGCCTGCTCTTTCCGAAATCTAAAAGGGTGAATTTTATGTGCAAGAGATATTGCTCTCTCTTAATAAAACACGGGTCAGTCATTTATCGCCCCCTGCCGACGGACTATCATTGTTTCACAAGACCATCATACTCGCAAATGGTGTCAAGGGCTTATTCTTTTATACGCTTTTGATAATTTCCGAATAAAAATTTTATTAGTTGAATCGTTTGTTTCATCGCCTGTATTAAATGTTAAAAGAATCAACAGTTGAAAGCAAATTCAAAATTAACCACAATAAAATTAATTTAATCAAATTTGCCAATTTCATAAACAAAAAGAAATTTAATCTCAACTATAGATAATTTTAGCGCAAAACTACTATGTGACATTTTAGCGCAGACGTTAGAGCCTATTTTAGCGCAGGATTAATCCGTTCAGCTGTATTTTCGATAGCCCATTTTAGCGAAAACTTTCCTAGTTGAATAATGCTAAAACCACGAGCATTAATTTATGCTGGTTTAATATTAAAGTTGTATGTATAATTATATGTTCACTTTGGTTCATCATGGAAATAAAAGTAATTCTATAGTTGTCGCTCAGCTATTTACTTTTTTCTTGATACTATCATCAAATTGCAAACAACAACATATATAAAAATACAATGTATAGGCGAATGTGCTCCATAATCTAGACAAGATAAAGAGAAAAATCAGCAACTTTATCAACAGTATTGTACTGATTGTGCATGGGTTTTCTCTTCTAGATCTCGCGCAAGGGTCTTTGTTTTTTAATAAAAAGTGTACAAACAAAATAAATATTAAAACAAATATATAAAGAACAAGAATGTGTCCTCAGTACACGAATGCCCCACTCGCACTATCATTTTCTATGTTCAGTGGACCGTGAAATTGGGGTAAAATCTCTAATTTGGCATTAAAATTAGAAAGATCATATCATAGGGAACATGTGTACCAAGTTTGAAGTCGATTGGACTTCAACTTCATCAAAAACTACCTCGACCAAAAACTTTAACCTGAAGCGGGACAGACGGACGAACGAACGAACGAACGAACGAACGAACGGACGAACGAACGAACGGACGCACAGACCAGAAAACATAATGCCCCTCTACTATCGTAGGTGGGGCATAAAAATGCAAGGATGAACTTAAAGATGTTTCATTTATCCTTGTATGTGCCCATCGAAATTGATGAAGAAGCATGCCAGTATTTTTTATCCTTGCATGTTCCTATGTCTCTAGAAACACACTATCCATTCTTTCTGATTTGCAAATGTGCAATATAAATTTATCCTTTTTCTATTATAAACGTTCGTTCTAAGACACCAGGTCCCATGTACTGAATAGAGAACCTTCAAACTAGTCCCCCAACTACCTCAAATAATAGATAAAAGGGGAGGGAGAGGGTTTCAGAAACATTAAACCTGTTAAGAAAGTTTTGAATAAGCATTCAATGACATATTTGTCGCTGGACGTCAGATAAACAATGAATCAAGACACAAAAAAATGCCCAATTTGGGTAACGCAATGTTTCAAACAATCTCATTATTATAATTAAATCATACTATTGGTAGAGAAATTCACAATTTGTTATATCAAATTGACAATTTGTTATTTCTAATTGATAATTTGTTATATCAAATTGATAATCTGTTATATCAAATTGATAATTTGTTATACCAAATTGATAATCTGTTATATTAAATTGATAATTTGTTATATACTGCAGCTGTGCTATTTGAGCAGTCAAATTGCATTGACTGTATATTTATTTGTGATATACAGTCACTGACCGTATATCGCCTTGTTTATGACGTTGACAATGCGTTTCCGTAGAGTTTTATTTATGACGTCAATAAAACATACAGATTCGCGGCAATTTTACGTTGTCCGCTCATAATAAAAGAATGACGTTTTTTACCCTAAATACTTCATTTTGAACAGTTATAAGAGTTGCAGTATATAAAGAATAACCATACATTGTCTCGAAATATCAATCTGTTATTTGTACTCGGCTCGATAAAGGTAGAAATGCTCGGCACAGCCTCGCTTTCTACCTGTTTCTAAGCCTTGTACAAATAACATTGATATTTCGAGACAATGTATGGTTATTCTATATATATCAAATTCATAATCTGTTATATCACATTCATAATTCGTTATATACAGCAGCTGTCCTATTTGAGCAGTCAAATTGCATTGACTGTATATTCATATGTGATATACAGTCACTGACCGTATATCACCTTGTTTATGACGTTGACAATGCGTTTCCGTAGAGTTTTATTTATGACGTCAATAAAACATACAGGTTCGCGGACATTTTACGTCGTCCGCTCCAAATTAAAAAATGATGGTTTTTACCCTAAATACTTCATTTAGAACACTTATAAGAGTTGCAGTATATAAAGAATAACCATACATTGTCTCAAAATATCTATCGGTTATTTGTACTCGGCTCGAAACAGGTAGAAATGCTCGGCACAGCCTCGCTTTCTACCTGTTTCTAAGCCTTGTACAAATAACATTGATATTTCGAGACAATGTATGGTTATTCTATATATATCAAATTGGAAAAAGTTAATTAGCATGGCACGTAAAGGCTTCCGCAATTTTCGACGTTAGGTTTTACAGAACGTAACGTCAAAACAAGTAAAAAAGCATGGTGTGACATTATGACTAGACAAAAGCAGTCGCTGACTGTGTCGTTAATACTTCCGACATGTTATCGAAAATGGGTTCAAAAAAAATCCCTTAACAGTAGATTTTAATGTTATATAGTATTTTTTGTGCTATTATAATTTCAAATTCCCTCCTCCAAAACTGTATAATATGACTTATCATACTTGTAACAAAAATGTAAAAAAAACGGCGTTTTGTGACATTTTGACTAGACAAAAACAAAAAGATCGCGTTTAATTTTTAGCTCACCTGACCTGAAAGGTCAAGTGAGCTTTTCTCATCACTTGGCGTCCGTCGTCCGTCGTCCTGCGTCCGTCGTCCGTCGTCCGTAAACTTTTACAAAAATCTTCTCCTCTGAAACTACTGGGCCAAATTCTACCAAACTTGGCCACAATCATCCTTGGGATATCTAGTTTAAAAAATGTGTGGCGTGACCCGTCAAACCAACCAAGATGGCCGCCATGGCTAAAAATAGAACATAGGGGTAAAATGCAGTTTTTGGCTTATAACTCAAAAACCAAAGCATTTAGAGCAAATCTGACATGGGGTAAAATTGTTTATCAGGTGAAGATCTATCTGCCCTGAAATTTTCAGACGAATCTGATAACATGTTGTTGGGTTGCTGCCCCTGAAATGGTTATTTTAAGGAAATTTTGCATTTTTTGGTTATTATCTTGAATACTATTATAGATAGAGATAAACTGTAAAAAGCAATAATGTTCAGCAGAGTAAGACCTACAAATAAGTCACATGACCAAAATTGCCAGTCGACCCCTTAAGGAGTTATTGCCCTTTATAGTCAATTTTTAACAACTTTTCATCATTTTTTGTAACTTTTCTAAAAATCTTCTTCTCTAAAACTACTTTGCCAAATTTAATCAAACTTGGCGACAATTATCATTGTGGTTTATAGTTTAAAAAATGTGTCCGATGACCCAGCCTACCAAACAAAATGGCCGACATGGCTAAAATTAGAACATAGTGGTAAAATGCAGTTTTTGCTTTATATCTTTGAAACCAAGACATTTAGGGCAAATCTTTCAAGATTTTAATGTCCATCAGAATAAGATATATCCCCTCACAAATTTTCAGTTGAATCGGACAACCTGTTGTTGGGTTGCTGCCTTAAATTGGTTATTTTAAGAAAATTTTGCAGTTTTTGGTTATTATCTTGAATACTATTATAGATAGAGATAAACTGTAAACAGCAATAATGTTCAGCAAAGTAAGATCTACAAATAAGTCAGAATGATCAAAATTGTTAGAGGACCCCCTAAGGAGTTATTGCCCTTTAGAGTCAATATTAAACAACTTTTCCTCATTTTTGTAACTTGTATAAAAATCTTTTCTAAAACTACTTGGCCAAATTTAACCAAACGGCTTGGCCACAATCATAATACTAGGGTATCTATTTTTAAAAAGAGTGTCTAATGACCCCGCCTACCAACAAAGATGGCCGACATCAGTAAACACATTAACAGGTGAGCGACACAGGCTCTTGAGAGCCTCTAGTTTTCCGATATTTTCTCTTAAAACTTCGACATCATTTTTTTTCATACACTTAAAAAAAAAAGTTTTCACGTTTGAATAAAATTTCATATCGTAGAAAAGACTGCAACTGCCTATTACTTTTCATAAGACACTTCACAAATACGCCAAAACGTCAGAAAACGGCTAGTGTGACATTTCAACGGATTTAATAAAATGAACAATTTAGGACATAATTTAAACAATAATTACTAATTGAAGACATAGAAAGTTGTATATTTATTTTATAATTTTGACACAGGAAGGGTGGATATGTAAATTGAGGTTTGGATCTGCAGTATTCGTTCGAATTTCGAAGAACTCCAAAAAATATGCGAGATTTTGGTTTTGTGACAGAAATACAAATTTCAAAAAATCATTAATTCTGCCACGATCTTTTGAAATGTTGTAACACAACTTTTTATATTTTTTTTCCTTATTATATACGGAATAAAAAGATATATCATTTTCGGAATAATCTATTTGAATTACCTTTAAAAATCACTCTTAACTTCACCCCTATCCATATTTTTTTTCAATTTTCGGCTTGACCACAAAACAAAGTGAACTTTTCGTCCTGGTCAGACGCGTCCAGTTAACGATGACGTCATAAATAAAACATACACCATTAACACCAAAGACTACTCTTGTTAGCAGTGCAACTTTTTTTTAATAAGTTTAAAAAATGACAAGAATAACTTCAAAGCAACGCTGATCATATGTCGCGGTGTTACTTGTCTACACGCTCAAAATCAGTGTTATTAGGGATCATTCGAGTAACAAAATGAATAAAAGTATTGATTTTAAGGCATATTCCATTTCTACTTTTAATTACGCACATTTTGATATATACATTTATATAGTTATCAATTCCGAAACTTCTAACAAATGCAATAAAGGCGAACTGGAAAGCAAAACCCGTATTATCACCAACACCGTACGCGACGTCTAACCAATTTATTCATAAATACATTATATTGGTATATGATTTTATGCGATTAAATTAATAAATCTCTGATAGTATGACACAGTGTATATAAAGTGCGAATCCAGCTAGTTCATTTTTACTGTTATATGCGGGTATGTCTATTGTAGAATAAAGGATCATGGGAAAACTGTATTTGTTTATGTTTTGAAAATATCAAGTTAAGTGATTTGAAGATAAGTTTTAACATATTTTCATTGTGATATGTCTTTATAATATACAAACATAGCATTAAAGTTCAAATAAGTGTTATAAAAGCATCATAATATAGCATATCGATTATTGAAAGCGATCCATTTTAGCTATAGATGAATTATCACTGTTAGTGCAGTCATTATTAATGTAGAATTTTCAAAGATGCGAGGAATTTTTATTGTAGAATTATGTGATAAATGCACTTGCAACAAACGAAAAAACTTAGTTGATGACTTTAGGATTTATGATACATGTATTTTCAAATTGAAATACAAACTCCTCATTCATTCTTCATCAAATATACAGCTTTTTAAACTTGTACCAAAAGCGATTCTCAAAATGAAAAATTCTAGATCCGCGAATGGATACTACCGCAGAGGTAAAACCATACACATTTGGGTTATTGAATTGTACACGAAATGATTGCTACAATTCATTTTTGTTGATTTTAGACCCTTTGGAACTCTATGTGGGCTGTTTCAGCAACTAGACAAAAAATCCCCAAACTAGATACACGGTTAGATTCAGCATGTCAACGAATCCCAAATATCTATATTAAAGGACTTTTGTCTTTAAATTTGGACCCCTCAAAATTGAAAAAGGGACCAAAAATATAAAAAAAAATGCATGCATCGGATACATTTGTTATTGAAGGCATGACTGTAACAATAGGATTGATATACACAAAAGTCTTATTCTGGGGGTCTCATTGGGGGGTTCTGATCCCGGATCCCGCTTACTGTTTTGGCAGATTCCCGTATTCCGCTTATTGTTTTGTCAGATTCCTGTGTCCCGCTAGACTTCATTTCTCGTTTTTCACGACACAATCATTTGACTTTCACCTGTCACGCTTGCAAAAAATCGGCAATCCGGCGTCACGCTTATACCCAAATGCGACCCACTATTTTACTCTATTCTGAATCATATTAAGCCCATTATACATATATTAAAAAAGTAGTGTGGATTTTTTTATACCTTTTTATCCCGTCTCGTTTCGTTTTAGAGCCATATATAGATGTCGTATGTGACAATGAGACAACTCTCCATCCGAGTCACAATTTATAAAAGTAGACCATTATACGTAAACATACGGTCTTCAACATGGAGTCTTGGCTCACACCGAACAGCAAGTTATAAATGGCTCCAGTGTAAAACCTTTTAAACGGGAAAACAAAGATTCAATCTATATCAAGATGTACGTAATTAGTGGTGAAGTGTCATGGAAATGGATAAAAAAAAATAAGGATAAAGATCCCTATACGCTTTATAAGAAACTAAATGGAGTATATTTGAAATAAATGTTATTTCTATTGAATTTATTAGAGTGTTTTAAAACCAAACTTTCCTCCGTAAGTTAAATTTTATCAAATCTTTCTTTTACTTTATCTATTGTTTGAGCAAGTCGGCTAAATTAAGGCCTTACAGCTAATTTCATAATGCATGCAAAGCAAAACTTTGGTTGGCTTGCTTGCTTTGTTTGTTTAATTGTTTATACAAATTTTGTAAATAAGATTTTTAAACAATATGATTAGGCATATGATAGTTTAACCTGTATTTTTAATATTTGAATTAAATTGGGTGTTATCATAACGATTATCCAATAAAAGAAAAACAAGCAAGTCAACTAAAGTCTTGCTCTACATGCTTAAAGAAATGAGCTGTAATAGATAAAAAAAAAATATACAGTGAAAATGCACCGCATATACAGTACTAATGATTCGCTCCACAGTAAAAATGAAAGAATAGTATCATTATTCGACAGTAAACATGACTAGCATTACGAAATCATCATAGTGGAATTTAGTTAAATATGAAGAAACTGAATGACAAAACATATTATACGTTATCACGGTTGGTAATCTACACACGCAGAACATTTGGTTCTGCAATAAAAACCGTGAGAGGATTTTCCGGTTGTGCTTGAGTGGAGTAATTGTCACCGCTTCAAAAGGTATGTACATTTTTAAATCTCAATTTTCTTATTCAACTGATCAAAATATTGAAAATCGGAGAATGCTATGCTGTGGTGAATACTTTAACGAAGAGATACATGTATCATTTACTGTTGTACGTAGAGTTGAACTCCTACAAAATCAGTTGTCCCACGAGAAATTGCATAAAAAAGTGACATTTCAATTTTGAAATGGTTCTATTTACAGACCTACAAGTTCAAATTTAGTTTTTTTTCGTGCAATGGGTATGAATGTTGTTTTTGGCGGCGTGTGCGCTGTCCTGTGTTGATAGACGTCTTAATAATTCCAAAAACTACATTTTTTCATGAAGTCATGCGTGAGGGGATCGGTTCTGATTGAGAACATCGTGAATGCGTGAGGGGAGGTACAAATCATATCTTTATATTCAAGCTATGAGTCGTTGAAGCTTACCTAAATTTGGCTACATTGTTCATGAAAAAACACATATGTGAGTGTGCTTTAAAAAGTTTATGAGATTGGATTATGAAATAATTGTAGGAACCTAGGTTTAATAATATGTTTCACGAAGAATAAAGACAAAAAATGTTGTCAACGATTTTGTTTTCTTGCTACAAGTAAAAACTAGACCGATTATTTGCCCACATCTGCAAATTTGGAGACAGATTTGCAATTCAATAGTTAGACTTTATTCATATAAAGAATATGTAATTGGTGATTGATTGTATAAATCAAAATATTTAAACAAATATCAAATTTTATGTTTTCAGAATCATCTTTTTTTTTAAATAAACTAATTTAGGGGAGATAACTCCTTTCATAAATGTGTATGACATGATTTTTCATTAAGCTTTTTTCAACTGATTTTTACAGTTCCCAGAGGGTTTAGTTCACTTCGAGGGCGGGGATAACTTGTATCTCCATGGCTTTTTGTAGAGAGTCAATTTCAGTCCTCTTTTCCTTTTTCCTTTGAACAATGGCATTTTCTGAAATTGAACAAACAATTTCAGAGGCGGATTTAGAAGTGGGGGGCCCAGGGGGCCCGGGCCCCCCCTTTTTGGGAAAAAATTTGGTTGCTTATATAGGGAATCACTGAAGCGTGACTGGAGCGGGCCCCCTCTTAGGTCAGTCAGTGGGCCCCCACTTATGAAAATTTCTGGATCCGCCACTGAATTTATGAGTCATTTATAGTTTGATTTCATTGAATCAGTGATCAGTTTACGTCTATTAAAGTATAAGGATAAATCTGTGCTTTTTAATCAGCATTGATTTGATCACATTTATTCATTGACTGAGTCAACAAAAGTCACAAAGCCAAAGATTAAAAAAAAAATGTTTGTACTTCCCCTCACGCATTCACGATGTCCTCAATCAGAACCGATCCCCTCACGCATGACTTCATGGAAAAATGTTTTTTGGAATTATTAAGACGTCTATCAACACAGGACAGCGCATACGCCGCCAAAAACAACATTCATACCCATTGCACGAAAAAAAACTAAATTTGAACTTGTAGGTCTGTAAATAGAACCATTTCAAAATTGAAATGTCACTTTTTTATGCAATTTCTCGTGGGACAACTGATTTTGTAGGAGTTCAACTCTACGTACAACAGGAAATGATACATGTATCTCTTCGTTAAAGTATTCACCACAGCATAGCATTCTCCGATTTTCAATATTTTGATCAGTTGAATAAGAAAATTGAGATTTAGAAATGTACATACCTTTTGAAGCGGTGACAATTACTCCACTCAAGCACAACCGGAAAATCCTCTCACGGTTTTCATTGCAGAACCAAATGTTCTGCGTGTGTAGATTACCAGCCGTGGTTATACAACTTTATTAATTGTATTAAAATGAATATTTTGTACTGCAACAACATCTTACCTGTTAGTTATAAAGCACCTGCACGATCAGTCCGTGAAATGTCATAAAATTCACCTATTTTGGTATATATTTCAAAGCTGGATGGCTTTAGGCGCGATAAAACCCGCTCGCATCTCTTACTTTGTTTTATTAGTATTATGTATTTCTGAACATATACATTTTAACTAATTTTCTTCATTTTCTTCGAAAGTAAAAAAAAGTTCGTCTGTTTATTTTTATTCCCAATTTATATTTAATTGGTGACGATTAAGACTTTGACAAATTGTGTACTTTCAAATTGGTGTATGAAAAGAAAAATAACTGCAGGGTTATTGAGTTTAAATTAGATAAATTGCTTTTGAATTTCTTTCCCTTAATGATATGCTTAGAGAAAAAAAGAGCCGCGGAAGATGTTATATTACCTAAATTTTAAATGCTAAATAAATAGAAAATTCATTTCTCTTTTAAAACCTTAACCCCCCCCCCCCCCCCCCCCCCCCCCCCCGCCCAATTTCCTTTTTATCCAAAGTATTACTTTTTAAGACACGTCCATCTAAATGAAGTCTGATTAATCTCCAGCTAACCAGCTAATCCCCGTTTTGAAACTAACTTAAATATGATCCTCATTAAATTCGATCCAAAAATAGTCCTTTTATAGGAATAGCTATCCAAAAAGTCGTTTTAATTCCATTGAGTCTGGAACTAATCCAAATCAGATTTCTTTTATTTGGATATTCTTAGATACATTTTTTTTGGGCAGAAATTACCAAAAATTGATTTAACTATCTTTCTAATTTTAAAACACTGATTTAGATTTACGTTGTACACAAAATATAATAAAAAAAGTTTATGTCCCAGCGTAGACAAAAAAAAAAGGATTGAGAAACCTTTCGTTTTCCTATTTTGAAACTACGATGTTTGTACGAAGTTCAACTTTGTCGTAATTTCAAGGCAGATGGCGGATTCGGGGGTGGGGGCGAACAGGTCATTAACCCTTGGATTGGACAAAGTATCGTGTTTTAGCTTAAAATCGTCAATTTTGTCTTTAGTCTCGCTACACTCGGTGATATTTTTTTTAATTTGATAGAATAACGCCCCTTTTAAAATCCAGGAACCGCCCCTTAAGATAAAAATAGATTTGAACTGTGCAGTATATCTGAGGTAGTTAATGCACACCTTTGCTGTGCATTATCCAGATTATAACACAGTAAGAACAAAGAGATTTTACTCTTGCCATGTGTTAATAGACATTTATGGCATATACAGTAAAAATGATATTTTAGGATCCGCACTTTACATACACTGTGACAAAGATTTTATTAATTTTAAAAGTTTATTGTTTCCATAGTAACAAATTATTATACACAACATTTAAAATTAAGAATCCTTTTTAGTTGAAATGATTCGGTTTATTTAACATGTTGTATAATGTATTATTAAACCTGTACGTAAAGTTTTGTAAAGCTGTTTCACTTGATAAAAAAGAGTTTGGGCAAGTTTTATTTGATTAGTTAAAATTTGCAAAGAGCTATGTTCCTTGATTTAGTTCATTTGTGAAATTCTAAATTTATTATCAAGTGAGATTGCGCGGAGACAGGTAAACGGGTATTTGCGACAGTAAAACTACCGATGGACGTCCGCAAAGCTTCAAATACAATACAGTTATCTCTATTCTAATGCAAAACAAGTTCATAATTAAATTTCAATCATTATTTCAGTGTAAAATCTTCATTAAAGAAAATTCCGCGAAAAGATGTTATCTTCTTTGGTCCCTACACTAGGTGACGTCATAGGTATGCTTCCGGCGTCAAACATAAACACCGGGCGTTTTCTGGCTTCTCTGCCGCTTCAAAATGTAATAAATTTTGATAAAAAGAAAATTTTTAGGCGCAACAAGTGAGTTTTTTGTTTATTATTGTAGAAATAACATGTCAACACATTCCGAAATTCAAAATGTCGGCTTCCTTAGTTACAGACAAGGAGATAGAGAATTTTACGCTTGCTGTCATCCAATCAGAACAATTGTTACAAAATAATTGCATTAGAATTTATTGTGTTATAATTGAGCAGCACTTTGATTACTGATTTCAACAAATAAACGTCTTCATTTACTAGAACTTTCTCTTGTTTTACACCAGGCGCTAAAAGTCATCAGACGCAGCAGAAAAGACAAATAACAAATGCACTCAACAGCAATTTTGTCGCCAATTCACAAACATTTCTACATTGGCTAGAGGTATAGGGGGAGGGTTGAGATCTCATAAACATGTTTAACCCCGCCGCATTTTTGCGCCTGTCCCAAGTCAGGAGCCTCTGGCCTTTGTTAGTCTTGTATCATTTTTAATTTTAGTTTCTTTTGTACAATTTGGAGTTTAGTATGGCGTTCATTATCACTGAACTAGGGGCCAGCTGAAGGACGCCTCTGGGTGCGTGAATTTCTCGCTACATTGAGGACCTGTTGGTGACCTTCTGCTGTTGCTTTTCTATGATCGGGTTGTTGTCTCTTTGACACATTCCCCATTTCCATTCTCAATTTTAGATACTAGTACTGAAATTTTTACCACCGTCCCTACACCGGTACCTAAGTCATCAGAAAATAAAACAACACAACAGAACAAATCAATTCCAAAACAAATCGTGATCGTAGGTAAACATCAAGAAGCTGATGCATCTGTATCACAACGAAGGGCCGATTTGTTAAAATGCCAGAAAATGCATAACATGTGTAAGTAACACAGGGTGATCTATGACCAACTGATGTAAGATGTTCTCCGGTTAAAATATATACATGTATTATCTATATTATCTTATAGACGACAAAACCTTAAAAGACCAGGACAAATACAGATAAACATATATTCAGAATGAGAAAAACCGTTTGAATTTGTTCGATATTATTTGGCTCCCTGACAAGTTACGTGGTATGGTATAAGGATGTTAATAATAAAATAAAATCAATATTAAAAAAATCAATAGTCTTGGCCTTGTTTTTGTAGGAATACCTGTTCAAGGTATGAGAATAGATGATGTGACGTATTTTCATGTACTATAATTAGCATCTATCAAGCTATTTAAAACATGATTTACCTATCTTATCGAATGAAAAAAAATCCCGACAAATTGGCCCTACCTCTTTCCGATAAAACAATAATATTCTAATTCTGTAATTAAAAAAAAAGAAAAAAAAATCCAGTTGCTCTACCAATCTAAAGCAATGGCGTTCATACATATATCGTTCAAGTATGACATAAAAAGCAAATAATGTAGCTATACAATTGACTTACTAGTATTAAAATAAATAAAAAAACGTAAGTGATGCTAGTCATAAATAAATCAATAAACGAATCATTATGATGCTTCTGATATGTCTTTATCGTGTTTAACGGGATGTTTTGGGTGATGTGCACCATTTGTATGATGTTTCTCTGTTGATTTGTCTGCTGCTTTGGGGGTGTGAGCTGCCTTAGGATGGTGCGCTTCTTTTGGGTGGTTTGATTCTTTATCTTTGTGATGAACATCTTTTTTTGGATGTGCAGCTTTAGCATGATGGACTTCTTTCGGTTTTTCCTTTTCATGATGGGCGTCTTTCGGGATATCCTTATCATGATGTGTTTTATCATGCTCCTCCTTTGACTGTTCTGTAACTGCTTTCGTGTCCTTTGGGTCATGCTTTTGTTTTGCTGGGTGGTGAGCTGCTTTCGCATGGTGTGTTTCTTTAGGGGGATGTACTGTCGAGCCATGCGTTTCCTTAGTTGGATGTTCTTTCGAACCATGCGTTGGATGTTCCTTCGAACCATGGGTTTCCTTAGTGGGATGTTCCTTCGAATCATGCGTTTCCTTAGTGGGATGTTCCTTCGTCCTAAGCGTTTCTTTAGTGTGGTGGTCTTCTTTGTGCCCTTTAACAGGGTGTGTCTTACTCAAATGATGATTTTCTTTAGTTGAATGGGGTTTATCTCCTTTCGAAATATGCGTTTCTTTCTGGCGACCCTCTTCCTTTTTATGTTGCGTATCTTTCGAGTGGCCCTCTTCTTTTTTATGGTGCGTATCTTTAGCGTGATGGGGTTGCTTGGCATGGTGGTTTCCTTCTTTAAGGGGATGAGCCTTTGGTGTAGGATGGGTTGTCTTGGACGGATGACCCTTCTTGGCGTGGTGATCTTTTGTCGTGTCTTCGAATTGAAGAGATTCTTTTGTCAAATCTTTTTCGTCTAAAGGATTAATTTTATCTGTTGCAGCAGATATCTGTGTAGTGTTTCCATCCTGCAGTGTCTCCTTTTCTTTTGAAAGACTATCTTCGTTTTCCGATTCTTTTACTCCTTTTACTGAATGATCTTCACTCATTTTGACTGAGGATTTATGTTGAAAATCCGTGAGCTACCTGTCGTAAATAAAACAAAATATGTGAAGAAGCAAGTCATGAAAATTATTTTCGAATCTAATAAAGCTTTTATATTCCCACTTTTCAAATTCAACGAAGTTACATTTAGAGGCCAACAATTCGATTTTCTGTGATAGCGACAGAATGGTTTTGAAAACGAATATCCTTGCCTGGTAAAACTTGCCCAAGCCAACTGAATGAAAATGAAAACACTGCAACACCGTCAAAATGCAGTATATAGTTGTATCAAAAATATATTTTTCGAGAGGCAATACTGCGGGGAAAAACCAGAACGTATAGCAACAGATTTAATTATTAGTCAATCTACAAACAACAACAAAATCTGCACCCCCCCCCCCCTTTTTCACCCGAGAAAATGGTTGTCCCGTTAGATAGAATGAAATTCAAAACAGTGTAGCTGTGGCCATTTATTGACACATTAAAACCATCCATTGACTGGGACAATTTAGGTGAACGTTTGTATGTAACGACCAATGCTCACTATGTACTTTTTAAAGACACTTAAACTATGGGGTCACCAAAGGTTCTCAACACCTAAATAAAGTAATTCGAAAAATTAATCATAAATAACACGATATTTTGATTTATATCAATTATATAAATCAAAACACAAAAGTTATTCCTGATTAATTTTTCGAATTATTTTATAATTAAAGGCGTTAAGAAACCTTTGGTGACCCCACAGTTTAAATGTCTATCGTAGGTACGTCGTGAACAGTGGTCGTTACAGACAAACGTTCACGTAAATTGTCCCAATCAATGGATGATTTTAATGTGTCAATCAATGGCCATAGCTACACTGTTTTGAATTTCATTCTATTTATTAGTCTTTTATTAGTCTGTCGTTTAAATATACTTCATAAAAATCCCGCCTATGATGTGATATTATCAATGTGACAACTTGACAACTATACCCACCACATAAATGAAGTGAATGTGCAAAATTTTAGGCAACCGTTCAGCCTTCAACAATGAGAAAACCACCCATTTGGCATAGTTAGCTAGAAAATGCTCAGACATGAAAAATATGAAACAATTCAATTGAGATAACTAAAGGTCTTATTTTTATGAAAACAATTTACGAAAAACAAATATGACAGACATGAACCAACGACAGTCAATGACTGAACTACAAGCTCCTGACATGGGACAGGGCAGGCACCAGTAGAATGAAGCGGGATTGAACGTGATTGAAGGCGCCAACCCTATGTCTACCCCGGGACAGTGGTGTTACAGTAAAAAAAATGCATGTCTGTGATTAATTGCAAGTTCTGTATCTTTCTTCGGGTTTTCTGCACTGATTTCCCTTAACTTTGTTTTCGAACGACTTTTACCACGAACCCAATAATTAACACGCCATTGTTTCTCACAGGCACTATATTAAAGTATATATATAGATACAAAGAGAAAAAAGCAGAGGCTAGTGCCTGTGTTGATCCATAGTTATACACACGCTAACTTACCAGGGCCGTAACTACATTGAGGCAAATGAGGCAAATGCCTCATGTTTTAAATTTCAAAAAAAAAAAAAAAAACTAAAAAAAAAGATTGTCTTCATATGATTGTCTTCATATCAAATTGTTTTCACTGAAAGTGTCTTGCAAAAAGCAAGTTCTCTTCACTCTCTGATGTCGCCCCTGCATATTTTACTTTTGGTTTTCAGAGTTGATGGTCTATTGTTTGTACTTCTGTGTCCCGGGTTTGTCTTTTGTTCATTTATTGTCCTACTTAATGACTAGTCTGAGTGTTGATTTTCATTTGTAAACGTGTCACACTGTGTAATGTTGCATGTCCACCGATGTCCAGGCATAATGCGAGAAAATATTTTAAGAATATACGATGCTACTGGACACAGAAAAAAGTGGTCGTTTCTGCATGGAGAATTGAACTTGATATCAAAGAATACGAAACTGCCTTTCTTGTATATAAAACCATACCCAATTTTTTATACGCCCGTCAAAATTTTGACGGGACATATTATGGTATACAAATGTCCGGTGTCCGTCCGTCTGTTCGTCCGTCTGTCCGTCTGTCCGGCGTAAACATGTCGCACCGTAACTTGAGAACGACTTATCCAAATTTCATGAAACTTAATATAGTTGTTTCTTATGATGGTCAAATGATCTGTATACTTTTTGGTGAAAATAAGATTTAAACTTTTTGAGTTACGGCACTTTGCAACTAAAACAGGGGTGTGTTTTTTTCACATGTCGCACCGTATCTCAAAAACGTTTCTTGATTATTGCTTAAAACTTTACACACTTCTTAGTTATATTAATCGTAATATCTGTATACTTTTTGGTGATGATTAAAAATTTAATTTTTTAGTTTTTGAGTATTTTGTAAAAAAGGGGGAGGTTTTTTTTACATGTCGCGCCGTATCTCAAAAACAATTTATGATTATTGCTTAAAACTTTACACACTTCTTTGTTATATTAATCTAAAGATCTGTATACTTTTTGGTGATGATTCAAAATTTCATTTTTGAGTTATTGACTATTTTGTAAAAAAGGGGGAGGTTTTTTACATGTTGTGCCGAATCTCAAAAACGATCTATGATTATTGCTTAAAACTTTACAGACTTCTTTGTTATATTAATCTAAAGATCTGTATACTTTTTGGTGATGACTCAAAATTTTATTTTTGAGTTATTGAGTATTTTGTAAAAAAGGGGAGGGTTTTTTTTACATGTCGCGCCGTATCTCAAAAACAATTTATGATTATTGCTTGAAACTGTACACACTTCTTTGTTATACTAATTTAAAGATCTATTTACTTTTTGGTTTGATTCAAAATTTTATTTTAGTGATATTTGTAAAAAAAAAACAGGGTTGGGGGGTTTCACATGTCCCGCCGTGTCTCAAAAACAATAAATGGTTATTGCTTAAAACTTCCTCAGAAACTATTTATGATTATTGCATAAAACTTCCACACAAGACGTCGGGCGTATCATGCGCTCATGGCGCAGCTGTTTATTTAAGTATGGATTGCAAATTTAGGTATTTTCTGTAGGTGAGATATGCACAGAAGTGATAGATATGTATTATAAATATAGAAAATTGAATATCTTAATAAACAAAAAAATAAACAAAAAATAACTGTATCATATACCCAAGCGCCTGTGGATAAAACTAGATAGCTGACATGGTTTAAATTAAAGTAAGACCACCCCAATTTCCCGGTATCAAATCATTTGTTGAAAAAAAACCATCAATGTATTGCCATATGACCTTTTACATTCAAGGGTTAAATTTGCATTAAGTCGTGTTCAGACCCTTTAACAGAAAATAAAGGAATATGAAGTACACGTGCACGGGAGCTAATCGCACACAATGTCAATGTAAAGAAAAAAATACAAATGATCAATGGTCAAAGTGTTTATTCCTGTTCTTCATCTTGGTAGTTGCTGGAGGGTCTTCAATACTGAAAGAATCATAAATACCGTAAAACAAGGTCAATATGGTCCCTAGTGTCGACTTGAGCAGTACTAGTATTTAACGTATATTACTGCACTAATGACTGTCACTATATTTAAATCTAGTCATAAAAAATCTCAAGTCAGCACAATACAAGACAAGAACAGACAGACAGATCCGGTATTAATGATTATGAGAATTACGATTTTTGCTTTATCCTACATATAGGTCTTTTAATGTTTTGAATTTCCCTAAAACTTTAAAGTCTTAAATAACGATGAATCTATGTTTTTGCTTTGAGACCAGAATATTGTCGAAAAAATAGCTAAAAATGATTTGTGTTTCTATGTAAGAAAGAGTCCGGGAAACGCTCAGAATGCACGATTTTGCGTTATTTTTCTCAGAGCTTCTGGGGGCCTTAAGCGGACCCAAGACCCCTCGCCAAAATTTTTTCGCCTCGCTACGCTCGCCGAATATATTTTGCCTCAGTATTAAAAGGGGCTAGTTACGGCCCTGCTTACCAATACCAGTTTGAAAATATTTCCAATGTTATTCAGTTTCCTTAATATTATACAAGTTAAAATGTTTGATTTCGTATCATATGTCCTAGGCTAACTTTGTAAAATATCTATACTCAACTTTTCAACTTACTTTTAAAACAAATAAAGAAAAAAACAACGGCTAAATAAATGTAAAATGTAGATACGTATCTTACCTTTCGATAATGAACAACAGTCAACAGATTTTTTTCTTCTTTAGACCTTGAGCTCAGATTTAAATGGCAAATGAAACTACGTTCTTTATATATATGTCTGACCAAGTTCAAGGAAATCGGTGAGTCGATCGTTGACGATCGAACATTTTGTTAAAGAATTTTAATGATTTTTATTGTTTTCATGCGTGACACAAAAAAAAGTAACTATACTGTTGAATTATTTCTTAAATGAAAAATGCATTGAAGGGAGTCGTATATAGTTTCATCATCTTTGTAAATCGATATTTTTTCTGTAATCAAAAAATAAATTAATTACTGTATTACGCTAAAACCTGTACGTGCACGACTTTACATGTGTTGATTTGAGATAAGAATATAAACGTATCTTTTAAAGGAAGTTTAATAGTATTGACTTTTAAATTAACCAAAATAAAAAGTAAATTAACCTAGTATCAAAATAAAGTTATAAAAGGTCCTGTTATAAATTTTGAAAGCGATACGTGTGTGTCATGTTTCCCCCATGTTTTAGGCCCTGACGTCTTTCACATTTGAAGTGACTTCTTGATCACACGCCTGGTAAACCATCTAATCTCAACCAAAATGTTGAGACGGAAAAAAGTATTCTGGCACTTCCTGTTGAGTCTTTCTGGTTCAAAATATCCAAAATAAACACAGGGTAGGTCGATTTTTCGTCAATTTACTGAAAATCAATGACTTTTTTGTAAAATAGGAGAATGTCATGCCATAGATAAATGATAATTGTAGCTAATATGTCTCTGTTTGGTTCAAAATATCTGAAATTGAAGTCACAATCACTTTTCTCCTACGGATTATCATGTTTACTTTCTTTGAATCCGATAAAACTGCTATGATATTAATGACCTAGCAAGAAAATATGTCAATTATTTGTGTTTTTTTGTTATGCTTTACGATAACCACGTCTGTAAATTGCAAAAACATTTTTTGTCAAGCCTATTCTAAGCAGAAAAATGAAAAATTCTAAATGGTTGAGATATAAAGGTACTGGTTGAGTCTTTCTGTCACAATGTTGAGACTTTCTGGTAACTTTGTGTCATAAAGTATATTATTGTTAAAATATTGGCGCTGAGGTTTCAAAGTTCAAATTAACTACGACTAGCAATCCTAAACGCATGCAATATTACTATATAAAGACAAAAACTGCTAAAATAGCTATGCTAAAGTTTAATTTAAATAATTAAATGTAATTTCTGTTGTAAAAATAAAGTTATTTCCCAAAATGAACAACGAAACTTTATCAGTGAGCGGTACTATTCGAGTTTACCTTTTTGCGGTTAAAGTGATATATATGTTTTCTGTCTGTGGTAAGTTAAAATCTAAATACTGATACAATTTCAAGAATTGCCGATAGAAAAATGCATGCTTTACAAGTATAAATAAGATTATTTTACAATATTTATTTATTATTATGTTTTAGATGATTTCGATTCCTAAAAGACTTTATTTAATGTCGAAAATGCTTACATTTATAAAGAAATAAAATAGTTAAAAACTATTCAATCGAACAGACCCCCTTTTCTAGGTTTAATTTTTCATACAGGATGACTTCTTAATGGTGGTGATAATCTATTTGTTAGTAAAATATGTCATTTTTGTCATTATATTACTTATCACAAAAAAAATTATCGATTTTGAAACTGCCGCTTTATGCAGTCCAACTTAGCGTAATAACACGTGTTGTATTGAAATGATTATAACTTAGATTGTTTGTTTACAACTGTATTCAGGGCACATCCTTAATATTTGGTAATATTCAGCAACATTTATAGTATACCCCAGGCCCCGTCACACTAGGCCATGATCGCACTACGATCTCTAGACTATAAAAAATAATGCTTTTGACGATTGTACTACGATTGTGTAGATCGCAGTATTGTCGTGGTACAGTCTTGAGGTCTAGAAGATCGTATTGAGAGTAGCCAACATGTTCAAAACAATCGTGATGTGTCGTTGCGAAATCATGTCTAAGTAGGAGCGCGTAAAGGTCGTAGTCCATAAAGATCGCTGTGCCATCGTATCTTGAGCGCGATTCAAGTCGCAGATACATTTACTGCGCTATACGATCTAACGTCGATGTTACTGCTACCTTAATACAACCATAGGCGCGGATCCAGAAGGGGGGGGGGGGTTCCGGGGGTTGGAACCCCCTTTTTTTTGGCCGATCAATGCATTTGAATGGGAGCATATAGCTGGAACCCCCCCCCTTTACTCTGGGTTGGGAACCCCCCCTTTTTAAAATGGCTGGATCCGCCCCTGAACCACTAGACTATACCGTATTAATGCGACCCAACCACTACGACTATTCTACGGTTATGCTTAGCAGTTCCGAAGACCGTATCCTTTACAAAAGTCGATTCTAGTACGATCAAGCCCGGTGTCCTCATCACGCTATTCTTAAGACCTGACTACGATCATATTACTACGACGATTTCCAGCTCTATAGTCGTTCTCATTGTCATTTTCACATAAAGGTATAAAAGCTCTCTAGGTTTTGTATGTATGTATTTTGGACCTCATGTCTCTTTTTTCCAACGGGCCCAACCATGAATGACACATTTCATTGTGTCATTTCCACTATCTTTCATTTAAGAATTGAATGCTCTTTTTTGTAAATTTATTGGGGTGTAAAAGCGTTGACCGAAGTACATTTTGTATGAAGCGCGGAAGCGCTTCATACTTAAAATGTGCACACGGTCAACGCTTTTACAACCCTATAAAGTTACAAAAAAAGCATTCAATACTTATAATTACATTTTTACCTATAGGATCATGAAAACACGCCTTTTATCAAGTTTTTATTTCATTTACCTGTGCACTTTATTGTGGGACCTCGTGTCATCATGAATAAGAAGTTTTAATGAATGATCAACAGCTTAAGGAATAACACATGATGTGCCGTTAGCCAATCAGAATAACGTATAGTAATGAAACATACATCTAATGTAATTATTAAAACATCGTTATTTGATCTACATTGACCAGCAATATGTTGTGATTCAGGTTGGATTGGTCGGTCCAACATTTTTACTGGATCAGGATAACGCCCGAGGACCTCTGTCTCGACCACTATATATATTACTACTACTTCTACTAGTATGTTTTTGTTCCAATGAAACAGAAAAACGATAAAATTATTGAAATCAATACAAAACGAAAAAAATACCGGATTTTGGTTGAAAAAAGGGGGGCCTGTCCACAAGAACTTATGCGCAGAATAAAGGTGGTGAGAAGAGAACGTGGTATAATCGTAGCAGGATCGTTGTATAGAAGCGTAATGAGGACGTTGTAGCAGAAAAAAAACATGAAAATAACGAATTTTCCGTGACATTTTATGCCACTTATACCACGACCTCAACACGATTTGAATTTATTTTAGATCGCCGTGAGCGTTGTGCGATCGTGGTCTAGTGGGCCGAGGGTATTCTCAATATCCGCCCGACATTTATTAAAAAAAGGGAACTAACAGCTAGGAAATTTAAGAGTAACTCAAAACGATTTTAAGGTGGTATGGTTGTCTTCCTCCATCTTGGATCGTAAAAAAACAGAGAACCAAAGGTCCAGACTTTCTATTAAGTCAGCAAAATTTGATGCAGGAATGCAGATATTTAATGTGAATTTTCATTTTATGTCCGTTATGTAATGAACAAATAAAACGGACTTGTAGTATGCCGAGAAATGGTAGGGGTTGAAAAGAATTAGAAAACAAATATCAGAATAAAAAGCCAATAACTTTGCCTGATCATGATTTAGAAGATCATATAAAAAAGAAGATGTGGTATGATTGCTAATGAGATAACTCTCCACATGAGACCAACATGACACAGAAATTAACAACTATAGGTAACCATACGGCCTTCATTAATGATCAAAGCCCATACCGCATACATGTAGTCAGCTATAAAAAGCCGTAAATATGCATGATACTAAAGAAAACCAACATACCAATAAATTTTTTTTCCTGACGCGATTTTCAATTGGTGTGTATCCGTTTTATAATCAATTATCGTTCTGTTATCCTTCTGTTCATGTCCGTCTCGCATCCGTTTTATGCTTTATATGTCAGGTAAAGATCGTTAGTGAACCTGTCTACCGGACCTCCAACGGATGTTTAACGGACGAGTAACAGATACAAAACGAACACAGAACGGACGAGTATTGTAAACAAAAAACAGACGCCTACTGGACACTTCATCCGTTGAACGTCCGTTCAAAGGTTTTTAACATGCTAAAATTTTTCCACCGGACCAACCGGACGTCGACTGATAAAGTTGATACTGAACGGAATGAAACAGATATGTACGGTCGTCTATAACGGATTACACCACTTGTTTCACGGAACGAACGAATTGAAAAAAAGTTATCCGTGCGGCGTCCGTTCGCGCTATCTGGTAAGGTGTGACCGGAGATTTAAGCACATGTTACACCTTTTTTTTTCTTTTTTTTTTTAACGATAACAAATTTTGTATTGCATGTTACACCTTAACGGATAGCGCAAACGGATTATACTTTTTACAATCCGTTCATGTCCGTAAGACGTCCGTTAATTTCCGTTTCATGTCCGTTCAACATCCGTGATATCCATCAATGTCCCTTCTGTCCGGTGGACAATTTTTTATATGTCAAAATGCACTGTTTTTATGTTATTTATATGTTTTTATATTCGGTCAAAAGCTCCTTAGAGCTTGTGTTGCTTATTTGTATCTATGCCGAATCAAAATAAAGTTTTCTTATCTTATCTTATCTTATCTTGGAGAATTTCGAGCATGTTCAATACTTTGAATTAACGGACATTCAACTGATGAAGTGTCCGTTGTACATCCGGTAGTCGTCCGTTTTTTTTACGGATGTGCATGCGTTCTTAAAGAGTGACAAATCTTAGCTGCGGGATAATACCTTGTATACTATAAATATATATATAAATAGAGTATGATTGCCAATGAGACAACTCTTCACAAGAGACCAAAATGACACAGAGATTAACAACTATAGGTCAACGTACGGCCTTCAACAATGAGCAAAGCCCATACTGCATAGTCAGCTATAAAAGGCCCCGAAATGACAATAGTAACGAGAAAACTAACGACCTTATTTATATAAAACAAGAATGTGTCCTCAGTACACGAATGCCCCACTCGCACTATCATTTTCTATGTTCAGTGGACCGTGAAATTGGGGTAAAATCTCTAATTTGGCATTAAAATTAGAAAGATCATATCAAAGGGAACATGTGTACCAAGTTTGAAGTCGATTGGACTTCAACTTCATAAAAAACTACCTCGACCAAAAACTTTAACCTGAAGCGGGACAGACGGACGAACGAACGAACGAACGAACAGACGGACGAACGGACGGACGGACGAACGGACGCACAGACCAGAAAACATAATCAGGGCCGTAACTAGGGATCGATTTCAGGGGAGGCAGGGGTTTTTGGCCGCCGATTGAGGCCCCAAGAGAATAGCTTAAAATGACCCGTTTTCCTTCGATTTCCTTACTTTAAGACTCATCAGTGTTGCTTGAACCTGATAGCAATTTTTATGCAAAAACAAACTGAGATTGCTGTTCGGGGTGAGCCAAGGCTCCGTCTTCAAGGTCGTACTTTTAACTATAATTATTAACATTAAATACATTGTGACCGCCGATTTTTTTCTCTCAATAAAATGGCGAAAAAAAGACGTTTTCCTTCGATTTCCTTACTTTACGACTCATCAGTAATGCTTGCACCTGGGAGCAATTTGTTTTGCAAACAATTATTATCTGTATTTAAAGATATTTTTGTTAGAAATCAAACTGGTATGTTAAAAAACCCATATAAAAAAAGCAAGGTAATAGAACGCAAGAATATTTTTTTTTATCGAGGACCTTGAATTTCAATATCATAGTTTGAAAGCTGAACAGACATGTATAGAACTACAACGAATGGGAGTGTTTAACTACTAATGGCATTGACCATAATGTTCTCGTACGATCGGGAGACGTACTGTCTGACTAGACACGTTAAAAAAATTATCCAACAGCTGATTCAGCCGGTAACGAATTTCCGATATCATAAAAGATTCACAAAAGTCGATTTGAAAAGCTCACTAGAGCTTGTGTTTATGTAGTTTATTGAATATCGACTCTAAATAAAACTTCGAATCTTGACAATACAAAGGGAACTTCCTCTGCTTAATTGAGCCCCTAAACATGGTAAATAAAAGTGATTAGTTAACTTTTAATTAAAATTACCGAAAGCAAAGTTTCATATGCGTTCTCGTACGACATAGGAAATACTGAATAACAGATGGATGGCCAGACGAAATAAAAAACTAAAACAAATTCTGAAATGGTTCACTTTCGATAAAAAATCCTGAAAATGACAGATACAGTGTATATATCACGTATCACGATAACACTGTTAAAACTGTAAACGTGTGTTGTTAATAATACAAATTCAAGTTCTTCGTGTACATATTGTCAATATTTCTTTTTATTACTTCAAAAAAAAAAATTGGTGCAGAAAATTCAGGGGAGGCAGTTGCCTCCCCTGCCTCATAGGTAGTTACGGCCCTGCATAATGCCCCTCTACTATCGTAGGTGGGGCATAAAAAAATGAACGAAAAACAAATATGTAACACATAAACAAACGACAACCACTGAATTACAGGCTCTTAACTTGGTACAGACACATACATACATAATATTGCGGGGTTAAACATTTTAGCGGGATTCCAACCCTCCCCTAACATTGGACAGTAGAATAACAGTACAACATAGGAACGAACTATAAAAATCAGTTGGAAAATGCTTAATTCATCAGATGGACAAAAATACAAGTGGACGTATATATCAATTTCATTTTCAAAAGCACACACGGCGTGTCAATCTAGTACAAAGGAGGGTTTATGTTCATATAACATTCATGTTTACATTTCATGTACTCGTCCTGAATATGCATTTAGTTAGAAAATGAGTATTTTAATGACTCATTAAAACATCAATACTACAATCTGCGCAGTTTTACTCCTGTTCATGTTGATTAAAAACATAGAAAAAAACGTAATAGAAAAATAACTGACCCACTGACATTTTACTTTGTGAAATTGCTAGAAACAGTACCTATGCAAAAGTAGCTGTGTATAGTTAAAGTTTAGTGCTGATGTTACCCCCCAGCACTGCAAATGTAAAGTATAGCGATGTAGATTTCGAAAAGCTAGCTATTGCGATGTCAAGTTAAGCGATGTAGGAATAAATTTTAGCGCTGGAGATATGAAGTACAACATTATTGACTTTATAGCTTCTGTGCAAAACTGCTTCTCAAACGCTAGACTATTAATCTCAAGCGCCAGAAAAAACACAGCTATTCACTATTAACTATTCACTTTAGTACAACCAAAGGTCTCTTTAGAAGCTGTCTGTCATAACTATACAGACACGAATAAAATGACAGTTGAAAAAGATAAGATTAAAATGACAGTTGAAATGTCAAACAATATACGGCAAGTTTATGAATTTTGGCGGTTGTACATTTGTATGTATAATTGATACTAAGCTAGTTGAAAATTTCAATCACCAGAAGATCTCAACATTGTTCCAGAATATCTCAACCGATACCAGAAAATCTCAACATGATCTACTTCATAACATATTTAGCTTAATTAAATTATATTAGTAAAGAAAAGGAGCAAACTGTAATTTTATGATTATAAGGTTTTAGAAAAATACTAATTTACTGATATATACGTAGTTTATCAATGATTTCACTGTAATTTTGTCAATAGCCGACTGCACTGGCCACATTTACCTGCAGGAGAAAAGTCATTCCAATGTCATTTTAAATCATATTGGTCCGTGTTATACACGAAACAAATCCTAATTCAATTATCTATGGCATGACATTCTCCTATTTTACAAAAAAGTCATTGATTTTCAGTAAATTGACGAAAAGTCGACCTACAATGTGTTTTGAACCAGAAAGACTCAACAGGAAGTGCCAGAATACTTTTTTCCGTCTCAACATTTTGGTTGAGATTAGATGGTTTACCAGGCGTGGATCAGATATATTCAATTTCTTTGCTTCAAAACAAACTGTTGTCACAAACTATCACGGCCATGCACACACTGAGGTTCCCATGAGTTTCAGTGCCTTTTTAAAGTCATGATTCCTTTGAAACGTGGTACGATACTGGTGTCACCTAACGTTACACACTCAAAGACGTAAGACAATATAAAAACGTTGGAATGCAATTTGTTCAGATGGCTTTTTACAATAAATTTTAAAGGATTGATTTTTTTCCTAAGAAAGGATTAATTTTTTTTCTTAGATAAAAGATGTTAAACTTTATTTTTATTAACAAATAAAAAATAAAAAAGTAATTTGAATTGAAACCATTTAATTATAAATAAATTTGGTGTTTTTACTGTCTTCTGATTGGTTAAAATTATTAGTTTTATTTTCAATGTTATCAATTTTGATGGCGACACGCCCACTCTGACGTTGTGTATTCATACGCCAACGTGTGTACGTTGTCATTGTTAATATAAATAATATATAAAAAGTTCTTTGAGCCTTATTTTTGATAGAAATTTATTTATAATGAATGGCAATAATTTATTTTGATTTTATTGAACCATAAAACTAATTTTTGACTCTTCACATTTTACATAATCCGCTTCGCGGATTATTCAATGTGAAGAGTCAAAAATTAGTTTTATGGTTCAATAAATTCAAAATAAATAATAGCCATTCACTAAATATACATCTTAATTATAAAGGCATTCGATTTCTTTTTTTTTATGGATAAACTATGCACTGCAAATAAGATTGAAAATGGAAATGGGGAATGTGTCAAAGAGACAACAACCCGACCATAGAAAAAACAACAGCAGAAGGTCACCAACAGGTCCTCAATGTAGCGAGAAATTTTCGCACCCGGAGGCGTCCTTCAGCTGGCCCCTAAACAAATATATACTAGTTCAGTGATAATGAACGCCATACTAAATGCATTTTTGGACTCCAGAATATCAAGGCGAAAGGACTACGGCATATCTAGCATAGCAGTTCTGCACAAATATATGCACTGAGGGAATTAGCGGGAACAATTATTATAGCTGGTTTTTTTTTCTATAAATTTGTATTATAGCGAATCCGACTATTATAGTCCGGAAAACACTTCAGTCCTGCGAGGAAATCTCTCTCCCCCACCTCTTCTTTATGAATCGGTATAGCTTCAACATAAAACATTCATTTTAAAGTTTTCTTATTAAGCAACAAAATAAAGTATTCCAAATCGTCTGTGAAACCCGCAATCATGACAATTAGACGGAAAGTTAGAAGCATACTTTTTTATATATTAAACGTCAAAATCGTATGTGGGGACATTGTATCGGACATTTTTGTTTTATCTGATATCTCGTATACATGTATTAGATTTTAATTTATGGGAATTTAATATCAAAATAGAGAAAAAAATGTGTACTTTTATCCATTAAAATGTTTTTTTATGTAGCGAATGGCACTGTATTAAATAATCATCATGAAAAAAAAACAGAAAACGTAACCCTACGTTAATTTGGTTTGAAGGGGACAAAAAGTAGGACATTGCTAATCAACTCGAATAAAAAGAATTTGTTTTAAAAATTCCTGATTATTGCATGAGGCGAAAGTGTGATCTTTGTACAAAATACTAGTATAAGAATTATTTACTTTAGACTTTGAGATTGCTCTGGAATTCCCTTTTTGGGACAATTAAAAAAAAAAATTACGGCAACCTTTCGTGCATGGGACACATAATTTGTATCGTCTTGATCCCTTTTTTTTTTTATATTTCCGTCTTTTCGAGAGAGAAAAATCGACATTACGTCATTGACCACTTATAAATTGCTTGTTCTAGACAAACTTTTATATCGTTTGGTAAAAAAAATTATATGTTTTTTACAGTATTCAGAATTTCACAAAACTAAAAGTGTAACGCGGGACAAGGAAATCATATTGCAAAATAAAGGTTTTATTGAGTTTAAATTAATGAAAATGGTCTGTTACATATACAAAATTGCAATAATCTGAAAGAAGAGTTTAAAAGCTTTAAAATGATATACAACACTTTATAATATCATTTTTTATGTTTAAAAATTAACAAGATGAATGTGTCTTGTCCGTGATTTCACCAAAGTAACACCAGTAGCGTGCGACGTTTCTTTATAGATTTTACAAAATCTGATGTCCTTAAACAGCACGAAGTTTAAAGTCCATGAAGAGGAACATTGGTTTCAACTTTGAATTGGTCCCTCTTTTTCTCTTCATTAACATATTTAGACTGAGACTATTACAACAGTTGTGATAGGGGAAAATGCACCATCACTTTTTTTATAGATCTTTTACATATTTTTACTATAGTTTTTATAGAAATGAGTTTTGATTTATTTTATAAATAAAAGAATTTCACTGTCGTCATGTCACCCAACTTTTATAAGTTAATTTTAAAAGAGATTATCTAAAATACCAGAATTTGACAAAGAATTAAAATAGCTATTATTTGACATTTTTCTACAAAAGATTTACAAAAGCTATAAATTAGAGTCTAATATATTATCTATTAGCGATAGCAAATATTATGTAACCTTTAACAATATGTTGGATTAGCATGTCCGGATTAAGACCACGCTATCGTAGATTTGAGCTCTTAGGTGACATGGGGCCAGTGACAGGGTTTATGAGATATTTTACTTTGTGTACATAGTTATTTTACCTTAATTGGGCCTCACCTGAGAATGAAACAAAACTTGTATTTTACGAAATTGTGGTCACTTGAACATTGACCAGCAATTAATAAAGATCTATTATTTTACAAAGAATTGGTTTTTCATTCCAGCAATTATAGCCAATTACCAACAAACCAACAAAAACGAACTATTCCACGTTCACAAATTGGTAGAGGACTGACTCTTTCCTGTTACCTAGCTCTACTGTCTACATGCCATACAGAAACACAGCTGGTGCCAAGTCAACGACAGGGGCAACACCGTCCAATTACAATACAAGGGCCAAAGCACAAGTCGCTGAGGACATATACTCTGCAAATCTAGAAGAGATTCTGCTAAACATAACAGAACATATACAAGACGGCGATCAAACAGAGAATGCAGATATTGACAGCATAACTGAACAGGAACCAGCAGCAAACAACCAGATAGAATTGCAAAATACCGTACAAGCAGAAGGAGAAATAGAACCAGAGGCTGAACAACAAATAGTGCCAATTATTCCAATAGGTTTGACAAATAACACAAAAAGAGTAATGTCTAATATAAATTTAGCTCATTTTCATGATGAAACAAGCCAGGTTCCTGCCATTTGGTGGACCATGTTTGAAAATTACATTAAATTACAAAATTATCAGAATGAGGCAGCTTTAGCTGCATTTTCATTTCACGTTGAGGGACAAGCCTCAACATGGTATCATTCATTACCTACAGCAACGCGTGATGATCTGACAAATTTGAAAGCTGCTTTTCTAGACAGATTTAAGCACCATAACACAAACAATGAGTTGTACCGCCTTAAACAACATCCGCATGAGACCGGGATACAGTACCTAACTAGAGTGCAAAACCTAGCAAGTGGTGCACAGAACATTAGCGAACAGACAATTGTTGGGTTATGCAAAAATGGGCTTAACCCAGATATCAAACCATTTGTGGTAGGGAAAGATCCCAAAACAATTAATGAACTAAGAGAATCAATCTATCTTGCTACTAGTGTAGCAGAATGTAAAGCTAGTGATGTTAACACAAACAATACAACCATATCTACACAAAATGTTCAAAAATTAAATGTAGAAAGTGTAAACAATGTACATTCAATTAATGATTTATGTTCTTCTTTAGTAGAGGGTATTAGATCAGTTTTTCAAGAACAAGTGATGGCAGTGGGTGTACCTCATCAGGATCAAAACAAGCAAAATTACAGTCCAAATTATAGAGGATCAAGGCAGCAGTCACTGACCAAATGCAAGTTTTGTGGTAAGTCACATGTATTTGATAGGAGAAAATGCCCAGCATACAATGTTGAATGTTTTTATTGTCACCAGAAATTGCACAGTTGTCAAAATTAAATGGAAACACAGTTCATGTTACAGTTAAAGGTAACAATGTTAAAACTTTGGTTGACACAGGAGCAGCTATTAGCTGTTGCTCAGTAAATTTACTCAAATCTCTAAACATTGATCTTAAACAAATTCAGCGAACAAGAATACAAGATGCTGTAGGTGTTAGGGGTGAACACCATCCCATTTTAGGACTTATCCTTTTGCCTTTTACTATAGGAAATATTTCTTTTGTCTATCGTTTTCATGTCTTCTCCAAAATGCAACAGAGTATGATACTTGGATTTGACTTTCTTACTGAAAATGGAGCAATCATTGATTGTCCCACTAACACTCTGTTCATCCCAGAACCA
Source organism: Mytilus galloprovincialis (assembly GCF_965363235.1). NCBI lineage: Eukaryota > Metazoa > Mollusca > Bivalvia > Mytilida > Mytilidae > Mytilus > Mytilus galloprovincialis. The sequence goes on from NC_134841.1 coordinate 56,768,861, forward strand.
GACACTGATGAAAAACTTGTACATTCTGTAGAGTTAAACAATGGTTTAGCTCGCACAAAGAGACACATTAACATCAAAGCATTACATCAAGTTGACATTCCAGTCAAAGTGTCTAACTTACGAAACCAAACAGCTCTTTTAGAACCCTTGCACACTTTACCAAGTCAATCATTAGCTGGGGCAAAGTGCATTGTTCAACTTGATGACACTGGCAATTCTTACATGAAATTGATGAACCCTACAGAAAAATCTATTCATTTGCCAGCTAACTTTGTTGTTGCATCAGTTTCTGCAGTTGACTCTAAATCTATCACTTCTTTAGCAGACACTCAAGTTGATAAGAAAACTCAGAATTCTAAATCTGATTGTCAGGGTGACATCTTAGACTTTGATTTCAGTGATTCAGATCTGTCTGAAGATCAAAAAACTATTCTCCAAGCATTTCTATCTAAAAATAGACAAGTTTTTGCCAAAGATCTTAGTGAACTAGGAAATACAAATCTATACAAACATACAATTGACACAGGAGATGCGCCACCAATACGAAAAAGATTTTACAGACAATCTCCACCAGTTCTAGAAGAAATGAACAAACAAATTGACAAAATGCTTGAACACGGTATCATAGAAGAGTCCACCAGTGAATGGGCTGCACCTGTAGTCATGTGCAAAAAGAAATCTGGGGAACTAAGGTTCTGTTGTGATTTTCGCTCCCTTAACAAGGTGTCACGTCCCAAGTTTTTTCCTTTGCCTCGCATGGAGGATGTTCTTGACTCCTTAGGACGCTCACAAGCGCAGATTTTCACAACTTTAGATCTTTTGTCCGGATACTGGCAGTGTCAGTTAGACCCAGCTACAGCTCATAAATATGCTTTTGTCACTCCTAGTGGTGTTTATCAGTGAAAAAGGCTTCCTTTTGGTTTATCAGCAGCACCATCTTCTTTTCAACATCTTTTGACTCAGGTTCTTCATCGTCTCAATTACCAAATTGCTCTAGTCTATGTAGATGACATACTTGTCTTTAGCAGAACATTTGAAGATCATTTAAAACATCTTTAGCTGGTTTTTGACAGATTGAAAGCTGCAAACCTCACTCTTAAACCTAGCAAGTGTCAATTTGCACGCAAAGAAGTGATTTATCTAGGCCATAAAGTTTCAAAGAAGGGTGTTGAAGTTGACAAATCTAAAATTGAAACTGTAGAAAATTTCCCAGTTCCTAAAACTGAAAAACAAGTCAGAAGTTTCTTAGGTCTCTGTAACTATTACAGAAAATTTGTTCAAGGGTATAGCCACATTGCAGGTCCTTTGCATAATCTGACTAAGGACAATGTACCTTTTGAATGGACAGAGGATTGTCAAGTTGCTTTTGATAAACTGAAGAAAACTCTGATTTCATCTCCTATTCTTGCTTATCCTGACATGTCGAAAGACTTTATTCTTACCACTGATGCCAGCGGCACAGCTATTGGTTATTTTCTTGCTCAATTAGATTCTGAAGGTCAAGAAAAAGTTATAGCTTATGATGGTCGAAGTTTAACGGAAGCAGAGAGGAAATGGTCAGCAAGTGAGCATGAATGTCTAGCTATATTGGAAGGTGTCAAAACTTATCATGTTTATCTAGCATACAAACATTTTAAAGTCTATACAGATCACAATGCTCTCAAATTTCTGAAAAACATCAAACAATCTACTGGTCGCTTAGCCAGATGGTCAGTTTTGTTACAAGGATATGATATGGAAATTTTATACAGACAAGGTAAAACAAATGTCGTTGCTGATTGTCTTTCTAGACGTGAATATCCAGTCACAAAAGAATCTGATATTTCTGAACCTGAAGATGTCATACCTTCAATTCATGCTATTGACCAATCTGAAAATCCTTATCTAGAAGTTACATTTGTCTATTCTGATCAGCCTAAAAGCACATCACCTTTAGTTGCAGAATTAACAACATCTGATATCATACCCATTAAAATAGGCAAACTTCAGAGTGAATGTCCAGATTTTTGTCACATATATGAATATTTAAAAACAACACACTTCCAGATGACAAGAAAATAGCACAAAAGGTTGTCCTAGATGCAAGTCAATACATCATGCAAGATGATGTCCTGTATCATCAGTATCAACCAAGACAAAAAGGTTTAAGAAAAATCAAAAGGTTCATTAAACAACTTGCATTGGCACGTACACTTAGAAATGATCTAATGAAAGTATACCATGATCACGGACACTTTGGTTTTGATCGTACATACCAATCTATTCAAGAAAAGTACTATTTTCCACGCATGTACCAAGTAGTTACAGAATACATTACAGGTTGCGAACCATGTCAAAAAGCAAAATATCCACCACATTCCAAAAGAGTTCCAATGACACCAATGCCAATTACAGATACATTTGCTCGATGGCACATGGATTTTATTGGTCCTTTTAAAAGAGAGACAAGAGAAGGACATCGCTTCATTTTAATCATAGTAGATTCTTTCAGTAAATGGGTAGAATGTTTTCCAGTTAAGTCAGAAAGTGAAGCAGAAATTGCCTCTGTATTGCACAAAGAGATATTTACAAGATATGGCAGCCCAGTATCAATCTGTACAGATCGTGGTCAAGGATTCATGAGCAAGCTTGTTGCAGCAGTCAACCACATTTTCAATGTCAAACATTCCTTCACAAGCTCTTACCATCCGCAAACGAATTCAATTGCCGAGCGTACCAACAAAACCATCATCCAATGCATTAGAACTGTCATTAACGAACAACAATCAAACTGGCCAGAACTACTGCCTGGTATTCTAATGGCTTTTCGGATGACTCCATCTGCTTCTTCAGAGTATTCTCCATTCTATCTTGTTTTCGGCAAAGACATGAACCTTCCTTTTGATGCCAACCTTATCCCAAGAGAAGATCTAAACAAAAATCTGAAAACACATATCGACAATATTCTGGACAACTTGAAAATAGCTAAGGCAATAGCTACAGAAAACTTAAACCATGCTCAACAAAAGCAAAAAACAAACTATGACAAACGAACAGAATTGCCAAAGTTTGAAGTAAACGACCAAGTTTTAGTATTTACTCCAAAAGTACCAGTTGGATATTCTTCCAAACTTTACAAGAAACAAGATGGACCATTTTACATTGTTGACAAAGGTTCGAATTACACGTATAAATTGCGCAGATGTAGCGACCATAAATTACTCAAAAGTATGATCAATGCAAACAGGTTAAAACTATACCACCCACCTGATCACAGACAAAATTTAAATGCACCTCCCAGGGATGTGCCTCGTCCAGATTTACCAATGCCAGTTCAGCCACAAGTACAACCTCAACAGGATGCACATCAAGCACCTGTTGATGATGATGATGATGATGATGATGATGACAATGATGTAGATCCAAAGGATCAAAATGATGACCAAGAGTACCCAATAGAAAGAATTATTAGGTCAAGGACAGTTGACGGTCAAAAACAATATTTAATAAAATGGAAAGGTTACAGAGGACTTACATGGCAACTTGCCAAAGATTTAAGTGATGACATTATCAATAATTTCCATGCTACCAAAACACAACAGGGGAGAAGACGCAAACGTCCACAAAGGAATCCATGTTTTGTATAGATATCTTGAAAAATTTTCTTACAATTGACTTTCATGAGATATATTATTACATATATATTACTTTTACGGTAGTGGTTTTTACAATTTCACATTTACATATCTAAAACTTCATACATTGGTCACCTAGCTATCTGTGAAACATTATATGAGGATGTTGGCATAACTGAACACTCTTACTATAAAATTCTTTCTTTGCTTTCTTTTCTTTAATGTTTGTTAAAAATTATGAGCTTATGCTCATGTTACTTAGTGCTAAAAGAGGCATGCAACCTCTTACCCAACAAACATTTCACATTCTATCAATTTCCTTTTTCTTTGTTTTCTATAGGAGTTCTAGGTCTTGCCAGGATTTTTATATGGTTGTGGATAATGATATGTGTGTCAGCTGACAAGGTGAACCAGATACAGCGTATCAATTATGGAGTAGTGTTTGAGAGACAACCAAATTTACTTTCGGGTCGTGAAAATTGGCTTCACACTTTCAAGATTCCCCTTCCCAGCAAACAAACTGATGGAAACTTTGAACAATGTGATATTACACATCAGCATTGTTATATCTTAAACCAAGTCTTATCACAATTATCTGCTATCAGAACACAAGTGTCATCAGATGTGAATCACACAGTGGATGTGATTCATCAACTTATTCCACATATTGATATTGAAGACAAGTCCAATACAGAATCAAGACTAAAGCGTGGATTATTTGACTTTATTGGCTCAATTTCAAAATCTCTATTTGGCACAGCAACTACTAAGGATGTAAACAGATTGGCAAAACATGTTAACATTTTAATTCGAAGAAACAATGAATTTGCCAAAGACATTACACATCACGATAAATTGTTATCATCATATATGTCAAAAACTAATAAGAGATTTGACAACATTATATTGGGTATTAAGAACAATTATGAAGGTATTCAAAATATCACTAAAGAAACTGCAAAATTCATCTCACAATTTGAGAAACTAAGCATCAAATTGTCAAAATTTTTACCCAAACAAATGAATGAAACCGCTGAAATTAATAAGTATCTAGAAGAACTCAAGATAGCTGTACATGAGTTAGTTAAAGGCAAATTATCACCATTTTTTGATTTCACCACAAAATCTCAAACATACAATTCAGCATATTCAATCTATCTTAAATGACAAATTCAAAGGTTTTTACTTAAATAATGTGAACCCATCATATTATTATTCACAATCTAACATTTTATATACCAGACATCACAAACATTTATTCATTAGCATCAAATTTCCAATTAGTACATTTGTGAATCCACTCACTTTATACAAAATAAATTCGTATCCAGTACCTATAAATACAACCAGCAATCATGCAACTCAGTTAGTAGATCTTCCACAGTACCTAGTTATTACATCTGACAACAGACAATATGCAGAATTATCAGATGACTTTATAAAAACATGTTCAGGAATAGATATACTGTACTGTACACAAACTTTTCCTTTACTTTCATTTGTTTCACCAAGTTGTTCCTTTGCACTACTGTTCAATGACAAAGAAACTGTACATTCAAATTGCAATTTCCGATTTCTCACCAACATTATACAGCCAGCAGTCAAAGAAATAACTGACACAAGTTTACTTGTGTACAAAACCAAAACACTTGCTTTTGACTGTCCATCAGTTCATAAAATTGAAAAAAGGATCTTCCTTTTGTATAATACATGTTCCATGTCTTTGTTCTGTTAAAACAGATTCAATATTTATACCTGCAAAAATAGGATTGTGTGATAACAATACCAACACAGTTACTATAGTACATCCAGTAAATCTAGCACTTATTCAACACTTTTTTTCATCAGAAACTTACAACTCAATATTAGGCGACACAATTTTTACAGAACCAGCAGACATTACACTTCCAAACCTTCACTTTTTCAACCATACTTTTAATTCAGTCATTGCACAAGATAATAATTTACACTTAAGTCTGAAAAGAATAGCGAAAGCAGCAAAAGCCGACAGAAAAATATTTACCTCATTGTCAGAACCATTACTTGATGGTGAAATAGATATTGACGATTCTTGGCCAAACACAAATGAGATGATCTCCCTGATATCTCTTGTATTATCAATACTTTTGACGATAGCGTGCATTATACTATTTAACAAAGTTCGTGCTTTGACAACAGCACTCATACTGTTACAAAAAGCTCCATCATCAGCTGCATTTGTGACACCACAAACACCACCAACATTTCATTACATGCAATCACCTATATCAACAACTCAAAATTATGATTCGTTATTATCACCACAGTTAAATCAGTGGCCATCAATTGTGTTGGCAGCAATCACAATTATTTCATTTGTTGGAGTATTGCATTATTTATATAAACAAGTTTGCACAAGACATCACACTAAAATCATACTTGAAATCAGCAATGGTTTAACATGCTTGACAATACCACTTGTTAATTTACCTTTATGTCCATCAGATTGGGATATTGCTACACCAAATAACATAACAAACCTGAGAATATCTGGTACTTTTTATACAAAACTTAATGTTGAAATGTCAGGCTTAAGCATTGTTAATGTACACACAAAACAACAAATCAAGGTACCTGACACTTTTACAGTCAATCCAATTAAAGGCAAAATGTTGAAAAACATTTTAAAATCACCATTCACATCATACATCTTAGTTGTACACAACAATTTATTCAAGGTTGTTTATTGATTGCCATAGTTGCGTGTATTGCCTCAATATGAACACTGGTACGATGCAATTCTTTCAAAGATATACCTCTTTACTCAAATTTTACATTGTGTGACATATAACATTAATATTTGACTTGTATGCTTGTATGCTGAAAAAGGGCACAATATCCTATTATTTCATGTGACTTGTTGCAAATATGTATTTCAGAAGTGAATGTTGACTTGATCCCAGAGGGAAATTTTTAGAATTTTGATACTTTTTACTTTATTTCTCATGTTCTTTGAGGACAAAGAATCTCTAATGACGGGGATATTTGTGATAGGGGAAAATGCACCATCACTTTTCTTATAGATCTTTTACATATTTTTACTATAGTTTTAATAGAAATGAGTTTTGATTTATTTTATAAATAAAAGAATTTCACTGTCGTCATGTCACCCAACTTTTATAAGTTAAGTTTAAAAGAGATTATCTAAAATACCAGAATTTGACAAAGAATTAAAATAGCTATTATTTGACATTTTTCTACAAAAGATTTACAAAAGCTATAAATTAGAGTCTAATATATTATCTATTAGCGATAGCAAATATTATGTAACCTTTAACAATATGTTGGATTAGCATGTCCGGATTAAGACCACGCTATCGTAGATTTGAGCTCTTAGGTGACATGGGGACAGTGACAGGGTTTATGAGATATTTTACTTTGTGTACATAGTTATTTTACCTTAATTGGGCCTCACCTGGGAATGAAACAAAACTTGTATTTTACGAAATTGTGGTCACTTGAACATTGACCAGCAATTAATAAAGATCTATTATTTTACAAAGAATTGGTTTTTCATTCCAGCAATTATAGCCAATTACCAACAAACCAACAAAAACGAACTATTCCACGTTCACACAGTCCTCAGTAGTGGTCGTAAGTGCATAACAATCTTCTTATACTCTTTCCATTTTTAATTGATTGATTGTTGTTTGTTCAGTGGCAAACATTTCATACATGACCAGGACTAGACAACACTTTCTGATACAGAAATTTCCACCTTTAGCTTAACGAGTTCTGTGCCACAGGGCCGATTCATCGGCCGATTCAAATGGTGTTATGAAATACGTAATGTACTATGACGTCGCCGTTTTTGCGCTTCAATGAGGGGGGATAGGAGGGGTCCTGATCCCGAAATCCCGGACTTAAAAAAACGAAATCCCGAGGTTCCGAATTTAAATAAAGTAAATCCCGACGTCCCGAAATCCGAAACTAGAGGCTCTAAAGAGCCTGTGTCGCTCACCTTGGTCTATGTGCATATTAAACAAAGGACACAAATGGATTCATGACAAAATTGTATTTTGGTGATGGTGATGTGTTTGAAGTTCTTACTTTACTGAACGATTTTGCTTCTTACAATTATATCTATAATGAACTTTGCCCATTAGTAACAGAGAACTATATTTGGTAAAAATTTACATAAATTTACCAAATTAATGAAAATTGTTAAAAATTGACTATAAAGGGCAATAACTCCTTAAGGGGTCAATTGACCATTTAGGTCATGTTGACTTATTTGTAGATCTTACTTTGCTGAACATTATTGCTGTTTACAGTTTATCGCTATCTATAATAGTATTCAAGATAACCAAAAACGGCAAAATTTCTTTAAAAATACCAATTGGAGGGCAGCAACCCAACAACCAGTTGTCCAATTCATCTGAAAAATTCAGGGCAGATAGATATTGACTTGATTAACAATTTAACTTCTTGTCAGATTTGCTCTAGATGCTTTGGTTTCATAGTTATAAGCCAAAAACTGCATTTTACCCCTATGTTCTATTTTTAGCCGTGGCGGCCATCTTGGTTGAATGGCCAGGTCATCGGACACATTTTTCAAACTAGATACCCCAAAGATGATTGTGGCCTAGTAGTTTCAGTGGAGATTTTGTAAAAGATTACTTAGATTTATGAAAAATGGTTAAAGATTGACTATAAAGGGCAATAACTCCTAAAGGGGTCAACTGACCATTTTGGTCATGTTGACTTATTTGTAGATCTTACTTTGCTGAACATTATTGCTGTTTACAATTTATCTCTATCTATAATAATATTCAAGATAATAACCAAAAACAGCAAAATTTCCTCAAAATTATCAATTCAGGGGCAGCAACCCAACAACCGATTGACCGATTCATCTGAAAATTTCAGGGCAGATAGATCTTGACCTGATAAACATTTTTATCCCGTCAGATTTCCTCAAAATGCTTTGGTTTTTGAGTGATAAGCCAAAAACTGCATTTTACCCCTATGTTCTATTTCTAGCGGTGGCGGCCATCTTGGTTGGTTGACTAGGTCACGCCACACATTTTTTAAACTAGATACCCCAAAGATGATTGTGGCCAAGTTTGGATTAATTTGGCCCAGTAGTTTCAGAGGAGAAGATTTTTGTAAAAGATTACTTTAATTTACGAAAAATGGTTAAAAATTGACTATAAAGGGCAATAACTCCTAAACGGGTCAACTGACCATTTTGGTCATGTTGACTTATTTGTAGATCTTACTTTGCTGAACATTATTGCTGTTTACAGTTTATCTCTATCTATAATAATATTCAAGATAATAACCAAAAACAGCAAAATTTCCTCAAAATTACCAATTCAGGGGCAGCAACCCAACAACCGATTGACCGATTCATCTGAAAATTTCAGGGCAGATAGATCTTGACCTGATAAACATTTTTACCCCTGTCAGATTTGCTCTAAATGCTTTGGTTTTTGAGTTATAAGCCAAAAACTGCATTTTACCCCTATGTTCTATTTTTAGCCGTGGCGGCCATCTTGGTTGGTTGACCGGGTCACGCCACACATTTTTTAAACTAGATACCCCAATGATGATTGTGGCCAAGTTTGGTTTGATTTGGCCCAGTAGTTTCAGAGGAGAAGATTTTTGTAAAAGCTAACGCCGGACGACGACGGACGACGGACGCCGGACGCAAAGTGATGAGAAAAGCTCACTTGGTCCTTTGGGCCAGGTGAGCTAAAAAAGGATTCCCGGATCCCGAAAGAGTCAATCCCGAAACACCCGATCCCGGAGTCCCGATAAAGGTCCTATCCCCCCTCTTCAATTAAGTCTATCGTCTCTAAATTTTCGCGCGTTTTTTTCTAATATTGAAAAGTTCGGAAATCGAGCTTTTTTTCTTGAAAAATATAAAAATAAAATCATGTGGATTCCTTTATAAACATTATGGAAGTAAGTTTTATGTGTAATAAGTCTTAAATTCACTCTTTTTTCCCAGTACTTTTGCGTTATGCATTTTAATCTTTCTTTCCTAAAGTTATCATCAAGGGAGTGTACTTTTAAAAATATATATATACTTTTCAAGTTGCGGATTACTTTATATTTATATAAATGCAATTAAAAATGTAACGTGACGGTACCCAAATTGCACCTATTTTGATGGTTTTTTCAACTACGTTAGATATAAAATGTAAAAATTAATCAAATAGGAACAAAATACCTTAACAAAGAAAGGTTTATATAAAATATAATAACATTTTTTAGAGATGCAAAAAAAATTAAAAATACGCCAAAAAGTACGATATTCAATAAATGACGTTATTGATCTTATGACGTCATCCATTAACGCATCTTTCGAATAATGGCTGATGCTAATCCCTGGTTTCGAGCATATCCTCCTGAAATTCGGGATCACACAGAATTTGATCAAAATGTTGGACCTAAAAGAATGCCGCCACGAAATTCCAGACCCATTGCATATTTTATGCTGATTTTTAAAAATGGATTTAATGAAGAAGTTTGTCCTAGAAACAAACAGGTATGTTTGTGTAAGTAGATATAGGAAGATGTGGTATGAGTGCCAATGAGACAACTCTCAATCCAAAAGCCCTAAGGCTTGTTCCTTTGAAAACGACGCAATGCACGGAATAAATTTCAAAACAAAAACTGAAAAACTGTTTCTAATGTTCAAGATCAATGCGGCATACGTTAGAAAAGGTTGAACATTTAAATCAAGGGGTCACTTTGATATACAAGAGGAAAAAAAGAAGAAAAAAAAAGCAAAACACACGGGACGGAGCTATAGTGATATGCACTCGATTTCATTATGAAATTAATATTGCATTTATCGTGGGAGAACGCATTGTCCAGTATTGCATCGTCAAAAAGATTATTGAGCTTGATTATAGATGATATGATATATATGAAATATAGTTTTTGATCGGAACATGCCTGTGTTTACGCATCTTTTACTTTGTCCCTTCTTATTTCACCACATAAAAGAGAATTGGAAAAAAACCGGACACAATCCTTGTTTTCTTAAACAAGTGTGAATTTTTAAACTACAATTTAATACATTTAATAATTATTATACGGTTGTCAAGAATATAAAAAAAAACTCATTATTTTTTATATCCAGGTACGCTAGAAATTTTATAACAAGAAATCAACACAATATCAGCAATAAATCCAGGGTTCATGATTGGCATAAGAAAGGAAAGTTAACATTAATAGAGTTTAAAGCCTTCGTTGCGGTTATTTTAAATATGGGCTTGATAAAGAAGGCGACAATATCGGAGTACTGGAACAGAAAACATTCTAGTCAGTCAACTCCTTGGTTCAGGAAAGTTTTTACCAGAAATCGGTTCCAATTGTTATTGAAATTCCTGCATCTTGTTGACAATAGAAAGATAGCGCCTAGAAATTCACCAAGTTATGACCCTACTGCAAAATTTAAACCCATTGTTGACCATTTCAATCTTTTAAAAGCAAAAAAACATTATTCTCCGTCTCAAAACCTGTCGATTGACGAATCCTTAATCGGGACCAAATCGCGTACAGTTTTGAGACAGTACATTCCGACAAAGCACGCTAAATTTGGTGTCAAACTATGGATGTTGACAGAAGCTGTTACTGGGTATTGTTTTTATTTTAATGTTTACAAAGGAAAAAGATACGATCCCACTCCAGCAGGAGATACCCAAGGTTCATATGTTGTTATATCCTTACTTCGCGCTGCTTGTTTACTGAATAAATGGTACCATGTGTTTTGCGACATGTTTTTCACCTCTTTATCTTTAGCGAAACGATTGTTAAACTTACACACAAATACAACTGGTACTGTGCGTAGTAATCCGCTCTTTACCAAACCTTATCAAATCGGTTAAGTTAAGGGCCTCCCAGAGTATGTTCATGCGGCAGCAAGAAATTTTGGTATGTGCGTTTAAGGAAAAAGAAAAGCGAAAAAATGTCAAAATGTTGTCTACCCGGTACAATGCAGAACTAGTTGCAAACCAAAAACCTAAGATGATAACTGAGTACAATAAATATATGGGAGGAATTGACTTGAACGACATGCTGACTAGCTTTTACGAAGACGGGCGAAAATCGACGAAAATGTGTGAAAGAAGATCGTGTTTAATATTATACACAGGATGGTAATAAACGCATGTTTTATATCAACAGAACTCCGACAATGCTAAATCTCGTCTCCATTTTATTCAACTGCTAATTGATGACCTTTCCGAAGATCCTATGACAAGAAACCGTGTCAATCTTGGGATCTTAAATGATGAAATTAACAATTTGAGAAAATTGCCGGAAAGAAAAGAAAAAGATTGTTGTGTATGTTCGGTTCGAAATGTTCCTGGTGGTAGAAAAAAGTCGAAACATATATGTGTTCTCTGCCATAAAGGTGTTCATAAAATGTGTTATAAGAAACACAGCAGGCGATGTAATGCTGATGAATAAAATATCTTTCTATATAAATGTGTCTTGAATGTTGTATGATCCCAAGCTCATATAATGAAATTATTCATAAAGAATAATTATAATCACAAGCATTATATTATGAGCAGTGGCAAATCCATTTGCATTAGTTCTTTTTCATACATGTATAACCGACTTTTGATTCGTGAGTAAATGATTTTCTAACGTGTTACTTTCTTTGTGAAGGACATTCGGGTCCCTGTTCAAGAGAGAAAAGAAGTAAACGTCAAGCTTATAAATTGGTGCAATTATTTGATCATGTATTTTGAGAACATAAAACATAAAACAATTTATTTAAGTTTTCAACCAATTGTAAGCTTGATTTTACTTTATTTAGTTGCTCTTACTTAAAAACGTGGACCAGAATGTCCTACAACCAAGAAGGTACATGTAGTCTGTCGAAATATTTAAATCTCCGGAATTGCCGTCAATTTTCAATTGAAATCTTTTTGCGCTATCAAAGCTGTACTATGACGTCGACGTTAATTCCGTGAACGTAGAGACAATCAAAAAAAGCCTTGGCACTGAAGGGGTTTGTTTACAATCTGTTTGTGAAAGTGTAAAGCCATGAACACAACAACTATCTGGACATAGTTTCCACAATAACAAATTGGGTAAAAAACACAAGTGGTAAAAAAACGTCAAACAGGAGCAAAAAACACTCTACACAGTGTCGAGGATAAAAGAGACAATCACATTACGCGGGATTCATACATGTACTTATACACGTTACCGCTCTCTATATGTAACGTCATGGTTGCTATGTATTAACGTCATTGTATTCCAGCATTAAATCATCCATTTGTATAGACGTCTTATTCTCTCCTCTGCAGAAATGAATCTTTTAAATTCCCAACTGCATATACATGTACTGCATACATACATACATACATATGTATACATAGTATTAAAGTTTAGTTATAACTAGGGACTTTTAAATGTATTGGCAAACATACTACGCCAAGCGGATCGAGGAAATTTTTTTTTTTAAGGTTTTTGGAGCCACTGAATTAGGCCCAAGAAGCTATAGAACAAATGATGCAAAATCATGCTTTCTGGGTGTTCGGAAGACCCTTTCATAATCTGAAAATGAAGTTTTGTTTTAATAATTTTTAACAATATTTTGGTCTCAAAGCAAAATGTATAAAATGTAAGACTGAAGTTTCAAGGGACAACATCAAAAGACCAATATGCAAGATAAAGCAAAAATGGAATTCACATAGTTAAGCCTGTGGCTGCTGTTTTTTTTTAAACTCATGATCAAGTTCATAACAAAATTACTATGGGCTATTCCAGAAAAAAATGTATGGAGGGGTTGGAAGGCAGTTTTAGTCAGCACTCGCCACCCGGACAATTGTAATTGAGAATATAGTGCATTATAGTGTGAAAAGTTGCTTTGATACCCATCACCCATGTATTATTGATATATTGTGCCTTCCAACCCCTCCACACATTTTTTTCTGGAATAGCCCTATCTTAGAAAAGGAATGCAACACTAACAGAATACAGAAGGGCAATCAATGAACAAAAGACAAAAAAATTAGAAACATTGATCCTGAAAAATCAGGGCTATAAGTCTGAGAGAAACAGAACTTTCTTCTTGCAAGGCCGTGAAAACAATTTGATATGGAGACAAGCGTTTGGTTTTGAAATTTCCTACATGTAGTTACGGCCCTGTTGAAATAAAAGTGAGGTAAGGTTTCCTGAGACAATATACCTCAAATGGTCGTCCCCTAACCACAGAAAACTTTTTAATAACTTTAAAAATGCAGTCAAGGTCAGGTGAACTGTGCCAAAAAAAAACATATTCACCTAAGAATCATTCCTTACAAATCATATATAGTTTATCTAGTGTTTATACCGGTAGTATCTGAGAAAAGGACCTAGCCCCAAAATCTTTGTTGACCAATGATCAATGAAAATGAAGTCAAGGTCAAACCAACCCCTTCAAAGGGTCACTTTCCTCTTAGGGAGCTACCATTTGATTTTTATGGGGGGGGCTAGGATGAAAAATTTTGTCCTGCATTTTTTTTTAGTTGTAATCTCTGTCCTGCCTTTTTATTTTTCACTCTATTCGGTCCTGCCTTTTTTTTTAATTAGTTTGTCCTGACTTTTTTTCATAAATTGTCATCCTGCCTTTTTTTTTTGGCAAAGTGTCTCATCCTGCCTTTTTTTTTTACTCAGAACTCCTGTCCTGCCTATTTTTTTCAAATTTCATCCTAGCCCCCCCATAAAAATCAAATGGTAGCTCCCTTACAATCATTGCATATACCACATACAGTTGACCTATTGCTTATATCTGAGAAAACTATAATAGCTATTCATAGATTTGACCCAATTCTCATATTTGGTTTATATGTAAAACATGAAAAAAAAAATTCAAACATTCTCTAAGCATTGTTGTGATTTGGAAGGAAGGATGGAAGAACAGGCATATTTTGCTTCTTCAGAGTGTGCACAGGGGGGTGGGGCAAAAACATACTCTTGCAAACATTTCTAATGCTGAGTAAAATAAGTCCATGTTAAATCAATTCTCTAGTCTTGACTCAGAGAAAGTCAGATTGACATGTGACACTATTGTTGAAAAAACCAAATTGACCACTCAAATGTCTTATCTTTGTTTTTTTTAAGTTGTTTGGGTGCAGTCTTATTAAACAAAATACCAACACTCCCATACCTTTAACTTATAATAGATAATTCCTCTACACTTTTAAACAATATAAGAACATTTATGATTAATTCTAGCTATAAAAATACCAAATTCAAAGTACATGTATATTTCACATCATACACTTTTATTGAAAATCTTTATAAAATCCACACTAAATGCTGATAAAATTCAGCAATTTTATATATTTCTTCTATGTCTGCATTCCATACAACATTTATTTTTCAGATACTGCAATGTATGATACAAATGACTCGGCACTATTCCAGAAATAATTGCACTTGGGTGTGGGGAGCACATTTTGTATACCCTCTACATGCATGAAATTTTAATTGCCTGTGTGTAACTTTTTCTGATCTAAAATCAAAAGCACATACCGGTAACAAAACAAGTATATCTTAATATAAGTGACTCCAAACTTAACTAATTTCTGGAAAAGCCCTTAGTTCAAAACAATTTAGAAAAGCTGCCATGATTAACAATATCAAATACAATTTGCACTATCTTCGTTCCTGCATCCCCAAACTGGACATTGTCTCCAGACTGGCCAATGCTGATGGCACTTGTGATGAGTATGCTGGTGGTGGCTGATGTCCAGGAACAGGCCCCTGAGGTGGCATCATCATCCCTACAGTCTGAGGGGGACCTTGATTATGGTGGGGATGATACATTTGACTTCCTCCCATTGGTGCCATCTGTGTCCCTCCTTGAACATTATAACCATGAGGTGGATGCATCTGTTGTGACTGATGGGGTTGGTGGTTCTGAGCTCCATGTGACCCAGGCAAGTTCCCACCTGGTCCCCTCTGAATATTATTTAATAATGTCTGCCATTGTTGTAATTTTTCTTGATTGCGTTTGATTAAAGCATCTTTCCTCTCAAGTTCTGCTCTCAGATCCTCAGTTTCCTGTAATCATAGAAATATATATACATTGTATCATCTTTCTTGACAAATTAAATATTGTTTTTATCACAATGTATTTGTTAAGGAAGGAATTGTGCATACATATTGTTGCCCTTGTTATTATGGCTATATTTTTTTAGTCCCCATTTATGCATTATGTTTTCTGTGCATCTGTTCCTCCGTCTGTCCCGCTTCAGGTTAAAGTTTTTGGTCGAGGTAGTTTTTGATGAAGTTGAAGTCCAATCAACTTGAAACTTAGTACACATGTTCTTTATGGTATGATCTTTCTAATTTTAATGCCAAATTAGAGATTTTACCCCATTTTCATTGTCCACTGAACAAAGAAAATGATAGTGCAGATGGGGCATCCATGTACTGGGGCACACATTCTTGTTTCTTCATATAATGATACACATGATAAAGATCTTTTAAGAGATGATTAAGACTTACATCTTTAATGACTTGTTCAGGTTTCTGCTTTGACAACACCAGCCTTTTGTTGAGGAAGAATGCCTCTGTCTGTCTACATAAATCTAGGAACTTTTGGAAAGTTTGCTCTGCTCCTGAAAATTTACAAAACATAAATGTGAAAATAAGTCTACACATTATGTCATAAGGATGAATACATCAGATTACTCGAGTCTTACTGGTCACAATACAAAATTTTGAATGTTACTTATTTTTTAACTATAGGTAGATTTTTGTTTACTTATTTTTTAGCTATAGGTAGATTTTTGTTAACACATATATGAAATAATTTATATTTTTGCTATTCAAAATATATGAAAGGGTGGGATTTTGTATTGTCTCATCTGCTCACCTCTTACTGTAACATTAAGAATTGAAGTGACCCCTCAGAGGATCAAATCTATTTGTTTACTGATTAATCTGCTGTTTTTTCATCAAATTTCTTAATAGACCAATCTCAAAATAAAATTCAGAATGAGCTACACCAGTTGACACTGAGGTCAATCGATATGAATGACATTATTGAACAATGATTCTTACTTTCAGACTCTCTGACATAATAACATTACTTATATATCATGTATATTGTGACATTATAGAAAATGTATGGAAATATGCATAAATGCGAAAGTGGTGTATTATTATCAATATTCTATTTTGAACCTCTTCTTCCTACCTAATGATCATAGATTAATTAGTCAGATAATTCACCTGGTTTCAACTCGTCTGTGTCTTGGGTGTTAAAGTGTTCCTGACTGGTTACAGCTGCTGTGCAATTCTGAAATGTTAATGAAAGAGGCTTTTGCTTTTCAAATTACCAAAAGATTAAACACTTCTCAAGTTGCAGTTTGATTTGATCCATTCTTTAAATAATTCAATTCAATAAAATAATAATTATAATGGCTAAAAATCCTAAATCCTTCTGCAGAAACAGAAAACGGAAAAAAAATGTCCATCAAAATCCAAAAATGATTTTATCTTTCTGAAACGCAATGCAAATTGCATTTTTATATATCTAGAGGATGCCAGGCCTTGCGACTTTTAAAACTGTACATGTAAGTCTGTACATAGTGTAGTTTTTGAGGAATAAATACAGTCATAGTCATGATATTTGTCCATTTTTTATGATGAACCTAAAGGTTCATCGGACTCTATGGCTTAAATGGATGATTTTTCACCTCAAAATTTACTCTGAGTACAGACAAATCTGTACATCTGGGAAAGATTTAAGGCATAGCATGCCCTAGATAAATAAATTTCAAATATGTAACGTTTTATGTTTAAGAAAAATAAAAACTTTACAGGATTTTGTGGTGCACTTTTTTTCATTCCTCCAGAAGGTGCCAAAATAAACATGTTTGGAAAGGGGAAGAGGTTTGAGTACTTCCCCCAGGTAATAATTGAAGTGAGCTGTATTGAGTGACATGGACAATAGATGGATTAAAAGGCACAGGAAAAAAAGTCATAGAAAAAAAGGCACAGGAACAAAGGTCACAGGAAAAAAGGTCACAGGAAAAAAGTCATGCCTCCGGCTGCGGGAATTTCTCGCTACATTGAAGACCTGTTGGTGACCTTCTGCTGTTGTGTTTTTTTATTTTGGTCGGGTTGTTGTCTCTTTGACACATTCCCCATTTCCATTCTCAATTTTATACAATATATATTTTGTATGGAAATGAACACATTTTAATTCAGTTTTATACTCTTTGGCTTTAAAAATTTATATACAAATTGCAAAGCATTTAAATGAAACATGTACATGTTAGTGTATTACTGGTATTATTATTTTTTTTATATATCTAGCTCTTATGAAGAAGATGAGAGTTAAACAGCAACAGTTTTCTTTAATTTGAGTCAAAGTTAGAAATTCAGTATACATGTATGGCATGTTATTTGATTTTTGAAGATATAATAGGAATCCTTCCATTTAGTGTTAAACAAACAACTCATTGCCATTAATAATAGTGTAGTACTTACAACAATTATTGATATTGATTAGTGGCTTCTTGTGGCACCTTTCCCTTTTTGTAGGGGCACAGGACGTTTGCGCTTTTTTACCTGTAAAACGATAGGACATTTAATTTGCGCTTCAAATACTATGGACATTTGCGCTTTTAATTTTGATTCACCTGTATTAAATTGACTGGACATTTGCGCTTTTTACCTATAGTCGTCTACCCGTTATTTTAATGAGAAGTAATCATTACGTAAATTTAACTTATATTTCTCATTAGTACGACAAATGGTCCAGAATCCTTTAATGCTTCTACTTGACCATCCTGCTATTTTTTTTCTTATCCTTTTGAAGAGTATCATTTAACAATAATTATTGTAATGAATTACATTAAGATTCGTCCTATCAAGAATTGAGAAAGAGAAACTTGATTATTTATTTGAAAATGTGGTCGAAATACCATTCAGAACAGATAACAATAGCTAAATTTGTTCACTCCTTGGGCTTCAGATATCAAGCGAAAACTGACCTGTGATGACTACATACATGTTTTTATGTCTTTAGAATGTTTACTTTAGCTCAGTGTATATAAACTTTTAAGCACATATAAATGTGCTGTGCTATGAAATGATTTTTTAAACTTTTAACCATAAAGAAAAATATACTTTAACTCTGCCAGGTCAAACATGCTGGTTCCAACCCCGGATAAAAGAGGAGGATAGTCATAAAAACCAAATATTGCAAAAGCGCAAATGTCCTATGTAAAAAGCGCAAATGTCCTTTTTTTAAAAGCGCAAATGTCCTATGATTTGAAGCGCAAATGTCCTATGATTTGAAGCGCAAATGTCCTATGATTTGAAGCGCAAGTGTCCAAAAAAATAAGCGCAAATGTCCCGCGCCGTTTTGTAGACCTTTCAAATGCTTTATTGGTAGGAAGCCATACCCATGAAATACAACTTGATCTCATTTTTAGGTTAGAGGAAACAATAAGCTTTCCCAATTTGTTACAAAAAGTCAGTTTGAAAAAAATTCTATAATTACACTTTTATTAGTTTATCTATTATGTCACATGTACTGATTTAAGGTAGCACAATACAAAGATTTGTTCACTCCCAATCGGACAACTTTAAACTGATGTAATTCATTTAATCCTGCTTTATATATTATAAATGAGGTACCAAAAGAAAGAAGAAAGATTCATCTTTCAAATTGTGATAATTTCATTATGACATAATTATTACATGATTAATTATTATGTAATAAGTTGCTATATTGTGATGTCCACACTTGAATGAATTTAGCGTCTTTGTTCTTCATACCATCCCAAAATATTTAATAGATTCTGGTACAACACAGCTTGACCTCCAAAACTGTGTCTCAGATTTCCAAAAACATCAATAGAACAAATTTTATACCCAATTGAATTTAGTGATCTCTTATGAATTATTGTTGCAAATTTCATTGTATATTTATGAGAGAATGAAATATGATAGGAAAAATCTGAGACACAGTTTTGGAGGTCAAACTGTGTTGTGCAAGAATCTATAAAATATTTTGGGATGCTATGAATAACAAAGAAGCTAAATTCATTCAAGTATGGACTTCACAATATGGCAACTAATTACATAACAATTAATTATGTAATAATTATGTCATAATGAAAAATTATCACAATTTGGAAGATTAATCCTTCTTCTTTCTTTTGGTACCTCATTTATAAAATTTAAAGAAAGATGAGTGAAATTACATCAGTTTAAAGATGTCTGGTTGGGGTTGAAAAATCTTTGTATTGTGCTACCTTAAATTGCCCTTTAAAGGTTTTAAAAAATTTACCACTTTTAAGATAAATGATCTGATACAAGTATATTATGACTTTTTTCTATGCATTCCAAAACTTCAGTTTAATTATTAATCATATACATGTACATGCAGTTACTTCTTCATGTGCATTCCAACATACTTCAGGTTCTGATAAATAATTTTACTCAAACATATATTGTGACTTTTTTTCCTGTGGCTTTTTTTCCATTTACCTGGACAATAGATACACTACAGCTCGGGTGGATTTTGCTTTGTCCACCGGCCCACCATGGGAGTGGGCACCAGGTGAGTAAAATTTCTACCTTGTCCCCTCTGCCCACCCATAGGAGTGGGCATGGAATTTATTTTGTTGAATCTAAAGACTTGCAAGTACAATCCTTTGAAAAAAGCAGATAAGCATTTGTAATCAATATTTTTACCAAAAAAGAGATTATAGCTAGAGTGTGCACGGGTGGGCTTGCCCATGGTGGGCCGGTTGAAAAAGCAAAATCCACCCAGGCTGTTGTGTACCTGACAATAATTGGTGATTTAAACTGATTACCTGGGTGGACAATATGAGGTTAATTAATTTTATCATCTTCTGCAGAGACTAAAAAAAGTGCACTGCAAAATCCAATTAAGTTTTTAATTTTCTAAATCATACAATGCAAATTTGAATTTTATTTATCTAGGGCATGCTATGACTTAAAACTTTTCGAGTCTGTATGCAGAGTAAATTTTGAGGTGAAAACAGCCATTTTAGCCATACATGTACATGTAGGGTCCACATGAACCTTAAACATGACACTATCACCCATATAAGTATAAAGATTATAGTCTTAGTAAATTATACATATGTTGTCAATGCTTTTAACCTATATTTCTTCTCACTAACAGATATTCACCTGGAATTTTTATATTAACAATGCCATAATACCTGTCCAGTTGAAGAAATATTATATAAATTTTTATTTCATTTGATCAGAGACATATACAGTCATGGGACAAAAGTGAGTTCTCACTCAAAAATTATCCTATCATTTCAACTACAATCAATATTTTTCAAAAAATATTACAAAGTAACTGTATGAGCGATTTTTATAAAATAGATATCAATTTTTAAAAGATGTAAAAATGTCTAGAGTTTTATTGTTTATTTAGTCATAATGTTCTTGAGTTTCGTTTTCATCATCTGATGAGTTAAACACAAATGCAAATTTTTGCGATTTTAATTTGGTTAGAATAATAGCAAACTTTTCAAGAAATAGTTTTCTTTGTGTTCATCTCGTCAAAAAATTAAAATGAGCATGCATAATATTATAACCAAATAAACAATAAAACTTCAGACATTTCTACATCTTTTGGTATCTATATTATGAAAATCGCTCATACAGTTACTTTGTAATAATTTTTTGAAAAATGTCGATTTTAGTTGAAATGATAGGACTTTTTTTGACTGGGAACTCACTTTTGTCCATTGAATGACTGTGTGTATACTACAATTTGATTCGGTATGTTGTCAAAGACAAAGAAGTTCTATTTCATGACTTGTAATTTTGAAAAAATAAAACATTATTTTATAGAAGTTATTTTGAATGTAAAATTACCTGAAAAGAAGCCTCAAGCTCATCAATTAAATGAAAATTGGGTTTCAAATTTTCTGGGTTCATTGTATTTTCTTCCTACCAGTATAAATATCTATTGTCTATTCTTCGTTGCAAACATATTTCGGAAACCAGTAAAATTATAAACCTTAAAACAAGAACGGAATCCCGGACTTAATTATTTAAGGTTCATTATAAGATATCCTAATAAGTGTACTAACTTATTCCTTTGCGTAATTTTGTTAACAAAAAATTATCCAAACGTTCTAACCACTTATCTTTCTCACACAAAACAAAAAACAGTGGAAATAAACGAACAGTTAAAAATATCCGGACTTGATCATATCTTTTTCCTGCAGCTATCCTAACCGAGTTTGGTTCAGAATTAGTTACGACTTCGAAGAGGATGTAAATATTTGCAAAATGGTTTGACAACCTTTCCAATCCAAATTTAGTTGTACAGAACATTTATGCAATGCCCAGGTCAAACAATGGACGTGATAGTAGTTCTAGACGCAGCCGTTCGTCCAGAAGTAGATCAAGAAGTCGACATCGTGACAGACGTCACCACTCACACAGACGAGAAAGGGGGAGACATAAACCAAAAGAGAGAAATTTAGGAGCAGCGTTTTGTAGCATGATAACAATTGTTATTATGTCAACGTCTTTAGCGGAACCAAACTGGGTATCTTTACAAGGCGGTGGATGTGTTGTAAATGGTGTTGGACTTAATCATTTGGGGGCATTCCAATTTTTCTATCCAGGAAAGTTTTTGGAACAGTTTATTCAGGGACCGAACAACGAAAAAGTTGACATTGTTTACAAGTTTGGACCAAATGATTTAGATAGTATGTAATCTTTAATAAGCATTATAACATGGAACATAAAAATAATGATCCATTTTATCATGAGATAATTCCTAGTACCACAAAATGAAAGTAAAACTGTGAGCGTCTTTTTATGAATCTGGGTCAGTTTGCCCTGATACCTGTTCGCTCAGGGTCCATTCGCCCTGATTTTGATTTTTTTCTAATTGTTGTCTAGCAAATGTCTTGTTGCATAGTTTTTGTATTTTAAACAAAATATGTTATAGTTTGTTGAAAAATTGACCATTGACAGAATATTTATATTTCCTCAATCATTTTATCATTTTCCCTTTGATTTGCAGATTTGCAGAGTAGAATGCTGGAATACAATGTATTTATCTTTATT
Organism: Mytilus galloprovincialis; assembly: GCF_965363235.1. Lineage (NCBI taxonomy): Eukaryota > Metazoa > Mollusca > Bivalvia > Mytilida > Mytilidae > Mytilus > Mytilus galloprovincialis. The sequence goes on from NC_134841.1 coordinate 56,791,567, forward strand.
GATATTTGTAAACAAATAATTGTATTCAGTCAATCACGAACGTATGCAGTATAACTGAAACTAAGTCTCAGAGTTTAATAATAAATGAACTTGTAAATCCATTTCAAGATTTACAGTTCGTACATCATTGTTTTTATTAATTTCAAGCTGAATATTTTATCAAAACAAAACATTTGTTTTTATTATTAATTCATCAAAAGAAAAGTATCACAATAATCAGTGATCTGAATTATTTTGTCATTGAACAATTAATGATCCTTAACAAGCCATAAACTTTTAAATATTTTCATGTTTACATAAATTTCAAGAATTTCCATAGAAATATCTGAATAAGTTTATTTAACTTCAATGCCTGAATATAAATATTTTTTTAGTAGGGCGAACAAACTCTATGGGCGAACGAACTCAGGGCTAACGAACCCGGAGCGAACATGTTATTAGGGCGAACGGACCCGATACCATCTTTTATTAACCAGAAAAAGACTACAATATAATGATCAGGGAACATAAAAACTGTAATGCAGCAGATAGTATTATTGTTGTTTTTATACCCCCGCTTTCAAAAAAAGGGGGTATACTGTTTTACCTCTGTCTGTCCTTCTGTCGGTCCGTCCGTCCCATGAATATTTTTCGTCACATTTTTCTCAGGAACTACACTATCAGGATTTCTGAAATTTGGTTTCAGACTTGATATAAGTCAGCTATACTGTGTGATGCGTTTTCAGATTCATCACTCGACAACTTCCTGTTTACTGAACACTTGTATCATTTTTACACCTTATATAGCCAAGTTGAAAATTTTTCAACACATTTTTCTCAGGAACTGCACTACCAGGATTTCTGATATTTGGTTTCAGACTTGATATAAGTAAATTTGGTTTCAGGCTTGATATAAGTCAGCTATACTGTGTGATGCGTTTTCAGATTCATCACTCGACAACTTCCTGTTAACCGAACACTTGTATCATTTTTACACCTGATAGCCAAGTTGAAAATTTTTCGTCACATTTTTCTCAGGAACTGCACTACCAGGATTTCTGAAATTTGGTTTCAGACTTGATATAAGTCAGCTATACCGTGTGATGCATTTTCAAATTCATCACTCGACAACTTCCTGTTTACCGAACACTTGTATTATTTTACACATGATAACCAAGTTGAAAATTTTTGTCACATTTTTCTCAGGAACTACAATACAAGGATTTCTGAAATTTGGTTTCAGGGTTTATATAAGTCTGCAATACCGTGTAATGCGTTTTCAGATTCATCACTCAACAACTTCCTGTTTACCGAACACTTGCATATTTTTACACTATTAAAATTATCCACTTGCGGCGGGGGTATCATCAGTGAGCAGTAGCTCGCAGTTTCACTTGTTGTTCATTTGTTAACATTTCCTTTATCCAGATAATATTTTCCAGGTTTAAGGGTCACGGCATGCGTGCAAACTAAACTACGACCTATTCCATCACCTGAATCTTTGAAGAGAAGAAAGGTACCAAAGGGATATTGAAACTCATACATTAAGTGGGAAACAAACTTGACAATGCCATATACATGTACATGTAGAAAAAAAGCAAAAAATACCCCCCCCCCCCCCAAAAAAAAAAAAAAACCCAACATGTCACGAAACACAACATAGTTAACTCAAGACTGAGCAAAATGAACCCCAAACAAACCATGGGTTATCTCAGGTTGTCCAGAAGGATGAAGCAGATCTAACATATCATTTCTTAACTTTCAAGAACATACAGTGTACAACATACAGTTACGGCGACACATTATTGAAATTATATACATTTTACCTTTGTGATAATTATTTATTAGATACAAAAATTGAATAGTGATAATGTAACCATTTTTCATTTAAATATTTTTATATATAATGCACAATTTTTTACATGGGTTTATGGAAGTGTATTGGGGACATTGAAATTATATTTTTATTCAAAGTAAAAAAATAAAGACATTAAACAGTCAACTGTCTTGGATTTCCTCTTAAACTTGAAATTTCAACCATGTTAATTAACTGTTCAAATCTTAAACTTTTGGAAAGGTTATAAAAAAGAATTTGCCAGAGACTTGTTTCAATTAAATTTTTTGACTAGAACCAATATTTAATTGAACCCAATTTGGAGTGGCTATTTCTTGGATGGTCCTATCTTCTCTGACCACTGTTATTATTACATTAAACATGTTAAAGAGAAGTACAAACTATGTATACACATGTCTAGCTACAAGTTCTTTGCCATTAAGAAAGAATCTTAGATTTTAATATGAACAGATTAACTTAGGAAAGGCTTATTGTGATGACATTTCTCTTGTAGATAAATGTTTTGTAATTTTTAGGAATGTAAAATTGAGTTACATGAAGTATAAACATGTTTTTGTATTTTAAGGAATGGAAAACTGTGTTACAAATAAAGCTGTGATACTAATGAAGACAATCATTGCATTTACATTTATAGCCATGTGCTGTACACTTATAGCTTTCTTATTAGATCTGATTGGACCACAGCACAGAGCTTTAAAAATATTGAGGAGAAATGCAATATTTAATATTGTGTCTGGTAAGTCCACTGTTCGGATGAATTTTTATCCAAAACACATTTTTTTGAAGTCATACATTTTATTTTAGTTTCTTGTTTACAATTTGGAAATTAGTATGGCGTTCATCATCACTGGACTAGTATATATTTGTTTAGGGGCCAGCTGAGGGACGCCTCCGGGTGCGGGAGTTTCTCGCTACATTGAAGACCTGTTGGTGACCCTCTGCTGTTGTTTTTTATTTGGTCGGGTTGTTGTCTCTTTGACACATTCCCCATTTCCATTCTCAATTTTATACAATAGTAATAAGAATTTTATTGATATTAAGGCTTTAATTTACTATGTTAAAAAGAGGCAATAGAATCCATAGTGACTTTCAAATTCATAAGTCGAAAATAAATTGACAAAGCCATGGCTAAAAAAGAAAAAAAAAAACAACAACAGACAAGCAAAAGTACATAAAATAATAACATAAAAATCTGAAGACTGAGAAACGCAAATCCGACCAAAAAAATGGGGTGATCTCAGGTTCATGGGAAGTGTAAGGATCCTGCTCCACTTTTGGGACCTGTCTAGCTGTTATTTTGCTCATGTTAGTAGAAATCAGGTAATAAGTCTAATTTGGTAGGTGACATTAGGGCAAAAGGGGATCAGATTGTAGTTATGATAATCTGGACATATATGCTATCATCTGTAAAATGGATATTCAATATCAGTCAACCAATTATGATGTTGTCTGTCAAATTTATGAAGGGATGATTTCAACTTCACCACTTTATGTAGAAATTCTTTGTTTCCCTTTTTCCCTCTTAAGATTTATGATATAATATATAAGATACCTTGGTAGGTTGTTTAGATGTATAGTATAATATGACCATTTAAATTGTTGCTTTTCGTTTTGTTGTAGCAGATGAAACATATTTCTGTGTTGAAAGTTGTATACAATGTATTGTTATAAATTGTATTTTACATGAAATTGCATTTTGAAAATATCCCTGATGGCATCCTCATGTTTAAAATAGTTGAATTGCTTATCACAACATTTAAACATCTATATTTAAAGGAAGTTTTATTTTTCAGTTATCTTGTGTGTGATTATCAATTTGTTTTGTTACTGGTTAACCGTGGAAGTTTCTGGATTACAACGACTCACAAAAGTCCATGTTGGAAGTAAAGTAGAAGTGACCTTTGACATTAGTTTCTATCTGATCACTGCTGCAGGTGCCATGGGTGTCATAGCAACAGCCATGAACTGTTTGAAGAGATTTCCAACACATGATCATATGACAGAAGCCTTATTAGAGGATTATGATGGACTTGAAGGGGCGTTTCCCGTCTCTCCCCCTGAGGCACAGAGTTCTCCTATGTCCAACATCCCCCCACCACCAGCATATACACCATGAATTTCTGTTTTTATACACAGTATATCATACTAATTTTAGTTCTGCTTTTTTTCATGCTTTTGGCATTTAAGCTTATTAAGGTGGTACCCAACACCTTGACTGAAATTAATTTGGCTCGTTTAATTTTCATAAAATTTTGACAAAATATTTACTTTGACCCTTTGATAAAAATATTAAAATTTCAAAAAACTTCACCCAATCACTTGGTTGGATATATAGCAGTTTGAAAAACACTAATTTTGATCATTGAGAAGCTTAATATTTCCTTAACAATGCAATGTGATTAAAACATTCAGCTAATTTTACAGAGTTATCTCCCTGTAGTGTTAGGTACCACCTCAAGTTGAGCAGGATTTATCATTGTATTATTTATCCATGATTCTGATGCTGGTAAAACTTTTTCTTGTCAACTGTTTATTTTGAATATCAGAAAATTTTGAAACATTATGTAAAAGCATAATGTGGATTCATTGTTATTTGTGGGAAACTTTTTTTTTTTGAATTAGTAGGAATTGCTAAACCACTTAATTGAATGTTCAATGAAGTACAAATTTTCTAAACGTTTGTATTCATAACTATGAAATCAAATATCCATGAAGGTGCAAGTTTTCCCCAATCCATGAAAATTGGTACTCAAGAGAATAAATGAATCCAAAGTACCATTTAAAGTGTATTCAAGAATCATGTGCAGTTTGCTAATTATGTACACTGTATACATGTATCATTGTTTGATTATGATGAGTTCGTTCATATAGAACATTAATTTAATGAGAAATAAGAAAGAAAAATTATTATCAAGATATCATGCTAAAATAAGTTATGACAATTTAATACACGAAACATGGAATATTTGGACTACCTCCAATTAAATTTATTTTTTATAGTCATGGGAAAAAGAATTCTTGCAAATGCATAGTTTTTTTTTAAATTTCCCCCCCAAAAATACTACAGTTTATATTGATGATTTATTAGAAATTTGAAGATCTACTGTAGACCTTATTTTTGTGGTCAAATTCAAACTTGTAACATATTCCAGGAAACTGGAGATAAAGTTTATATGTATTTTTTTTTAAAATTGCATGTATTTTCAGTAGAAGTTTAAATTTACATAATGAATTTACCCAAGTTATTATTTTCAGCAATATGACCATTTCAAATTATGAGGTTTCCACTTCAAGGCTGGTATTTTATATGTAGAAACCTCACCAGTCAGTTAGATTTGGCATCCTATTTGATCATGTTGATTCAGTATGATTTTTTAAATGATAATAAATCTAGTTTGGTACATTGAGTATGTACACAATAATGTATGTAACTTTTGTATTGACATATATGAGAATTTATTTGAGAAATTTTATGAGAGTTTATGTTGATTATCATTTTATCTGCTGATAAATGGAAAAATTATTTTAACCTTTTTATTCACAGTTGTATGTGCATATTTAAAAATTTCTATAATTTATCAAAAGTCAAATATGGTATTGTTTTTATCTAGACAAAAATAGTAATCTCATTTTGATGTAAACTTGTTTGTACAAAGAAATTTACAAAGATATCAATAAAGGACATATTTTATACTGTTCATAATTTGCTAAAATCTTAGCACTTTGAAGTTACCTTTTTTTAAATGTTTTATCTTTTAAAATTTAAAATCTTTGCAATTCTTTTTAAATCAAGAGAAGGTTATTTTTGTGTCCTTGGGGGAAAAAGTAATGATTTTAAAATAAATATGTAAATGCTGCAAATCCGTAGATATTGAGAAGAATAATTTAATAAAGCAAAGGCTGGTTCCTACTATGATTTTGACTTTTTTTCTCTCATCTGCATTTTTTAGTAATACAAATGCGTAGTAATACTTGCATTCACACCATTCTCATCAACAATTAGTGAGGGTCTAGAAGGGATTAACAGAATAAAGTGCCAAATGTATCAAAAATTGGTCCCAAAAAATAAAGAATGGGGAACAATAGGCAAAATAGTTAAGAATAGAAAAAAATGGGATAGAGAATAATGGACGAAAAATTATATAGAATAGAAAATAAAGAATGTAGAACTGAAGGACCCCATTAATGATAAGTTGATGACTTATACCATTACAGAATAAACACTTATTATAAACCTTTGTGTATTACTATACATGTAACTTTTACCTAAGTGGATATGTTCTTAGTATTATGATGTTGATGCAAAATTGACTGAATTGTGTACAATTTTATATATCTTGTGTTTGCTTTGTAAACTTTAATTGAATCATGTAATGAAAGTTTTCAGTAGTCTTCTGTTTTATTGCATATATATAAATTGAAAGATTAAGTCTCATTAATGTTTGTTGGGTATATAAATATATGTCATATTATAGATCTAGATGCTATTTGGTATTTTTTTTAAAAATCAAAATGACATTTGTTGTTTGTTTGGTTGTTGAATATTTTGATTGTTTTCATGTGTAAAAGACGTGCTTTTATTTATATTAAAATAATACAAAAAAAATTGCCACAAGTCTCTTATTATACTCCACGCAATGAAGTTGCATAGGGTATAAAGTTTTTGACCTGTCCGTCCGTCAGTCCTGTTTCTTGTCATCACAACTCCTGTCAAACCACACAACAGAATTTCATGAAACCTTTTTAAATAATAAGGATATGCTATGAAGATGTGCATATCGACAGGTAATTACAATTCAATTTTTTTCTAGGAGTTACACCCCTTTGAACTTATTTGCTTCAATATACTACTGCAACAGTTTGTCATCCCAACTCCTCTCAAACCACACAACAGAATTTCATGCAACTTTGTAGATAATTAGGACATACTAAGTAGATGTGCATATCGACAGGAAATTATGATTCAATTTTTTTTTTCTTGTACAATTTTTTTTTCTTGCAGTTATTTTATTTCTCTAGTGACAATATGGGGATGTGGGGTATGTGAGCGCACTCACTAAGGTTCTTTAATAACTTAAAAAGTCTTCTGGTGTCTAAACAATCTGCATGAAAGAACCATTTAAATAAACACTTGCACCAAAAAGATAATGGTTTTCTACCTTGTTCTCAAATTGATGGATTTTTATACACAAACTTACCTCTGGACCTGTGAAAACTTATTGTCTTGAACCTTGTCAGATCAGATTAATAATTCTGTATGGTACAAGTTTACTTATAACTGTAAAAACAAGGAGATATGTGGTCTGATTGCCAATAAGATAGCTTCTATCTAACAGAATTCAAAAGACGAAGATAAAAGCAACTTTTGGACACCATGCATCCTTTAACAAGTAGAAAAACACATAAATTTGCTCAGTTTCATGTTGCACTTTGTATTTTAAGTCTTGTGCATCTATTCCATCAATATTAATATTTACCCTTTGAAGACAGAGCTATTTATTATACTGGCAGTGTGGTTTTAACTTTGGCTTATTTTTGTTGTTTAATAATACTACTACAGGGTTTTCCTCCTCATTTACTACCTAATTAATGAAATATGGACATGGATGGTTGGATACTGAGGGGCAGATGCAGTCATTTTTAAAAAGGAGGGGAAGGGGGGGGGGGTTCCCAACCCAGGACAAAGGAGTTCCAACCATATGTTCCTATTCAAATGTATTAATCATTTAAAAAAGGAGGGGGTTCTGGAACACAACCCCCACCTCCCTGGATCCATCACAGATACCTTTAATCAGTTTTTTATGGACTAAATTTTGTAAATATAAAAAAAGATGTGGTATGATTGCCAATGAGACAACTCTCCACAAGAAACTCGGAGACGATTTTGTTACTGTTTTAGGTTGTGGTACTTACTGGTAATTGTTGGACATTTTGGATTGGTCTATATACAAATTAATTTTTTTTTTTGCTTCCTTATGTATGATAGTGTTTGCAATATTTGTTTGTTTTTTGTCATCATATTTCATTATGGTACATTGATCTGAGTTGTATGTGGGTACATTGGAACCTCAGGCACTTATCACAGATTGTAGCATAGTTGGCATTAAGTTTTACCCTTGACCATCTACGTCCAGAAATTGGTTTTTCCATTCTCTAACTTTAGTTTGCCTCAACCAAATGTTTTGAAACTTACACACAATGCTTATTATCAAAAGACACAGATCAAGTTTGAATTTTGGTGGTGTCACTTTTACCTTTCTAGAGTTCTGCCCCTTTTACAAATGGAAAAAATTATGAATTTTAGGTTTTTGTTCTCTAGCTTTAGTTTGCCTAAAACAAATGTCATGAATCTTATACACAGTGCTTATTACTACAAAATGCAGATCAAGTTTGAATTTTGATGGGAACACTTTTACTGTATTAGAGTAATGTCCCCTTACAAATGGAATAAATTGCTTCGCCGAGCGCAGCTGGATACGGCAACAGAGGTGCAGCCCTGAACAGTTGGGGCAAAAATGGTCACAATATCGCACATGATACAGGTATGAATTTGGATTGTAATTAAACATTTAACACATAATAGGTTTCTGACACAGAATAACTGAAGGCAAAGAATTTGAATTGGTTATGTGATTTGAATTTATATTCATTTTTAGCTCAACAGGGCCCCTTTGGGCCCCATGTGAGCTTATGCTATCACTCATCGTCCGTCATATAAACTATTTAAAATTCTTCTCTTCTGAAACTACTGGGCCAAATATCTACAAACTTTAACTAAATGTTCCTTAGGGTATCTAGTTTTGAAAATTGTATCTGAAGTTTTGATCCATCGACAAACATGGCCACCATGGCTATAAATAGAACATAGTGGTCAAATGCAGTTTTTGGCTTATATCTCAAAAACTAAGTCTTTAAGAGCAAATCTGACATGGTAAATTTTTCAATTGGTCAAGATCTATCAGCCCTGAAATTTTCAAACGAATCAAACAACCCATTGTTTGGTTGCTGCCACTAACTTGATAGTTTTAAGGAAATTTTAAAGTTTTTGGTTACTTTCTTGAATATTATTGAAGATAAAGATAAACTGTAAACAGCAAACATGTTCAGCAAAGAAAGATCTACAAAAAAGTTTTATATGACAAAAAATGTCAATTGACCCCTAAAGGAGTTATTGCCCTTTAAGGACAATTTTACACAAGTCAAAATGTTTGTTTTTTAATTTTAAACATCAAATGATTTATGAATCTAGTATAAATTTTGTATTTTATGTCCTTGTAAGTCAAGAAACAAAGACACTATGGCTAAAATGGAACATATGGGTAAAATGCATTTATTTGCTTTTGAAGAAAATATGACAGATACAATGAACATTTGAATGGCCTTTTTAAGCCACTCATTTTAGTATATATATAAAATATATATTGAAAAGCAAAAATAATCATTGATGAAAGACTTATGCAAAAAAATAACAGGTGAGCGATTTAAGTTCTGGAGAGCCTTTTGTTTTGCTTTTGTTGCGAATTGACCCCAAATTTTATTTACCCCCCCCCCCCCCCCCCCCCTTTTTAAAAAGATATGGTCATAATCTCTCTTCAAATGTCCAATTAAGTTTGAAACCATAATAACCCATTCAAATACATCATAAAAGTCTTAAAAAACAAAATGACATACATAATAATGGCTAAAAGTTAATTACCTTCATAAGCATTTTTAACAAAGTAACTTAAAGTCATAAGAAACCTCAAATTAAAAAAAAATATGCATATGTTTTTTTTTATAGCTAAATGGATAGTTTTCATTATACAACTTATGAACATATACTTTTTTCTGAGGAAAATTCTTTAATTTGTCCACATTTAGAAGAAGTTCACTTATTTTTAATTGCTTCCTTCTGTATGCAAAGTGACCTGAGCGTAACCCTCCTCGTAAAAATCCGGTGATTGCAATACGCATGAATCTGTCATTAAAATAAACAATTATCTGATTGTACATGTGAAACACGTGCACAATACCCATGCTTTTTGTTATTTGTTTACTATAAGGTGACAATCGGTAAACTACGACTTCAAAACACGGCATTTAAGGAGGTAGACCTAGGTTAAGGGAAATAACTCTTAAATCATCAGTACGTTTGTGTCAACTATTTTCAAAAATATATTCTAAGTTTCTAGGTTACATAGATTATTTTCAATCTGTTTCAGGTAAATGCTTAAAATACATTGATGAACTTGACTTTTACAAACGCTTAACTGATTTAAAGAGTTATCTCCCTGAACCAAGGTCTACCACCTTAATGAGCAGCCATATTTGTTAAATCAGACAGAGAGAAAAAAAATTGACGATTAAACGATATATTTGCGTAAAAAATGAGAAATTCGTGCATAGAGGACTAAGTTTATGATATATACATGCATTGGTTCAAGAATTGGATAAACATTATGTTTCACCACTCACTCGTTTCATATGACTGTAACTTCTAAAAAAATAAACCTAAATTGACAGCTAATCACCTAAAGATGTCACACTATATCATTTCTTTATACATAATTTAAAAGCAGTGAAAGGGAGGTAATTCAAACCGGGTTGTGTTTAGAATTACCTCCCTTACACTGCTTTTAAATTATGTTTTGTACTTTTAAGTAATTGTCCATAAACCACGACACCCTTGTTACCCCCCCCCCCCCCTAATTCCTAAACAGTTAGAGCCATAACCCCCAAAGCAAATTCTAACCATCCCTTTGTGGTATAATTTCAGAGAGATCCATACACCATTCCACAGGTTATTGTGTGACTAGATCAATGCCCTTATTCTTAAACTGTTTGGACTATAACCCCAAAAATCGATAACCTTCCTTTTGTGGTCATCAACCTTGTGTTCAAATTTCATAGATTTCTGTTTACTTATACTAAAGTTATAAATGTCTTCAGACGACGATGTGATACCAATATTTTTTTGCGATTGTATAAAAATTGCTGAAGTTTTCATCTCCTTATTTAAGACTGCCTCCACCAAATGTTTTGAAACCTTTCAAAATGCATATTACTACAAAATTCAGATCAAGTCCATATTTGGGAGAATCACTTTTACTGATCTTGAGTTATGTCCCTTTACAAATTTATAACTATAACCTCCAAAATCAATCCCAATCTTCCTTTTGTGGTCAGAAACCTTGTGTTTAAATTTCATAAGATTTCTATTTATTCATACTAAAGTAATTGTGTGAACACCAAATGTCTTTGGACAAAGCTGACAATGACATGATACCAATATATGACCAGAATTTTTTTTTAAGTCGTATAAGAACATGTGTTATGGATGCCTATGAGACAATACTCCATCAGAGACCAAATGATGTATGAGGTTATCAACTTTAGGTCACTGTACAGCCTTCAACATTGAGCAAAACCCATACTACATAGCAAGTAGATGCTAGTATTAGTACAACTAAAACTCACCTGCGAAATCGCGGGCATTTAGAGGTTGGTTGAAAGTATGTAGACTGTTGTAGGGAGAATTTTTGTAAAAGATTTTATGTCTGGAGAAATTCAGAAAAGGTATCAAAATTCATAGGTACTTGGAGACAGGACAATTATTTTAAGCCCTGTCCCTTTTTTCCAAAGACCGTTCATGATTTTTTTGTTTTCTGTTAATTTCCTTTAATTTCGCGTTTCTGTAAACTATGAACGTCATACATATACTATAAATAAAGTGTATTTGATATTAACTATCATTTTCAAGTTAATTCTCCATGTGATCACTGCTATATTATATAGAGAGTCTCTATCAACGCACAAATTATTGTTGTCCCCGAGTACTCTTTTTATGTGCAAGTTTAAAACCGGAAGTCTTGTATGACTTAAAAGTTGGTCAGATGAAGGAAACAATATCTGGACGCCTTTATTTTCATTTTTCTCCCAAAATAACCCAAACTGAATAGTCATACGAATAGATGACAAATGCGACTATGCATGGTACCTAAAGAACACAGAGGCATGATGATTAATTTATTGTGGAAGGAAGAGAAGCAACACACAAAATGAGGTCTTCTCGTTTTCTAATATCTTTCTTGCCTTGGTTCTAGTTTGTCTGTAGCTTAAAGTCCTACCTAAATTTCAAAATACAAATTGGCAATAATAAAATAAGAAATATTGGCAATGAAAACTTTATTATAGAAGTCATCAATTTAAGAATCACCAGTGACAAAAGGTTGTTTTGAATTTAGTACATGCATCATATTGGGTAAAGAACATTGTGCCATCAAAATCTGTGAGAAAAAGAACATTTATTTATGATATTTGCATAACAAATCATTTCAATGACAATCAACCTTTATCTCTTTTTCACATATAAATAAATATATTTATTCCATATTGATAAAACTTTAGTAGGTTTTTCTATATGAATGGGATTTTGAATAAATAAGCATATTCACCTGCGGAAAAAGGATATTCACAGCGCATAACGTCACGTGCTTTTAACTGCACTATTTTGGTAAAAAAACGATTGATGTACAATATTGGTTTTGGTTAATAATTGCCATTACATACATTTCTCTCGGAATATGGAATAAAACAATTACTGTCTTTTGTTTCGGTAAATACGTGGTTTAATTGACTTTTGAAAAACTGATATTCACTTCGGCCGTCGGCCTCAGTGAATATCAGTTTTTCAAAAGTCAATAAAGCTACACATTTACCTCATCAAAAGACAGTACATTTTTGTTGTAATTGTATAATATTATAATTGAGAGGAAAAGTATATATATATATATATAATACATATATACATCAGAAAAGTCAATAAAATGTTTCTTTGGATATTCTTTGCATTGCAATGACTAATCTTAATAATCAGAAAATAAAATGTAAATGTACCAAATTGTTTTCAAATATAACAAAGCAAAACTGAAAAGGAATACAGCCATACATAATGCATTTGAAAGATTATTAAAATTATGAATTGGTAATATCATCACTAATCCTCTGTAGATATGCTCCTTATTTTAGAAAAATCAAAAATATATACATATTTAAACAATACTTTTCATTGCAAAGTTGTGGAATATTCATACCACAGTCTGAGTGTAACAATCGAGAAATATAAGAATTATTGCCAATAAATTAAGAAATATTTTGATACAGTGGAACTACTGTCATTTCAAAATTTCTAATAGTAAATCACAAATGGGTGGGATAAAAATTGAAATGACACTAATGTTATAATTTGTGACAATTAGAATTAAGGTTTAGATTATTTTACCAGAAACATTCTTTTTCTTTTCATTGTTTGCATCAATGAATACAAAACTCCTTCCCAAAACTCTGGTAGTAATCTGCATAGTATGACACCAAAAACACAGAGCGAGAATGGTACACAAATTTGTTTATAATCTATTGAAGTTTTTTACCTCAATACTTTTTAACAACTTAATATAGTGGCAGTGAAACATTGGTAGAATGATACAAAGACTGTGACCAATCTTGACAATGTTAAATAATTAACAAACATAGTTATATTCTGTTTGTATGCTGTATAACAGCCTAGTGTTTCTTCATATTTGAAGTAAACATTTGTGTATCTTGACTTTGTCACATTTTAAGTAGACATATAAAGAGTTTATTTAATGCATGGCGATATCTTTTGTTTCATGGATTAAGAATTTGTGTTTTTCAACAATATTTTGTGCACATAAATATTCAAAGAAACTAGTTTAACAGTTAACACATCAAACAAAGTATTTTTAAAACTTTAGTTTGTTTTTAAACAAGAGTGCACACACTGAAATGTCTTGCCTTCTTTACTAATCATTGATATTATGTTGATAGTCCTAAATATAAAGCTTTATTACAACTGTCACATAAACTTAACATAAACCAAGACAACAGGCTGTCACAACCACAGCAAACTGGATTTATTTACATTTATTTGTGTCCTGCCAATATCACAAAAACCATATCTAATAAACCATAACTAATGAACGGTGTAGGTGAAAATTGTCAATATCACATTTGACCTCAATTTTGTCATCAGTATCAACATATTAAAATTTGAAATGCTTAGGTTGAATGGTTCATGCGTAAATGCAACAACATGAATGGAAACGCCATTTTTCGATTTTTCAAGAACCATAACTCCTGAACGGTAAAAGTCAAAATCGACATTATTGAACTTGACCTCAATTTTGTCATCAGTAACATATTAAAATTTGAAAAGCTTCGGTTGAACAGTTCATGCGTAAATGCACGGACACGACTGGAATAGTCATGTTTCAATCTTTCAAGAACCATAACTCCTGAACGGTAAAGGTCAAAATCGTCATTATTGAACTTGACCTCCATTTTGTCATCAGTAACAACATATTAAAATTTGGGAAGCTTTGGTTGAACAGTTCATGCGTAAATGCACGGACACAACTGGAAATGCCATTTTTCAATCTTCCAAGAACCATAACTTCTGAACGGTAAAAGTCAAAATCGTCATTATTGAACTTGACCTTCATTTTGTTGTCAGTAACAACATATTAAAATTTAAAAAGCTTTGGTTGAACGGTTCATGAGTAAATGCACGGACAACATTTGGTTGCCACCCGACTGACCGCCCGCCCGCCGTACATCCCAAAATCAATAACCGACATTTTTGTCACAAAAATCTGGTAAAAAACTAAACATTGACCTTTGAACCATAAAGATGATGTCAAGGTCAGATGAACCATGCCAGGCAGGTATGTACAGCTAACAATTCTTCCATACAACAAATTTAGCTGACCTTTTGCTTAAAGTTTAAGAAAAACAGACCAAAACACAACCAGGTGCACCACAGGGCGCAGCTTTATACAACCTCAGAAGTCCAACCCTGAACAGTTTGGGCAAGTATGGACACAACATTCAAGCTTGATACAGCTCTGAATTTGGATTGTGATCAAATTTTTGACATAATATGAGTTTCTGACACAAAACAAATGTTAAGATCTTACAAATCTATTTCGCAATTTTGTGTGATTTAAGATTTCTTCTTTTAACTTTAAAAAAATTTGGAATTTGAGAAATTTGAAGAAAAAAAAATACTTTAGTAGTATTGAACCTTCTTGTAAAATTTTATAGAGATCCATTCACTTAAACACAAGTTATTGTCTGTAAACTAGAAAAATGCTTCTTTTTGGCCCCTTCTTCCTACATATTCATAAAATTAAGCCAAACTAAATCCCAGCCTTCCCTGTGTTATATGGAAACTTGCAGTACAATGTCAGAGAGATCCATACAGTTACACACAAGTTATTGTCTTGAAACTAGAAAAATGCTTGTTTTTGGCCCCTTTTAGGCCCTTAATTCCTAAACTGTTTGCCCAATAAGCCTTTAAAATAACCTTCTACTTATGGTATTAAACATTGTGGTACAATTTCAGAACAATTGAAATACAAATACACAACTTTTTGTCCTGAAACTAGATAAATGCTGTTTTTGGTCCCTTTTGGGCCCCTAATTCCTAAACCTTTGGGACCATATCCCCCATAATCAATCCCAAGCTTCCTATTGTGGTTATAAACATTGTATTAAAATTTTATTGATTTCTTTTTACCTATTCAAAAGTTATTATCCAGAAACAACCCACCTTTGGACGACGACGTGATACCAATATACGACCAAACATTTTTTATAATTTTTGCGGTCGTATAAAAACTTAACACTGAGCAATGAACCGTGAAAATGAGGTCAAGGTCAAATAAAACCTGTGTGACTGACATATAGATCATAAAATATTTCCATGCACCAAATACTGTAAACCAACTTATTTTTCGCGGATACTTTATTTCGCGTTTAGCCCTTTCTAGTCCATTTCACGACTCTCAAATTTACTTATTTATAATCAAAGTTTTACATATTGGCGACGATTTATACTCGCGATATTTTTCTTCTCGTGAAAGTCGCGAAAATAAATCGCTCGCAAAACTAAGTTGGTTTACAGTATAGTTGACCTATTGCATATAGTATTTGAAAAAAAAGACTAAAACTCAAAAACTTAAGTTTGACCACTGAACCATGAAAATGAGGTCAAGGTCAGATGACACCTGCTAGCTAGTCATGTACACCTTACAATCATGCATACAGTATAAGAAAAACAGACTAAAACACAAAAACTTAACTGGTCAGATGAACACCTTACAGTGCTTCCATACACCGAATATACTAGATCTATTGCTTATAGTATCTGAGATATGGACTTGACAACCAAAACTTAACCTTGTTCACTGATCCATGAAGTGAGGTCGAGGTCACTGTCAAATGAAAATTATCAGATGGGCATGAGGACCTAACAAGGTACGCACATACCAAATATAGTTATCCTATTACTTATAATAAGAGAGAATTTAACATTACAAAAAATTTTAACTTTTTTTTCAAGTAGTCACTGAACCATGAAAATGAGGTCAAGGACATTGGACATGTGACTGATAGAAACTTCGTAACATGAGGCATCCATAAACAAAGTATGAAGCATCCAGGTCTTCCACCTTCTAAAATATAAAGCTTTTAAGAAGTTAGCTAAAATTGCCGCCGCAGCCACCGGATCACTATCGCTATGTCCAGATTTCGACAAGAATTGAAGCATTAAGTATCAAAATTTCAAATGTTCACTTACTAAACCTTTTCCTAGTACTGATTGTTGTTGTTGCGATACTTGACCCAAACAGGAAGTTGTCTTAATGTTTTTTTCAGGAATGGACTTTAAAGCGATATGGTGTATTTAATAGCAATTGATTCAAGTTTGCTTTATTTAAGAATTCTAAGTGAAGCAAATGCTTCTTATATCACTTTTTCAATGATAAAAATCTGAGTAGATATGAACATATATCTATATTTCCCAATGAAAACTAAAGTGAAAGAAATAAAAACACAGACATTTGTGACTTATTATAACACTTCCCTCAAGTTCAAATGGTTCATTTATATACATAAGATTTAGATACAAAGTTCTATTGATATGACATTATGGAGGTGAGGGTATACGATCTGGTGGTTTATAGTCCATTATAACTCGGTTAGCTTGACGTAAATACTGCTGTTGTTTGTAGTAAATCTTTAGTACACCTTTGATTGCTATGAATCCAATACCACCCTGAAGAAGAAAAAAACAACATTTTCACACATATTTTACTCATGCATCGAGACTGCTAATGAATAACATTTTTAGTTTGTTTTTTTCTTCGTTCGTTTTTATAAGGCCGAAAAAAAAAATAGGTGTGTTTCCTGTTGCATGCCCCAAAAAATTAGGGTCGGTAGGTAGGAAAAGACTGTCAGAAGTAAATGCCAAAACACTTTGACTGATGGCCATAGCAGAAGCCATGCCGGTTACAATGTACCAAATAAAATTACATGGGCGCAGCCATTTTATGAAGGGAACATGACATAGAGATAAAAATAGATGGCTCTCTGTGATTGGTTGTTATATCTTTTATATATTTTTCTTCTGGAAAGTATTATGAATGAAGTTTCATGCAAGCACAAATTTGTCCTTAAATGTATAGTATGAAGGGCCGGAAATATTTTTTTTATGTTGCTCAAAGTTAGGGAAATTTTTCTGCGAAATCGTCAGGTATCGTGAAAAACCCTAAAATTCACCAAGAAAAGCCATGGGACCATATATATTTGAGTGCGGTAAAACCGCAAATAGATATCGAGCTTCAATTAGACAACAGCAGTTTTTCCATAATTAGTTTATTAAAAGCGCCTTTTAAGGAGATAATTGCTAAAAATAGCATTGCCGGCAATGGGGCCACCATTTAGTACTTTATATCCTGCCGTTGTTTGACTTCAATCTGTATCACACAAATGCTTACTGTATTAAAATTTTATTTGAAATCAAACGTTTAAAAGATGCCATTCAAAGGCTATACTAAACAAAAACCGTTTCCGGGAAAAAAAAGTTAGGGTCGGCGCCAAAAAATTAGGGTCGGTCGGGCGACCGGAAACACACCTATTTTTTTTTTTGGCCTAAGGTTACTCACTGGCAAATGGTACTTTTTGGAAGTGTTAAAGCACTGTTTCATGAGTGATACAAGCAGATCATTAAATGACAAATAGGTGACAGATGTCCGTTTCAGACTTTGAACTCTATTTTCTTTTATGTAGCATAGCTGATGGACTGTATATCACTTTTAGTAGTTGTCTTAATTTTTTTCTGTCAAAAATCTAAGTATATGTCTACTCAAGCCTGTGCAATATCTATGTACAAAACAACTCATTTAACTGATTTGTGCTTGGTTCATTCAAATGTGTAATTGTATCTCTAGATCAAACCTGATAATGTAAGATAAAAACATAATATTCTAAGGGTAAAAAGATTTTTTTCAAAAAGACCTAAGCACAGTGATACTGATGGTGTGAAATATGAAAATAAAGGAAAATAAGACACAGCAAACTCATTTTATCACTAATTAGACAGGAACCATTGCTTTCAATGGACAGACAAATTAAGTGAGGTCTTCAGTATTCGACCATACTTAAGATTTGAATAAAATTTTGTATGCATAAAGGATTTATAAAACTACTTCTGAATATTGAAAAAATTATATTAAGAGACGAATATTTAAATCTAATTAATGGTCTCAAGGGGCATTCACATTTGACATGACAATTATAACACCAATAATTTGTGATTAAAACAATTAAATTACAAACATTAAAATCTAGATGATATATATGAAGCATTAATATTTCAACATTGTGACACTCTTTCTGTGAAAAATTGCACTTTTTCATGTTTTGTTTGTATATATACTAAAACTTAGCAATTCAAACAAAAATTGAATCCCATGACACTCACATTTTGTGATATTGAAATGAAAAAAATCATTGCAATAGCATATCATATTTTAAAATAAAATTCTGTGAATTTTTTTTATTTTCTGTTGCTTTTTTGTGCATTCTATACATTTATACACACATTTTATTTGTTGTATAAAATTCTTAATGCTGCTTGTATCTATTTTGGTTTAATTAAATTGCAGCTGAAAAATTTCTTAATGCATACAAAATTTCATAAAAATACAAAATACTGCCCGTTGATATAAACAATGCCCTCCCGAAATATATTCCATTATTTATCAAGACCTACCAACAGAGTTCTTTGAAAGTTAGATCTGACAGTTCCAAACATGACTTTGCCTGCAATAGTAGCAATAGTTGGCATGATCAGAGCACCACACATCACTCGAAGAACAGAAATAGGGTCAGATAAAGGAGCTGTTTCTGCAGGTATTCTGGAATTTCTAAACGCTGAAATATAAAAATATCTATAATCAATGCAATTGGATGTTCTTATGTATAATAAGACATTTATTAATAACAAATAAGAAATGCAGATTTTTTTTAAAATGTTAAAATAGCCAAATAAAGTATGAAGTTAAAGAGCATTGAGGACCAAAAGGTGTGTGTTGTAATCTTATTATAATGACTAAAACTATGTGATTATTTTCCTTCAATTCACATGATTTTGCTTTTCTCCTGAGTAATCCTTATAAAATATGCCATCTTTTACAATCTATAGCTTGAACACAAGATTAAGTGACTTATGATTTATATAAATATCATATTTTTGGAACTTCAATTCTGAATAGTATGAACAAATTTAGTAAATTTTTTTTACATCCCCACACTTTCTTAAACCGAATAAAAGAATCTTGTTTAATACTACATTTGTTCTAATAAAAATTTCAAATTCTGTCTATGACTTTTCTGCATGGAATCTTATAATGAATCCAGAGCTTTGCAAAATTTCATGATATATGCATGAGTTATCTCTCTTTGAACCATATTAATACTCTTATCTTGAGGCTTATATTTTAAGAGTATTTCAGGAATCTTTTAAATCAAGCTGGAAGATTTTAAAGCTGGAGCAGATGTTTGTTCAGGTCTGTTCCAGCTGTTTAAATCTTCTCAGAAACAAATATCTATAAATAATTGTAAATAGACAAAGAAACATAAAACAATGGTATATTAAATATCCTCAAGAACACAAATTTCTTTTTTAAGACCTTCAGAGTACAATGCTTCTAGGAATCATTGCCTAGTACTATTTATCACGTTTATATTGCAACTACATACCAAACAGTAATGGTTTATGATAAATCATTACTGTAACACTCAAATGTACCTATGATTACTAAAGAATTAACATAAAAGTGATTGGTTCATTATACAAACATATCATCCATGCTTTAAGAAATTTTTCTTATCCCTACAACTAACAACATCATTCATTCTCCTTAATTTATTTTCATAAAAGAATGCATCAAATGCTAAATTTTTCCTTTGCAAAAAACAAACAAAAAGCATAATACCAATGTCCTTTCTAATGGCATATGGCCAGCAGACATGGTCTGAAGGAGTTACATGTTAACTATATTTGATCAGCAATTTGCCTTAATCTACTGGTACATATTAACTGAGCCAGTGATGTGTGATGCATAGTATAATGTTATATAATATCCAACCCTCCATTGTTTTGTACTGACCCAGTCCTGTAATGATCAATACCATTTGAAAGTAATTACAGGGTAATTATATCTAGATAACCGTCAAATAGTTATCATCAAATAATTACAAACTCAACTCTGATTGTTATAAGACCATTAATTTCATATCAACCAAATCAATTCATGAATCTAAAATCTAATTTTAAATGAAAAAGGTATTGTCTTGTGAAAGTTATATAAAGTTCTATTATGACAAGTCAGAATTTAACAAATAGTTCACTCTACCCAAAGTCGATGATACTTTGCACGTTGTTTTTGTTTACTTTTTCCACAAAATTTATCAACAATACATCTTCTGTACATTCAAAGGTTAAAAAAAAACACTAGAAATCCAAGCATGTTAATAAGAGGACAAAAAATATACATTACTTTGCCAATTCATAAAACACATTAAAAAGATAATCTTTATAAACTGGGCCAGTGCACTTAACTTATCAATTAGCCATTTCATTTTCCCCCTGCTACCTAAATATTGCATTGTAGCAAACTGTTATTGAACTTGGTCTTAAAATGAAAAGTTGATTATGCATCTAGAGGCAAAGCATTGTACTAAACTTTCATCAGTGTAGATTTCATATCAAAGTGAACAATTTCTGTTTTTATTCGTTTAATAATGCAGAAAATGATTGTATTTCAAGTAGTTTTATATGACAAGTTGTTGAACAATCGACAAATTAAGTAATTCTTCAAACGGCAATGGACCAAGATGCAATACAAAACTCGATACTGACATCAATTTATATGGAAATGACTTACAGGGAAAAAATTTATAATATTGATAATAAGGTTAATAACAATAGTTGCAAACAATTGAAGCTTTGATTATATTCATTGGCAATACAAATCTATAAAGGGTATAAGGTAATTAAACTGTTGGATACTTTCATCACAAAATGTTTCTGTTCAAAATAACTTAACAACAATATATGCATACTCTGCATATACAATTTCCTGTTGTCTGAGTTCTCAACAAATTTCCTGTTATTCAATTGTGTGATTTGAACATTTGTTTTAATCAAAATGATAAATAAGCAAATACATGTAATTTTTTTGAATTTCCAAACATGCTTGGTTTGCATGTAAAATATTTGTTAAATTGAGCTCAATGCCTCTGAATTAGAATGCTTATCATAAAGATTGCTATTAAGTACAAACTGACCATTATTGATATTTTCTACTGTTTTCTCTGTTTTATTCAATAACAAAATATTAATTTTTTTTGTCATCTTTAAAAAAAAATATACCGTATTCAAAAATAAATCACCAGACTTTATAATTTAAGTGTCAATGCTAGACCATTTAATACATAAAACAAAATAATTTGCATTTATTATTAATAATCCTATTTGTTACATCAATAAAGACAGATCTAATGCTATAAAATCAAGCCAAGAGAATAAGATATTCCTAGGCGACAGTCTGTCAGTAAGTAAAGGCTAGGCTACTCTTCTAAGAAAATACACAAAGGAATCATGAAGTGAAAGTTTGATGTTTTGTCATTTTTTACTTTATAGAGTAAAGCAACAGTGGTTTAGCAAGTCCATAGTTCAGCCTAATTTCCCCTGTGAAAATGACTTGTACGCTGAACCACTGTATAGATAATCAATAAAACTCTGTTTAAATATCGTTAACAATTGCCTCGTATTGCACTCTGATGCTAAATATTGACGTTACATCAATATCCTATTTACAATAGAACAATTATCTCATATTTGATAGATTCTGTCTATTTGGAGAAGACCTCGACTCTAACCAATAATAGCTTATCTTCAGTAAATGCTTCCTAGTGAAAACAAAGGGACTTAATCCATAAAGCTTCAGAATGTTTGATTGCTTTTATCATAAACTGAAGATCTGCGAGTGGGTGTTGATGAATGGTTAAAATATTAATCTGCGTTAATATGACATTTCTGACGCCAAATAAAATCAGCCGTTTCAAGCAGTTATACAAAAATTAAAAGCATCCCTCCTTACTATCACGATATAGTGGTTAACAATCCAAAACATTTTGTATGGTGAAGAATTGTTGACAAACGAAATTATAATCTATACATTAATATTTAATTTAAAAAAAAAATTCTTTGAAAGCTTGCCTTTGATCAAATCTGGGTGTAAGTGAGAGCCTCCCCTTTTACCTAATAGCTTTGATTCATATTTTCATTCAACTTAACTTTAATGTTAATGTATTCGTGCAATAAAGGCATTAAAATATCAACAAAGTGTTCTTTGATATAGCATTATTTACTATTGAATCAATGTACCAGTAGTAGCTTTTTTGTCATCTGCAATACCAATATTTTTTAATAAAGTGCTTTTAAACAGAATAATTTGACTAAGGTTAGAATAGGAGGTTAGGGTGTTAAAAAAAAAAAGGTTAACCCCATCATATGATGATTTTGTGGAATAACCTTGATGGTTGTCTCTATTATGTTAAGAATTGCTGTCAGTTGTTTTCTCTATTAATTTTTGTCATAGCTGAGGGTGTGGATGGACTTTACCAGTGGCGGATCCAGAAATTTTCATAAGTGGGGGCCCACTGACAGCCTAAGAGGGGGCCTGCTCCAGTCATGCTTCTGTGATTCCCTATATAATCAACCAAATTTTTCCCTGAAAAGGGGGGGGGGGGGGCAGTTAGCATCTATTTATTTGACCGAGATCACCAAACGAAACGAATAAATAAACATTAGACATCAAAATTGAGATGGTTTTCAACAGAATTAACCATAAGAATGTGTGTATGCCACTTAAATCAAATTCTGCAATAACATCTTCCCTGGAACTATTGTTCTGATATACAAGGTAGTTGTGGCCTGGTGGGTGTAGTAAACAAATTATGTTAACATTAAAAACACTTGTTACCAAATGTTTTCAAATACAATGCTGCCAATCTAATGCAAGTCAAATAATTCCCTTGTAACTAATGACATTTGAAAATTTAACTGCAAATTTTTTTTTTTTCAATTTATTTGAAACAGAACAAGGAACTAGAACTACATTAAAGTACTGTAATCCTCCAAGTCTGATGAGGAAATATATAGTAATAACAATTTAAGGACCTTCACTTGACATGCCAAGCAACAATTCATTCTTTCTACACCAGGATTCAGTTACAGTTAATAATTCAAGTCAATCATTTCAGTTCTAATTTACTGATCATTTTTACACTGTAATCAAATGAATTTATATCAAGTGTTACAGTTAAATGTATCTGGCCCTTGGTTTTTGTCTGAATCTGAAGAATTGTATAATGTGACAAAATTCAACTAAGTTTAATGACAGATCTCAAATTTATTACTTTTTCTCAGTATTTTGAAAATAAAATATGAATACCTTTTCTTTATAGCTGTTCTTCATCTCGAGAAACCCTGCCACATATACAATTTTGTAAATGTGCTTGTCCCATAATAACAATAATATTTTGTCTGTGTGGAATTTATGCTATTTCCCGAATCCTGACACTTGTTGAAGACTGAATGGTGCTCACTTAATATCTTATTTTGAGGTAAACTTGTGTTGGGGAGTTACGGTCTCATTGAATTTACCCACATCTCCAATTCCTATTTAGTATAATTTAATCAGAAATTCCAATCATTTGTAAATAGTGCTATGGAGTGAATATATTAAAAGATGATTTACAGCATACACAATACCAGTCTGGCTAGGTGTTCACGAAGACTTCAATACTATTTCATTTTTCATTTCAAAAATGTAAGGTGTTGAGAAAAAAGTTGTTCTGATGTAACTAATGTAAAAGTATGGTCCAGTTACCTGAATCAAGCTGTTTCACCTGTACTGTATTGATTTTTGTAATTGGCTCTTGTTAAAATTTAATACAACCCAACAATTGAAAGAGAATGGTTAAAGCTGTGGTATATCAACATCTGGTAAAGGAAGATAATCTGAAGCCATTGTATAGACA
Organism: Mytilus galloprovincialis; assembly: GCF_965363235.1. Classification (NCBI taxonomy): domain Eukaryota; kingdom Metazoa; phylum Mollusca; class Bivalvia; order Mytilida; family Mytilidae; genus Mytilus; species Mytilus galloprovincialis. The sequence goes on from NC_134841.1 coordinate 56,815,853, forward strand.
TTTGTCTTTTGTTAAAGACTGTTCACTTCTTTTATGTGAAATAGAAATTCATTTTTTTAAAAGCCAAATGTTGCTTCATCTTTCATGTTTTTGGAGTGGTTCAGCTCACAAAAACTGAGCAAATTCAATACACTAGCCGTAATACTAAACGTTCTAAAACATATATAGAGCTTTGTTAAGGGCATTTTTGACAAAACTTGAATGGTGTACCCGTCCAAAATCAACCCATCCTTTTTAAAAGGTATATATGAAATAAACCATTAGTTATAAAAAGAAATTTAAAAAAATACACACAGCCTTGGATTAAAACCGTTTTCTAGAAGTAAAATTAAAAACATTCTCTAGAGGTAAACAAACCTCACAGTTAATTCTGTTATTCATAATAAAGCTTTGACATTTGGATTGGGGTAATCATACACTTAAATGGATAGTGTCTAGTAGTAAAGAACTCAGTCAACAGGACATATTGTTAACCTAATCACAATTAATTATCAGATAATCAACTCTAGAGAGACCTGTAGCAATTGTTCTCCATACACCATAGAAATTCATCAATATTGTTTAATACCATCCCAGAATCGTAAAAAAATATGTAAAAAGTCCCTATAAGTATCAATAGCGTTAAATATTCATTCCCGACTTTCAATTCCTTTGTCAAGCAATTGATCAACAAGGAGGAAAATCCTACTAACAGCTATTACTAGTGACATTATATATAAACTGCCGTTTATGTCATAGATGTAAACAATGAAGCATGTTTAAAGTTAGTTACAGATTTGATTATATCACAGACCATGAATGGTTAATCTAAAAGAATCTTATTGATTCTTGTGAAAACAATAAAACAGTTTTCCTTGAAAAGTGAACATGTTGTATACTGTTAGAGGCTGGTCTAGTAATCGAGAAAAAAAGGGAGAATTCTTGGTTGACCTTATAGAACTAAGTTGTGAACCTATACCAGTTCTAAATCATGAACTTCATCAGTTGTTTAATATCCCATCTTGTTGTTGTTGGTGTTTTTTTTTACATTTGAACTATCCTTTTGACATTTCTATTGAAAGAAGATATCTTATAAGTTTAATAGACTTGTTGTTAGAGTTTTTTGTATTGTTATTTTGGTGACAGAAAAACTAATTTGCAGCTAAACATATGGAGTTGTCTCATTGTCAAGCAATCCATATCTCTTTATTTTAATATATAAACACTGGAATATAACTTGTGTCTATCTTATGCATGTACTGTAAATTCAGAAATATCTAAATTTTGTCAATAATGTGAGAGAGTTGTTATGATTATTACATTATTTAAGTTGTTTCTGTACGACAGATGAAAGTACAGTGGTTGATTTTAAGAGTTAGCTGTCAGTAACATTAATAAAGTATTATAAAGTAGGTTTTTGTTATCTATCAGGTGCGTAGCAACCCATAAGCAAAAACGCAGTTGCATACACATCGAAAATTTCACAAAAATAAAAATATGGTAAATCTAGTAAGACTATAACCATGATAACTAAAGTAATGAAGTTAATAAAAAAAAAATATATACAAATATGTTAATGATCTGACGCTTTGTAGCTATATTCTTCTGAAAACTAGTCTTCCCTTTTCATTTACGAAACCAGCATTGTGATTCTGTTGCTGATGCAAACAATTTAAAATGGCTGAGTCCTCCGGGTGTCAAAACACCATTGTCATGTCTTTTATGCCTCCCTACCCTGACATGCATCTTTTCTGAAGATTTCAAAATAACTGATGAAATAAAATATGACATTCTTAAGAGACCATGGACATCAACTCATTTTTATGAAACTGAAAATGTACAATGTATCTACCTTTCGTCGATCATTTGATAGCAAAGTTGAGCGGCCCCCAGACCCCCTGCCGTATGAATTCCTTCTCTGGCATTGCGTACACATCAAAATTGCCTAGCTGTCTATAGTACCAATTCTATAAGTGCTATTCCTGGGTAAGTTTGTATTGTATGTTTTTGTGTCATTTTCTTCCTCAAACTGGAAGAATATAACTACCGTCATTTGCTTGCTTAAAGCTTGTAAGAGAGTGCTTATGTTGACCCCTGTATGAATGTAGGTTAAAAATAGAAGTCCTGTAAAATATATTTTCTATAGTCCTCAAATAGAAGTCCTGTAAAATATATTTTCTATAGTCCTCAAATAGTTGTCCTGTATAATATATCTACATTCGACCTAAAATAGAAGTCCTGTAAACTATATCTTAATCTGACATGTTTTACAAAACAGCACTATCTATTAAAGAGTTTGGTCCTATTTGGTAGACTAGCTGTGATAGGAAAAAATTCAAATTACTTTCAAATAATGAAACTATCCTTTATCAGCATCTAGCTGTATAGTTCTACAACACATACATTTCCATTTCAGCAAGTCTGTGTGATTCCTAATTCAAATCTAATAATGTTGTTGAAATTTCACTTTAAATCTTCACAACAGTGATTTACTACCCACTTAATTGCAGAAAACATGCTAAAATCACTAATGCAATAAAGTGAGAAAAAAAAATCAAAGGTTTTATATTAATTACATGCTTTCAATTTACAATGATACCTGGATAACAAACAGCATATTATTCAGGGATGATTCCAGGTGTTTTCAAATGGGTCCCTTGAATATCAAATTGGGAATTTTTATTCTAATTGGGAATATTTTAAGCATAAAATCTAAGACAAAAATAACATTATTATCCTGTTAAAACGGAAAATGTATATTATTAAGTTTAACTTGTACACTGATGTTCATGTAAGTTGTAACATTTTGAATAATTCTGGATGGGCTACTGTTATTACATGAATATCATTGAACATAATGCACAAGTCTATCATCTTAGCTATACTTACCTAGGCCTATTACAAAAACATATTTCAGCTAACATAAACCAGGTGCTCCGCAGGGCGCAGCTTTATACGACCGCAGAGGTCGAACCCTGAATAGTTGGGGCAAGTATGGACAAAACATTCAAGCGTGATACAGCTCTGAATTTGGATTGTGATCAAATTTTTGACATTACATGGGTTTTTTTACACAAAACAAATGTCAAGATTTTACAAATCAATCAAAGATTTCTTCTTCAAACTTTTTTAAATCTAAAATTAAATAGTTGACACAGCATAGGTTTCTGACACAGAATGAATGTGGTCTAATGAACTTAAAAGTTTTTTTTTTGCCTTTGAGCAATTCACTATGCTGTTGAATATTAATCCTCTCAAAAAAATGTTTGAAGAAATTTTCTTTTTATTTATGAAATCTGAAATGAGAAAAATTTAACCCCCCCCCCCCTTTTTTTTCACATCCCCGTTTCCCTTTTTCCAAAACTGATATCAATTTAAATTTCTAATGGAGTTTGCAACAATAACTACTCTTTTAAATACATCATAAAATATTAAAATGTAAAATAAAGTGCTTGTTATCACTGAATGGTAAAGATTGGTTGGTAGTAAAAGTGAATATACATTGTTTATTGTATAAAACAATAAAACCAGATGCTCCGCAGGGCGTAGCTTTATACGACCGCAGAGGTTGAACCCTGAACGGTTGGGGCAAGTATGGACACAACATTCAAGCTGGATTCAGCTCTAAATTTGGATTGTGATTAAATAGTTGACACAGCATAGGTTTCTGACACAGAATGAATGTGTTCTAATGAACTTAAAATTTTTGTTTTCTCTTAGAGCAATTCACTATGCTGTTGAATATTAATCCTCTCAAAAAAATGTTTGAAGAAATTTTCTTTTTTATTTATGAAATTTCAAATGAGAAAAATTGAACCCAATTTTTTTAATCACATCCCCCTTTCCCTTATTCCAAAACTAATCTCAATTAAAATTTCTAATGGAGTTTGCAACAATAACTACTCATTTAAATACATCATAAAATATTAAGATGTAAAAAAAACTGCTTGTTATCACTGAATGGTAAAGATTGTTTTAATTTATCAGTTGGTAGTAAAAAGTGAATATACATTGTATATTGTATATAACAAAGATTTAAGTTGATTCTGGACAAAGAAAGATAACTCCAATTAAAAAAAAATCTTGCTATTGCACAATATTTTGCAATTAGATATTTCTTGCTTACTATTCTGGACAAAGAAAGATAACTCTAATTAAAAAAAAATTTGCTATTTCACAATATTGTGCAATTAGATATTTCTTGCCATTGCGCAATACTGTGCAATTGAAAAGACTTGCTATTGCACAATACTTATTATAATAATTTTAGATCCTGATTTGGACCAACTTGAAAACTGGGCCCATAATAAAAAATCTAAGTACATTTTTGGATTCAGCATATCAAAGAACCCCAAGATTTCAATTTTTGTTAAAATCAGACTAAGTTTAATTTTGGACCCTTTGGACTTTAGTGTAGACCAATTTGAAAACAGGACCAAAAATGAAGAATCTACATACACAGTTAGATTTGGTATATCAAAGAACCCCATTTATTCAATTTTTGATGAAATCAAACAAAGTTTAATTTTGGACCCCGATTTGGACCAACTTGAAAACTGGGCCAATAATCAAGAGTCTAAGTACATTTTTAGATTCAGCATATCAAAGAACCTAACTGATTCATTTTTTGTCAAAATCAAACTAAGTTTAATTTTGGACCCTTTGGACCTTAATGTAGACCAATTTGAAAACGGGACCAAAAGTTAAGAATCTACATACACAGTCATGACAGTTAGATTCGGCATATCAAAGAACCCCAATTATTCAATTTTGATGAAATCAAACAAAGTTTAATTTTGGACCCTTTGGGCCCCTTATTCTGTTGGGACCAAAACTCCCAAAATCAATACCAACCTTCCTTTTATGGTCATAAACCTTGTGTTTAAATTTCATAGATTTCTATTTACTTATACTAACGTTATGGTGCAAAAACCAAGAAAAATGCTTATTTGGGTCCCTTTTTGGCCCCTTATTCCTAAACTGTTGGGACCTAAACTCCCAAAATCAATACCAACCTTCCTTTTGTAGTCATTAACATTGTGTTTAAATTTCATTGATTTCTATTAACTTAAACTAAAGTTATTGTGCGAAAACCAAGAATAATGCTTATTTGGGCCCTTTTTTGGCCCCTAATTCCTAAACTGTTGAAACCAAAACTCCCAAAATCAATCCCAACCATTCTTTTGTGGTCATAAACCTTGTGTCAAAATTTCATAGATTTCTATTAACTTAAACTAAAGTTATAGTGCGAAAACCAAGAAAATGCTTATTTGGGCCCTTTTTGGCCCCTAATTCCTAAAATGTTGGGACCAAAACTCCCAAAATCAATACCAACCTTCCTTTTGTGGTCATAAACATTGTGTTAAAATTTCATAGATTTCCATTCACTTTTACTAAAGTTAGAGTGCGAAAACTAAAAGTATTCGGACGACGACGACGACGCAGACGACGACGCCAACGTGATAGCACTATACGACGAAAATTTTTTCAAATTTTGCGGTCGTATAAAAAACTTCATCAGCAACATTTAATATTGGTAAATTTCCAATGAAGTTATTTACATGAAGTTATTGGCAAATAAAAATAGAAAATGACATCATAGTCATGTCTGGCAAATGTCCAACATACATTATCTAAAAACATTTTAGATAAGATAAGGAAAAAAAGCTTCATCAGCAACATTTTATATTGGCAAATTTCCAATGAAGTTATTTACATAAAGTTATTGGCAAATAAAAATAGAAAATGACATCATAGTCATGTCTGGCAAATTTCCAACATATATTATCAACTACTATTCTATACAAAGAAAGATAACTCCAATTGAAAATTAATTGCTATTGCACAATATTGTGCAATTAGATATTTCTTGCTATTGTGCAATACTGTGCAATTGAAAATTTCTTGCTATTGCACAAATAATCAAAAATCAAAGTACATGTTTAGATAAAGCATATCAAAGAAGCCCAAGAATTTAATTTTTGTTAAAATCAAACTTAGTTTAATTTTGGACCCTTTGGACCTTAATGTAGACCAATTTGAAAACTGGACCAAATTTAAGAATCTACATACACAGTTAAATTTGGCATATCAAAGAACCCATTTATTCAATTTTTGATGAAATCAAACAGAGTTTAATTTTGGACCCCCATTTGGACCAACTTGAAAACTAGGCCAATAATTAAAAATCTAAGTACATTTTTAAATTCAGCATATATAAGAACCCCAAGGATTCAATTTTTGTCAAAATCAAACTAAGTTTAATTTTAGACCCTTTGGACCTTAATGTAGACCAATTTGAAAACGGGACCAAAAATTAAGAATCTACATACACAGTTAGATTCGGCATATCAAAGAACCCCAATTATTCAATTTTTGATGAAATCAAACAAAGTTCAATTTTGGACCCTTTGGGCCCCTTATTCCTAAACTGTTGGGACCAAACCTCCCAAAATCAAACCCAACCTTCTGTTTATGGTCATTAACCTTGTGTTTAAATTTCATAGATTTCTATTTACTTATACTAAAGTTATGGTGCAAAAACCAAAAATAATGCTTATTTGTGCCCCTTTTTGGCCCCTAATTCATAAACTGTTGTGACCTCAACTCCAAAAATCAATCCCAACCTTCCTTTTGTGGTCATAAACCTTGTGTTTAAATTTCATTGATTTCTATTTACTTATACTAAAGTTATTGTGCGAAAACCAAGAATAATGCTTATTTGGGCCCTTTTTTGGCCCTTAATTCCTAAACTGTTGGAACCAAAACTCCCAAAATCAATCCCAACCGTCCTTTTGTGGTCATAAACCTTGTGTCAAAATTTCATCGATTTCTATTCACTTAAACTAAAGTTATAGTGCGAAAACCAAGAAAATGCTTATTTGGGCCCTTTTTGGCCCCTAATTCCTAAAATATTGGGACCAAAACTCCCAAAATCAATCCCAACCTTCCTTTTGTGGTCATAAACCTTGTGTTAAAATTTCATTGATTTCTATTCACTTTTACTAAAGTTAGAGTGCGAAAACTAAAAGTATTCGGACGACGACGACGCAGACGCCAACGTGATAGCAATATACGACCAAAAAATTAAAATTTTTGTGGTCGTATAAAAACCACTGAAAAAAAACATTAATCAGGTATTTTTTCAACAGCAGGTCATCTCTATGAATTTACCTTGATTCAAATGGATGTCAAATTGAACTGGTCAATTGTCGAATTCAGAAAACCAATTACAAAAGTTCATATACTTAATTGATAAGATATTTAAAGCCAATATTGAACCAGTGTTCTTTAAAATTATTTGGATCATCTTCTAAACTTTTGAAATAGTTCCATAATGATGACATCGTATTTCATGAATGGTCTATGATCAACATTATTTTCAAAAAACGCTCAAACTTTTGTCTTTTGAGGAAATAATTTCATTTACAAAACAAGTTTTCATCATATCATATGACCGGCTCTGCTGGGCGATCTGCTTTTACGAGATCTGCGCCCATTAAATTTTATCCATCAATTATCGTCTCCTAGGAGACGATATAAAGAATTGAACGATGGACAGTCGGTGCGTGAATCATATCCAGAAATCAACGCCACTTTGCTTATTTGAATATTATACTAAAGAAATCGGATACGGGTCACGGAAATTATATTGAAATGATAGGGAATTTTTAATAAAATGCCTGTTTTAACTTTAATTTAAGTGATAGACAGAATGCCGGGGCAGAAAATAAATATACATTGTACACAACAATATACACAATTCAAACGAAACATAATGACTGTTGTTGCAAAAATACAGATTCCTGAGCTATTTTCAAATTCGAAGCGAGAGGCTTTTAACAATGCAGTATAAAATACAGGCTAAAATGGCTGAAACGTCAAATTTGCAAACTTCGTGATGAAAATTGGCTAACAATGTCATTAGACAAACAGGTTGCCGGGGTGAAATTTGAAACTTGAATGTCCAAAGAATAAGCAAGTCCAAACCTTGTATGTGTAGTCGTTGAACTATAGGTTCCCACGTAATGTTAAAATGACCCTTTTTAAGAAGAATAACCTCACGAAAACATGAAAAATTCACTAAATACGCGTTCATTGTTTTGATTTTGACCGCCTGACAACTTTACGGAAATATCAAAGTGATTGTAAATAAGGACTCTGTGATGGGCAACTTATTATAATATCCGTGTTTTAAAGATTTTAGTGATATCAAGCAAGTCCAGTTCAAACTACTATCACGTGGTACAATTCTCATTTACATATTATGAATATTAATTAGCAAAAGCACTACTAATAAATTTCTGGCTATGTGCTTTTTACTACCTGATTGGAAGATATTACGAGACGTGAATAATCAAAGTTTATTAATTGGTTAGGACAATCCAAACCTAGTAAATGTCCTTCAATCCCGTAGAGTATCGAATTTGTCCTCTCTATTTTAGCAATTAGATTTTGCCTGGTCATTAATCATGCATATTCATGATATTGGCACACAGGTAACTGTTATCTATAAATAGCCGAATCTTCTGGAGTTTCGTAAACAACAACGTTAAACGATATATATTACTTTATAAAGTGTGACCTCACGTATGTGGTAAAATTTGTTGATTGATGCATGTGGCTATTCTAGTAAAGGAATTAATCTACAAAGCGAGAGCACTTTCCATTTTAGTCAGCTAAGAGACGACTAGCCCTTTTTGAAAGGCTAATACTTGTGTTATATCAAAAATTGAATTTGCTCTCTGCCAAGGTCTGCTTTGACACCCATTTTTTATCAACCTGCTTGGCGATCTGCTTTTACAAGATCGAATACTCCCATAACATATTAATCAATTGAATTCGACTGCTAAAATTATTTGCCACATGTTGACATAATCAAATCGTTGTAAATAAAATGCAATCGTAAACAGCATTCTTATCCGGATTTTAAAACGTTTTGACAACAAACTATGAAAAATTTTAGTTGCCTTAATCGGAATCCGGAAATATCGATTTTTATTTTATTTTCCTGAATTGGGAATTCATTTTTATGCCCAAAATTTTTTGGGGCTGCCGGCCTATTTAAGCGGCCCTAAACTATATAGTGGAATCATCCCTGTTATTATCCATTAAAATAGCACATGTCAGTCATTTATTGAAAAAATAGTGGTCAATTTCACATAAAAATTATCAAAATGTCATTTGAAAATAAGTTTAGATTTGTGTTAATTTAATTGACAAATTGATTATTCCAGGGAGAACAACAGTGGTAGGAGTTGATTAAATTACTGTTTAAGAGTCCATATGTCTCAAATCAATAAGATATGTTCTGTTTTTTGTCCTTTTATGATGGGTAGCACTCAATCTAGTTTGTAATAAATCATACATATTCTGATTATTGATGGTTGTGTAATAAAACCCTCTGTTTTCTGTCACTTAGAAACTCTCTTTCATTATAAGGGTAAAATCAAAACTTATGGGAAAAGGGGGGAGAAGTACATGGGAGGAAAATAAATTCTAGCAAGAAAAGGGAACTTGTAAAAAAAATCTTCTTACCAGTATTAACATTTTGTCTCTGATTTTCTAGCTTTGTTTTCAGGGAAAGATGATTATATTGTAAAACACAAGCTATGAGGACTATTGTCATGATCACCAAGATTTCAACATTCAGGCCAGAGCGTTACCAACCATTCAGTTTTGTACATACTGTTGATGTGTTGTTGTGTTAAGAAATCTATCGACTTTTACCATATATTTATCCTTAACAATAACATGTATGTGTATCTATTCTTAGGGCAGCTATTTTTATCTTTTTTTCTACATTAGTTTAGTTAAAAAATTTATCAATTTAAAATGTCACATGTGTTCAGATCTTTTCTTAATTATATAAATGTCTTCTTTGATGCCGTAAAACAGTTTTGTTTTTATTGAATTCTCGTTTGTAGCTAAAATATTTTAGACTGAATTTTCTCAACTGCGTCCCAATTCCCATCACCTTTAATATTCCAATTTAAACAACCTTTTATTTTCAATCAATATAATACCTGTGACAATTGATTTTATTCCGCCTATTTGCATTTATCATCATTATTCAATTAAAATCATCAAAATTGTTGATTAAATGCTTTTCAATAATCAAATTCATGATTCATATCCAAGTGAAAGGATGTGCCATGCTATTAAAAATAATTTTTCCAAAATTTTTAATGAACAAATATTTTCTGTCAGCTTTTTCTTTATAGTTTTAGACAGATTTTCAGAGGATTTTTCTACTGATAAATTAGACCAATTGGCAGTTTTAAACAAACTGAATATTCAGAAATTCTATGAAACTAAAACATTTAATGATGAAAAATGCATAGAACTAATTCTTGCAGACAAGATAAAATAAACCAAAGGTTTTCAATGGATCTTATTGATTCATCCTTGATTAATTTCTCATTTGGCATCTCTCTATATATATTTTTGTATTAGTTTTTCATCAATGCAATCAACATTCCTAATTAGAATTCTCATTAATAAACATCCTTTATCTGTGTATTCACAGCTCTACTTGGCTCAATACTGAACACTTCAGATTGAAAAATTTCACTATAAATTGCCAAAACTTATGAAAAACATACAGACTCTCTTATTTAGCTTTTGCATAAACAAATTTGCACACATTGTTGTGCATAGTGTACCCCCCTTTAAAGACTAACTGACAGGCAAATAGTGCAAAAAAGTCAATGCAGTTTAACAACCTCACATTCAAATTATCAATTAGGGATTAATCAAATATTTTTATTGAAGTCAAAACAACCAATATTGCATTACAAAATGCATAGCTTTAATTCTTTCTGTATATGATTATTATCAGAAATACATTACTATACATTTGTAATCCTAACAAACCAGCAATGGACTTCTGTTTTATATACATTCTGGGAGTAGTTTTAAAATAGGATTTCCAGGAACTCTACAAAGCCTATAGCTATTTTACTATTTTTTTCAAAAAATTTATCATTCTGATTGTATTCAACATGTGCTTACATTGTATAAAGTGAAATCCTAATACATTGTACAAAACCTGATTAATGAAGCCTAAAAATAAGTTTTATCATAAGCATCCTCCATACAATTTTGGGGTAACCATGTCACAAAGTGAAAGTAGGAATGAAGTATTTTTAATTGTTTATGCTACATTATCATTTTTTTAAAATAATACCTTAGACTCCCGTTGCAAGTTTTTCTCAACAGATATTGAACCTGTGGCTTAATTATTTCATGAGATTTAAGGTCATATCTCAAAAGTCTACATCATAATGAACAATGTGTAATAGTAGGGGCCATCTTAAACTCGCAGTGAGGTAAGATTTTTATTTGTTCTGTGTTGAAGGCCTCGTTGTGACATGGAGAACAACAAATAATTTGGGCTGTTTCTTTGCTTTTTGTGTGTTTTTTGCTGTGCATGTACAATGTACTGATTTTGTTATTGATGAATACCGTTTATCATTAAGTTTCAAGTAATAAGTTGATGTGTCCACAATTTCATTGATAACAACCATAAACAAAACTTTAACATGTTTAGTGAAATGCGACACCTGGGTCAAAACCCTAATTTGTCATATATTTTCATAAAGATGTGACCATAAATTCTTGGTTTACTGCCTAAAATTTTTAATTTGATTTGGGATAGATGAATGGTTGGATGGATAGAAAAACTTGAAAACAGAATGCTACCTCCTTTCATTGATGGGCATACATGTACAAATGCTAATAATTATGGCTCACCATCAGGAAACAAGTTAGTATAAAATGGAAGTTTGGCAGAATGTTTTCTCCACAATCGCAGTACATAGTCTTCCCATCGTACCATTTTACACAGAATCATCATTATGGGAATAGTTGGCAATGTAATCAGGAGAAAAAGTGGATCAGCCACCTGCATGACATGTACCCCTTCTTCGCTACCTAACACCTGAAAATGAGAAGTACATATGGAATCAGTCGAAAGTGACACCAGAAAAATTAAAAACAAGAATGTGTCCATAGTACACGGATGCCCCACTCGCACTATCATTTTACATGTTCACTGGACCGTGAAATTGGGGTCAATACATTAAAATTAGAAAGATCATATCATAGTTAACATGTGTACTAAGTTTCAAGTTGATTGGACTTCAACTTCATCAAAAACTACCTTGACCAAAAACTTTAACCTGAGCTTCACACTATCTTTTTCTTTGTTCAGTGGACCATGAAATTGGGGTCAATACTTTAATTTGACATTAAAATTAGAAAGATCATATCATAGGGAACATGTGTACTAAGTTTCAAGTTGATTGGACTTCAACTTCATCAAAAACTACCTCGACCAAAAACTTTAACCTGAAGCGGGACGAACAAACGGCCGAACGGAGGCACAGACCAGAAAACATAATGCCCCTCTACTATCGTAGGTGGGGCATAAAAATAACCCATCATAAATCAGTCTTCCATTTTTGAAGGCCTTTACAAGTAAAGCATGCACCAGTCTCAACATTGTATCTGTCATGTACCTGCACATGTTAATTATATTATACATCATATTTTATCAAACTGAAACCAGATGCTCCGCAGGGCGTAGCTTTATACGACCACAGAGGTTGAACCCTGAACGGTTGGGGCAAGTATGGACACAACATTCAAGCTGGATTCAGCTCTAAATTTGGATTGTGATTAAATAGTTGACACAGCATAGGTTTCTGACACAGAATGAATGTGTTCTAATGAACTTAAAATTTTTGTTTTCTCTTAGAGCAATTCACTATGCTGTTGAATATTAATCCTCTCAAAAAAATGTTTGAAGAAATTTTCTTTTTTATTTATGAAATTTTAAATGAGAAAAATTGAACCCAATTTTTTTAATCACATCCCCCTTTCCCTTATTCCAAAACTAATCTCAATTAAAATTTCTAATGGAGTTTGCAACAATAACTACTCATTTAAATACATCATAAAATATTAAGATGTAAAAAAACTGCTTGTTATCACTGAATGGTAAAGATTATTTTAATTTATCAGTTGGTAGTAAAAAGTGAATATACATTGTATATTGTATATAACAAAGATTTAAGTTGATTCTGGACAAAGAAAGATAACTCCAATTAAATAAAATCTTGCTATTGCACAATATTTTGCAATTAGATATTTCTTGCTTACTATTCTGGACAAAGAAAGATAACTCTAATTAAAAAAAAATTTGCTATTTCACAATATTGTGCAATTAGATATTTCTTGCCATTGCGCAATACTGTGCAATTGAAAAGACTTGCTATTGCACAATACTTAATATATAATAATTTTAGATCCTGATTTGGACCAACTTGAAAACTGGGCCCATAATAAAAAATCTAAGTACATTTTTGGATTCAGCATATCTAAGAACCCCAATATTTCAATTTTTGTTAAAATCAGACTAAGTTTAATTTTGGACCCTTTGGACTTTAGTGTAGACCAATTTGAAAACAGGACCAAAAATGAAGAATCTACATACACAGTTAGATTTGGTATATCAAAGAACCCCATTTATTCAATTTTTGATGAAATCAAACAAAGTTTAATTTTGGACCCCGATTTGGACCAACTTGAAAACTGGGCCAATAATCAAGAATCTAAGTACATTTTTAGATTCAGCATATCAAAGAACCTAACTGATTCATTTTTTGTCAAAATCAAACTAAGTTTAATTTTGGACCCTTTGGACCTTAATGTAGACCAATTTGAAAACGGGACCAAAAGTTAAGAATCTACATACACAGTCATGACAGTTAGATTCGGCATATCAAAGAACCCCAATTATTCAATTTTGATGAAATCAAACAAAGTTTAATTTTGGACCCTTTGGGCCCCTTATTATGTTGGGACCAAAACTCCCAAAATCAATACCAACCTTCCTTTTATGGTCATAAACCTTGTGTTTGAATTTCATAGATTTCTATTTACTTATACTAACGTTATGGTGCGAAAACCAAGAAAAATGCTTATTTGGGTCCCTTTTTGGCCCCTAATTCCTAAACTGTTAAGACCTAAACTCCCAAAATCAATACCAACCTTCCTTTTGTAGTCATTAACATTGTGTTTAAATTTCATTGATTTCTATTTACTTAAACTAAAGTTATTGTGCAAAAACCAAGAATAATGCTTATTTGGGCCCTTTTTTGGCCCCTAATTCCTAAACTGTTAAGACCTAAACTCCCAAAATCAATACCAACCTTCCTTTTGTAGTCATTAACATTGTGTTTAAATTTCATTGATTTCTATTAACTTAAACTAAAGTTATAGTGCGAAAACCAAGAAAATGCTTATTTGGGCCCTTTTTGGCCCCTAATTCCTAAAATGTTGGGACCAAAACTCCCAAAATCAATACCAACCTTCCTTTTGTGGTCATAAACCTTGTGTTAAAATTTCATAGATTTCCATTCACTTTTACTAAAGTTAGAGTGCGAAAACTAAAAGTATTCCGACAACGACGACGACGCAGACGACGACGCCAACGTGATAGCAATATACGACGAAAATTTTTTCAAATTTTGCGGTCGTATAAAAATTCAAAATTACTGTTTATCTTTAATTCATAACATATACATGTATATGTAACACTCAGAAAGGTGTACTTCCCCCCAAACGTGTCCGATACTCCCAAAAGTGTCCACATCGACGTCACTGAACTGCAAAACATGTCTTGTTGTACAAAGGGCGTCAAACAAGGCGTGTCATTTGTATTGTTTAAACGCCTAAACGTGTCCATTTTTTAATAAACACCCAAACTTGTCCTATAATATAAAGGGAACTAAAAGATAAAACACTGATATTCCGTAAAAATAAAACTGTCCTTTTCCGCTCCAAAAAAATATAATTTGATTTTGAGTTACGATTAGTGTAGATTCCTTATAACCTTAAAGTGTAAATTTTTAATAACTGTACAAAATTCATTTAGGCCTAATCCCAAATTCCCGGAATAATTAAGGTACAATCCAAGAGTTCTGGCAAATATTCTTCCGCATCTCATTATATAACTTATCCAAAGTATGTTGTCGTCCTGTCCATGCATGAAATATTTGCCACTGGACATAGTTTCTCTTGTTTGCGTGTATTTAAGTGATGCTCGAAACTAAAAGTTCATAATATAAAACCTTACTACCAGTTTATAATTTTTAGAGCTTTTTTTCCATTTTTTGAGAGAATCAAATAGTTTCTTAGTGAAGTTATAAAAAAAATCAGTCTTTATTTTTAAGTTTAACGAATGTTTATCACGAATAATCGTAAACAAATTTAGACCCGTTCCTAAATCCCCGGTATGATAATAAAACTTATGTAAAGTATTTATTGTTAATATGATATCGTTCAAATAAGTCATGAAATATTTGGCACTGGAATTATGACTCTTGTTTGTATGTCTTCACTTTAGTAGTGATGCTGGAAATCTAAAATTTATTAAAATACCTGATAACCAGTTTATGATTTGAATATCTTTTAAAATATCAGAACTGTTGAAAAAAAGGGAAGTCAATTCTTTTAAAATCCTACCGTGCAGTATTCGCAGATTACAGCTGATTTCCTAATGCTTGCAAAGTAAAACTTTGTATGGCTTGCTTGCTTTTTTGTGTAATTGTTAATACAAGCTTTGTAAAATAAGATTGACATCTTTAAACAATATATATATAGGCATAGTTTAACCTGAATATATTGTATTTGAATTTAATTGGGTGTTATCCTATGGTAAACACTAAATCCAACTGAACTAGAATTGTTTGTACAAGTTTGTGCGCTCTAAACGAGCATAATACTTGCAACTGGACTATAAGCAATTTCAGTCAAAAGTCGATTTATATGTTACAGATTAAATTTGCAATAACAAGCGGCATTGAACCAACTAGTACTAATAAATTACCACTTCATCAACTGTGTCCCCTATTATAGAATTGCCGTAAAAGTTATTGATTTTATTCATGTATTAGCACTAAAAGACTCGAGACGTTCTGGCGTTAAATAGTGGACACGTTTTGGCTAATAACAATTTTCTGACACGTTTTAGGGGTTATAAAATCAGACACGTTTGGGGAATATTGGATATTATGGACACGTTTAGCGAGAATAGACACGTTTGGGGGAATCAGACCAGTTTGGGGGAATCGGACACGTTTGAGGGACAGGACACGTTTGGGAGTGTTACATATATATAGTCTAATTTTTCAAGGTCATGTAGAGAAAACTGTTAAACTACTTTTATATTACATATTTACAGTTTAAATTTAAATTATTCATGGTACCATCCTAACTGACTGTTTTATTCATTCAATGTAATTAGCTATAGCTTACAAATGAAAATGCTTAACCTCCCTTTCGCCATTTAACATTAAAAATGCATGGAATATGGAGCTTTAGATTTGTGAAAAAATTACTCATTTGTGACCAAAAAAAAAATAATCAAATGGGATTTCTTCTTATCAATAAATCCTATTTTATTAATATAACATTTCTTTCCAAAAACCAAAAGCAAACATAAATTTATTTGATTTTTATACACATTGATGTATTTTTTGGGAAATGCTTTAAAAATCGATATGTTTGGTAGGAAGCTATTTAAACATGGTTTTATTTGGTAAGCTTCCACTTTTAAGAAATGATCAGCTGATAATTTGTACATGTTTTATTGAACAATATGTTGTTATTGATTAATGTCACACCTGAAATCAATTTCATCACTGCAGAACAATCAGCTTGATTAATGTTAGGTAAGGTTATCTCACTGGATCTGATGGACAGCCCTGAACCATGTATAAAATCTATATGCAAATGAGTATTGATTGCATATGTAAATGGCAGTTAAATAAAACAAGGGTCCCACAGATGTCTCTTAACACACAACATCTGGTACCAAATCAATACTGTAATTACTCTAGGATTTTCCTGTATATCTGTTCAATCAAATTACATATTGTAGTGAAACATGAAAGCTAGTTATGTTAATGTTTGTATACATTAAATATTGTATATGCCTTTTCCTCTATCAGGGCTTCAATAAATTTTAACATTTTTGTCGTTTTTTTCATATGATTATAGCAGTGAATCTCTGATATCAAACAAGTGTAGGTTCAATGAACTGTTAAATAATTCAATTTTTTTTAACAATTGTTTAAAAACTGCAATGGTCTGACTAATTTTACGCATCTTTCAGCGTATCAATTTTTCATAATTTTGACATTTTTTCAAAAATTCATAAATAAAATTTGACACAAGTCATTTCTCATTCAAGCATTATTTTTCATTCTCCAATTTTGAATATTTATCTAAACCAGATTTGAGTCTAACCAAAGATAATGGTTTGCCAAATTTGAGTTTGATATTTTTGGGATCACACTATTCAGAGAGAATTTTTCTGAAATATCTTAAAGATAAAGTTAAATGAAAAACTAATAAATCATAACCCTTCAGGTTAATCTTGGCTACTGCAATAATTGTAAATATTTAAACATAATCATTTCCTTATGCAATCTAAGTACTTGTATAATTGGTTACCATTACTTGTAATTTTTCAATTGTATATTTAACTAGAACAAGTACACACCCTTGATATCGCGGGTCCGTGACTGAATTAAAGTATATAACTATGCCTAAGCCTTATTTTAGTAATTGGTATTGTCATCTGATAAGTCATGTCGATTATAAGATACAGTTTTCTCTGCTTTCAAATCTTTCTGTTTGAACCCGTCGACCTGGAACTTATCAGTTATTGGAAATATTAATTATTTGGAAAACAAAAGGTCCTGGCTATCCAGGAATGGAGTATTTTTTAATCAACAGCATTGTCCTATATTAGTTATCTTAGAAAGTCTTGCTGATTGCTGAATAAAACTACAATAGGGAACAATTTGACAATGATTGAATTTAGTAGTGTCAGTCCTTTGATTATGACCCGTGTATATATCAAAATCCTAAATACACCGTTTGGTGGTGCGCCTGTCAAATGCGAACGTACAGATAAGGTAATAGCTGAATATACTATTTGTATCCGTATCGGATTCGACCCGGAACTTGCTAATTATTGGCAATATTAATTATGCTGAAAACAAAAAGGTCTGGAGTGGTGTAATTCTTAATCTACACCATTGTCCTATATTAGTTATATATAGAGTTGAATTCTTTGATTTGTCGTTTTTACCCGATGACGGCTGACAAATTGGACCTCGTAATTTTAGTATTATAGATGCTCAATTTGTAGATGTTATTGAGTCTCTACTTTAAATAAATCCTCACTTTATTTTTTATATATATATAAATGTACAATTGTCTGATGTGTTTTAAAGTGTCTCATAAGTCTATTCTAAGGCTGGATATTTGACCTCTGTTTGTATTATGAATTGTTGAATATATATATTGTCTGATCAATATGTGACACTATAATAAAATAATTATTTATTAAAAACTAAATTTAAGGAATTGAGAGCAGCAAAGGATCCTGGATATTCCTCAACTACTTCAAGTTTCAGTTTTGGTCTTGTTTTGCTGGTTATCTTTTTAATTGTTTTTAGGTCTTTAAGCATTTTCTTTTTCTTTCACTCAATAACATAAATTTATTCAAATATTCGCAACTGAAATGGTAAATAAAACTCATCCACAAAAAGGATTTTATCATTCAGCCATTCTTCTTTTATGCTCCTATGCATGTTTTTTTTTTAAATCATACTTAGTTTTGAGCCCAATAAAAAAAAGGATGTGAGCAAAATTGAAGTTTAAATTGTGTGTGTGATCCAGAGTGATTTTCCTCAAATATCAAGAAATATATCATATGAAGAATGATCGATGAATGTAGTCCATTCCACTTAAATTATAATTCTTTGAATAACAGTTAACTTAACTTATAATTCTTTGAATAACAGTTAATTTCAAACATACACTTAATGAAAGTTTTATATCAACTTAAAAGATATTTCTGGTACATTTTAAAGTTGTCCAGCATAACAGTCATGACTTTATCTAATAACATTTTCAATCAGAAACTAATTGCTAAAACTTTCATTAAAAGGATTATTTATGTCCTGACAGAATTTCTCTTACAATTATTTCTAACATTTATAAGTGGGAGATCAGATTTAAATTTGTCAAATCGTTAAATGTGCATAAATTATTTGAATGTTTGTGCAAAATCTGTACAATTAAATCATTTGCAAAGCATGCATTTCTGTAAGTTCAACTTTAGGTGGACACCAGGTGCTCCGCAGTGCGCAGCTTTATACGACCCCAGTGGTTGAACAGTTGGGGCAAATTTGGTCACAAATTCAAGCTTGATTCTGTCTGAATTTGGATTGTGATCAAATTTTTGACATAATGTAGGTTTTTGTCACAAAATTAATGTGGTCAAAGATTAACAAGTCTATTGCACAATACTGTGCAATTGAAGATTTCTTCTTGAAACTTTTCAAAATTTGTAATTTGAAAATTTTTAAAAAAAAGGAAGCCCTTCAAAAAATGATAAACAACCCTCCCCCCCAACTTTTTGAAACCCCCTTGGAGCAATAACCCTTAAACTGAATCCCATGTTTACCTTTGTAGTATTGAACCTTGTAGTACAATTTAAGAGAGATCCATACACTTAAACACAAGTTATTGTCATGATTGTTTGGAAACTAGAAACATGCTTCTTTTTTTGGCCCCTAATTCCTACATGTTTTGGGCAATTAACCCAAAACTTAATCCCAGCCTCCCCTTTGTTATATGGTACATTGTGGTACAATTTAAGATAGATCCATAAAATTACACACAAGTTATTGTCTTGAAACTAGAAAAATGCTTGTTTTGACCCCTTTTTGGCCCTTAATTCCTAAACTTTGGCCCCATAACCCCTAAAATGAATCCAAACCTTCTACTTGTGGTTTTAAACATTGCGGTATAATTTCAGAGCAATTGAAATACTTCTACACAAGTTATAATCCTGAAACTAGAAAAATGCTTGTTTTCTGCCCCTTTTGGGCCCCTAATTCCTAATCGGTTGGGACCATCATCCCCAAAATCAATCCCAACCTTCTTTTTCTGGTATTGAACCTTCTGAAAAAATTTCATGAAGATCTATTCACTTAAACTAAAGTTATTATCTGGAAACCAATGTGTCTTCGGACGACAGAAAACTTCAGGCTCTAACAATGCAAGTTACTTGTAGGAATATAGATTTGTTCATGACTTACATAAATGTACAACCAATTTTAGTTATAAGATAGTTTTTGAGAAATGCAGGCTGACTTATATAAATCCTGAAACCAAATTTCAGAAATCCTTGTATTGTAGTTCCTGAGAAAAATGTGACGGAAATTTTCAACTTGGCTATCATGTGTAAAATCAGACAAGTGTTCGGTAAACAGGAAGTTGTCAAGTGATGAATCTGAAAACGCATCACACGGTATGGCTGACATATATAAATGTTGATACCAAAATTACAGAAAGGGTGGATGTGTAGTTCCTGAGAAAAATGTGACAAAAGTTTCATGGGACGGACTGACTGACGGACGGACTGATGGACGGACGGACTGACGGACGGACTGACAGACAGAGGTAAAACAGTATACCCCCCCTTTTTTAAAGCGGGGGTATAAATATTTCTTCCTCAATTAACTTTTTATCAAATTGCCAATTACCTCCTTTTCAAAAAGTAAGACTGGAATAGTTTTTTGAATTAACTCTGCAGTAGCTCAAAGCTATAATCAAGAGTCTGAAAATAACAGGTATGTATATGTACAATGTATTATAGCATAAAATTTGACTGCTGCTGGTTACCAGGTGGCATTTAAGATTTTACACCATTTTGCCCTGCTATCCATCAGACCTTGTAGAACCTAGCTATCATGTAAAAATTTTAATAGTTTCATGTCCAAGTTGTCCTCAATAATAGCCACAGAATGTTAAGCAAGAACAATCTTCTATCAATCAAATTGGTAACCAGCAGCAGTCAAATTTTATGCTATGACACATATACATACCTGTTATTTTCAGACTCTTGATTATAGCTTCCTTCATAGAAGTTGTTATGTGATGAATCTGAAAACCCATCACACAGTATAGCTGACTGATATAAACCATGAAACCAAATTCAGAAATCCTTGTAATATAGTTCCTGAGAAAAATGTGACGAAAATTTTCAACTTGGATGTCATGTGTAATATGATGTAGGTGTTTGGTAAACAGGAAGTTGTTGAGTGATGAATCTGAAAACGCATCACACAGTATACAAATGTAGCTGACTTATATGAACCCTGAAACCAAATTTCAGACTTCCTTGTAATGTAGTTCCTGAGAAAATTGTGACAAAAAATATTCATGGGACGGACGGATGAATGGACAGACAGAGGTAAAACAGTATACCCCCACTTTTTCACAGCGAGAGTATAAAATTGGTCAAAAGGATTATAGATTAATAAGGATTTTATTCAACATTTGTATGGTACACTATATTATTGACGTTTATATTAAAAACAGAAGACAAGAGTGCACACACTGAAATGTCTCGCCTTCTATACTAATCATTGATATTATGTTGCTAGTCCTAAGTATAAAGCTAAGCTTTATTACAACTGTCACATAAACTTAACATTAACCAAGATAACTAAACAAAAACCAATGAACCTTGAAAATGAGGTCAAGGTCAGATGAACCATGCCAGGCAGACATGTACAGCTAACAATACTTCTATACAACATATATAGTTGACCTATTACTTATAGTTTAAGAAAAATAGACCAAAACACAAAAACTTAACACTGTGCAATGAACCGTGAAAATGAGGTCACGGTCAAATAAAACCTGCGTGACTGACATAATGATCATAAAATATTTCCATACACCAAATATAGTTGACATATGGCATATTGTATTAGATAAAAAGACCAAAACTCAAAAACTTAACTTTGACCCCTGAACCATGAAAATGAGGTCAAGGTCACATGACATCTGCCCGCTAGACATGTACACCTTACAATCATTCCATACAACAAATATAGTAGACCTATTGCATATAGTATGAGAAAAACAGACCAAAACACAAAAATTTAACTATAACCACTGAACCATAAAAATGAGGTCAAGGTCAGATGACACCTGCCAGTTGGACATGTACACCTTACAGTCCTTTCATACATCGAATATACTAGCCCTATAGCTTATAGTATCTGAGATATGGACTTGACCACCAAAACCTAACCTTGTTCACTGATCCATGAAATGAGGTCGAGGTCAAGTGAAAACTGTCTGACAGACATGAGGACCTTGCAAGGTACGAACATATCAAATATAGTTATCCTATTACTTATAATAAGAGAGAATTCAACATTACAAAAAATCTGAACTTTTTTTTCAAGTGGTCACTGAACCATGAAAATGAGGTCAAGGACATTGGACATGTGACTGACGGAAACTTTGTAACATGAGGCATCTATATACAAAGTATGAAGCATCCAGGTCTTCCACCTTCTAAAATATAAAGCTTTTAAGAAGTGAGCTAACGCCCCCGCTGCCGCATCACTATCCCTATGTCGAGCTTTCTGCAACAAAAGTTGCAAGCTCGACAAAAACTATTAAAAACTTTTAGGAGAACTTGATAACATACCTGCATGACTGTTATGGCACCATAAGTAACAGCTGTCCACCATAAAGAACCAACAATAACACTACCAGCCAGGAATGGGCAAATCATGTTAGCTATTTTATCACATTTCTCTAATATATATACAACAGGGCCTGTAATATAAATACATTTCTCTATTATATATGTAGGACTCTAAAGTGCGATGGTTCTCTAAAGTGCAATGGTCACGCTAAAGTGCGATGGTCTACGCTAAAGTATGATGGTGTCTCACGCTAAAGTGCGATGGTTGTTTGTTTGCTTAAGTACAATGGAATATCATGCTAAAGTGTGATGGACCAAAAGGGTAATGAGTGTTAAAGGGCTTAAAACGTTAAAGAACACGGATGTTTATAAATAGTCTTTTTTGCAAAAGCTAGTATGCTAAGTTTTATAACATATGGGATAGGCTTTATAATGTATCGGTAGACTTAAGTGATTGTTAAAATGGTAATTTAAGTGTGACAATAATCTATGTATCCGGTGTATGATTTTTTTTAAATTCGGTCGTATCAAATTTTTTGATAATTAGCGTTGCTTGCAGTTCACATGTAGCCTATCTCTTATGTGAACATCTCCCCTTAAAGTCCACATCCTAAATTACAAATACAAAATTCGTTCATTGTGTAACATTCATTTATTAAAATCTTAATCTAAATGAGAGAGAAATGCAATGTTATTCAAGCTTTCTCCTTTTTTCGCAGCGAGTACAGGTTGTATTTTCCTACAATGTACAAAATAATGTTTTGGCGGACAATTTATGATTTACGCACGAAAATCTGTACCTTTATTTTACCGACTTTAATTTTCAATAAAATCAACAATATTGTAACGGGGACCGCAAAGTAAACTGCAACATAAACAATGATTTCAATATATCCGTTAGCTTCTAATAGAAACAAGATAAAGGATACTTATGTGTATACTTTTGTATCTGTATAGTAAAATGGGTGTCTGCAGGACACAAGTGCTTCTTCCAGCACTCAGAAAAAAACCAACATTTGCCTCAGCCAACAAAGCACAGTAAGGTTTACATTAGGCCAACTAAAATTAATTAGTAGATTTTCATCCAAATTTTTTAAAAAAATGGGGCGGGTGGGAGGATTTTATTTTTTAAATTTTATTTCATATGAAACTTTCTTGTCACGTGTTATTCATATATGCAAGTGTAATAATAAGCTTATATCATGTAAATACATCCTAAGCTTATATCATGTAAATACATCCATAAGGTATCGTGTGTAAGACAAATAACAATCAAAACCAATGAGTAACCAAAGTCTCATGAAACCAAAAGACATTTACATCAACAGTTACAAATAATAAGTAGGAAACAACAACTCCACTAAAAACCAGGTGTGAAATCAGGTGCTCTGGAAGGGTAAGCATTTCCTCACTGTATACGGCACCCGTCATGTTATTTCTTTGTTCAGTTCGGTAATGATGGAAGGTTGTTATGACTGAGGAAAAATATCACGGAGATATGATTTCTGACACACTTTTGTAATGATAGCCAATCAGCTCATGATGGCGACCATAAAATTGCTTAAGCGATGACCTTAATTTGATTGATTCTTAGTCCTGTCTTGTCAACTTTTGAGAAAGCAGTATTCCTCGTTCAACAAAATCAATGTACGTTGAGCTTAAGCTCTAAAGTAATGTATCAATTGAGACAAATATACTCCATATGCTGGTGCCGCTTTTTCAAATTCGTAAATATATATCTCTGATTTATAGCAACCACTATTCTACATGTAATTGCCGCTTTAGAAACCTATTTTATAGTAAACATCAGAAATGTGGAGAAATGCTCTTTTCAGTTGGACTACATGTACCTACATCAAGTGTATTTTGCTTTCTAAGCAATGTTTTGTTGTCCTTATAAAATGAAGCAAGTGCATTGGTATGCAACACGAGTACGATAAGTACAGAATAAAATGAAAACTCAAACAGTGTTGAAATAAGGGGACGACCATTTGATATTCTGGGGGGGGGGGGGGGGGGGGGGGGGGGGGGGGCAGGAGGATTTTGAAAATAGATAACTCAGCCTTGATAATCACAAAAATAAATGGTTTGTTCTGTGGTAGTTTGAAAATAAATTACCTGACTTGCAATGTATAGAAAATAAATAACTCAGCAGGTCTAATCGAAAGTATGAGATGGTACCAGATTCTTCATAAATTCATCTTTTTTCCCCAAAAAAAATCGGGAAACACTTCCCAAATTTTTTAATAACAAAAGTATAAATATTATTTAAATATACTTGAAATGTCTGAAAATTGGTTTCATTTAACTTGAGGTATATTGTCTCAGGAAATCTTACCTCACCTGTATTTTAACAGGGACGTAACTACATGCAGGAAATTTCAAACCCAAACGCTTGTCTCCATATCAAATTGTGTTCACGGCCTTGCAAGAAGAAAGTTCTGTTTTCCCTCAGACTTATACCCCTGATTTTTCAGGATCAATGTTTCTTATTTATTTGTCTTTTGTTCATTGATTGCCCTTCTGTATTCTGTTAGTGTTGCATTCCTTTTGTAATCTAGTAATTTTGTTATGAACTTGATCATGAGTTTAAAAAAAACAACAGCAGCCACAGGCTTAACTATGTGAATTCCATTTTTGCTTTATCATGCACATTGGTCTTTTGATGTCCCAAGAAACTTCAGTCTTACACTGAATTTATACATTTTGCTTTGAGACCAAAATATTGTCAAAAAATTATCAAAACAAAACTTCATTTTCAGATTATGAAAGGGTCTTTGGGTTTCATTCACAGTCCAAATTTCTTGACACAAAGTCATTGTATAAATAAAACAAATCCAAGGTGTTTTACTCACAAACATTTGTGTCATTTCTGACATACGGCGATTTGCGTTCTTGGACACAGCGTATTACTCGTAACCCGAATATTTCACGTCCTTCTCGAAATCAATCTCTATTCTCGGTAAATGATGTTGTCATCATAGATCAGCAGAATATATCGACTTAATCATTCAGTAAGAATTACTCTAAGAAATACGATAACCGAAATTTGAAATTGGAAGTTTTACATGAAACGAAATTATCGACGGTTACCGGTAACGGAAATGAACGAAATCCGGAAATCGTAATTTTTTCAAAAATAAAAAAAATCGGGGCGGGAAGTTTTCAGAGGGGCGGGCGGGGATGAAAATCTATCAATTAATTTTAATTGGCCTTAAGTAAGTCATGGACATTTGGTTTAAAATTGTTAATCAAATATTCTACATTTAGCTTTCGGCATGTTCATTTTTTTTTTTGTATAAACAACTGTTCACGTCAAAATCCATAGTACGTTTATCATGTCTATACTTCGTGAACCATCCCACTTTAGCGTGTGTTGGCAACGCACTTTAGCGAATCAAGAGGACACATCTGTGTCTGTATTGAAAAAATTGCCAGATTAGGATGAACATACTTTAGTTTATCATCGTTCAACTGATCCATTTTGCCAAAAAAATGCATAACCTTGATCCTGTAATGTTAAGAAAACAGACAAATTAGGAAAAAAAGAGGTTAATAACTCCAAAACTGGTTGTCAATAGATAAAATCATGTGCTGAACACTTTTTGAGGCACCCTTTTACTCTAACCCTTCAAACTTTCAAAAACTTACAGCAAAACAAACAATGGAAATTTTCCTTTTATTTTTAAAAACTTTGTTGATGGATGGAAGAACTGAGAGACAGAAAAGGGGATAACAAGGACTAAGTTTATAACAGGGTAACTCTTTTTAACATACTTGAATTTCCACAAATCTTTTTCACATTAAACAGGCAAATGAGTGTATTCTACTATACTAACCAACTTTAGGGAATAAAATGATATATTCCATATTACACTGTGGACAAGCTACTTTGGCAGTACTGTTTCCCTTTTGCTTCTCATCTATCCATCTCTGAAGACAGTATTGGTGGACCCATTTTGTTGTTCCTTTGCACATACATGGCTGGACCCAACCTGCCTCCATGTCATCTTCATCTGTAGCAAAACACACCCAGCATGATCTCCTGTTATATACATAATACAGATGTAATAATTTACTTTAAACAAGAGGCTGTCACAACAACAGCAAACCGGATTTATTAACATTTATTTGTGTCCTGGCAATATCACAAGAACCATTACTGATGAATGGTGAAAGTGAAAATCGTCAATATCAAATTTGACCTCCATTTTGTCATCAGTATCAACATATTAAAATTTGAAAAGCTTAGATTGAAAGGTTCATGAGTAAATGCAACAACGTGAATGGAAACGCCATTTTACGATCTTTCAAGAACCATAACTCCTGAACGGTAAAAGTCAAAATCGTCATTATTGAACTTGACCTCTATTTTGTCATCAGTAACAACATATTAAAATTTCAAAAGCTTTGGTTGAATGGTTCATGAGAAAATGCACGGACATGACGGGAAACACCATTTTTCAATCTTTCAAGAACCATAACTCCTGAACGGTAAAAGTCAAAATCGTCATTATTGTACTTGACCTCCATTTTGTCATCAGTAACAGCATATTAAAATTTCGGAAGCTTTGGTACAAAGTTCATGCATAAATGCACGGACACGACTGGAAACTCCATTTTTCAATCTTTCAAGAACCATAACTCCTGAACGGTAAAAGTCAAAATCGTCACTATTGAACTTGACCTCTATTTTGTCATCAGTAACAAAAAATATTAAAATTTCAAAAGCTTTGGTTGAATGGTTCATGAGAAAATGCATGGACACGACGGGAAACACCATTTTTCAATCTTTCAAGAACCATAACTCCTGAACAGTTAAAGTCAAAATCGCCATTATTTAACTTGACCTTCGTATAGTTGTCAGTAATAACATATTAAAATTTTAAAAGCTTTGATTGAACGGTTCATGAGTTAATGCACAGACAACATTTGATTGCCGCCCGCCGTACATCCCCAAATCAATAACCGACATTTTTGTCACAAAAATCCGGTTAAAAATACAAATTAAAAAGATTGCTTCACTGACAGCAGCTAGATACGACCGCAAAGGTCCAACCCTGAACAGTTGAGGCAACAATGGACAAAATTATAAGTGCTTGATACAGGTCAGACACAGAATAATTGTAGTTAAAGAACTTAGATTAGTTATCTATACTATTAAACGAGAAGACCTCATTTTGTGTGTCGCTTCTCTTCCTTCAGCATATATATTAATCATCATGACTCTGTGTCCTATAGGTACCATGCAAAGTCGCATTTCTCATCCATTCTTATGATTATTCAGTTTTGGTTATTTTGGGAGAAAAACAAAAAAAAAGTGTTCGGATATTTTTCTGTCTTCAGACCGACTTTTAAACTTTTAACATAATTTTCATAATAGAATCACAATGCAAATGTGCCCACCTAGAATCTAAAACTTCACAAACTTGTAATGTCATTATTCATTTATCTAGCTAGATCAACTGGGGTGGTTCTTTTGAGACTGAAACACCCCGATATAATGTTACCTTAAAATACAAAGGAAACAAAGTCAGGCATTAGAAATCAAGGTGTAATTCAGAAATCTGACAAAATAATAAGTGGAATCCTGGATCATAACCCCTCAATGAGACACCCTGTAAAGAGTAAGGTTTCATTTTATTCAGAACATTACCTGTCTTCCTCAGACAATCTGTGGTATAGTTTAGCAACAGACGACATAATCAGATCAGAGTCAAGGCATTTTTAATCACAGGAACATAAGTTTGATTGGTTTTATAAATCAAAATTCAGTAAGTTTCAGTCACAATTCAGAGATATTTACGACATAAGTATGATCAACATCAGTGAAAAAACTTCAAATTATCGTATGTGCAGTCTCTGACACTGCAGATGGAAGAAGTTCAATCTTTCTTCCCCTTATCGGCTTATGACATTATTTCTACGCAAATTTATGGAATTCTGAAACCAAAATGTGTTTCCTCTCGTTTCCTAAGGTTTCTTAAGTGTTTGACTGCAATATGCAGGTAAGAAAGACAGTAGCACGCAGAATATTTTCAGAAAAATGAACCGGAAGTCCGTAGCAACACTGGGTTCAGTTCTTATGTGTCTTCCTCCTCTGCTTTTGGGAGCACCGTCGTTTAACATGTTCAACTATTTTAATTTTAAAGACTAAACCTCTATATCAATAGTCTATTTTCATATAACACACTTAAAAACTATCGGTTTAATTTTAGATTTTCCTGATCTAAGAATTTACGTTTCAGAGTTATGGGGGTTATCCTATTTTATCGAAAAGATATACCATAGCTCTAACAATCCTAATCTTTCAACGACTCTCCGTAGACAAAAAGAAGACTACTGGATTAGACAATTGGGAACTGCAACACCTTATGGCTGCAATGACGAAATTGATGGTATAGGTGTTCTATCTAGTCTTTCGTGTAACTCGGTGAATGTGATGAATATTTTCAACTCGACTCCTCGACGTAGACGCAGTCATGGTCATCGTCATTATACATCACCTTCTCTGCATGATGTCTCTATTAATGACTTGCTGCCATTCATACAAAAGCCGTTAGGTATTCATCACATTCGCACGAAACTTTATTCATTACCCCTTTCGAAACTTCATTCTCTGTTCAATTTATGTTTGGAATCCACTGTTACAAACCCTCATTCAAACCAATACAAACTTGAAGCTATAATTTCGGATATTGCAAGTCACAGACTTTTCAAGCCAGTTCGCATTGGAAAAGATGAAAAAGAGAAAAGATCTTTTCTTAATCTTTCCTTTGCCAACAAAGGTCTCGATGGCGTCAACCTAGGCAATATCCTTCATCATAAATTAGTGCAATCGAAAATACCTCCTTATTTCAAAGACCAGTCTGTACCAATAATTTCTTATACCTATACCAAACCTATTGCAACTAAAATTTTCAATTACAAACGCGTTTTGCAGGATCTCGATATTGACGACTTCAAGTCTAAACCTCCTGATTGCACTTGTGCTAGTTCCAAATTCACATATAATCCTGCTGGCCACGTTATTACCGGTGACCTTAACATTGTTAATAACACTTCTCTACGAAATGTGTTATCGAAAGGTCCCAAATATCGTGAGCCTAAATCCATCAATTGGAAATACAACTTTAAAATTTTGATGGATTCAGTCGAGGATTATGCCAGGCAATGGGCTAAGCGCGAGAAGGAAGACGTAGACACTCTTTCCGAATGGATTAAGGCAGTGAGGTCGTTGATACAAATCAGAATTAAGAAACTGAATGGGTCCATCAATGCCCATGCTACGTCAATCTTTAAAGACCCAAATGTTGCAAAACACCTATCCGACCTCCATGACAAATATGTTGTTGTCCCTGCAGATAAAGCCCCAAATAACATCGTTTTTGTGTGTAAAAGTCACTACATCAACTGCTTGATAAACGAATTAGGTATTGACAATTCACTTGGTAACTCAACATATACCCTCACGACACTTACCAAAGAGGAAATCCTGGATAATCATAGGTCTGTTCTATGTTCCTTTGGAATTTCAACCAAAGATGAAGAACTGGATCTTCCATCACTGTATTGGATACCTAAACTACATAAGTGTCCTTACAAACAACGGTATATTGCTGGGTCTTCCAAGTGCTCCACGAAACCTCTTTCTAAATTATTAACATCTATTTTATCAGCAATCAAAGACGGGCTTCAAAGTTATTGTGAAACTGCCTATTCTAGAGGTGGCGTGAATCAGATGTGGATACTTAAAAATTCAAAAGATCTTTTAGAGTACATACAATCTAACTCTCTTTCATCTTGTAACAGTATTAAAACATTTGACTTTTCTACCCTGTACACAAGTATTCCACATTCCAAACTAAAAGACAAATTGAAAGAGTTGATATTACTTTGCTTCATAAAAAAGAATGGCCAACGTAGATACAAGTATCTTGTCTTAGGGAGGGATAAATCCTACTTTGTAAAGAATCACTCTGATTCAAACAAAAAATTCTCTCAAGATGCTTGATTTCTTGATTGACAACATATTTGTTACGTTCGGAGGACGTGTTTTTCAACAGACTGTCGGCATTCCAATGGGAACAAACTGTGCCCCTCTACTCGCCGACTTGTTTCTTTATTGTTATGAGGCTGACTTCATGCAGGAACTTCTTAGGAAGAAAGATAAGAAGTTAGCAATATCCTTTAACTCTACTTTCCGCTATATAGATGATGTTCTTTCACTAAACAATTCAAAATTTGGTGACTATGTGGAACGCATCTATCCAATCGAACTAGAGATAAAGGATACTACAGATACAGTTAAGTCGGCTTCATATCTTGACTTACATCTAGAAATTGACAATGAGGGTCGGTTGAAAACAAAACTTTACGACAAAAGAGATGATTTCAGCTTTCCAATTGTGAACTTTCCATTTCTAAGTAGCAACATTCCAGCAGCACCTGCATACGGGGTATATATCTCCCAATTGATACGATATTCCCGTGCTTGCATTTCCTATCATGATTTTCTTGATAGAGGTTTGCTGCTCACAAGGAAGCTATTAAACCAAGAGTTCCAAATGGTGAAGTTGAAATCATCCCTTCGTAAATTTTACGGACGCCATCACGAGTTGGTTGACCGTTATGGAATAACCGTTTCACAAATGATATCGGATATGTTCCTTACGTCGTAACTACAATCCCCTTCCCTTTCATGAATATGACCTACCGAATTAGACTATTTACCGGATTTGTAATCACTTAAGCAACACGACGGGTGCCACATGTGGAGCAGGATCTGCTTACCCTTCCGGAGCACCTGAGATCACCCCTAGTTTTTGGTGGGGTTCGTGTTGTTTATTCTTTAGTTTTCTATGTTGTGTCGTGTGTACTATTGTTTTTCTGTTTGTCTTTTTTATTTTTAGCCATGGCGTTGTCAGTTTGTTTTAGATTTATGAGTTTGACTGTCCCTTTGGTATCTTTCGTCCCTCTTTTAAAAAGAGGGATTTTCCAGTTTTTCGGACACTGATAACCGAGTCTAAACTCACCAGTCCAATTTGAATGAAACTTGTTATTTTCTGAGATACTCTTAAACATTTCTTTAAATAGCAATTAATGTCAATATAATGGCGTTTTGTGAAAAAATATTATGCCGGTATTCACAGGCACTTGTCTCTGCGGCAAACTTTTCTCAGAAAAAAATATCTCTATACTGACCTGAAAGTGAGGTTAAGGTACATAGATATATGTACATCGTATAAGTTCTATTACCTTTCTGTTTGTGATATCTTTTATTAAACTGGTAAGATTTTATCTTTTTCGTAATATCAGAGACATATATAGAGACATATATACACATATATGTCTCTGGTAATATGTGCACTTTGGCATGTCAATTAGCATTGTCCTTGGTGCCTCTTGCAGTTGTGTCACTTTAAATAGTACTGACTCCTCTGCACCAGGCACGAGGATGACATACCAGATCATACCAGTTATGTGCAACTTCTTACAATATCTTACCATATCATTAATTTCCCGATACACATTTTAATATGCACCCACCATGCAATATAGCACCGTCCCTTGGTGCCTCCTGCAGTTCAGCTAGATATATTTAGCCTACTAACTTTTTTGTTACTGGCTTTCTAGAGGTGTGCCTGAGACGAAGGTTTTATATATATGTTCCAGACCGTATGAGTATTTGGACCGTACGCGTACGGTCCAGGCTATCGTTTCACAAAGAATCGTACGATTTATGTTTACGATTAAACTTACGTTAAGCGTAAGATTTTACCTACAAGTGTTTCACAAAGGTGATCGCAAACGTAACGTAAACGTAACGTAAACTTACGGTTATAAATAATGAAAAGGGGGTGCTTTCTTTGACAGCCGCGTTCATGTCTATAAAAATGATCGTTCTTTCAGAACCAGAAAAAAAACTAATACCATCGTATTTTGAAATAGTTATCAGTTTTTTTTGTTAGTATAGTAAAGAGGTTTAGTGAGGTAAGCATGGTAAGTGTCTAATCTAGTTTTAAGAATTTTTTGTCTTTGGTATTATCATGTTTATTAGAAAAATTGACGGGTGGAGGGTTTTTTTTCATGCACGGTCTGTTTTTGCTATTGTTGAAGAATGATGAAGTCATACAAACAAAAAAAACAGTTAAATTCATTGGGACTTTTTTTTACTAGAAATTATAAGTATCTTTGAATGTTATTTATTAACAGGTATAAAATGTGTTAAGAATAGTTTCTGATGCGTGTCTAGACTTTTTGTCAAGGAGGAACCCACTGGCAAGACTGACAACAATCAATTATGGAAATGTAAAAAGAATATGCATTTTTTTTTTTCATATTTTATAACTCTATGCGGTGCATTTGTTACTGTATCATCCAACAAATATAATAGTTATCAGGAGATTAAAAAGGCATAACATATATAAAAAAAAAAAGATGTGGTATGATTGCCAATAAGACAACTCTCATAAAGAGACCAATAACACAGAAATTAACAATTATAGGTCACCGTAAGGCCTTCAAAAATGAGCAACACCCATACCCCATAGTCAGCTATAAAAGGCCCCGAAACGATAATGTAAAACAATTCAAACGAGAAAACTAACGGCCTTGTTTTTGTATTATTGAACAAAAATCAAATATGCAACACTTAAACAAACGACAACCACTGAATTACAGGCTCCTGACTTGGGACAGGCACATACATGTACATACAGAATGTGGCGGGTTAAACATGTTAGCGGGATCCCAACCCTCCCCCGAACATGGGACAGTGGTATAACAGCACACAACATAAGAACGAACTATACAAATCAGTTGTAAAAGGCTTAACTCATCAGATGGACAAAAATACAAGTGGACGTGGATAGTACTTGTACATCCAAACAACAAAAAGACACTATGTACAGATCTGAGAATACTCGCAGTTAAGTGGCAGCTAGTTTAAAGTCTCCAACAACTTATAAAAAATCATGCAGCTAAGACTGAATTATCAATCCGTACACATCCAACGTCCAATGAATTTCGT
This sequence comes from Mytilus galloprovincialis, assembly GCF_965363235.1. Lineage (NCBI taxonomy): Eukaryota > Metazoa > Mollusca > Bivalvia > Mytilida > Mytilidae > Mytilus > Mytilus galloprovincialis. The sequence continues at coordinate 56,849,461 of NC_134841.1, forward strand.
GCAAAGACGTCATAAACAGTCAGAGAAAACCATGAGCTTGTGTAAAAGCATAAATGTCTACGGTTTTTTTTTTTTATTATTTTGTTTTGTATCTGGGGCTTGTAATTTTCCGGCCCAACTTAATTATTAATTTGGTTCATGACTAATATTTTAATTTGTTTATATATAAAGGGAGAATCTTAAATCCCGCTGATGCACACCCCTTTGTCTTAATTTCTTTACGATTGCACTAAGCTCGTGAATTCATTGTTACTCTAAAATGAGATATCAAGAACATAACAGGGTTGTGGTTTTCTTGTAATCTGTATTATTGACTTTGTTAAATATGTATTTATTTTATATACAATTAAGAATGGATATGTTATTCTGTTCGTAGCAACATGTATAATGGGGATGATAAAGGTGTATAGAACATTTTTACATCAATATGGTCCGGGAACAATAACATAGTCCCTAGTGTGGACAGTGTTGTTGCCATTTTTTTATACCCCTTCCAAATTTATTTCTTAATAATTAATGCCTCAAATAGAAATTATGACACTGTTAAACAAATTAGGTCCTGAATTTTAAAGTAAAGAAGACCCATTGGTGGCCTTCGGCTGTTGTCTGCTCTATGGTTGTCGCTTAGACACGTTACCCATTTCCTTTCTCAATTATATTGGTCCAGCTGAAAAGGTATAGCATTTCGGAAGCTGTCAAAAGATTTCAAGAACCCCTTAATACAAAATTGTCCATATGTTGGATAAAAGCCGACGAAGTATTCTATAGTTTTGATATAATTTATCCCAAACATAATAAATCACACTGTAAAATATTATTGAGAAATCGCAGGTGCGTTTTGTTTTAAATTATTTATTTTTTTAATTTTCTAAAAAAAATGCACTACGAAATAACTGTGTTCTCGGACCATATGCTCTTTAAGTATTACACACACTTAAGGTAGTGCAAACTTTTTGCTAATTGTTTTTATTCTTATTGTGGACATTTTCGAGTTATACGGATGCTAGCAGATACATGTAGTAAATATACTAAACTGGAAGAAATATTTTGTGGAATACGAGATATATCCTTTGGTTGTATTGAAAACTATTTCATCATTATATTTGTCTCATAATCTCATACATCTTCGTCATATATTAATTCTTTTAACAAAATGATAAACCACATTTAGTCTCGTGCTAAAGATCAAGGATTTTTATAGTAAGTAAATCCTTGTATAGGTGGAGTCCGTCAAAAGTTTTGTTCATACATGAAGAGTGTACTTTAATTTATACTTTTACACTTATGTCGTAACATTTGTCAAATGTGAACAACTATAGATTGTAATAAATAATTAATTTCCCCATAGGCAACAATAATAGCCTTTATCGAGATACAGACTTTAGAAAGTTTATCATTTTAATGAAAACTTGCTAGAATTACAGATATAATATTCGGACAGTATTTTTTTAGTCTAAAAAAATATAGGTTCCCATAGCTTTTCTTAACGTAATGTGTACTTATGTTCCATGCATGGGGGAAGAATGGCTATACAACACCGGTATAAAAAATAACACAAACCACAAACGTCCTACGTCTGTCTGGTTAAGCATTGTCTTTCACGATCGAGCCAATACGTTGCCCAATCTTTCACGATCAATTTTTATGAAAAATCAATAAAATTCAGTGTTTTTAAAAGCAAAACGAGCAGTTTCAAGGAATAAAACACTTTATTTTATTTATTAATTGGTCATACCAAAGATTTGGTTTCAAATATATAACTATATACTGGAATGTAGTCGTTATAGGTTCAAGATGTCTTCTTTTTTTAATAAATCCCATATACTTGGGTTGCGCCTTTTGTGTTTTCTCCTGAAGTACTGCTTATTTTATTTATCTAATTGCACAGTGTCATTGAGAAAATTGAATCATTTTGACAGACATAATTTTTTTCTCTGATTTATCCCGCGTGTAGAAAAAAAAAACAGATTTAGAAATAGTTGGAAAGGCGGCCAGGTTTGAAAATTCAAGCCCATCCAAGGTAAGAATTTATAGAAAAATACTTATTGGTGTTCTATCCTGTTACAGTCTTTTCTTACACTTTCTGAGAATATTTTTAAGTGTGCACCACAGCATTAAGTGTGTTTTTATATCATCTTTTTAAAAGTGATATGTCACAGGAAATACACTTACATTTAATGTGATAAAAAGGACAAAAACTATCGCGTAATTCCTTTCTGTTACGTTCTGTCATGTTACCTGATAAAAGTAACAGCATAACCATCATCAGTAACAGGAATGATGTTCAAGACAATTTCACTGAAGAATCGAAAAGTTAATCTACTATATGCCAACCATTTCATTTAATATAAGTTATCACCACCATATTAAATAAATTTCAAAATAACATAAAGTATATTGAATAAAAAAAAATAGGTTTTTTGCTTTTGATAACAGCAGAGAACATTGTGCAATTCTAGTTTAGTAGATAGTAACAGAAAGGAATTTATTTTAGAATTTTTCATTACCTAGGCAGATTTTTCATCTTGCAAATACAGTTTCAAAGGATAAATGACATTGTTTGCTGTTATCTTCCAATTGTGACCAATTTAAATTATGATGTATTTTTCTTAAACTTTAAAATAAAGCAGAAAAATCCTTTCTGTTACCAACTCTGTCCTGTTACCGTTGTGCTGTTACTCAAGATTCTTTCATGTTACCGACATATATGACTATATTTAAGTATATTTCTAAACCTTTTGTATTGTAAATGCTAAAATCAATAATTGGCATTTGATAAACTATTGCAGGATATACCAGTAAACCACAAATATTGTCTTAAACTTATTCCTTATTCACATTAGAAACTTTTTTAAATTGATTCACTTTGGTAACAGGAAAGAACTGGATGTTTTTTGTACCATTTTTAAAATAGCCATTGTTTCCTTATTAAACAATTGTTTGAATTACAGACAACAGTTCCTAGATCCCCAATGTGTGTTCTTCGATTTGTGCTATTAAAATACTGGGTCTAAACAATTTTTTTTTGTTTTTTCTTATTTCCAAAAATTTGACTTTTTCAGATATTGTCTCATATATGTATTTATTGTTATATCTTCATAAAGTCCGTGTGAAACATGAGTGAATCTGATAAATGCTGTTGAACTATTTAATAAACTTTTATAATTTTCTTTTTTTGCTGAGTATTTAGTACACATGCACCGTGGCACGACGTACCGACCCCCTCGCTATATATAATACAGTGCTGTGCTTGTCAATCACTTGTTTTTATGGTCAAATATTTGCACTTTAGGAAGTAAGATGCTGCTTTTTGTGAAAGGAAAATAAAGTGAAATGTACTGAGAAATACGATTATTTCAGGAATTTAAAGTTTCAGTTACTTATGTTGGGACAAAATAACATAAATACATGTATTCTAACCATCCAATGAAACTTATTTTTCTTTAGTATAATGTAATGTTGTTGATTTTAACAAATTGTCCACAGGTTTAATCACTACGATTTGACTTACGACTGCCTGTTAAAAATCGTAGGTTTACGATTAAACTTGCGATAAAATTCGACTTACGATTGTTTATGAAACGGTCAAAAACTTACGGTTTGACGTACGACCGACGTACGATCTAAGATTGTCGTACGATTCTTTGTGAAACGATAGCCAGACCGTATACGTATACTCGTACGGTCCGACCATACGCGTACGGTCGGACCGTATGAGTATACGCGTATGGTCCAGTATGAGCTGACCATACATGTTATTGGATACATCTATACAAACATTTATCACAATCTTTATTTTTAGTTTTACAAATTGTTATTATTACATAAGATGGATAAAATGAACTACCTAACAATTTAAATTAGATATTTGTTTAATTGTATATCTGAATCCTATTTTGAAACTCTCGTCAAAGGTGACACTCGCTACCAAAAGTATATTTTTCATATTTACATTTTTTCAGTTCATGCATGTTCCTTTCGATTAGCATTTTTTTTTAAAGTTGCTAAATATTCTAAAGCAATTGTCCTCCCACATTATTCGCATTCAATTTCAGTGAGAATAATTGTCATAATTCAATTAGTGTATTATGTATGACTGATCTACATGCTAAATACTAGAGATTTACAGATTTAATTAGCGTGAATTTTTTAAATAGTTAAATTGTAAAGTTTTTATTTCAATTACAATTGATTTTTTTTCTATTTATTTGAGAGTTAAGTTATGTTGATCTGTTATATGTATTTGTATCTAGTACAATTGACCAACTCCTTGATATTAGTCAGACCGTACGCGTACGGTCCGACCGTATGAGTATTTCGAAAAAGTACGCATACGGTCCAGACCGTACGCGTACGGTCCAAATACTCATACGGTCTGGAACATATATACTATTAATATGTGAAAACTGTTTGTAACTATGTATACTGTATTGTTTATTATATTTGTAAAAGATGATAAATTAATATTATAATGATATTATATTATGCTCCTTGTGAGCCCATTTTATGGAAATAAAGCATTTTCTCTGTATCTGTATCTGTATAATACTGGAAATAACCTCAAAATACTGAGTAAAACTTATCCAGGAAATGTGTGGGTGCCACTGATGAATCTAGTCGCGCGATATAACTGCCTTAAAACTTTCCACATGCAGCTTTACAGTTCTTCTTCATCTATATAACAGTTATATATAATGTCATCCATTTGTATATATCATTCTATATTCTACTATTCTAATACTAGTTAGTGCAGTTCAAGTGCATGGTAGACACTCCATCTGTAATAAATTAATGCGTTTTTCTGATAGATTGAATTTGACACAAATGTTTGAGTAGACATTCATTTTTTCCCGAAAAACGTTCTTGAGATATTCTTCGGCATGCGTAACCACCACTTTTTGATATTCTTGATTTGTTATTGATATACATATTTATGCCAAAACATTTTCATATTATTTATCTATATATGTTCTTAAAAAAAATTTGATGAATATTTATTGATGAAATTAATGTATAACAATTAAGCGACAAGGAATGTTCTTTCGCAATCGATACTTTCCGCGTAATTATACGAAATACGTTGGGTTATCAGTCAAAAACGCAAGTCACGTGAGAAGAAATGTCTGAGTCCATAATGCACCGGAATGCCCTCACGGTCATCCGCTTTCAAAACCAAAGACAAATGCCCGCGCCTGCATTTCATGCACTATATCTAGTTTCAAACTTTATTCTAAAATTATACTCATCAGTTTAAGTCTTTGGTATCACCTGTTTTGATGCTTCGTTCCGTAATTGGTATGTGCGACTGAAATTGTTAACGGTTATATTATGATTTCTCTATTTTCCATACTGGCTACTACTCCCAGGAACATATGTATTGACGAGATATACTGTTCCCAGCTCCTCCCAAACAAAAAAATACACCATTATGCTCCAGACTGCCAAAATACATTTAAATATTTCTTCCAGATTTCTTGCTAATATCAGAGACATATGTGTTAATATGTTTTAAATGTTAACTATAATAGAGGTTTTTAAAATGATATGAAATTTCAAATCTAAAAAAAGTTGAAAAATGTTTGATAAACTTAATGATGGATAAGTTTTACTAGAAAACAAGCTTACGTTACTTAGATTTCTTTTACTAGTGTAAAAAGAAAATCCTTCAAAGTATTAAAATCTTCATAGTGTTACGGTACTGCTAGAATCTACTGAATTATTGTCTTCCCGTACTCTAATTCGCCGATAATTTCTCGAATCGCCAATGACCTTACCGACTGACCTCTCGTTCTATCAACCAATTAAGTTCTGCTTTCAAAATTTTGAGGGTGTTATAATCCAATAAACCAGAGGATAATATCGAAAGGGTACTCTTTACAGTTATGAGTCTCAGTTGAGGTTATAGACTAAAAAAATCACAACTTGGTATATTTTTAAAAATACATGCAGATATATCTAGAAGATACCTTTTCTGTACTGTTCTGGGCAAACAATCCAGAGGTTTTTTTTACCCATATCTTCATTAGCCTTCATGAATCCGGGCCAACTTCAAAAGGGACTGATATCCTTTTATTCGATTTACATCAGTTTTCTAGCTGACAATGATGTTCTGTATAACACATCTAAATTAATAAATAGTACATTTCTTATTTTGTTTGATTTGCTTTTTAGCAGCGACATATAAAATTTCAAGATAAGATAAATTTGAATTAAAAAAAAACCTTTTATAAATGTTATAAATTGCATGGCCAAACGTTTATTAAATGCATTGCATCACAGACTCATATGCTAGAATTTAATCCAACAGGCATCATGATTTCTGTATAGAAAGTGGTAAATCACGAATTTTTTGTAGAACAATACTGTGATTTCATTTATAAGTTATAGTTATTGACCAAGCAAGTCGGTATATTTGATTTAAATCTGTACGGCTCGTGTGACCCTAATTAACCCGAAAGGCTCAGGAGTTCGGGTTAAAGGGTCACACGACCCCTGCAGATTAAATCCAATATACCGATTTGGTTGGCCAATAACTGTTTTAACACATGACGCAATCAAATATAAGTGAACGTTTTAGAAATGTGAACGATTTCCGCAATCCCGATCCTCGAAAAGTTTCTTGTAGGGTAAAGAAAGGGGGGATACGACTTTGGTAAGTTTACAATATTATTTTTTTATATTTAGTCTTATTCTAAAATTGCGATTCAATGGTAGATTTTTTTATCGTTTCTGTTTTATTCCCAATTTTTATTTAAGTTATAGTGACGATTAAGACATTTACAAATTGTGTACTTTCAAATCGGTGTATGAAAAAAATCTTAACTGAAAGGGTTATTGAGTTTGGATTAATTGCTTTTGAATTTCTTTCCCTCAATGTTATGCTTAGAGAATATGAAAGGAGGAAGATATTATATTACCTAGATTTAAAATGTTAAATTAACAGAACATACGTTTCTCTTTCCAATCTTTTACTCACCCAACCCCACAAATTTCTCTTTATCTACTGTATTAATCTTTAAGACACGTCCATCTAAATGAAGCCTGGTTGATCTTCAGCTCCCCCCCCCTTGTTTTGAAACAAACTTAAATATGATCATCATTAAATTCGATCCAAAAATAGTTACTTTATATAGAAATAGATATTCAAAAAGTCGTTATATATAAATTCCATTGAGTCTAAAACTATAATCCAAATCAGATTTCTGTTATTCGGATATTCTTAGATTTCTTTTTTGGCAGAAATTACCAAGTCTTTCTGACTTTAAAACACTGATTTAAGATTTGCATTGTACACAAAATATGATGAAATATTTTATGTCACACAGCTTAGATAAAAAAAATGAAACTACGATGTTTGTACAAAGTTCAACTTTGTCGTAATTTTAATGCAGATGGCGGATTCGGGGGTGGGGCGAATAGGTCGTCCACCCTTTAATTGGATTGGACAAAGTATCGTGTTATACTGCATAAAATCGTCAATATTGTTTTTAGTTTCGCTACACTCGGTGATATTTTTTAATATTTTTTATAGAATAACCATAACGCCCCTTTCAAAATCCATGAACCGCCCCTAAAGGTAAAAATAGATTTGAACTGTGCAGTATATCTAAGGTAGTTATTGCACACCTTTGCTGTGCATTATCCAGATTATAGCACAGTAAGAACATGGAGATTTTACCCATGTCATGTGTTAAGGATAGCAAATTCAGAAATTGCCTTTTATATAATTCGTTATTTTTGGCTGGATAGACTTATTGAAAAATGTAATGATTTTACTGTTATTCCCAGAATCGTCGAGTCCGGAATTGGTTATGAGCGAAATATCAAATGGCTTATTAAAAAATTGTAGTCAGGCTATTTCTTAAATGTTTTTTTTTTACATCGCGATGACCTTATGTAAATTAGTTTAGGGTTTGTAACCGATCTATAAACATGATAAATACACGCACATAAACGAGTGCAAAATAAGATTCCTTATCGTTTGATATAAATACATGTATTCAACGAATACTGATAAAAATATTTTTGTTTACAACATAAATTAATAATATTAAATGTTTTGTAGTATATGTAAGTAAAAAATCATTGATAATATCAATGCACACGTCCCGAAAAATTGTGTTAAAGCATGCGGAAGAATATCTCAAAGAACGTTTTGCGACACTCCCGGCAAGGGCCAGTAACTCTGTGATCGTTTTTGCGGGAAAACTTAAATGCCTATACTCGTATCCAATCTTTTAGAAAAATCGAATTTTTACAGAAAAGTGTCCACCATGCACTGGCATTGCACTATTATTAGAATAGTAGAATAGAATGGATAGAAATCCTATACACATGTAACTGTTATTTTAATCTGGGACTATAATACCAGTATAATAGTCCCAGTTTTAATATAATATATAACAACTATATAATAGTTATTACGGTGAAGTCGAACTTCCTGTCATTTATTTATTCATCATCCACGCACAAACTTGTCTCAGAAAAAAATATTTCTCTGTACATTAACCTCAATTTCAAGTAGAGAGATATGTGATTTTTTTTTCTGAGACAAGTGCTTTTGGCCATCCACAAGAACTTGTGGTCATCCGATGTTCAGTACTTCAGTACTTTGATTATTTTCATGCTTTGAAAATTCTAAACAGGTTTGTTCTGGACGATGATTGCACAATATCATGTCTTTTTTTTTTCTCTATTTATGACTTTTAACTTACTTTCAGCCTAACTGTGAACATTCTTCAATTCGGTAAACTATTGTTAATTATTGATTTGTCCGTATACGTCTTGTATTTTTGAATCTATTGTATAACGTTGATTTGTTTTGCATTTGGTCAAGTCTGATCACATTTGTCATCGGTGGGTTGCTATTTCAAAGGCGTGTAATCTCATTTATTTCGTATAAAAGCAAATAGTTGGTGCCAATACATTATATAAACAATGCTAGTCAATTATGATCACGCATTGTGTAATATTTGCCAGATTTGTTCAATCTAATTAGAATTTCAATATTTCTGATTTCGTGACACTCAAACGAGCACACGAGTATGGAAAAGTAAAATAAACATTTCTCGCTACATTGAAGACCCATTGGTGGCCTTCGGCTGTTGTATGATCTATGGTCGGGTTGTTGTCGCTTTGACACATTCCCCATTTCCTTTCTCAATTTTAAAATTACCGAACTCCAAGAAACTTAATATATTGTAAACTGGCATGTATAGATGAGACTTTTGACTTTGAAACTTTCAAAATGGCTGCCGTTGCCATGGAAATGGCAAAAATGTCATATTTTTAAAAATGATCTAAATGTACTGAAAATTTACAGAAAAATGTATAGCCATGTGCATTCACTGTTAAAAGTTTTTGAAATGGCTGCCGCTTAGTGGCAATGGGGGGAAGGGTGACATCCGCGCTATTGCTTGCAATGGCAATTCTAGTTTCATTTCTATTTTCTAGTTCATCTTAAAAGGACAAAACAGTTTCTGAAACATGCATGTCTCGAGTTGTTTTTAATAAAACTACTTTCTTTCCGAATGCAGTTGTAAAACAATTAGCTTCATATGTTACTTCAACGGTTTGATCAAACTCTTGTATCGACTTTTTTCAGTCCAGAAACTGGCTTACGATGCGTCTATAATAATGATTCTTGGAAATACAATTCTTTAGTTTAAGCAGGACGTATTTAGAAAAAGGGTGACAGAACAACATTAGGAGTTTGACTTTCAGGGAAATTCCGTTTGCATTTACAACAAATTGCTTCGCAGAGCGCAGATGGATACGACCGCAGAGGTCCAACCCTATACAGTTGGAACAAAAATGGACACAATATTCGCGCTTGATATAGGTCTGAATTTGGATTGTAATTAAATTTTTGAGACATAATAGGTTTCTGACACAGAAGAACTGTAGTCAAAGAACTTAGAATTGGTTATATGGTTTGACTTTATATTCCTTTTTTTTTTTGTGTGCAATACACTTAGTCCAGATAATCATGCCGTCTGCTGTGGGTATTTTTCGATTTTAACTTTTTTTGATCCCACATTGACGCAGGAAGGCGTCCCAGAAAAAAATTAAAATAGCCTTGCCAGACGTCATAATTATTTGGACTAGCAATACACTATACTGTTGCCCTCCCCCAATAAAAATAAATAAAAAAAATACCTACCCTCTTTTTTATGCAACCACAATTACCATTTAAAATACATCATAATAGTCTTAAAATAGAAAATGACATACATAATCATGGATAAAAGTAATATTCCTTAATCAGCATGTTAATATATATATAGTAACTTCTTAATTGACAGCTAATCATCTTAAGACGATACAACATTTCTTTATACATAATTTAAAAGCAGTGTTAGGGAGTTAAACAAAACATAAATGTGTTTGGATTACCTCCCTTACACTGCTTTTAAATTGTCTGAAGTAATTGTCCATTAACCAGGAAACCCTTGTTTTCCTCCCTTTTTTGTCCCTAATCCCCAAACGGTTTGAGCCATAACCACCAAAAGCCAATTCTAACCATCCCTTTGTGGTATGGAAACTTGTGGTATAATTTCAGAGAGACTCCACACACCTTTCCACAAGTTATTGTCTGGAAACTAGAAAAATGCTTATTCAGGCCCGTGGGATGTATACATATCCAGTCAAGATCGTTAAACACTTCCATTCGTCTTTTTGGCCTCCTAATTCCTGTTTAATGTTTGGACAAAAAAATCAATTCTGGACAACCTGTCTTTTGTAGTTATATATTAACCTTGTGTTTAAATTTCAGTGATTTATATTTACTTATATTAAAGTTATTGTCAGGAAACCAAAACGTCTTCGGATAACGCTATCGACGACGACGTGATACCAATATTTTTGCGGTCGTATTAAAATGTAGCTCCATAAGGGGACCATGCCCTCATAAATCCGTGGCTTCTGGTAGTATTTTGTAGAGATGTTTGTTCTTCCCGGATTATTGCCGTGGAGTTGCAATCAGTTGTTTTCGACTTAAATGTCCCATGAACACTCTTCACAGAATCACACCGATATGAATATGACTTGGCACACTTAGTTCCCACTGATATTACGAAAAACATGTTATAGTAATAGCAGGTTCCTATATAAAAATGGCGGATGCCCATTTAAATCACGTTTTAAATATAACAAATATGTTATCAAGAACAAAATCAACTGAGCATCAAGCTAATTCACAGTTCCGACTTCTATAGTTTCAACTTGATAATTTTTTTTTAATTGTAAAAACATTAAATTGTAAAATTGAGAATGGAAATGGGGAATGTGCCAAAGAGACAACAACCCGACCATAGAAAAAAAACAAAAGCAGAAGGTCACCAACAGGTCTTCAATGTAGCGAGAAATTCCCGCACCCGGAGGCGTCCTTCAACTGACCCCTAAACAAATATATACTAGTTCAGTGATAATTAACGCCATACTAATTTCCAAATTGTACACAAGAAACTAAAATTAAAATAATACAAGACTAACAAAGGCCAGAGGCTCCTGACTTGGGACAGGCGCAAAAATGCGGCAGGGTTAAACATGTTTGTGAGATCTCAACAGTTGTGGATCTCAACCCTCCCCACTATACCTCTAGCCAATCATTGTAGAAAAGTAAAGTAACTATCTCAGTGTCATTTCAAGATAGAAAAAAAGAAGGTACTTGATATTTTAAAAAGAAAATAGCGATGTATGCAAAATAATAATCTAGTAAGGGTATGGTGAAAATCTTCTTTATATTTTTTTGTCAAAAACGTGATTAGTATGATAATGGCAGTTGCTTTATGTTAACACAGGATTTTGAAAAGAGAAAAAAAATGCTTTAAATATAATTTTATTATGTTGTAAATACAGTTTGCTATTTATATTGGAGATTGTATATTCAACTAGATATGTCAAAGCGACACAAATGGCCCCGTCCCCAAAATGTTGAAAATCTGCAATTTTAATATAAACACATGTGGACACAAACAGGATGGTAGTCTCATATATATCAAAATTAAAAAAACAAATCCATATAACTGTGATTTTCAACAATTTCTCAAAGTCCAAAGCCCATAATTTTGGCAAAAATTAGCGGAACGAAACTTAAACTTGATCTGTAACTCATCATGTTTAACTCACATACCAAAAATCAGCCCAATATCTGAAGGCATTTAGAAAAAATTCTGTATAACTGTGATTTTCAACAATTTCTCAAAGTCCAAAGCCTGTAATTTTGACAAAAATAAGTGGAGCGAAATGAAACTTAAACTTGATCTGTTACTCATCATGGTTAACTCACATACCAAAAATCAGCCCAATTTTTGAAGGCATTTAGAAAAAAAGTCTGTATTTAACTGTGATTTTCAACAATTTCTCAAAGTTCAAAGCCCATAATTTTGGCAAAAATTAGTGGAGCGGAACGAAACTTAAACTTGATCTATAACTCATCATGGTTAACTCACATACCAAAAATCAGCCCAATATCTGATGGCGTTTAGAAAAAAGTCCGTAAAATGATTTGTTGCGGAATGACGGAATGACGGAATTTCGGAATTTCGGAATTTCGGAATTTCGGAATTTCGGACAAGGGTAAAACTATATGGCACCGACAACTTCGTTACGGGGCCATAAAAAAGTTGATTAAACTGTAACAATTACCTGATTTTCTAAAGATCAAAGCATATTGATTTACCCCATAAAGAACCCACATGTATCTGATTTGCATATTATACCGTTAGCTCCTCCTTGAATTTGGCCCAGTGTAATGTATACGTATTACCGTTTCACATACCCTTAACATAATTTGCCTGTTAAAACAAAACAATAGGTGAGTTACAGAATTTCAGATTTACAGCATAACACATTTTTAATAAAAATAATGTTAGTTTCATTCAAGATCTTATTTAAATAAGAAGAAAAGTACAGATATTGCGGTCAATCTCATTTGCATATTGGGAATCTAGAGACTGTCAAACAAAACGGAAATGAAGATCACTGAACATAAACGCAGTATTGTGTAGTGCAGCTCCAGAGATAGCAGACGTGGCGGATATAGGGACGGAGACGATACTCCCCCTTCTTCATTAATGTGATATATATATTTTCAATGGGGGATTACGGTCTTTCTCTGGCTTCGAATCTAAGTGGAATACAAGCTAAACTCCAAAACAAGTTGCAGTTTTCATCGGAATCTTCACCATCAACACGTACGATGCAAGATGAGATAAATGACAGATCAGTGAATAAACAGCTGCAGCAATCAGATAAGTCTAATAATAATTCAAGTAATCAAAATGGAGATTTAAATAGAGTATCTAAGAGTGAAAATTCGAATATACACTTCCCATTAATCGACGAGAAACGATTAAGTAACCCACTTCAAGGGCTGGACCAGCCATCTACGTCAACAGCTGTCATTACTTCACATTCCACAACTGACACGGGATTATGGTCAAACTCCACTGCCGATGACTCTTATTTACAAGGATATCAATCATTGAATGGCACTGTTGCTTTTCAGCAGTTTCCTCCAGCCCCAAACAGTATCTACAGTAGTGGAATATCATCCCATATGGGAGTAAATCATCTACCACAGAATCCCCAAAGGAGAGCCATTACTGCTCAACATAATTTTCAGAATCAGAGACCCCAACCAAGCATGTTATTAAATAGTAATGCCAAACCATTCTCAAGTAATTGGAGTACACAACAACAACAGTGGTCAACACAGAACCAGCCTCCAACAATGGCATCCTGGAATAGTATGACCCAACCAGGTCAAAGAAGGTCAATGCCAAATATGAACCCATTTTTGAAAAAGAGCAGCATTTCACAGCAATTTTCTAATCAAACTTTTCTTGCCCCATCAAAGTTCCGTCGCAGCACTTCATTCCCAGGTCAGATGCACCAAGCGACGATGATGAAACCTAGCAGCTTTGATCACATGTCTGCTATTGATGATCTTCAGAGAGACAGCGTACTTAATTACCAGGTATGTTGTTTTGTAGTTGCAGGTAATATTTTCTATGTTGTAATCTGCTCCATATGCTGTATATCAAAATAATCTTCACATTCCACAGATGTTTCTGTATTGCCAGTAAATTATACAGATCTATGCAGGCTTATTAAAAATATGTACACAGTCTGACAGTGCTTGAATATACTATGTATGCATATACATATATATAATTCATGTAATTGAGATACATGAATGTACACATCACAATCTACCACTATAAAAGTGGTAATTAAACAGAACCATAGTGGTATTAATAATACAATCTAAATTAAAAATGTTATATTGTAATTTGTACGCAGACTTCTGACAATGCATGATTGCTGCAATGCTGTAATAAATATACATAAAATTGAGAATGAAAATGGGGAATTTGTCAAAGACTGAGACAGTTAACAGCCTATAGCTAACCAAAGAGCAGAACACAGCCAAAGGCCACCAATGCCAATGGGTATTCAACAATTTATTTGATATTATTTCAAGTTAAACAGAAAGTAATATAAGTTAATACAACAGTGTACAAGTATACAATACAATATACATAATAACATGTACATGTATTTTATCTTTACTAAAAATATATTCAACCTGGTTGATGATGCATGGCTAACAATACATGGTAACACCACTTTCAAATTCTCAGATTCAAGTTCTACTTTGTCTGAAAGGCAGTCTTCACGCTGAATGGCAGCCCAGACAGCCCAGGCTTGTAAAATTGCTCTTGGGCCTGTAAAAATCATATTTACAGGCCAAGACAGCATCTAACTAAAAATTTGCAAAAATTGAGCTCCGGGCCTGTAGATTTAACAGTTCATCGTGAAGACTGGAAAGGGCATTAACTTTGTTCACAAACATGACAAAATACCATATACGGTCTTTTGTGTCAGATAATTTCATTTTTGATATAAAAAAGTTATGAAGAGGGATACATGTATGTTAATTTTGTTAACAATTTAAAGAAACCAAAGAAGGCCAGAGGCTGTAGCATTTTAAAAAATTGGTTTATTTGCCATTTGTAACGTAACGGTACCCAAATTGCACCGAGTACCCAAATTACTCGGTGCAATTTGGGTACCGTTACGTAACAAGTGGTAAATAAACCAATTTTTCAAAACGTCATCTTTTTAAAATGATCAAATACAATATGTTACAAGAACCCATTTAAAAAAATGAAAAGTAAGCATGGACTTATATCCAATTGTTCAAAATATTTGAAGAAATTAAACAAAAGCTCTGTTATTTCGACTTTTGACGATAAGAATTTAAGCATAGATGCAATTTGGGTACTCCTCATTTCAGAATCATTGATGGTTTGGAGGTCATTCTAGACCAATTTTTCTATGATTCCATATGGATTAAAAATCGAATTGGTATACCTATATAATGAAGAAGGATACGGCTACAAAATAAACACAGAATGGACATTATTGTCTTTATCATAAAAAAACGTAGGTGAAAATGTCAAAATAGGGCCACACTTAAAAATATTTTGGTTTGCCCAAACCCTACCCAAAGGTTGAGACAGTGGGTAGGTAGGTAGGCATTTTTTATTTTTTTTTCAAAAAAAGAAATTGAAGTATCAGATGTTTATTAGTCTTCATGCCTATTTGATTAAAAAAAAACTTCTTCAAATCAGGACAATAAAAGAATTTGAGTAGGCAGCTTTTTTCTGGGTAGGTAGCGTTTGGGCAAACAAACCTATTATTTATTATGGCCTAGGTGCAATTTGGGTACCCTCACGTTACACATGGTACATGTGTTACCATGTGTATTATGATGTACATTTTTTTCCAAAAATTATTACCAAGTAACTCTATGAGCAATTTTTATAAAATAGATACCATAAAATGCAGAAATGTCTGAAGTTTTATTGTTTATTTGGCCATGATATTTCTCATGCTTATTTTAAATTTCTGATGAGGGGAACACAGAAAAATATTTCTTGAAAAGTTTGCATCATGTATTCTAACCAAAATAAAATCGTACAAATGTGCATTTGTGTTTGACCAATTAGATAATGAAAATGAACCTCACCAAAATTATGGCCAAATAAACAAAAAAACTTCAGACATTTCTGCATCTTAATTATGGTATCTTTTTTTATAAAAATCGCTCATAGATATACTTGGTAATATTTTTTTGAAAAATATCGATTTTAGTTGAAATGATAGGACATTTTTTGAGTGAGAACTCACTTTTGTCCTATGACTGTACAATAATGAAAAATTTTAGGAACTTATTTGATTCCCTTCAATGTTGCTTTGTAATGCTGGTATGCCTTCCTACGTCAGAGCAAAGAATTAAAATACTAGCCTTTCAAAAGTCGGAATTATTTTTGACTACTACAATCATTGACAATGTAGGATTGGATATAATGATTATATGGACCATAATTTGGTATTTGGTCTTTGGTTTCTTTTTGTATGCTTTTTTATAAGTTCTAAAACTTTAACTTTTATTCTGTGGGTTGTGTTGGTGTTAGAATAGTATTAATGGAACAATTGAGTTTTTCAAGAAAAAATTAATACATTTTGATTCAACTAAAATATCCAGTAATATTTACTGCTGAAGCAAAATCAATCCAACAAGCATCGGCACAATGATAAGAGACGTAATTTCGATTGAATTTTCCAAGGACCCTTTACATCGTTATCCGGAAACGAAGTGTGTTATAACATCGTCAATTCTGAAATCGATTTTGTCAAGTCATTGGGCATTTATTTTCACACAAGATCGTATGTAACATTATGCACATAGGAAAAATAATAGACCCCCCGCGCAATCTCTTTGAAAATTGTATTTTCCTTTTTGTAACAAGACGAAACAAGTCTACAGATTATGTTTGCTAACATCCCGTTGGAAACAAAAACAATGTTTAGACCTAGTATTTCGTATATCTGGCCGTAAGGGTGTGATCACATGTTAGTCACAATTGTTTCACGTATGACTGGTAATGATTTAACCTTTACGACAAAACAATTTTAATAAAAAAAAGGAAATAACTGGATTTCTGTTTCGTGTGAAATGTAACGCATAACGATAACGTCATTTTCTAACTTAATTATTACGAAGAACAAAACTAGAATGTAAATCATCTCTGATTTACCTGTTTGAACAGCTCGCGAGAGTTCATATTTGCATATTGATATAAAGAATTCTGTTACAACAAAGCAGATTACATCATCTAAAATTTGCGATACGAAATCGGAAACGAAAGTAACGCCAGTGTTCTTACACCTGCTACAGAAATACTTATAGTTCTCGGCATTTTCTTCTGACTATTCTTATTGGTCGATGTTCTTTATTATTTGAAAGCAAAAGTTACGAATTTGCCGGTGACGATTATCTATAAATCAGTCAGCATAATGCACTTCGGAAGTGAAAAGTAACGCGAGAAACGACACAAAAATACGGTCGTATAATCTTTGAAATTTGTTAATTTCAATTTTTTTTCTAGGGAAGAGTAGCATACACTTATAAAGGAATCTTTAGATGTATTTATACTTTTCTTACAGAAATACACATTTTTATCACTTTTCTATCGTTATAGGAAACCAGCCCAATAGCAAATTATGGTCCATATATATAATATATATATATATAAATGATTACATGAAGGAAACATTACAATTGTTATTCCAGGATTTTTCTGTCCATCACCCTAACTGATTTAGGCAACAGAACTTAGTCCAGTTTTGCTCTAATCTCATGTGAATTTGTTCACTACTTGACAGGAAAGTGGTCGAAATAGGCCTCAAGGCTGTTGAAAATAGAACGTTGGTTTCCTTTGCATGGGTTTACAGACAGAAAAACTTGTTTATAAGAATTAATTTTATTTTGTTTTTGCCAAAATTCAAACAAAGCACTTTAAGAGTAATGCTGTATTACAGCATTATTCAACATTTTTTTTTCTAGAATACATTTTTAGCTAACCTGGCCCATATATAGGGCCAAGTGAGCTTTTCCCATCACTTTGCGTCCGTCGTCCTTCGTCGTCGTTAACTTTTACAAAAATCTTCTCCTCTGAAACTACTTTGCCAAATTAAACCAAACTTGGCCACAATCATCATTGGGGTATCTAGTTTACAATAATGTGTTGGGTGACCCGGCCAACCAACCAAGATGTCCGCCATGGCTAAAAATAGAACATAGGGGTAAAATGCAGTTTTTGGCTTATAACTCCAAAACCAAAGCATTTAGAGCAAATCTGACATGGGGTAATTGTTAATCAGGTAAAGATCTATCTGCCCTGAAATTTTCAGACAAATTGGACAACCAGTTGTTTGGTTGCTGCCCCTGAATTAGTAATTTTAAGGAAATTTTGCAGTTTTTAACCAGATTTTTGTGACAAAAATGTCGGTTATTGATTTGGGGATGTACGGCGGGCGGGCGGGCGGGCGGGAATCAAATGTTGTCCGTGCATTAACTCATGAACCGTTCAACCAAAGCTTTTAAAATTTTAATATGTTGTTACTGACAACTAAATGAAGGTCAAGTTCAATAATAGCGATTTTGACTTTTACCGTTCAGGAGTTATGGTTCTTGAAAGATTGAAAAATGGAGTTTACAGTCGTGTCCGTGCATTTACGCATGAACTGTTCTACCTAAGCTTCCCAGATTTTAATATGTTGTTACTGATGACAAAATGGAGGTCAAATTCAATAATGGCGATTTTGACTTTTACCGTTCAGGAGTTATGGTTCTTGAAAGATTGAAAAATGGAGTTTCCAGTCGTGTCCGTGCATTTACACATGAACTGTTCTACCTAAGCTTCCCAAATTTTAATATATTGTTACTGATGACAAAATGGAGGTCAAGTTCAATAATGACGATTCTGACTTTTACCGTTCAGGAGTTATGGTTCTTGAAAGATTGAAAAATGGTGTTTCCAGTCGTGTCCGTGCATTTTCTCATGAACCATTCAACCAAAGCTTTTGATATTTTTATATGTTGTTACTGATGGCAAATTAAAAGTCAAGTTCAATTATGACGATTTTGACTTTTACTGTTCAGGAGTTATGGTTCTTGAAAGATTGTGAAATGGCGTTTCCATTCACGTTGTTGCATTTACTCATGAACCATTCAATCTAAGCTTTTCAAATTTTAAGATGTTGATACTGATGACAAAATGGAGGTCAAATTTGATATTGACGATTTTCACTTTCACCATTCATCAGTAATGGTTCTTGTGATATTGCCAGGACACAAATAAATATTAATAAATCTGGTTTGCTGTCGTTGTGACAGCCTCTTGTTGCTTATTATCTTGAATATTATTATAGATAGAGATAAACTGTAAACAGCAATAATGTTCAGCAAAGTAAGATTTACAAATAAGTCAACATGACCAAAATTGTCAGTTGACCCCTTAAGGAGTTATTGCCCTTTATAGTCATCTTTTACCACTTTTTCGTAATATTTGTAATCTTTTACAAAAATCTTCTCCTCTGAAACTACTGGACCAAGTTTAACCAAACTTGGCCTCAATTATCATTGAAGTATCTAGTTTAAAAAATGTGTGGGGTGACCTGGCCAACCAACTAAGATGGTGGCTATGACTAAAAATAGAACATAGGGGTAAAATGTAGATTTTGGCTTATAATTCTGAAACCAAAGCATTTAGAGCAAATCTGACTGGGTTAAATTATTAACCCTTTCCTTCATAATGACGCTTTTTGACGCCACCCCCTTAACTCCATAATGACGCTTTTTGACGCTACCCCCTTTACTCCATAACAGAGTTCGCGAAATCTTTTTTCCCCTGGTGGTCCTTGAAGAAAATCCACTGGTCCTCACTATTAATTCTATTTAAATATACTAAAATTGTGTCAGTCCCACTCAAAATTTTGGGGGTAAAATCCTGAGGACTGACCTTTTTCGCGAACTCTGCCATAATGATGCCTTTTGACGCCTGTGCAGTGCCTCAGTTAAAACGTCTTGCCCAAGACAAATAAGAATTAGACTTAATAAAAGTTGTATCTAATATAAACAGAATATTCATGAGAATATCTGATCGGAATTTCATAAATGAAATATTCGCTTTAACAATGCAACTTTAAACCTGATGATTTTTTTTATTGAAAAAATCCTATGCAAATCAAGTATGCTAAAAAATAATTTCCATAGAGTAAAGGGTTAATCAAGTCGAGATCTATCTGCCCTGAAATTTTCAGACGAATCAGACAACTGGTTGTTGGATTGCTGCCCCTGAATTGGTAATTTTTAAAGAAATTTTAACGTTTTTGGTTATTATCTGAAGTATGTCCAGTGCACGATGTTTTGTCGATATTGTCAACATCGCAATGTCAACTTTATAGTGTCGTTATTGTGTTAACATTGTATCCTATCTTTATGTTCTGTATCTTTGTCATATCGTATATGGACCATAATTTGGTATTCAGCCTTTGGTTTCTTTTTGTATCCTTTTTAGCTCACCTGGCCCGAAGGGCCAAGTGAGCTTTTCTCACCACTTGGCGTCCGTCGTCCGTCGTCGTCGTCCGTCGTCGTTAACAATTTACATTTTGAACTTCTTCTAGAGAACCACTGAATGGAATGGAACCAAACATGGCATGAATGTTCCTTATGAGGTGCTGACCAAGTGTTGTTACTTTGTAGCCGATCCATCATCCAAGATGGCCGCCAGCGGGGGACTTAGTTTAACATAGGACCCTATGGGAAATGCATACAAATGACTTCTTTTAGAGAACCACTGAATGGAATGAAACCAAACATGGCATGAATGTTCCTTATGAGGTACTGACCAAGTGTTGTTACTTTGTTGCCGATCCATCATCCAAGATGGCTGCTAGCCGGGGACTTAGTTTAACATAGGACCCTATGGGAAATGCATACAAATGACTTCTTTTAGAGAACCACTGAATGGAATAAAACCAAACATAGCATGAATGTTCCTTAAGGGGTGCTGACCAAGTGTTGTTACTTTGTAGCCGATCCATCATCCAAGATGGCCGCCAGCAGGGGACTTAGTTTAACATAGGACCCTATGGGAAATGCATACAAATGACTTCTTTTAGAGAACCACTGAATTGAATGAAACCAAACATGGCATGAATGTTCCTTATGAGGTGCTGACCAAGTGTTGTTACTTTGTTGCCGATCCATCATCCAAGATGGCCGCCAGCGGGGGACTTAGTTTAACATAGGACCCTATGGGAAATGCATACAAATGACTTCCTCTAGAGAACCACTGAATGGAATGAAACCAAACATGGCATGAATTTTCCTTATGAGGTGCTGACCAAGTGTTGTTACTTTGTTGCCGATCCATCATCCAAGATGGCCGCCAGCCGGGAACTTAGTTTAACATAGGACCCTATGGGAAATGCATACAAATGACTTCTTTTAGAGAACCACTGAATGGAATAAAACCAAACATAGCATGAATGTTCCTTATGGGGTGCTGACCAAGTGTTGTTACTTTGTAGCCGATCCATCATCCAAGATGGCCGCCAGCGGGGGACTTAGTTTAACATAGGACCCTATGGGAAATGCATACAAATGACTTCTTCTAGAGAACCACTTAATGGAATGAAACCAAACATAGCATGAATGTTCCTTATGGAGTGCTGACCAAGTGTTGTTACTTTGTAGCCGATCCATCATCCAAGATGGCCGCCAGCGGGGGACTTAGTTTAACATAGGACCCTATGGGAAATGCATACAAATGACTTCTTCTAGAGAACCACTAAATGGAATGAAACCAAACATAGCATGAATGTTCCTTATGGAGTGCTGACCAAGTGTTGTTACTTTGTAGCCAATCCATCATCCAAGATGGCCGCCAGCGGGGGACTTAGTTTAACATAGGACCCTATGGGAAATGCATACAAATGACTTCTTTTAGAGAACCACTGAATGGAATGAAATCAAACATGGCATGAATGTTCCTAATGTGGTGCTGACCAAGTGTTGTTACTTTGTAGCCGATCCATTATCCAAGATGGACGCCAGCGGGGGACTTAGTTTAACATAGGACCCTATGGGAAATGCATACAAATGACTTCTTTTAGAGAACAACTGAATGGAATGAAACCAAACATTGCATGAATGTTCCTTATGCCGTGCTGACCATGTGTTGTTTCTTTGTAGCCCATCCATCATCCAAGATGGCCGCCAGCATGGGACTTAGTTTAACATAGGACCCTATGGGAAATGCATACAAATGACTTCTTTTAGAGAACCACTGAATGGAATGAAATCAAACATGGCATGAATGTTCCTAATGTGGTGCTGACCAAGTGTTGTTACTTTGTAGCCGATCCATTATCCAAGATGGCCGCCAGCAGGGACTTAGTTTAACATAGGACCCTATTGGAAATGCATACAAATGACTTCTTTTAAAGAACCACTGAATGGAATAAAACTAAACATTGCATGAATGTTCCTTATGAGGTGCTGACCAAGTGTTGTTACTTTGTAGCAGATCCATCATCCAAGATGGCCGCCAGCAGGGGACTTAGTTTAACATAGGACCCTATGGGAAATGCATACAAATGACTTCTTTTAGAGAACCACTGAATGGAATAAAACCAAGCATGGCATGAATGTTCCTTATGAGGTGCTGACCAAGTGTTGTTACTTTGTAGCCGATCCGCCATCCAAGATTGCCGCCAGTGGGGGACTTTTGAATGAAATTAAACATGTTCCTTTCCTTATCAATGAGGTTGTGTTGTCACTTTTAGCCAAATTTTATATTTTTTCATATGATTTCAAAAACCCAAGTAGAATCAGGTGAGCGATACAGGCTCTTGAGAGCCTCTAGTTTATAAGTTCTAAAACTTTAACTTTTATTCTGTGGGTTGTGTTTGTGTTAGAACAGTATTAATGGAACAATTGAGTTTTTCAAGAAAAAATTAATACATTTTGATGCACCGTTTACGTGATAGGAAACCAAACAGGAAACCAATCTTTATTTTCTTTATTTTGTACAATATATTTCAAAAGACATAAATGAACACCATTACTAGTGTTACTTGCTTCATGTTAATATTTTAAATCTATATATTTTCCATGTTAAATTAAAGTTTTTTTTAAACGCGACAGGAAACCATAAGAAACCGAAAGCATTTTTTATACGACCGCAAAAATTTTAATTTTTTGGTCGTATATTGCTATCACGTTGGCGTCGTCGTCCGCGTCGTCGTCGTCCGAATACTTTTAGTTTTCGCACTCTAACTTTAGTAAAAGTGAATAGAAATCAATGAAATTTTAACACAAGGTTTATGACCACAAAAGGAAGGTTGGGATTGATTTTGGGAGTTTTGGTCCCAACATTTTAGGAATTAGGGGCCAAAAAGGGCCCAAATAAGCATTTTCTTGGTTTTCGCACTATAACTTTAGTTTAAGTGAATAGAAATCTATGAAATTTTGACACAAGGTTTATGACCACAAAAGGAAGGTTGGGATTGATTTTGGGAGTTTTGGTACCAACAGTTTAGGAATTAAGGGCCAAAAAAGGGCCCAAATAAGCATTATTCTTGGTTTTCGCACAATAACTTTAGTATAAGTAAATAGAAATCTATGAAATTTAAACACAAGGTTTATGACCATAAAAGGAAGGTTGGGTTTGATTTTGGGAGTTTTGGTCCTAACAGTTTAGGAATAAGGGGCCCAAAGGGTCCAAAATTGAACTTTGTGTGATTTCATCAAAAATTGAATAATTGGGGTTCTTTGATATGCCGAATCTAACTATGTATGTAGATTCTTAATTTTTGGTCCCGTTTTCCAATTGGTCTACATTAAGGTCCAAAGGGTCCAAAATTAAACTTAGTTTGATTTTAACAAAAATTGAATCCTTGGGGTTCTTTGAAATGCTGAATTTAAAAATGTACTTAGATTTTTAATTATTGGCCTAGTTTTCAAGTTGGTCCAAATGGGGGTCCAAAATTAAACTTTGTTTGATTTCATCAAAAATTGAATAAATGGGTTCTTTGATATGCTAAATCTAACTGTGTATGTAGATTCTTAATTTTTGGTCCAGTTTTCAAATTGGTCTACATTAAGGTCCAAAGGGTCCAAAATTAAACTAAGTTTGATTTTAACAAAAATTAAATTCTTGGGCTTATTTGATATGCTTTATCTAAATATGTACTTTGATTTTTGATTATGGGCCCAGTTTTCAAGTTGGTCCAAATCAGGATTCCATATCAAGTATTGTGCAATAGCAAGAAATTTTCAATTGCACAGTATTGCACAATAGCAAGAAATATCTAATTGCACAATATTGTGCAATAGCAATTAATTTTCAATTGGAGTTATCTTTCTTTGTAAAGAATAGTAGTTGATAATATATGTTGGAAATTTGCCAGACATGACTATGATGTTATTTTCTATTTTTATTTGCCAATAACTTTATGTAAATAACTTCATTGGAAATTTGCCAATATAAAATGTTGCTGATGAAGTTTTTTTTATTGTTTTATACAATAAACAATGTATATTCACTTTTACTACCAACCAATCTTTACCATTCGGTGATAACAAGCACTTTATTTTACATTTTAATATTTTATGATGTATTTAAAAGAGTAGTTATTGTTGCAAACTCCATTAGAAATTTGAATTGATATCAGTTTTGGAAAAAGGGAAACGGGGATGTGAAAAAAAGGGGGGGGGGGTTAAATTTTTCTCATTTCAGATTTCATAAATAAAAAGAAAATTTCTTCAAACATTTTTTTGAGAGGATTAATATTCAACAGCATAGTGAATTGCTCAAAGACAAAAAAAAACTTTTAAGTTCATTAGACCACATTCATTCTGTGTCAGAAACCTATGCTGTGTCAACTATTTAATTTTAGATTTAAAAAGTTTGAAGAAGAAATCTTTAATTGATTTGTAAAATCTTGACATTTGTTTTGTGTAAAAAAAAACCATGTAATGTCAAAAATTTGATCACAATCCAAATTCAGAGCTGTATCACGCTTGAATGTTTTGTCCATACTTGCCCCAACTATTCAGGGTTCGACCTCTGCGTTCGTATAAAGCTGTGCCCTGTGGAGCACCTGGTTGTTAAGAGCAATACTCCTTTTAATTGTTGCCGTTCTGGGTTTTTTTATCGATAAACGTCAAATGCTTGGATTAATGTCCCGATTGGCTTTCCATAGATTTTACAAGACGTCTTACAGAAATGTGTTTCATTTAACCATGGGCAGTCATTGACGGAGAATTTGTTCAGCCTAATATTATTTATGATGTATCAATACAATTAATAAACTTTTTAACTGTAAACAATACTGTAAATCGTAGGTAAGCGTTTTCAAACGTGAATTTGATGACGTCATTTATCTTTTCTTGTTTTTGTAAATATGCGCAAAATTCACTACTCATACAGGTTTTTTGTACCAATTCTCGTATTTATATAGTAACTTACCTTTTAATAAATATTCTTACTCAGTCTGTATTTACTAAATTCGTCAGAACATCGCTCAGAATCAACCAAAACAAAATGTTCATCTATTACGATTATTCCCCTTTGTATGTATGGCGGCCTTTGTTGAACATATTTTAGACGTTTTAAGACCATGATATAAAATCGCAAAAAAAAGATTTTAGACCATTCTAAGGACTTGAAGTATGTTTGATATAATGACGTTATTGACGGATCTGAGGCCTAAATTAAAATATTGTTTGTTTGCCCTTTTCCGACCCTATGTTTTGAAACAGAGTAGGTAGGTAGGTAAAATATTTTATATTTTTCCCAAAAAAATAACTTGGCTCGGTATATTTTTTTCATGGGTAGGCAGGTAGGTATAATATTTTATTTTATAGATACAAAATCTGCATAATGTCATTTTTGTCTGTTTTGCTTTTGCTAATAAGTTTCTGGGACTACGTTTTGAAAAAAAATATCATGTAGAATGTGAAGTTAATTCATATGCACTACTATTTTGTTTTCAAATATCAAAATATAGAGCTGTGCCGCATATTTTCAACGTTTATATATGCCTGGAACTTTGAAGAGTTTTAACTTGCACTTATATTCTGTACTACGTACCTTGTACGCTTACCTCTACCTAAAGGTTTTCTGTAAGGGATAACTTTGTCCTGGTAAAATATGTCCGGGCAGACATACATTACTAGTAGAAAAGGTCCCTAGTGTTTACATTTCCGTGTGTGCCTATGTTTCCAATAAAAATGCTACAAGACTTAAAATCAATTGTCATGTATTTTACATCACATTTATAAATGATCTGTATGGAAAACTTGGGCGATTTTACTGCCAAATATTCTCCACTTTACAGGCTTTTGTAACCTTTGGTTCATGTCAGATATAAATAATATAGCAATGCTGGTCGAAGGCATTGTTAACATAATCATCCTGATCTACGGATCACAAAAGGCCATCCCTACATAGAATACAACGTCCGTTTACACAAAATAGTTTGTACACACGTTGATAATTTTGTATTAAACGAACTTTTTTGTAAATGAACCCTGCTCTTCAAGTATAAAGATGCAGAGTTAACGTACGTCATATCATGATTTCAAAGCGTTCAACATCGATTTCAAACAAATGCTTTGAAACTCTAAATGCAAGTGTGCATGTCAAACGCTCACTTGATACCAAACGGACTAGACCTTATATGATAAAGATAAAACCCGAGGATTCCGGTAAAAAAGTTTTGAGCGGGAAATACAAATATAAGATTTTTTGTAGGAACGAAAAAATAAAATAAAATAAAATCTTGCTGGTAAATACAAATAAAAGATTTTCAGGCGGAACGAATTTATAGGGTCAGTCGGTAAAGGGCAAACAAACAATATTTTAATTTAAGCTCGAGCAGAAAAATATTCTGTTGCAATTTGTTTAAGGTTTATCCTAGATTGACTGGACTATATGTTGAAAATGTATTTTTATGCTTTGATATTTAAATAAGTTTTAATTTCTTATCAACAAAGAAGTCACATGACACAGATTTCTTAATTCTTTAGTGAATTTTAGCATAGACGGATCCAGGGGAGAATTGGTTGATTATGAAACATGAAACATGAAAACTTAATTAAACACCTATTTCTACATATACAATATGTATTCAATGGCGTTGTACATAAATGACATATAAAATACAAAAATACTATACAAAAATACAATATGTACTATACCAAAAATTGAAAATATACACTGTGATACACAAGAAAAAAGTCTGAAAAGTTCAAAATAATTTTCGAAATACAATGTTTTCAACCGACATTTAAAAGTATCCAAAGATTCAGAGTTTCTTACATTTGTACCTAGTTCATTCCACAATTTTGGCCCAATAGTACTAAAGCTTCTATCTGAAAAAGTTTTCTTTTTGTTATATGGGACTGCATAACAACCAATAGATGACTCTGACGACCTTAATGAACATTTCGACACTTGAGGATTTAACAAATTGATCAAATATGACGGTGCATTACCTACATGACAGTTGTACATATATGTTAAGATTTTGAATGTAATTCTAGCTTTAATCGGAAGCCAGTGTAAGTCAAACAATGCCTGCTTGGCACTATCATACTTAGAACGGTTTAACACAAGTTTGGCACACATATTCTGTATACGTTGCAATTTATATAAATCAGTTTGTGAAATTCCAAAAAGTATAACATTGCAATAATCTAAATGTGATATAACCAAAGATAAGACCAAAGTTTCAGTTGCTTCTTTCGATAGATAGGATCTTATGCACTTTATTTTGTAGTAGTTCATCATTGCTGTTTTACATTTTTTAGTAATATGGTCTTTGAAGTTTAGAGTCTCATCATCCAGAAAAGCTCCTAAGTACCGTATACATGTTTTTGATTTTATAACATCTCCACAAATGATTATTTCTTTTGTCTGACATTTAGAGAGTTGGTGTTGACTGCCAAAGAGAATAAACTCTGTTTTCGCATTGTTCATTTTTAGTTTGTTACTGTTCATCCAGGTGTTTATATGAACAGCGCAGTCCTGTAAGTCAGGAATTGCATCCATCTCATTCGTTAATGTTGGCACAAAACGTTTATTAGCAGTATGGTCGTCGGCAAATCCGTACACAGTAATAGATGGTGGAATAATGTCGAATAGAGTTCCGGCGTAGACTAAATAAAGCCAGGGACCTAAGCAACTTCCCTGTGGTACGCTACACTCAAGTTGTCGCTCTGATGATGTTGTAGAGCTGACATTTACACGACAGCTTTGAGGTCTCAAATAGGAATCAATCCATTTAAGTGCGGTTCCATTTACACCGTACTGATATTCGAGTGCTTTTATCAAAATACTATGATCTACAGTATCGAATGCTGCACTTAAATCAACGGCGATCATAGCGGTGACTTCTTTATGCTCCATCCCATTGAGTATGTCATTAACGAGTTGTAGAAGGGCAGATTCGCACGAATGGAATTGACGATACGCAGATTGGTTTGTAGGAAGGAGATCATGATCTTTCACGTGTTTATTCAGTCTTATATAGCGCACATTTTTCAATTAATTTAGACAGGAAAGACAAGTTGCTTACTGGTCTATAATTTAAGTAAATTAGTTCAAGACCAGCCTTTTTCAGCAGAGGCCTGACTACCGCTTGCTTCCATCTTAATGGGAAGACGCCTTGACTAAGAGACAAGTTAACTAACTTTGTGATAACAGGCAACAATTCACTAAGGAACGATTTAAGTACTTTAGTAGGCAAAATGTCAAGTTCTCATGATTTACATTGCAATTTATTTATGATGGTCTTAACTTCGTCTTCTGAAAGATTTTTAAATGATGTAAATAACGGAACGTCTTTGAACAGTGGTTTGTAATCGTCAAAGTCTCTCAGAAAATCACGAATTGTTTTTATTTTGTTCATGAAGAAATCCGCAAATTTATCGGGAAGTTCGTTTTCGTTTTCAACGTCTGGCATCGGATTTTCCGCCTTACTGCCTGTTAAGTCTTTTACGAATTTATATAGCTTTTTAGAATCACCTTTAAAAGAAAGTACTTTTTGACTAAGAATGGAATGTTTCTCATTTCTAAGTTCATGGAGGTATTTGTTCATGGATGATTTATAAATTTCGTAATCACACGGTTTTCGGTGTTTACGCCAGAGTCTTTCCGATTTCCGCATGAGTCGTTAAACCAGGGCTTGGGTGCTCTACATATTTGTGTCTTTTCCTGCATTGGTGCATGAGTATTAAGTAAAGATTCGATAGTGTTCTCAAATTCGCCAACAAAGGTTTCAACGTTATCGGAATATAATGACAATTTTTGGAGATCTTCTGTGAAATTTTGTTTGTTCATATTTTTGAAGTTTCGAAATGAAATGGATTTACTGACAATGTTCTCTTTTTGTACCCTCATTGTCACTTTTACGGCGCAGTGGTCAGACAAAAACGGATCTGCTTCACACGAAACGAGATCGACTCCATTCGTGAATTCCGTGATAACCAAGTCTAGACTACGGCCGTGAATATGCGTTGGAAAGTCTACATGTTGTATTAATCCGAGTGCATCGAGAGAGTTATTGAATTCCGAAATCGCATTACTGTTTTCCTCGATGTGCAAGTTAAAATCACCCATGATTATTAGATTTGAATATGTAGAGACTATATCTTCTAGAAACTGAAAGAATTCGTTCACAAATTGATTTGGTGTCGCTAAGGATGGTGGTCTGTAAATACCAATGCAATTTATTGTTATAGATTTAAATACTAGTTGCCATATTCCATACTCAAAACACGATTTTGTGCCGGAAAACAGTTTACACATTTTAATACTGCTTCGACATGATAGGGCAACACCGCCACCGATTCTATTTTGCCTGTTTGAAACGCTTATTTTGTACCCATTTTGATTAAGATCTGATGTTTCGAATTGATATTGCTTTTCATCGGAATACCAGGTTTCTGTTAAAATTGCAAAGTCAACATTTTGTTCATGTAGCATTTGCCCAACGAGGACGTCTTTTTTGACTAGCGATCGGCAATTGACAGATCATAAAGGGAATCACTGAAGCATGACTAGAGCCCCCTTAGGTCAGTCACCTTTTGAAAAGTTCTGGATCCGCCACTGTTTATAAGTGTGATCAAATTGCAAGTTTTTCAAATGTTGATTTTTGAGGATGACTAAAAATACTGAATGTCTTCAATGAAAATTATGTTGAAACTATCCTTTAAGTTTTAACATATAGAAGATACTAAATACCTTTACTATTACATCATGATCTGACCATTTAAGCAAAATAATGGCAACACCAGTACGTTCATTGGCTTCTGCCATTGTCAAATTCTCAGTATTGTTTTAAAGTTAGTTAGTTTATTGTTTCAATAACTTATATATAAAAAAAGTTTACAAAATTTGGCTACTTGTACGTTGTTTATATTTATTATTTTTGTATGATTTCAGGATCGCACCAGTTCTCTAGACAGTATGAAATTTTCTGCATTTGAAAGTCAGCTGTTAGACATTATGAAATCTTCTGGTGACAACAATGATATGCTTAAAGGTAAGGAATTAAACCAGTGCTCTTTGTGTCCTTAATATAATTATAGAAGTCACTTAAAGTCTTTTTCCCTAAAACTCAGAAGTGTGGTGACCCCTCAGGCCTGTCAAGCCACTCGATAACTATTAAGTCATAAATTGTTATGAGAAACAGGACGGTAGGCCTACTAGTCCAGTCCCCTAACTTTTTGAGTTTGGTTAATTTCCTACATGAAGTAACATCAAGTTTAATTTGACAACACTTGTACCTGGAAATGTTTTGTCGAACCACTATAATTACTTCTATGTGAGGGAAAGATTTTATATTTTATCTGCAGCTTGATAATGTTGTTCACAATTTTGGCACTCATTTACCGTGCAGCCGCTTTCAATTATTTAAGACATTACAATTTCTTCTAGTTGCATGACATGTATATATTAAAATTCGTTTTGAAATAATATAATGAATGAAGCAATAGAACTCTTTTACCATGGCCATTATTTCTGTTATTTGTTTCACTTTCCATATACCAACAAAAATACAAATTCATACACAATTTTATATTGATTCGTTGTAGCTCTTAAATTTGGAAAATAAGAGTAGACATCAAATTCCAAAGATCTGTGACAAAAATCATTTAGCAGACTTGGTTTTGTTATATCTGTATATCATATATTACACTGTATTACAGTAAACAAATTGGCAGATTATTCACCATTATTGAGATTGTACAATTGTAAAGGATTGTTCAATACGCTTTTAAATGCTACAAATGGCTGAATATGAGGAAATAAAGTGTTTTTATACTGGTACTGAACAAAGCTAAATTTAAATCAATGGAATTTATCTAATCTACAGTTTTAAAGTTTGATTTTATTTGTGATTTTCAGCCAATAATTACTTTAATTCATCAGGAATGTTTTTCACACAATTACTTGTATTAAGAAAAAATGCAGGAATTTCATCATTATTAAGCTTTACATTCTTTTCAGTCTTTGACAAAATGTATATAACAGAAAATAATTGACTGCATTCATCACCTTTAGATAAATACATGCCGAAGGTTATTCTGTCAAGGTTTCAAATAATGAGCTTCAATCTATTCATTTATGGATTAATTTTGCTACTTTTTATGTAATAGTGGTAAAAGACTTGAGTATATCATGGACTGGAAAGGGTTTCAAATAATTTCTTCTCTGACACGATGGTGGTACATCACATTTTGCCTGAAACCTGAAACTTGATGAATATGATTTTTTATACGCCCGTCAAAATTTTGACGGGACGTATTGTGGTATACAAATGTCCGGTGTCCGTCTGTCCGGCGTAAACA
Organism: Mytilus galloprovincialis; assembly: GCF_965363235.1. NCBI lineage: Eukaryota > Metazoa > Mollusca > Bivalvia > Mytilida > Mytilidae > Mytilus > Mytilus galloprovincialis. The sequence continues at coordinate 56,881,244 of NC_134841.1, forward strand.
TGTTGCACCATAACTTGAGAACGACTTATCCAAATTTCATGACACTTAATAAAGTTGTTTCTTATGATGGTCAAATGATCTGTATACTTTTTGGTGAAAATAAGATTTAAACTTTTTGAGTTAAGGCACTTTATAACTAAAACAAGGGTGTGTTTTTTTCACATGTCGCACTGTATCTCAAAAACGATTCTTGATTATGACTTAAAACTTTAAACACTTCTTAGTTATATTAATCTCAATATCTGTATACTTTTTGGAGTTGATTCAAAATTTCATTTTTGAGTTATTGAGTATTTTGTAAAAAAGGGGGAGGGTTTTTTTACATGTCGCGCCATATCTCAAAAACTATTTAAGATTATTGCTTAAAACTTTACACATGTCTTTGTTATATTAATCTAAAGATCTGTATACTTTTTGGTGATGATTCAAAATTTCATTTTTGAGTTATTGATTATTTTGTAAAAAAGGGGAGGTTTTTATACGACCGCAAAAATTTTAATTTTTTGGTCGTATATTGCTATCACGTTGGCGTTGTCGTCTGCGTCATCGTCGTCGTCCGAATACTTTTAGTTTTCGCACTCTAACTTTAGTAAAAGTGAATAGAAATCAATGAAATTTTAACACAAGGTTTATGACCACATAATGAAGGTTGGGATTGATTTTGGGAGTTTTGGTCCCAACATTTTAGGAATTAGGGGCCAAAAAGGGCCCAAATAAGCATTTTCTTGGTTTTTGCACTATAACTTTAGTATAAGTAAATAGAAATCAATGAAATTTTAACACAAGGTTTATGACCACAAAAGGAAGGTTGGGATTGATTTTTGGAGTTGAGGTCACAACAGTTTATGAATTAGGGGCCAAAAAGGGGCCCAAATAAGCATTATTTTTGGTTTTTGCACCATAACTTTAGTATAAGTAAATAGAAATCTATGAAATTTAAACACAAGGTTTATGACCATAAAAGGAAGGTTGGGTTTGATTTTGGGAGTTTTGGTCCTAATAGTTTAGGAATAAGGGGCCCAAAGGGTCCAAAATTGAACTTTGTGTGATTTCATCAAAAATTGAATAATTAGGGTTCTTTGATATGCCGAATCTAACTATGTATGTAGATTCTTAATTTTTGGTCCCGTTTTCCAATTGGTCTACATTAAGGTCCAAAGGGTCCAAAATTAAACTTAGTTTGATTTTAACAAAAATTGAATCCTTGGGGTTCTTTGATATGCTGAATTTAAAAATGTACTTAGATTTTTAATCATTGGCCTAGTTTTCAAGTTGGTCCAAATGGGGGTCCAAAATTAAACTTTGTTTGATTTCATCAAAAATTGAATAAATGGGTTCTTTGATATGCTAAATCTGACTGTGTATGTAGATTCTTAATTTTTGGTCCAGTTTTCAAATTGGTCTACATTAAGGTCCAAAGGGTCCAAAATTAAACTAAGTTTGATTTTAACAAAAATTAAATTCTTGGGCTTATTTGATATGCTTTATCTCAGGGGAAAAAATTAACGGTCGCCCAGTCGCCAATGGCGACCAGAAATTGACCTGGGTGATCTTTTTACTCAGTTGTGGTAGCCCAGGTGGCGAATTGAAAACAAGTTCTTGACTGACTGAAATTCGCCATTTACCGTGACTCCAAGTACTGGCTACTTCACGGACAAAAATGTAAATTCAAAAAGAAAAATCTTTTTAAAATGTATTGCATCAAAGTCGCGATCGCGATAAACAAGGATGTCAAATCAGTGTTTACCTGTGACTAAATATAGTTCACGTTAATTCAGGTCACTGATTGGTCGTCTATTTAAAGTCGGAATGTATCATATGCTTGCAAGGATAACAAGAGAGGTGTTCCGATGGTCATTAACAATATAAAGCAATCACGGTTTTGGCTTCAAGAAAGCGAAGAAAGCCAGGGAAGATGACAATAGCATGTCATGAAGTAATATCAGTCAAATAAAAGAAAGAAAGTATGATATATATAATACTGCTAAGAATCTGGAAAACAGTACCTTTTGTAGTTAAATTTTCAAAGCCCACGTGGTGTACAGAGAATGAAGGTCAAAAACCAAAGTAGAGTATTGTCGACCACAATAAATAACATTTATAATTAAAAATGATTTATGTTTCTTACTAACTGAACAGTTTACAAAAAAAAAGAAAATCAGAGAAGATATCAAGTTCATGACAACGCTTTTGGAATATATGAAATAGTCGCGAAAAAAGGGGGGGTTCATTTGTTTACAAATGTACGTAGTCTAATACGCAAAATGAATCGACCAAGATATTTAATAAATAAGATTATTATAGAAATAAAATGAAATATTTCATCTATCATCTTCATGTATTCCAGAACAGAGAATTCTTTAGTTGTCTTTAAAAGATATGTAAAAAAATTCTTGTACACAGGGCATGAAGATTCCCATTTAGCAAATGATTTTTTTTTTAATGAAATTTGATTGAAGTCAACAACAAAGATAATAAAAAAATAACTTTTTCCCAGGCATTTGAATCACCTCCAGGTATGCTCAGAATGCAGGATTTTGAGTCTGAAATTTCAAAATTTTCTTAGGGGCATGCCCCCAAGCCCTACCTAGGAAGCTTTGCGGGCTTCACCGGTGATAGTAAAATTATGTGGGCTACTGACTTTTTGTCTGGGCTAACTGATTTTCAAGTCTAGTAGCCCAGGTGGCTACTGGCCTTCATAAGTTAATTTTGACCCCTGTATCTAAATATGTACTTTGATTTTTGATTATGGGCCCAGTTTTCAAGTTGGTCCAAATCAGGATTCCATATCAAGTATTGTGCAATAGCAAGAAATTTTCAATTGCACAGTATTGCACAATACATGTAGCAAGAAATATCTAATTGCACAATATTGTGCAATAGCAATTAATTTTCAATTGGAGTTATCTTTCTTTGTATAGAATAGTAGTTGATAATATATGTTGGAAATTTGCCAGACATGACTATGATGTCATTTTCTATTTTTATTTGCCAATAACTTTATGTAAATAACTTCATTGGAAATTTGCCAATATAAAATGTTGCTGATGAAGCTTTTTTTCCTTATCTTATCTAAAATGTTTTTAGATAATGTATGTTGGACATTTGCCAGACATGACTATGATGTCATTTTCTATTTTTATTTGCCAATAACTTTATGTAAATAACTTTGCTTATATAAAATGTTGCTGATGAAGTTTTTTTTTATTGTTTTATACAATAAACAATGTATATTCACTTTTACTACCAACCAATCTTTACCATTCAGTGATAACAAGCACTTTATTTTACATTTTAATATTTTATGATGTATTTAAAAGAGTAGTTATTGTTGCAAACTCCATTAGAAATTTAAATTGATATCAGTTTTGGAAAAAGGGAAACGGGGATGTGAAAAAAGGGGGGGGTTTAAATTTTTCTCATTTCAGTTTTCATAAATAAAAAGAAAATTTCTTCAAACATTTTTTTGAGAGGATTAATATTCAACAGCATAGTGAATTGCTCAAAGGCAAAAAAAACCTTTTAAGTTCATTAGACCACATTCATTCTGTGTCAGAAACCTATGCTGTGTCAACTATTTAATTTTAGATTTAAAAAGTTTGAAGAAGAAATCTTTAATTGATTTGTAAAATCTTGACATTTGTTTTGTGTAAAAAAAACCAATGTAATGTCAAAAATTTGATCACAATCCAAATTCAGAGCTGTATCACGCTTGAATGTTTTGTCCATACTTGCCCCAACTGTTCAGGGTTCGACCTCTGCGGTCGTATAAAGCTGCGCCCTGCAGAGCACCTGGTTTTTACATGTTGTGCTGTATCTCAAAAACTATTTATGATTATTGCTTTAAACTTTACACACTTCTTTTTTCTATTAATCTAAAGATCTGTATACTTTTTGGTGATTATTCAAAATTTTATTTTTGAGTTATTGAGTATTTTGTAAAACAGGGGAGGGTTTTTTACATGTCGCGCCGTATCTCAAAAATAATTTATGATTATTGCTTAAAACTTTACACACTTCTTTGTTATATTAATCTAAAGATCTGTATACTTTTTGGCTTTGATTCAAAATTTTGTTTTGGTAATATTTAGTTTTTTGTAAAAAAAAAAACAGGGTGGGGAGTTTCACATGTCCCGCCGTGTTTCTAAAACAATATATGGTTATTGCTTAAAACTTTCTCAGTAACTATTTATGATTATTGCATAAGACTTCCACATAAGACGTCGGGCATATCATGAGCTCATGGCGCAGCTGTTTATTATTTCATTTAGGAATAAAAGCTGCATAAAACAGAATTATTGATTAGATGGTGTTTTAATATCATGTTAGTTTTTTTTTTAGCTTTTTGCAGAGTTCGCGAAATCTTTTTTCCCTGGTGGTCCTTGAAGAAAATCTGCAGGTCCTCACTATTAATTCTATTGAAAAATACTAAAATTGTGTCAGTCCTATGCCAAATTTTGTTGGTAAAGTCTTGAGGACCACCACTTTTCGCGAACTCTTTTCGTGAACTCTGTTTTTGTACTAATTATACCAATTTATGAATATGTGGGGATATGTTATTTCAAATGGGAGATGCATTATAGGTTTCAATAAAAACAAATACATGTAATACCATACAATAAAAAATTATGGCTTTTGGGAAAGGCTCTGTGATAAAGAACATGGTGAAATGTAGGGAAAAGAAAACAACATTTGTCAGTTTGAGGAGAAACAGTTTCAATGATATCAATATATTTCTTACAAATTTTATCTGTTAAACTTTGATTGAAATGATGTAACCTTGCTACAGATACATATCTTTGAACTTGCACTAAAGAAGAGGGGTAAACATTTCTGAAGAATCAAAGGCTTGATTCATTTCGGTTTCAGATCTGTATCATTTTTTATGTGTGTTTTTTTGGAGGTTGCTGCAGGGCCTTAGGGGTGAGAGATCTGCAGCTGAGATATCCAGTACTCCACCCTTTTCATATATTTGATTATAAAAAAAAATAAACGCCCAATCATATTTTTATACAAAGTATATCTGTAGGTATTATGATTAGACTAGCTAGTACTGAGATTGATAGATTTGTCAAATATCTGATGTTGACCGAAATACTAGGTAATTATAATTACCAAGTAATTGGTCTATGGATTGTATTGAACTTTTTAATATTTCATGTAATTCTCAGATTTTTTTTATAAAACTTGATCGGTTTTAAATTATTTGCTAAATGTAATCAATATATTTGATTAATTTCAGGTAAACAGATTTATGGCTTCCCTGACAGAAATCTAATGCTAGATGATGATTCTTTGGACCAGACAGTGGCAAGCCTTACTGCCAGGGGTTCTCCACAGGGGGAAAGAATTGAACGCTTTTCACGCAAAGTATTTGTTGGAGGTCTTCCCCCAGATATTGATGAAGGTATTATAGTTTTATTGTATTCTCATAATTGATCGTGGTAGCAGCTGTTTGCTTTCAGCTTTTTAACAATTTTGATATCCATAAACAAGTTAACAGAAGTTTGGATTAAGCAAAGAAAAGATTGTTTACATTATTTTTCGTAATAAATAACGGGCTGTGGCCACTGGACATTTTAAAGCCAATAACAATGATTCAATATAACATGCTATCATAGTAATTTATGTGTGTAGATGATTATTTTTTAAAAGCACATGTCATTATATGTATGACTGGTAATTACTGTTAACAAAGAATCAACAAAACAAACTCCAAAGGTCAAATTCAAAAAGGGTGAATACCAGCAAACCTGACCAAATCAAACGCTCCCATATATCACCCAATTTTAATTGGAATGAATTGAAATTAACTGTCATATGATTCTTCTTTACTTGAATAAATATTTTCAGGGTTTGATTTCTAGCAAAACCTCCCACTTGTATGACAGTTGTTTGTAGAAATATTTACAAAATTGATTGACTGATCATGAGCAATCCAAATAGACAATCTTAAGATATTTCTATTGCACTGTAGTGAAAACATCACTGGTGTTATGATAAGATTAAGATGAAAGAGTATATAACATAAGCTGTAATGAAAAAGGAATCTTGACGTTATTTATAATTTTATTAATATAGCAAATTGTTTTGTTTTCTTCTAGAGGAGATTACAGCAGCATTTAGAAGATTTGGTCCTCTTGTAGTTGACTGGCCCCACAAAGCCGAAAGTAAATCGTATTTTCCACCAAAAGGTAAATTTTATCTGAATAACCAAAAAAACACTTCAAAAAATATTTAAGAGACAGATTTTGTAAGATTTAGTCATTACATGTATTAATAGCACATTTCAAGGCAAAGGAGTTTATAGAGGAAAGCATGAAAACACCAAGTCTTATAAAAGATGGTATTTCATTTGAATTGCACATTGTCCAAAGATATGATTTAAGAACAAACTCTGGAGAACAGCAATAGAGAATTTACTGATGGTGAAATTACAAAGATATAAGACTATACCACTATGTCATTAACTTATTGATTGTGGGTGGAAGTATTGTATAAGAAATGAATTGCATGTTGTAAATATGTGAAATTATATGATACTTGTCATTTCATTCCTCCAGAGAATATTTTATATATTACATGTTATATATAATGGAGTTTATCGTAGTGTATTGGGAATAGACCATATAGTTAATGATGATGAGATTTAACAGACATGCTTGATATAAGCAAAGGGAATAGAAGTATTGAACACAAAATAAAAAATGTGTGCTATACAAATTGAGCATCGAGGAAAAATCTTGATTATCATGATTATTTAAAAATATAGTGAAGTACAGAGGGCTTTAGGTCAGCAGTTTAAGTGCAAATTCTGTTGTTATTGATGACAGGAGTAAGTGTCCTTGATAAATGAGAAATTGTGTAATTTCAGTGTAATATCATGTGAACTGTTCATCCATTGCTATTTTGATATGTTGTTACTGAGGCCACAATTAAAAATATTTTGGTTTGTCCAAACCCTACCCAAAGGTTGAGACAGTTGGTAGGTAGGTAGGCATTTTCTTTTTCTTTTTTTCAAAGAGAGAAATTGAAGTACCGGGTATTTATTAGTCTTCATGCCTATCTGATAAAAAAAAAACTTCTTCAAATCAGAACAATAAAAGGATTTAAGTAGGTAGCTTTTTTCTGGGTAGGTAGCGTTTGGGCAAATAAACCTATTCTTTTTTATGGCCTGATGGAAGGTCAAGTTTGACATTGACTATTTCAACTTACTTTTGCTGTTCAGAGGTTTTGGTTTTACTTTTTGATAGGTTGGATCATACATTTGTACATGTACATAGCTGTCCTTTTATATAATTATATTCAACAACTGTTACAATAAAAAAACAACAGTAATCCTGGTTCATTGTCAATTTTGACAGCTCATTTCTTTTTATATGAATAAATGATCGGTGTCAAGTATTAGCCGCTGTACATTTACTAAGTAACTAAGGTCACTAATGTTACCTATTGTTTTACGTTGCCTATTGTTTACGTAACGATTATGCAATGAATATGGAAGTCGCCATTCGCCGATTCAAGGACATAGTTTCTGGAAACAAAACAACCTCATCTTAACAAACGGTGAGTGAATCAACTTATGTTCCAATAGCAAATACGCTTGCAAATCACAACTCAAACCATTCAGAGAATGTATTTTCCGTAGATAATAACTCCGTGTATACGAATGCAAACCCAACAACAACAACAAACTTCTATCACAAACTACCTAAGCTTGATCTACCGAACTTTACGGGAGACATATTAACATGGCAGACATTTTGGGAATCGTTTGAGACAACCATTCATCACAATCCCTCTTTATCAAATATACAAAAGTTCAGCTATCTCAAATCTCAGGTACACAGTGAAGCCGCACAATGTATATCCAGTTTATCTCTATCAAACGCTAACTATGAACACGCAATTATATTGTTAAAGGAGAGGTATGGACAGACACAAACCATTATAAACGCGTACATGCAGAATCTACTTGAACTTACGCATCCGTCACTTACACAGCACAGCATAAGAGCATTTTACAATAAAATGGAATCGTGCATAAGGGGATTAGAATCGCTCGGACATCGATCGGACATTAAACCAAGTACAGACGTATTGTTAAAAACAGCCATCTCACCAGTTTGGGTAGATGACAGGTCAGCTTCTGCTAATATTCTTTTAGATGAAGGATCTCAAAAGTCGTTTATTAGCGAGGAATTACCTGCTGAATTGCAATTGAAACCGAATGGAACCTCACCATTAAGCCTAGCAGCATTTGGAGATGCAAACAGAAATATACGCAATTTGGACATTGCTGTAATAGATTTACAAACTCAGAATGGGAAATAAATACCGATGGAAGTATTGATTGTCCCTACTATCGCAGCCCCGTTACACAATCGCACGCCATACAATGCTGCTAAACTGCCTTACCTCAGTGGACTTAGATTAGCGCACCCTGTAAGCGACATGAATAAATTCAGGATTTCATTTTTAATAGGTTCAGATTACTACTGGAATATCGTAGAAAACACCGTTATCCGTGGACCAGGCCCGACCGCAGTAGAATCAAAACTCGGATACCTACTTTCTGGACCAATGAAAGACTCAGCTGGACCCACATCCTCATCTTTCATGTTACAACAAAAGACAGAAGAAGTCGATTTGAAACGTTTTGGGAAAATCGAATCAATGGGAGAAGTATCTGACAATTCAATTAAATTTAACAAAGACTTTTTTGAGACGTATCAATCAAACATCAACACAATGAAGAACAATGGTAGGATTCACACATTTAGCAGGGAACCAGGAATGATGAAAATCCCCGGAGACAGAGCACCGAGTAAAACTGAAGCCAAGCTAAAGATTCAAACATGGACTTAATATTTTCATGACAATATAATACTGGTATCAAGTGCGCCGTAAGGCCACACTTAAAAATATTTTGGTTTGTCCAAACCCTACCCAAAGGTTGAGACAGTGGGTAGGTAGGTAGGCATTTTCTTTTTTTTTCTTCAAAAAAAGAAATTGAAGTATCAGATCTTTATTAGTCTTCATGCCTATTTGATTAAAAAAAAACTTCTTCAAATCAGGACAATAAAAGAATTTGAGTAGGCAGCTTTTTTCTGGGTAGGTAGCATTTGGGCAAACAAACCTATTATTTATTATGGCCTAATTTTGATAATGATCATAGTGAATAGACAGTTTAATAATTTCTATTTTTTTACATGGACTTTAAATAGTTAATTATCATTTCACACTTTGTATGCTAATTTTTATACGACCGCAAAATTTGAAAAATTTTTCGTCGTATATTGCTATCACGTTGGCGTCTGCGTCGTCGTCGTCGTCGTCGTCGTCGTCGTCCGTCGTCCGAATACTTTTAGTTTTCGCACTCTAACTTTAGTAAAAGTGAATGGAAATCTATGAAATTTTAACACAAGGTTTATGACCATAAAAGGAAGGTTGGTATTGATTTTGGGAGTTTTGGTCCCAACATTTTAGGAATTAGGGGCCAAAAAGGGCCCAAATAAGCATTTTCTTGGTTTTCGCACTATAACTTTAGTTTAAGTTAATAGAAATCTATGAAATTTTGACACAAGGTTTATGACCACAAAAGAAAGGTTGGGATTGATTTTGGGAGTTTTGGTTCCAACAGTTTAGGAATTAGGGGCCAAAAAAGGGCCCAAATAAGCATTATTCTAGGTTTTCGCACAATAACTTTAGTTTAAGTAAATAGAAATCAATGAAATTTAAACACAATGTTTATGACCACAAAAGGAAGGTTGGTATTGATTTTGGGAGTTTTGGTCCTAACAGTTTAGGAATAAGGGGCCCAAAGGGTCCAAAATTGAACTTTGTGTGATTTCATCAAAAATTGAATAATTGGGGTTCTTTGATATGCCGAATCTAACTATGTATGTAGATTCTTAACTTTTGGTCCCGTTTTCAAATTGGTCTACATTAAGGTCCAAAGGGTCCAAAATTAAACTTAGTTTGATTTTAACAAAAATTGAATCCTTGGGGTTCTTTGATATGCTGAATTTAAAAATGTACTTAGATTTTTAATTATTGGCCTAGTTTTCAAGTTGGTCCAAATGGGGGTCTAAAATTAAACTTTGTTTGATTTCATCAAAAATTGAATAAATGGGTTCTTTGATATGCAAAATCTAACTGTGTATGTAGATTCTTAATTTTTGGTCCAGTTTTCAAATTGGTCTACATTAAGGTCCAAAGGGTCCAAAATTAAACTAAGTTTGATTTTAACAAAAATTAAATTCTTGGGCTTATTTGATATGCTTTATCTAAATATGTACTTTGATTTTTGATTATGGGCCCAGTTTTCAAGTTGGTCCAAATCAGGATTCCATATGAAATATTGTGCAATAGCAAGAAATTTTCAATTGCACAGTATTGCACAATAGCAAGAAATATCTAATTGCACAATATTGTGCAATAGCAATTAATTTTCAATTGGAGTTATCTTTCTTTGTATAGAATAGTAGTTGATAATATATGTTGGAAATTTGCCAGACATGACTATGATGTCATTTTCTATTTTTATTTGCCAATAACTTTATGTAAATGACTTCATTGGAAATTTGCCAATATAAAATGTTGCTGATGAAGCTTTTTTTCCTTATCTTATCTAAAATGTTTTTAGATAATGTATGTTGGACATTTGCCAGACATGACTATGATGTCATTTTCTATTTTTATTTGCCAATAACTTTATGTAAATAACTTCATTGGAAATTTGCCAATATAAAATGTTGCTGATGAAGTTTTTTTTATTGTTTTATACAATAAACAATGTATATTCACTTTTACTACCAACCAATCTTTACCATTCAGTGATAACAAGCACTTTATTTTACATTTTAATATTTTATGATGTATTTAAAAGAGTAGTTATTGTTGCAAACTCCATTAGAAATTTGAATTGATATCAGTTTTGGAAAAAGGGAAACGGGGATGTGAAAAAAAAGGGGGGGGGGGGTTAAATTTTTCTCATTTCAGATTTCATAAATAAAAAGAAAATTTCTTCAAACATTTTTTTGAGAGGATTAATATTCAACAGCATAGTGAATTGCTCAAAGGCAAAAAAAAACTTTTAAGTTCATTAGACCACATTCGTTCTGTGTCAGAAACCTATGCTGTGTCATGATCAACTATTTAATTTTAGATTTAAAAAGTTTGAAGAAGAAATCTTTAATTGATTTGTAAAATCTTGACATTTGTTTTGTGTAAAAAAAAACCATGTAATGTCAAAAATTTGATCACAATCCAAATTCAGAGCTGTATCACGCTTGAATGTTTTGTCCATACTTGCCCCAACTGTTCAGGGTTCGACCTCTGCGGTCGTATAAAGCTGCGCCCTGCGGAGCACCTGGTTTTTTCATACTTTTAGATTAATTTTCACTTTTTGGCGCCCCCCAGTGTCAAGTATTAGCCGCTGTACAGTTACTAAGTAACTAACGTCACTAATGTTACCTATTGTTTAACGTTGCCTATTGTTTACGTAACGTTGCCTTGTACATAACTTGAATACAATTTGATATGAACACAACACCTTTCATTACTAACTCTTCAGCGAAGTACTAACCACAAGAAACACGATACACGATAATGAGGATGGGAAACAGTTCACATGCATCATGCACTTGTAACACAAGATTTTAAGCAATGATTGGCATACCTGCACTTGTGATTTACATCTAACCACATCTTAAAATTACATGACAAACACACAGTATTAACATACAACAAAACTTTTAACAATAATGGCACACGCACAATGAACATGCTACAGCATTTTATACAATGTATCGCATCCAATATATGGCACACACAATAGTTATACTCAAACATCTTATACAATAAAAGGCACTCTCACCATATACATATATTACAAATATCATATGCAAAACATTACACACACTTTGTGAAATACATGCTACAATATCTTATACAATCTATGGCACTCACTAGGGATGTACATGTTAAACATCTTATTCAATGCACACAAATTCTTATACAATCCATGACACACACAATCACAACATACATGCTACAACATCTTGTACATTCCATGGAACTCACTTGTAACACATGTTCAACATCTTATACAATACACACACTTAAACAATCCATGACACACACAACATACATGTTAAAAATCATTTACAATAATAGGACAAAAAATATCATATGTTCTATGATATTTGCTTTTTGAATAACTTGCATTTTTCATGTTGATACTTAATTATAGTGAATATTTTGAAAGAATGGGCTTAGATTTTTATACGACCGCAAATTTTGAAAAAATTTTCGTCGTATATTGCTATCACGTTGGCGTCGGCGTCGTCCGGCGTCCGAATACTTTTAGTTTTCACACTCTAACTTTAGTAAAAGTGAATGGAAATCTATGAAATTTTAACACAAGGTTTATGACCACAAAAGGAAGGTTGGTATTGATTTTGGGAGTTTTGGTCCCAACATTTTAGGAATTAGGGGCCAAAAAGGGCCCAAATAAGCATTTTCTTGGTTTTCGCACTATAACTTTAGTTTAAGTTAATAGAAATCTATGAAATTTTGACACAAGGTTTATGACCACAAAAGAACGGTTGGGATTGATTTTGGGAGTTTTGGTCTCAACAGTTTAGGAATTAGGGGCCAAAAAAGGGCCCAAATAAGCATTATTCTTGGTTTTCGCACAATAACATTAGTTTAAGTAAATAGAAATCAATGAAATTTAAACACAATGTTAATGACTACAAAAGGAAGGTTGGTATTGATTTTGGGAGTTTAGGTCCCAACACCCAAATAAGCATTTTTCTTGGTTTTCGCACCATAACGTTAGTATAAGTAAATAGAAATCTTTGAAATTTAAACACAAGGTTTATGACCATAAAAGAAAGGTTGGGTTTGATTTTGGGAGTTTTGGTCCCAACATAATAAGGGGCCCAAAGGGTCCAAAATTAAACTTTTGTTTGATTTCATCAAAATTGAATAATTGGGGTTCTTTGATATGCTGAATCTAACTGTCATGACTGTGTATGTAGATTCTTAACTTTTGGTCCCGTTTTCAAATTGGTCTACATTAAGGTCCAAAGGGTCCAAAATTAAACTTAGTTTGATTTTGACAAAAAATGAATCAGTTAGGTTCTTTGATATGCTGAATCTAAAAATGTACTTGGATTCTTGATTATTGGCCCAGTTTTCAAGTTGGTCCAAATCGGGGTCCAAAATTAAACTTTGTTTGATTTCATCAAAAATTGAATAAATGGGGTTCTTTGATATACCAAATCTAACTGTGTATGTAGATTCTTCATTTTTGGTCCTGTTTTCAAATTGGTCTACACTAAAGTCCAAAGGGTCCAAAATTAAACTTAGTCTGATTTTAACAAAAATTGAAATCTTGAAGTTCTTTGATATGCTGAATCCAAAAATGTACTTAGATTTTTTATTATGGGCCCAGTTTTCAAGTTGGTCCAAATCAGGATCTAAAATTATTATATTAAGTATTGTGCAATAGCAAGTCTTTTCAATTGCACAGTATTGCGCAATGGCAAGAAATATCTAATTGCACAATATTGTGAAATATCAAATTTTTTTTTAATTAGAGTTATCTTTCTTTGTCCAGAATAGTAAGCAAGAAATATCTAATTGCAAAATATTGTGCAATAGCAAGATTTTTTTTTAATTGGAGTTATCTTTCTTTGTCCAGAATCAACTTAAATCTTTGTTATATACAATATACAATGTATATTCACTTTTTACTACCAACTGATAAATTAAAATAATCTTTACCATTCAGTGATAACAAGCAGTTTTTTTACATCTTAATATTTTATGATGTATTTAAATGAGTAGTTATTGTTGCAAACTCCATTAGAAATTTTAATTGAGATTAGTTTTGGAATAAGGGAAAGGGGGATGTGATTAAAAAAATTGGGTTCAATTTTTCTCATTTGAAATTTCATAAATAAAAAAGAAAATTTCTTCAAACATTTTTTTGAGAGGATTAATATTCAACAGCATAGTGAATTGCTCTAAGAGAAACAAAAATTTTAAGTTCATTAGAACACATTCATTCTGTGTCAGAAACCTATGCTGTGTCAACTATTTAATCACAATCCAAATTTAGAGCTGAATCCAGCTTGAATGTTGTGTCCATACTTGCCCTAACCGTTCAGGGTTCAACCTCTGCGGTCGTATAAAGCTACGCCCTGCGGAGCATCTGGTTACAAAATAAAACCTGTTTTACCTAATGGAGATTTTCTAGAAAATTTCAGACACATAATATACCTTTTTAACACTAAAACATTGCTAATCTACTATGATATTGAATGTTCAATCTAAGTGGGAATTGAATTATTTTTTTCTTGAATAATTTTATACTTGAACTATGTTAACAGGTTACTGTTTCCTACTATTTCAAGACGAGATGTCTGTTCAAGCTTTGGTGGAATCTTGTATTCTTGATGATGACAAACTGTATTGGTGTGTTTCCAGTCCAACAATGAAAGATAAACCAGTAAGTATACATATATTAGATAGCAATTGGGTTTTTTCAGCTTGTTTTTAAATTAAGTATCTACTAGATTCACCTGCGAGATAATATCATATCTCACTAAAAAAAATTTGGGATATGTGTTCAAACCACTGAACCAACCCAGCATTATTCAACACAATCTAGATTGATAAAGTTGAAAGAAGAATCGCCCGATTTTTTAGTTATGACAAGTTTTGCTTTGTAAACAGGTACAGTACTAAAAGCAAGAAATAAGAAACTTGTAAATCATGTAAATCATGTAAATCATGATTAATTCTTTTTTAACAGAAGATATAAATTCCAGTCAATCTGGACTAGTCTACAGAAGGGACAAAAGAATTATCTGACAGTCTGATTTAGGATATTTATAATATACTGACACAGTCACAATGATTTTTTCTTGCATCGATACAGTTTCTAATATTCAACATGATATATTATCCTGTTGAGTTAAAATACTATTATAATTGCATTTGGTTATAAAAATACTGATATATTAAAAAAAAAAAAAAAAAAAAAAAAAATTGGACTTGCATTTATGAATTTGCAAGAGGTGTTGTAGACTTTTGAATGATTGTGATTTTTTTTAATTTCAATTCAGGTACAGATAAGGCCATGGACTTTGAGTGATTCTGAATTTTTTATTTCAATTCAGGTACAGATAAGGCCATGGACTTTGAGCGATTCTGATTTTGTTATGGATGGATCACAACCTTTGGACCCAAGAAAAACTATCTTTGTTGGTGGAGTACCAAGACCACTTAGAGCTGGTAATTCACTTAATATAACAAGAATAGCATCTTATTTAAAGTATCTTGATTTATTTAGAATAAAGCTTTAGATTAAAGGGACCAGATTTATATTTATTGTCCTTATACTGCCCAAAAAATTTGAACATCAAACTGATACAATTTCTTGTAAGCAGGACAGGGAGAAAGCCTTTTGATTTAAAGGTCAGTTTGTGAAAAAGTCATGGCCATAAATGGCTAAGGATTATGAGGATAGCTGTGTGCATAGTATGAAATTCTTTGAAATCTTTTAACTCTTTAAATGCTATACACAGCATATGCCTCGATGACATACGCCCCCACCACTGCTGTTCGCAACATATGTCGCATTGACAATGGATTTTTCATCCAGACTCGTTACCATTCAGTTTTCATTCGGGTTCTCTCTAATTTTTCATTGTATGAACTCAGGGGTTAAAAAATCCACTAGCCCGACGCCCGGGACTAGATCATTTACGCCACGGGCAATTAAAATGTGTAATCCGATAGGCCCGACGGACTAGTAACAAAAAATTCTTGACGTTTCCAAAATAGAAAGTGAAAAATCCCTTCATCACTATTCTATGTTAGCCATTTCGATTCAATTAAGTCATCCGGGATTCCAATAATTTGAAATGGTTTGTACAGGTCCTATTGTACATATTTTAAAATTAAAAATAACTCTGGCATGTCTGGGTGGCCTGGTATCATGTGTTGATTGCAATTCTCGTACTTTAAATATGGATTTCTCATACCTTGGCTTGGGGTATTGTACATTGCTTATCGTGCCGAGATTTTCAATTAACGGTATTTGGGGGTATGATGTATTGATTGGTATTGACCTGTCTTGTTGCACAGTTCTTGAGCACGAAACCATGCAACAAAATATTTCTTA
This sequence comes from Mytilus galloprovincialis, assembly GCF_965363235.1. NCBI lineage: Eukaryota > Metazoa > Mollusca > Bivalvia > Mytilida > Mytilidae > Mytilus > Mytilus galloprovincialis. Next base: position 56,897,448 of record NC_134841.1, read on the forward strand.
ATATTTTAGTACGAGAACCCCAGGAACTTCGTCAGTTTCAAAACGAAAAACGGTAGATGAAGGGAGTAACGAAACTGAAAATTCATCCCCCAAAAATGCTAAATACGACAGGGAAAAGCCGCGGAAAAAAAAATAATAGTGTCCAGGACGGCAGGGCTGTCAAGTCTGTAGCGCGAGACTCACACATGTTCATGCTTATTTGGTGGCATTTTCCTTTGATCTATTGTTTTTATGCCCCACCTACGATAGTAGAGGGGCATTATGTTTTCTGGTCTGTGCGTCCGTCCGTCTGTCCCACTTCAGGTTAAAGTTTTTGGTCAAGGTAGTTTTTGATGAAAATTTTAATAAAATTATTATACTGTTCTAATGAATGAACACAAAAATAAATGCAGCAGCAGTAGCCCAGGGGTTGACACTAACTTTTGTAGGCACTAGCATACAGGGCTAGTAAAAATTATATTCAACTAGCCCTGTTCTGTGTCAGGTAGCACGGTGAGTTGGCCCATGAGTGGGCGAGCCGTAGGCCCGCGAACTTGCTAGGGGGGTCTGGGGCAAAATCCTGCATTCTGAGGCCTTTTAAGAAGATGTTTTCAGTCTGAAAAATAACTATTTCATACTTGTTTATATCTTCTTAAAAAAAAAAAAAAAAAAATAACACCAAAGAAATTTAACGGCAGGAAAACTTACATTTTTACTGTAGATGAATTGATGATATATCTTAAATATTTATTGTGTTAACATTTGTATATTCCAGACCTACTTTTTAAAAAAAATAGTTCCCAGATTAAAAGATGTATACCTCAAAACCTTGACCAGGTTTATAGGGAGGTTTAATGACTGACACCACATTCAATTTACAAATAATCCTGCAGCATCAAATTAATTAATGACAATATTGTTCTGAGTTTGACAACTACATATATCTCACAGTCTCCAGCAAACAGAACAATACACCTAATCGCTATTTATTCCATTCCGGATAAGTTCTAAAATTACACAACTTTTTCATCCAATTGAAGCTATCTGGGACCCTGTTTAAACAATTTACCATGCATGCTACTTTTTAATGAGACCTGTTTAAACTACCGTAAATTCTTCAGACAAAATATTTTTTTACTTCAATTTTAATTTCGAAAAAGTGGATCATACTCTATCAAAGTTTCTTAATGATCGCTTTCGAAAGTTTTTCCTCCCTCAGCTCACTTCTGATGACCTCTATTTTTCGGCTTGACCCAAACAGGAAGATGTATAAATGACTGTTTTTCCCGGATTGGACTTAATAGTGATAAGGTGTATAGACCAACCACAAAGAAAGTGACAATCTACATTTACATCAAAACAAACATGTGTGTTAACTCATCAACTAAAATAATCAAATTAAAAAAAAACAATGTTTTTGTTTAATTTTATTTACATTCATAAGTTGACTTGTCCCCTAGTTTACTTTTGGTTTCTGATGCTGAGTCTTCATGTTCCAACTGATTTGGATCATGACGAGTTTTAACCCTGTTCTCTTTAATGCATTAAGACATGCATACATCCCGGTACGTGCAATGGACGCTTTCTGATACCAATGGCTTAGTCTTGCTATCATCATCACCCCTCAGCTCTCAAAAAGAAGCTAATCACATTTAATATTATTACCGGAAATTTACTTTCGTTTCAGTCCATTGCAACTGTAATGATAAATCCCGAGCAATACGAAAAGAATTATGACGACATGACAAACGCTAATTCGATAAAGACACAAGATCAAAAAGTTTTCATCACCACGTGTACCTTTGGAGTAAAGGAAAATTTCAACAGGCAACCTTTAACGCTCTATTTTAAGAACGAAAGGATATTTCCAATTTTAACTATTTACACGACGACTATGTAATAGATAAGGGTAAACTACGCATTTATCAGGATCTCTGATGTGATTAATAATAAAATATAATAAAACCAAAATGTATATGCAGTCTAATTCATATTTATTTCAAAACGGGTTATCTTGAAACGGTGCATTCTTTCTTTATAGGACGAGTAATCTTAGACCGAGTTGACTGTATATAGCAACTGGTTTACGGTAGAAATTTTACCCTCCAGTATCTGTATCTGTATGTAAATAAAGAGGTCGTGGAACCAGTGTAGACAATATTCAACAAAGTTGTCAGATATGACCGGTGTTTGGACTTTACTTTGCCGAAAGTACAACAGATTGATGTTCAATGACAAATAAATTTACTAGCCCCTTGGGCTACCGCGCTACGGACATTTACTAGCCCGACACAAAAGTTACTAGTCTTGTGCTAGCGGGCTAGCGTTAGTGTCGAACCCTGCAGCCATTTTTCTATTTTTTTCGTTTAGCATTGAAAGGTTTAATGGTGGTCAATTTTATTGATGAAATAAATTTCATTTCAGTTGAATTAGCAATGATAATGGATAGGTTATATGGAGGTGTTTGCTATGCTGGAATTGATACTGATCCAGAACTGAAATATCCCAAAGGAGCAGGCAGAGTTGCTTTCTCCAATCAGCAAAGTTATATTGCTGCCATTAGTGCAAGATTTGTCCAGTTACAGCATGGAGAAATTGATAAACGGGTAAAATATTATTCTTTTGTTATTTAATAGAGCAAAATAAATTCTTTGAACTATTTTCTTATTTATTATGATATGAATTAGTTCTTGCCAGCTATAGATACTTGAACCATTGATACAGTTATTCAACATATTGATGCCAAGGTGAATAAGACAAATAATTTTTATAATAAAGTGTCAATTGTTCTTGAACAATTGAGAGGTCTTTCCTTTTATAATGTAAAATATATGTTCAAATAGACGTAGAATGTATTGAAAAGCTTTAAAACACACTGAAAATCCTTTAAATAAGGTCAAAAACACATAATTCGCTATATGGGACATGACCTTGACCTTTGACCTTTTGACCTTTGTCAAGGTCATTAGTCCCCAATGTCATTGCTGAAGACCCCATGGGTCTAGGACCTTTGCTTATATAGTAAAAGCTGATTTTGTCTTTTCAGAAACCTAAAACAGGGGTTATGCCCCTTATAAAAAGGTCAAATCTCTTTTGTTAAAATGTAACAAAGTTGCGCCTTAATGACCCAAACATTTTCCACTTTTCAAAACTTCTGTAAGTATAATGGTTTCTGAGATTATCCCATAACAAGGTGTTAGGTCAAAGGTCAAGGTCAACATACAAATTTGACCTTGAGGTATTTTTCAAAGATACATGAATTGATGATGATTGGTGAAGATCGTAGGTGTCTACGACTTACGGTTTCTGAGTTTTGGTGGCCAACCGACACCAGTTAATTTTCATAGGGTCATAACCCTACCAATGAGTCGTTGAATCTTTTCGATCCAAATGTAACGAAGAACCGGGGTCTGGTCCTGAACAAATTTCACCCTTTGTTTTTTTTCTACCTATTACGGTTACGGTGTTTGAACGATAACAAGGTTTTTGGGTTTCGGAGGGATTACTCCGAACCGACAAAATATTTCGACTCACAGGGTGAGTTCCGGATAGGTATTCATGACACCGATACAAAGTGTGAACATGAAAGCGACATGGTTTACTGTTACGGAGGGAAATTTTGTCAAAGTTTGGCGGAACAAAAAGAATAATAATTAAAAACCAATTGTTCAGAGAACAATTGAAGGTCTTTCCATCAAAACAATGTATTTTGATATGAAAAGTTGTGAAACTAAGTTTAAAATGTCATTTCAATCGTCAAATGATAGCTTCTAGTAAGCTGATTCCAAAAATATATTGTTTCCATACATTTTTTTTAAATAAGGGAGATAATTTGTTACTTCCGGTTTGAAAAATGTTACTTCCGATTATATTTGAATATTTACTTGACACTGATTCCAAAAATATCTGGTTCTATATACTTTTATATTAATAAAGTACAAAAAATAGCTACTTCCGGTTTACAAAAAGTCACTTCCGGTTGTTTTTTTCAAGGTTAAATGGTTTGATACCTTTTTCTAAAAGTTGTATATCTTTATCATGTATACATATAGAATAAAAGCAAAGGTCAAAATCTAGAACGTCAAATTAAGCTATGACCTTGAGATCAATTTCAAGGTCATAAACCAAGGACCTCAAATCAAAAGACCATAGGCCTTAATTATATTTAGTTAATGAGTTATATCACCAAACGCGTATTTTTAAATACAAGAGGGGAGAAAACTCCCTTTTACATTCAACGTACGCTTGCAATCAAAATTTACATCTTACGACATGTCGCAACTAACAATTTAGTAAAAATAATTTGTTGATATCTTATAAGTCTTTGAATATAAGTGAAAATAAGCCAAATTCAAATATTAGAATATGACCTTGACCTTTGACCTTGACCTAATTTTCATTTTTTGGGACCAAGGACCTCAAATCAAAAGAACCTAGGTCTCTATCACTTATGGTTTATAAGATAGAAATTCATATCACTTATATCAGATGCATAAGGGGAAATAACTCTCATATGGAGCGGTCATATTGCTTCGGTCAAAATAGGACAAATCATGCGAAGGATATAACGAGCAATTTTGTAAAATAAATTTGTCATAATCTTTAACGGTTGCGAAGGAGATGCGATAACAAGGAAAACAGTGTTTGGGGAGATAACTCCTACAAAGAAAAGTATTCGTTTACGCAGGGTAAATTTCAAAAGCGCATAAACTGTTCGATATCATATACAAAATATCTAAGCGACATATTGCGAAACAAATGTTTATCGCAAGAACAAAATTAGGCGGAAGAAAAAAAAAAAAATAATCAGAAGAAAAACAATAGGTCTTTCCACAGAAAAGTGGAAAGACCTAATAATAATTAAAATGTCAATTGTTCTTGAACAATTGAGAGGTCTTTCCTTTTGTAATGTAAAATACATGTTCCAATAGACGTAGAATGTATTGAAAAGATTTAAAACACACTAAAAGTCCTTATAATAAGGTCAAAAACACATAATTCGCTATCTGGGACATGACCTTGACCTTTGACCTTTTGACCTTTGTCAAGGTCATTAGTCCTCAATGTCATTGCTGAAGACCCAATGGGTCTAGGACCTTTGGTTATATAGTAAAAGCTGATTTTGTCTTTCCAGAAACCTAAAACAGGGGTTATGCCCCTTAAAAAAAGGTCAAATCTCTTCGGTCAAAATGTAACAAAGTTGTGCCATAATGACCCAAACATTTTCCACTATTTAAAACTTCTGTAAGTATAATAGTTTCTGAGATTATCCCATAACAAGGTGTGAGGTCAAAGATCAAGGTCAACATACACATTTGACCTTGAGGTGTTTTTCAAAGATACATGAATTCATGATGAATGGTGAAGATCCTAGGTGTCTACAACTTGCGGTTTCTGAGTTTTGGTGGTCAACCGACACGGGTTAATTTTCATAGGGGCATAACCCTACCAATGAGTCGTTGAATCTTTTCGATCCAAATGTAACGAAGAACCGGGGTCTGGTCCTGAACAAATTTCACCCTTTGTTTTTTTTCTACCTATTACGGTTATGGTGTTGGAACGATAACAAGGTTTTTGGGTTTCGGAGGGATTACTCCGAACCGACAAAATATTTCGACTCACAGGGTGAGTTCCAGATAGGTATTCATGACATCTATACAAAGTGTGAATATGAAAGCGACACGTCTTACGGTTAACGCGGCTAAATTTGTCAAAGTTTAACGGAAGAATAATAATAATAATAATAATAAACAAAAGAAATACAGTAAGGTCTTTCCCTTTTGTAAAAGGAAAGACCTTAATAATAATCAGAAGAAATACAGTAAGGTCTTTCCTGATAGAAAAAGGAAAGACCTTAATAAGCATTGATAAAATATTAAAAACTTTTGCAATTCAATAATTGAACAACAGAAAAAGATTTATTTACTATTATTTTTATTTTAAAAAAAAACAAAAAAAGCAACATAGTAATAAGGTGCCACATTTATAGTAATTTCTTTCTTTAACTTGTTGAATTACTTGAATTTTTGAACTCATACACTGTATTAAATCTGACTGACATCTCCAAACAAGTGTTAGCACATGTAGAATCCTAAAAAAAGATTTGTGTTATAGAAAAAGTTTTCTTTTTAGGTTGAAGTAAAGCCGTATGTCTTAGATGACCAGATGTGTGATGAATGTCACGGGGCAAGATGTGGAGGAAAGTTTGCTCCATTTTTCTGTGCCAATGTGACTTGCCTACAGTACTACTGTGAGCATTGCTGGGCTCAGATCCATTCCAGACCAGGGAGAGAGTTTCACAAACCACTTGTCAAAGAAGGAGCAGACAGACCAAGAGCTGTACCCTTCCGTTGGTGCTGAAGGAACAAAGTGCTAGCTGTTGCATTTGGACTTAACAACACATGGACTAGCCATGATATTATTGTAATTTTAAAGTAGATCATGGCATAATATATTCACAGCTTTTTAGAAACTTTTCTGAAATAATTTTTTTCTAGTTTTTCACAGAAGACTTTCTAGAAAGCTATTTGTATGTCCATTTATTATTGCAGCAGTGACAAAAGGGTTTGTCTCAGTCTTGCCAAGTGTGGTTTTCACTTTCTCAAAAGACTTACATTTTTAGAATAAGAATTGAAATTAATAAGTGTTCAATCTAGTCACATATAGTAAATTAATATATTTTAATAATTATTTGTTTTGAATGATTTCTTTAAATATTTTGAAGTTGAGGGAATTGTTTTTTTTTAATTATTCAGCATTTTCACTTTGTATTTTGATGTTTATAAGCATTTTATACTTTTTTGCGACTTTGAAGTTATTGCATGCTGATGTTAATGATGTAATTAGAGAAATTTTATAACCTTTGCTGTTTTGTATGAATTTTTACTGTGATTTTAAGAAAGGGCCAGTGTATAGATATGCTGTTGTGTATACTGTATATTTCTGTTTGTCCAATCATTTGAGTGTAAATCTTCATCATCCTTTCAATGATTAAAACTATTGGCCAAATTAATAAAATATGGTGCAAAATAAAATAGTTAGATTTGAGTATAAAAAATTCAAAATTTTCATTGCTATTTATTTAGTCAACAAAACTTTTTGTTACTTCATTGCTCATTAAAAAAGGAAGATAGAATTTCTCTAAAGACTTTTTACTTGTTATAACTTATTCCTGTAAATATGTTATATTTATTATTGAATTCCTTAAGAGTTTTAGATTGTTTTTTTTTTAACCTGTACTCAGTTATTTTGAGTATTTAGCAATAATGTCATTTATTGTTTCTAAATTAATTGTTGTGCTGTATTTGTGGAAAATTGTGAAAAAAAGTGTTCAGGTATTTGGTTTGTTCAAAACTTCACTTGTTAATATTAAATTAAATCAGAAGAGATGAGGTATTTTTACAGAAGGTGTAAAATCATTGAAAAAAAGATTTTTAAGGTACAGACATAGTACTAGTTCTGTGCCTGAAACTATATGGTTGTGTATCCCTTGTTATATATCCTTAAGACGATATCAAATGTTTACTTCAGTGAGTTTTTTGTTGGATTGAAGAAAATTTCTCAACATCTTAAAGACTTGGCTTATTCCATGGAACCAGAAATTATTTACATATTATATGACAAAAACTTTCATGGTATAAACGGAAATCTAGGTAGCCATGTCAAAGTACAAAAATTGCTTCTGAAGTAAAATTGTTGATATTTCCTCTATCTGGTAATTTATTTTCCTCATATTTTATTATTTATGGTTTCCAGTGCTTTATGTTGATGTTTATTAACCTGACCTCACGATTGAACATTTAAATCTAGTCTATAATCATATGTACTAAACTTTATATTCCTCTCTTGTTGGAAAGGAAATACTTTTTAAGTTTTACATTTCTTAAGTACACTTCATTTTTAGAAATGTAGAGTTCAGAAAAACATATAGATTAATTATTACTTTGAATAAATACAACATTATTATTTCCAGTAGTAATTCAGATTCAATTTTTCATCTTTTGGCAAGATAAAATTAAAATATTTATTTTCTGATTTTTCATTCATGAAATGTACTTTTTCAATGTGGCGGCTTTATATTATGCAGGAAGTGCATATATAAAAAAAAAAAAAACATTTACACTACTTTAGATGCTGAATTGATTAAAACATATCATATTAAACCCTGCCTTGCCAGCATTGGTTTTTTAGCTGTTTGTGACTTTTTATATATTTAAATGATTAATTTTTTAATCGGCGAATAAGGAAAGTTTGGTCACATTTTCTGGATATTATTTTTTAAGAATAAACAAGATTAACTATAAAAAAAAAAAAATGACATTTAACTAATTGTACAGTGAAGACCACACAGTTTTGCTGTTATCCCCATAAAACCCATACATTTTTGTATAATACTTATTTAAAATAAAAACCTGATATCTAAAAATATCAGATTTGTTCAAACTTAACTTACTGGATAAAATTAAAGTATTTTCAGCTGAGATTAAACAGTTAAGTGTTCAAAGTCATTTTATTTTTTTTTTAAAAGAGGAAAGACTTTTGTAATGTTATCAGTACTACAACAATGTGACTAAATATTGGAGGGCTTGCAAGAAATACAGGTTAGAGTGTTAGCTATAAATGAGCTTATTTATTGCCTTTTTGTACAAAAATGAAATTTGACTTTTTATATTTTATTCATTGAATTTTTATAAGACATAACATAACTGGCCAAAGTGTTTTTAGAAGTATATTTTGAATACATTTAACAGCAATCAAACTTATTGTTGTCTATTTAATATTCATTTGGTGTAATTACTTTTAATATTTATGTCAAAATAGCGGATTTATATGCAAAGCTTAATTTAGAGAAAAATCATTGCTGAATCTTTTAAATTTTACATCTTTCATTTCAAACATTATCAGAGCTTAGTAGAAAAATATACAAAATATAACATCTTGCATATCCTTTTTCAGATGCTTTTGTTTAATGGTATTATTGATACATGCATGTATTTTTATCCTAAGTTTAAAAAATGGATGTAAAAATTATAAATTAATTCAAACTTTGATATATATCTATATGTATTCATTTAATTTTTCAAATACAATAGCTGTAAATGATGCCACATTGTTGAATATGAAACTTATGAAGAGAAAATTTTTTTTTTTTTATAATTAAGAAACAACAAAAGATTAAACCGACAGATTTTATGCAGGGATTGTTTTTGTTAGTGTTCTAGTAGCTCCATATTCCATTTCTGTGATGACAGAAATTTCAATAAAAGGTTAGAGTATATATTTTGTTTACGGTGCTATTGTTTTTATATAAAGATGCCTAATTTATATTTTTTATTCCTTTGTTACTGATGTATTTATTTGTATTAACCAGACACCTCTCAAAACAATGATTACTGTGATCATTCTGGTTACTGTATACTGGTGAACTGTTATCTGTGATGGTTGTCATGGTGAAGGAAGTGTTGCCATGGTGACCATATGACAGTGTTGTCATGGTGATTATAGTTGTTTCATGGTTTACATATCGTGTGTAATATTTATACACTGTATGTTAAAAATGATGGCTTAGTGTAAGTTATAGACGGGCAAGAAATGGACAGGACCTTTCACAGAGGTTGACACCCAATCTTTTATATAGCATGAAAAAAAAACTTTTTCTAAACTTTTGTACTGTACTCAAGATAATTCCATTTCATAATTGTTTTGTTATTTTTATATTATTTGTATCTAAGATGCACAATATTTATGACTTATTAAATTGCTTTTGGTGAATTTAAACTTGCTCATGGAAGAAATTTCAGACAATGTTTATGCAATTGTTAGGGGAAAAAATCAGTTTCATCTTTGACTTCTTTTTATTTCCTCCTTTTTCCTATTAATAATCATGATCCTTTAAAAGATTTGGGAAGTCAGCTTTAAAACTTGGTTCATTAAACAAGTTAAATGTATTTTTCATACACTAGTCAACAAAGAATGTGGGCTATTGATACTTCAAATTAAAATCTATGCACAAAATATATTAACACCAAACCTTATTTTATACAAGTTTATTCTGTAATGATATTGAATTAATGTAGCATTTCAAGATAAATTATTTTTTAGTGGGAATTTCAAGAGAAATTTCATATAGGAGAAATTTTTGCAAAGATCGCCTTTGTTTTTTCTTGTATTTTCAATTTGTTATAAAAAAGGCTTACTATACCAATGACAAAAATATTACTGTGCTTCCTTGTAAATACTTTCAAGGATTTTGTATGACCGAACAAACAAAAAAAGGTATTTTTTCATATTGATTCTGATGTTGATTCCTGTTTTTTTTAATTGTTTATTGATGTAAATATCTGGTTGTTGTTCCTATTTATTAAAAGTTGTTAAGTAGATATTTCTCTGTGAACTCTGTGTTATTTAAAGCCTAAAATGTTTGTCAATGTTTTGTCTATGCATGAAGTAAACTCATTATATTATTGACCCCTTTGAGTCACCTTGGTTCCATAATTGTCTAAAGTAAAGGAAGGAAAACGCCTCCAATTGACTTACTTGGTGCCATGGAAACTGATGAATAAATTGAGATGTAGTATAATGAGAATTACACATTTTAAAGAAAATACATGGTTCAAATTATCAGAAATTTTTATTTGGTGATTCATTTGGAAGAGAAATAGTTTTGAACATTAAACTTCTAAATTAACCACATACAAAAGAATTTGAAATAAAAAATAGTTTGTGCATACAATTGCCAAAAAGAGCAAATGTTGACAAGTCAAAAATAGTTTGTGCATACAATTGCCGAAAAGAGCAAATGTTGACAAGTTAAAATGGCCAGCTCCAACAACTGTCTGAATATATTAAAAGCAAAAAGAAATGAAACTTTAATTAAGAGGAGAAACTATATACTGATAACCATATTAGTTTCATTGTTATATTCAGTCCTTACTTCAGAGAGATTCAAATGGTTTTCCAAAGATTTATACATTTCTGAAATTTGAATTCAAGAATAGAAAATACTATTTAAATTTATATAGCAGATATTTATATATCAGATTATTTATTTAATTGAAAATTTCTCAGATGGAGATATGTATGTCTATATGTTCAGTAGTGTAGAATATATTATAATTTTGTTATGTTTTGTTAGTTACAGAGTTAATAGTAAATCTTGCCTTGGTTTTTTTAATGTTATTTTTATACCTTTTCATTTGATAAATGTGATATTCCTTTTTAATTATTTGATATTTGTTACTACTTCAATTATAAGCAGATACTGTAACATTTCAGAAGATTTTCAGTTTTAGTCATTTATTTTTAATATCTTTATTTTTGTATTTTATTTATATACTATAGAAGTTAACTTTTTTTTGTATACAGTGTTTATTTTGTCTGCAGCTGCATGTTTAACTACACATAGCTAAAAGTACCATCAAAATTGTCACATATTCAATAATTGTCTTTGACAATACAAGAATGTACATATAACTAAGTGTTTTCCTGTAAGAATAGCTTAGATTACTATTTTTATGCCCCACCTACGATAGTAGAGGGGCATTATGTTTTCTGGTCTGTGCCTCCGTTCGTCTGTCCGCTTCAGGTTGAAGTTTTTGGTCAAGGTAGTTTTTGAAGAAGTTGAAGTCCAATCAACTTGAAACTTAGTACACTTGTTCCCCATGATATGATCTTTCTAATTTTAATGCCAAATTATAGTTTTGACCCCAATTTCATGGTCCACTGAACATAGAAAATGATAGTGCGAAGTTCAGGTTAAAGTTTTTGGTCAAGGTAGTTTTTATGCCCCACCTACGATAGTAGAGGGGCATTATGTTTTCTGGTCTGTGCGTCTGTTCGTTCGTTCGTTCGTCCGTCTGTCCAGCTTCAGGTTAAAGTTTTTGGTCAAGGTAGTTTTTGATGAAGTTGAAGTCCAATCAACTTGAAACTTAGTACACATGTTCCTTATGATATGATCTTTCTAATTTTAAAGCCAAATTAAACTTTTGACCCAAATTTCACGGTCCACTGAACATAGAAAATGAAAGTGCATGTTTCAGGTTAAAGTTTTTGGTCAAGGTAGTTTTTGATGAAGTTGAAGTCCAATCAACTTGAAACTTAGTACAAATGTTCCCTATGATATTATCTTTCTAATTTTAATGCCTAATTATATTTTTTATCCAATTTCACGGTCCATTGAACATGGAAAATGATAGTGGGAGTGGGGCATCCGTGTACTTTGGACACATTCTTGTTTATGAAGTTAAAGCTGCATCAACTTGAAACTTAGTACACATGTTCCCTATGATATGATCTTTCTAATTTTAATTCCAAATTAAAGTTTTGACCCCAATTTCACGGTCCACTAAACATAGAAAATGATAGTGCGAGTGGGGCATTTGTGTACTATGGACACATTCTTGTTTTATAGTAAAAATGAGAATGATCTCTATTGACATTCTTATAATTGGTTTACCAAAGCAGACAACTTGAAACTTTATTGTATGAATTAATTGAGGCTGGCTGAGACTTATATTCTGGAAAAAGTTAATATCCAGAGGAATTTCAAAGACAAGTATCAGAATAGAAAGGAAAAAATTAAGATTAAGGTTGTATGAAATGGAATGTGACAAATTTGATGGTAATTTTAACTTGATTAAAGAATTCTTACATTTGAAAGAAATTGAAGAAGTATTTAATTCTGAGAGGCGAATTCTTACATTTGAAAGAAATTGAAGAAGTATTTAATTCTAAGAGGCATTTACTTTTATTGTCGTTCTCTACAGTTGTGAGATTTGAACTTCTTAAAGCTGAGGATGAGCAGATATTTAAGAATAACAAACAGATCACATTTAGAAAATAAATATTCTTTTGTTGATCTTTCTCTAGTCACTGGTTATTAATGTTTTGTTTTGTTTTAAACAAATCAGTTATTAAATGCAAGCATTTTTTGGAAGCTTTCATCTTTCAAAAGAATTGACATGAAGAAATTACTAATTTTAAAATTTAACCTTATTTGGAGTTTGAAATTTGTTTGATTATATCAAAAGTCAATTTTTCAACATTTATTTTAAAGTTTCTGTTTATGTCACATAGTTGTGGTATGTTTTTTTTTTGTCTATTTTGATATTGGTTGTTTACCAAAATCAGCTTGCCAGTAGATAAAATACATAGATAATTTTCATTTTAAAGCTAATATGATACATCACAAACAAATTTCTAAAAAAGTGGATTTAATTTTTAAATAGATAAAAATTTGGGCTGATGAAAAGTTCATACAAAATATTCAGATTTCAATAATATTAAAGTATTGATAGAAGAAGAAAATTGTATTAAAAATGACAAGTAAAAATTTATATTAATTTATGAAAAGTCCAGCCCAAAGAAGAAGACATTTTGATCTCAATATATGTTTTCATATATGAAAAGCAATCTGAAAAATATCTGTGTAGTTTTATACAAGTATCTCCACGGCTGTACATTGTTTTAAACAGAATCGGCTCAGTTGTCAAATGTAATCTCTCCTAAGTGCAATATTCAAATAAAAAGCATATTTTTGATTGAAACATGTATTTTTACAAAATCATGTCACATTTGTTATTTATCACGTGTATAGAAAAAAAAATCAAATAGCTATTTTCACATGTTATTTTACTACCTGTAGATTTGTACGAGTTAATATTGTGATGGTAGTTACTCAGTATTATGGTATATATATATCAGGCCTGGGGTAATGGTAATTTGTAATTGTAATGCATTGTAATATTACATTTCTTGGATGTAATGCAAAGTAATTTGTAATGCACATTTTCTGCATTACAATTACATGTAATGTAATGATTACTTTAGTTAAAAATTGATGTAATGCCTCCATTACAGTACATTACTTTTCATTACAAATTGTAAAAATAGATAAAATTGAAGAATATTGTATAATAAAAATAAAATATTAACAAAAACAAAAGAAAGTATGGAATAAAATTTTTGTCACAGTTAATTACTGTATTAAATAAATTACATCAATCTTTAAAACATACATTAAGGTAAGAAATAAAAAATGGTAAAAAATATCAAGTCTTTGATCTTGTTTTCTGATATTTGTTTAATATGATATGGGAATATTTTTGTGTTTGGTGGTCTATGAAAAATATGAAGATGAAAATTTCATAATTCTATACACACCTTACATGTATTTCAATGAAATATTGAATATATCAAACAACATTTTTAAACCAAACTGTGGTTTGGGTCCTGTCTGTGTTGTTATTTCACCTAATTAATATCACAATGTTTTTATTGCAATCAAATCTTCTCAACTTATGTTTGTCCTCACAGAACCCTTAGGCATTTCACAAGATAATCCTTTAATGACACATTTATTATATCCCTTTGAAATCCTTAATGATGTCTTAATGATTAAGTGATCAATGTTAGAAACAAAATTATATGATAATTTTTTTATTTTTTACCACCACCTAAGCAACTAAAAAGTGACTTTTTAAGTTTCATGCCTCCTACTACTCAATCAAAGGGTATAGACACAGGTATGGTGCGGTACATGATGTTGACATCTACTTGTCTGAGCCATGTGAAGAAATTTCAATCAATGCACTGGAATAATGGAAGTCAAATTCAGTGTGCCTTTCTTCTCTGGCTAATAGAGCTATCAAGTATTCAGCCATTTCCCACACATAAGCTCCTGTAGAAAGGCTTTTAAGTATTGCCGGAAAGGTGTACAGAACTGATCGCTGTTCTCTTAATGGCATCACATTTAAACCGCTTATGATGATAAAGTGAAATTGACATATTAATTAACCAGTATTTGAAGTATATGTCCCTAACTGTAACACTGTATACATATGTACATGTACCTCTGTTTTTGAAATGCTTTTTGTTTTATATTGAAAAAGTAATGTGTAATGTAATTCATTACACAGGCAAAGTAATTGTAATGTAATGCATTACATGTGAGAAAAAATGTAATTGTAATTGTAATTGTAATGGAAGAATCACAAAGTAATTGTAATGTAATGCATTACATTGCAATGTAATGGCCCCAGGCCTGATATATATATATATCAGATAAATTTTTCACATTATTTTTGGAATATTTTTGCTCTTATGCTTGTTAGCCATTTCACGTCATATTAGTACCTACCTATCAGATGTTTTCAAAGAACACCTTTTATTTCCTTATAATGATATTCTATATTTATGGTTCATATGTGTAATACGCTTGTTATCTTCCCTTATCAGATGTCCTTCTGAAAAGGTAAAAGTTAAAAGAAAAAAAGTTGTATGCCAAGTACAATTTCCTTTAAGCATGGATTGTGTATAGATTTGATTTTGAAGCTCTCATATACAATATACTGCCTTTTGACATCTATCAAGGGAATCGCTGAAGAAACAGTTAATACAGAATTTTATTAAAAGTTGTTAATTTTTGTTCATGTTTATGCAGATGACAAAAATTGCTAACTAATATATGTACTTTTAAAAAAATAAAGAGATGCAGATTTTTCCAACAAAAAATCTTCCAACTTCTGCAAAATTATAACATTCATATAAAAACCCAGATAAAAAGAAACTGAAACCTTTCAAGGTTATTTTAAAACATAGATATTGCAAATTAAAATCAAAAATAGAATAGCAAATTTGGATTTTACTTTTTCAAAAGAATAATTTTCCTTAATTTTTTTTATTTAAGTCATTTGATAAGAAAATAAAACAGAAATAAATGGTGTTCTTGAAGCATGTAGACGAGACCAAATTGTCATCCATGTTTTTTTTGTATATGGGAAGTTTTTAAAGTTAATTTGTTCATTGCTGCGTTGATACAGTTTTTATGTTTTTTTTAATAAAGCAAAGTCCTTATTTATAAAAAATGGTGTTGTGTTGTTAGTATTAGCTGTCTCAGTTTGTATATTTAAAATGAAGCCTTGTAATTTGCCGTTAATTTTTAACTTTTTTAGATCTTTCTAACACATAACATTTTGTGTAATATTTCTTCTGAATAAAAACTTTTTAGAAGTATAACCTTGTACTAATTTTCTACTAACGTGCATATCATTCTGCTTGTCTTTTTATCTTTCTTCTTTTTATGACCAATCTTTTCCACTTAACTCTATGTTTCTACATAATTGATTCTGCTTAATCTTTGAGCCACTGTGTTTGAGGGGTTTAAGTTGTTTATCTTGAAAGAGAGCAAAGCAATTAGCTATAAAAGGCCCCGGAATGACAAATGTAAAACAATTCAGACGAGAAAACTAACAGCCTAATCTATTTACAAAATAATGAACGGAAAACAAATATGTGACACATCAACAAACGACAACCACTGTCTATGCGGTATGAGCTTTGCTCATTATTGAAGGCTGTACAGTGACATATAGCCCAACTTGGCAAGTAAAAGTGGACAGCAGTTCTTAAGCAGTTTATAAGCATTCACAGTTCTTACTTGATAGCTGTTCTAGGCAATGATTAATTTGCATATAGGCATTCAAATACCATTCCATAGCTGTTTCTTAGCAGTTTATTTAGCCTTCACAGTTATTGTTGATGAAAAATTTAAATGAGATACCCAAAAAGAGACAACAACCCGACCATAAAGCAGACAACAGCAGAAGGTCACCAATAGGTCTTCAATGCAGCAAGAAATTCCTTCAGCTGGCCCCTAAACATATATTTATATACTAGTTCAGTGATAATGAACGTCATACTAAACTCCAAATTATACACAAGAAACCAAAATTAAAAATAATACAAGACTAACAGAGGCTCCTGACTTGGGACATATTGGTATACTTACCTTTTTGATATTTTAACAGAATTAGATATTAATCCAGATATAATTACAACTGTACAAGACAGGTACAGCCATAAATAACATAAAAGCAAATTAAATCTAATTGCAATGTCTTAATCAATAATCTATTGGAAAAAAAGATAATTGACTTTAATAAATAAAAGTAATAAAAATTTTCCTCTACAAAAATATTAAGATTAACTTAAAACAAGTAGTTTACCTAAAAAAATAACCATTCTGACTCCAGAAAACTATTCACTTAATTCAGAATTGGCGAACACACTATCTATTAGAAAAGGGTAGACATCTCAAGATCCCTAGAGATTAGAGATACTGCAAATTCTGTAATGAGATAGAGGATGAAAAACACTTCTTTCTGAAATGCCCTAAATATAACCTATATAGAAAAACATATTTTGACTCCATGAAAATTAATTCTGAGTGGAAAGATACTGCTAAAGATGACATGCTAAAATTTAAAATAATACTAAAACCCACATCTCACAGACAAATTAAAAATAGTTTCCTTTACAAGACAGTCATAAGAACTGAGGATGGGAGACCCAAATCAATAATTTGAACTGCTATTTTAATATTGTATTGTTTATTTTTGTATGTATGTTACGTTTTTAACAGATCATATTTTTATACGACTGCAAACATTTTTTTGGATCATATAATGGTAGGATGTTGTCATCGTCCGAAGACAACTTTATAGAGTTTACGTGAATGGATCTCTTTTAAATTTAATAAGAAGGTTCAATACCACAAAAGGATGGTTGGGTTTGATTTTGGGGATGATGGTCCCACTGGTTTAGGAATAAGGGGACCAAAAGGGCCTCAAAAACAAGCATTTTTCTACTTACAGGATAAAAACTTATATTATGGATTACAGATGTGTTGAGGTTTGTGATTGGATAACAACACAGAGATGTCAGTATATATTCAGGAAACTGCGGGGTATATACGACATTTTTATCCCCAATTGGAACCTCAAAAACGTCATCATAACATCAGTTACTATTGACGTAGTCATAAGCTATCAGACTGTCAGAGGCTCACAGAGGGAAAATAATGACGTGCTTCAGTCAATAATACATTTTTGATACAAAATAACGCAATTTACACTTTTAATACTTTAATTTAATGTTAAAAGTGTTATTATAAATTATTACATACACGATAAAATTATGTTCACAGCAAATTAGAAAATCCTTCACGTATGCCGAACATACTAGGTTGGGTTTTTTCAATATATATGTGTTTTCAACAAATACCTGCACTGAAAAATAACATTAAGTCAGGGGTAATCCGTAATATATGTGTAATTCAGGTCCCAGAAAGGGTATATACTGTGACATTCCCGGCTTAGGGCTTATATCCCCTTTGCCTTCGACAGACAGTTTAGGATTTAAGGGCCCAAAAGGGACCAGAAACGAGCATTTTTGTGGTTTCTGGACTATAACTTGTGTGTAAGAGTATGGATCTCTCTGACATTGTACCACAAAGTTCAATATCATAAAAGAAAGGCTGGAATTGAGTTTGGGGGTTATTGCCACATTCATGCAGGAATAAGGGACCATAAAAAGGGACAAAAA
Source organism: Mytilus galloprovincialis (assembly GCF_965363235.1). Classification (NCBI taxonomy): domain Eukaryota; kingdom Metazoa; phylum Mollusca; class Bivalvia; order Mytilida; family Mytilidae; genus Mytilus; species Mytilus galloprovincialis. The sequence goes on from NC_134841.1 coordinate 56,915,808, forward strand.
CAAGCATTTTTCTAGTTTCCAGACAATAACTTGTGTATAAGTGTATAGATTTTTCTGAAGTTGTACCACAAGGTTCCATACTACAAAGGAAAGTCTGGGATCAAGACTTGGGGTATTTTTTTCCAAAAGGGATAGGGGATTGGGGGTCAAAAAGTTTAGGGGGTTCCAATTTTTTTTAAGGGTTTTAATTTTTTTTTCAAAATTTTTTAAATTTCAAATTTTTGAAAAGTTTCAAGAAGAAATCTTTAATTGCTCAGTATTGCCCAATAGATTTGTAAGACCTTGACATTTGTTTTGTGTCAGAAACCTGTATTATGTCAAAAATTTGATCACAATCCAAATTCAGACATGCATCAAGCTTAAATATTGTGTTCAAATTTGCCCCAACTGTTCAGGGATCAAGCTCTGCGGTCGTATCAGGTTGTGGTCATATCAGGCTGCGCACAGCAAAGCATTTTATTTGATTTATATTGCAATAAAAGTATTTGATTTGAATTGATTTGATATAATAACAGCTATCAATAATGAATATTCATGCAAACTGCTTAGTTATACATCCTAATATGGTTTTCTTAACTGCTAATAACTGCTGTGGAATACTATCAGATATGTCAAAAGTTGCTATACAAAGATACACATGAATGTTACACTCAGTGTACAAGATATGAAAGAAAAATAAATTCTTTTATTTAACTGTAAGTCTTTGTAAAATTTCAAAAAGTTGTTACTAATTTATATTTGTAATTAGAGCAGTAACTATACAATCCAATAACAGACTTGTTACAGGAATATAAAAAAAATTGTGAGTACTTTACCTGACCTTAGACCCCTTACTAATTATGTAAGTGGCCGTAATAATAGAAACAATTAAATATGCACTTTTAGTATCAGGGCTTTTAAAAAAAGCAACTTATTTAATAAATATTAACTAATAAATATTGTCTATTGTCTATTTAATAAGAGTGGTTCATACTAGAGACTATTAATACGACCTTGACTAAGTGATTTTCAGATTAAAATTTATTTCATTTTCATCATTATTTTATAACCAAATGTACTATTTTCTCTATGTCTATTATGTTTAATGTGGACCAAAAGTATTTCATTACAATCCTGTCAATATCAGATATTCTATTTGAATTTTCCCCCTTTTTGGGGGTTTTCTGTATGATTTGTCAGAATATACACAAGCATCTGTAACTTCAACTTACTGTACTGCAGGTGTGTGAAAGTATTCCATTTAGCCTAAATTAATTTTATAATTGACAAAAATACAGTTTTTCACTAGCAAATATTTACACACAGAATTGGAGCCAAAATGCATTTGAATGTTTAGAATAGCTGAAGGACTGCTAAAAATATGAAGAACTAATTTTAGCAGTTCAGTTTGACTTGGGATATAGTTAAAAATTTCTATCATTTGGTCTCTTTTGTGGAGAGTTGTCTCATTGGCCATCCAGTCTGATTAAACCTATACTGGTTTAAATCAGACTGATTGGCAATCATACCACATCCTTTTTATACTAACTTCATTTCAATAGATTTGGTCAAGCAGTATTATCATTAAAACCCTTATTTAAGCAGTAACTAAGGCATATCTTGTTCAACTTTAATGTCAAAACCATCAAAATCTAACTTACCCTAAATTTTATGGTCCATGACATTGCCTTGATATTTCATAAAGATTTGTTTAAGCTGTACTTGAAACCTGGAGTGGAAATTATAGTTCTAACAGAAGTACATAGGGATGGATGGACATGTGCATCACTATATGGCGCTCTTTATAGTAGGGGTTTATCATAGGTTTTGTCAAATTAATTTTATTTATGAATCTATTCACACACAAAAAATATAAACAAGTCTAAATTGAAAACAAATTTCAAACATGATTGCGTTGGATAATAACCGCAATTTTTATACGACATTACATGTGCATGCAAAACAAATTTCTTGGCAGAGGGGTCTAAATACAGCACAAACAGTATTTTCCAAAAGACCAAAACATTTTTACTAGCAGGTTGAACAAGACATGTTCTTAAACCCTGCTGACTGCCATTTGCAATTGCCAAACAAACAGCTCACCAGATGTACTAAAATGAACCTTAATTACCAATTATCAAACAGAAAACAGAAAACAATAAACTAGCAGATAAAATGGTATACATATACCGGTACTCACATCTGGCGTATTAAATTATAAGCCTGGTACCTTTGATAACTATATTTATAACCTTAACTTCTTTCCCTCAAAAATATAGGCTTAAAAAAACAAATGTTTCAATTGTTTTACATTTGTCATTTCAAGGCCTTTTACAGATGACTTTGCGGTATGGGTTTTTCTCACTGTTGAAGGCCGTACTGTGACCTATGGTTGCTAGTTTCAGTGTCATTTGGTCTCTTGTTGAGAGTTGAGTCTGAATGGCAATCATACCACATCTTATTTTTATCAACAACTCACACAGCTTGAAGGACATAGGATCTTCATATTAGTCTTCTTTCCACTAAATACATTTAACCTTTAACTCCTTAAAGAAAAACACAACACAAACTTATGTTTGTTGACTAGCTCGAGTACAGCATATTGTGAGCTGCCAATTTAATAAGACAAATAATAAATATAAACATACACTATACAATATGAATTCAATAACTTGTACCGGTACTAGAAAAATAATCTCATGTGAACCTTATGCATTTGAATAACTATACAATACAATACAATACAAATATTTTTATTGGCACCAACTCATTAACAATAAATGGACTATGGCATAACATATAATTATATTAATTGACATGGTAGAATAAAAGGTTAGGCAGCAACCATTTGATTTTCTGGGGGGGGCTATGGTTTTTTTTGGAAAAAAAAGTTTGTTTCCAGTTTTTGGAGAAAAAAATAATTTGTTTTTGATTCTGAGAAAAAAAAATTGTTTGTTTCACCCTCAGCTGCCACTATATGTAATGCTAAAATTGAAAGAAAAAAATTGTTTTCGACTTGTCGCGAAAAAAATAGATTGTTTTTCGCCGCAGGCGAAAAAAAAAGTTTGCACAGAAAAAAAAACCATAGCCCCCCCCAGAAAATCAAATGGTTGCTGCCTTACATAACATATGCTAGAATAAAAAGTTACATATTGATGTATCATCTCGGTTCACTATTTTTTATATTTAGACACTCTGCTATGAAAGAGGAAGACAGTCTAAGTAATAATGCTGAGCTATTATTAACCAATAAAGATATTTTTTCATCAGTGGTAATGTTACGATGTATTTGAAATACAAAATGTATAACATTTATTTTATTTTCTAATATTTCTCGTTTTGAAGTAAATCTATTACATTTTAATAAATGTTGTTCACCCTCAATTTCCCCATTTTTACAAACAGGACAGTATCTTTCCTCTCTAGGAATGTTAAGATGTCTTCCCCTATCAATCATTAAAGAATGTGCACTTATGCGTATTTTGCATATTGCTGCTTTATCATTTAAATTGTTTAGTGAATCAACAAAATATGATGGTCTTTTAACAATTTTGTAGACTTGACGAAAGAAGCTGAGCTTAGAAGATTCTTGTATGTTTGCATTTTGATTTTGCAAGCACTGATCATAAGGCAGCAACCATTTGATTTTCTGGGGGGGGCTATGGTTTTTTTTGGAAAAAAAAGTTTGTTTCCAGTTTTTGGAGAAAAAAATAATTTGTTTTTGATTCTGAGAAAATAAAATTGTTTGTTTCACCCTCAGCTGCCTCTATATGTAATGCTAAAATTGAAAGAAAAAAATTGTTTTCGACTTGTCGCGAAAAAAATAGATTGTTTTTCGCCACAGGCGAAAAAAAAAGTTTGTACAGAAAAAAAAACCATAGCCCCCCCCCAGAAAATCAAATGGTTGCTGCCTAAATTCTGTGTTTTACTTGGCCCAAGTGCTGCTTTGTTAAACAACTTTTTTTCAGCAAGATATGAATATCATAATTTTTGTAAAATTGCACTTTGTTTTTATGATCCAGAGGTTTGAAAATTTTGTTTCACAGAAAATTTGATTTACAAGTGTATTTTCTGATAAAAAAATTATGCTTGAAAATACAATTTTATATAAGGGTGGAATTCTACCAAGCTCAGCACGACAAGCATCATTTGAAGCCTTGCAATGAACACCAAGTGCTTCTTTGATAAATTTAATGTGTAGTTTTTCAAGGGGTTCAGAGTCCCTTAAGGATGAGTAAATGCCCCAAATTTCACAACAGTACATAAGTATAGGTGATATTAATGTATCAAACAATTTTTCAAGTAGTCTACATGGATTATTGAGACCAACAGTTTTCTTTATTTTGAAATAGGCCTTTCTTGTCTTTTCCATAAGAACATTAATGGCTAAATTGAAATTACCATTACATTTTATAACAATACATAAATAAGAATAATGACTAACAGTTTCAATACAAGAATCATTGTAAGTCAATTCGTCCAAAAAAGTTTTACTATTTGAATTAAATACAATAACTTTTGACTTATCTGTGTTGTGTTAACTTATAGTTTCCAACAATCGCAATTATCATATACAGCATCAATTAGATATAGGAAGATGTGGTGTGGAGTGCCAATGAGACAACTCTCCATCCAAATAACAATTTATAAAGGTAAACCATTATAGGTCAATGTACGGCCTTTAACACAGAGCCTTGGCTCACAGCGAACATAAAGCTATAAAGGGCCCCAAAATTACTAGTGTAAAACCACTCAAACGGGAAAACCAACGGTCTAATCTATATAAACTAGAGGCTCTCAAGAGCCTGTGTCGCTCACCTGTTACTGTATTTACTGATGTCGGCCATCTTGGTTGGCAGGCAGGGTTATTAGACACTTTTTTAAAATAGATACACTTGTAATGATTGTGGCAAAGTTTGGTTAAATTTGGCCCATAGTTTTAGAAAAGAAGATTTTTGTACAAGTTACAAAAATGACGAAAAGTTGTTCAATATTGACTATAAAGGACAATAACTCCTTAAGGAGTTCTCTGACAATTTTGGTCATTTGACTTATTTGTAGATCTTACTTTGCTGAACATTATTGCTGTTTACAGTTTATCTCTATCTATAATAAAATTCAAGATAATAACCAAAAACAGCAAAATTTCCTTAAAATTACCAATTCAGGGGCAGCAACCCAACAACCAGTTGTCCGATCTATCTGAAAATTTCAGGGCAGATAGATCTTGACCTGATAAACAATTAAACTCTGCCAGATTTGCTCTAAATTCTTTTGTTTTTTAGTTATAAGTCAAAAACTGCATTTTACCCTTATGTTCTATTTTTAGCCGTGGCGGTCATCTTGGTTAAATGGCCGTGTCACCGGACACATTTTTTAAACTAGATACCCCAAAGATGATTGTTGCCAAGTTTGGTTAAATTTGGCCCAGAAGTTTCAGATGAGAAGATTTTTGTAAAAGTTTACGGACGACGGACGCCAAGTGATGAGAAAAGTTCACTTGACCTTTCAGGTCAGGTGAGCTAAAAACAAGAAACGAGAAACACGTATAAATTACATAAACAAACGACAACTACTGCACATCAAAAGGTGTAAAGCATTAGCAGCGGGATTAAAACGTTTTATAAATGGTACCAAACCTTCTCCCTTTTTCTGAAACAATTAAAATCTCAACTCAATCAAAAAACGTAAATTAACACACTATGAACGAATAAATTTGATCTGCGATACCTGAATGCAAATGCACAGTTAATTAAATATTTAGAACAAACATACAAGGCCAAAAAGCAAACAAAAAAGTCCAAACAAAGCCATGGCAAAACACCACTGCGAAATATTTAACCTTTCGGAAATAATCACTTTTGAAAAAACGGTTTTCATAATATCTACAGGTAAATGAAAAATAACTTTGTCGTTTTAGGTATATTACTTCTGTGTATAAAATTCTTCCAATAATTAGGAATACCAAGAAAGTTATGTCATATGAATACATAATTTAACACTAGATACAAATTGGGGTGAATATCAACAATAAAACTATACAATTAGAGCTATTAAGCTAAAACTTCCCTGTACAGATTTATGAAGAATAATCTTGAGGTTCATACAAATGTAGTACGGAGAAGTCAAATTTAGAAGATATTCCAAATAATCAAAGCTGGTATATAGACAAGATCCATATTAATATAAAATAATAAAAAAGCATTATTAAAAGTATCAACAGGTCGAATTAACAAGAAAATATGATTTTCGTAGTTACTGACAGCTAGTTAAAAGCCAAAAACATTTAATAATAAAAAATCATGCATCAGAGACTAAAATCAACTAAAACACATCCCAGGGATTTAGTATTTTAATGTCATGAACAGTCAGAGAAGACATGACTTGTGCAATGCCAAAAATATAAAATGAATCGACAGGTATAGTAGGATAGTGAGGAGCAACTTCTTTACAGATAAAAATTAACGTGTTTGTGTCTCTATACATCCCGCCTCAAAAGAAGATACAATTTAGTTATGTTTTAATTTGCTAATGACAAAATCAATATTAGTGCCAATGTAAACTATATTCAGAGATCTAATTACAAAATTGGTACGATAACCCTTACTTATAAGTTTGTTTAAAAGGATCACATAGCAATTTCCTCGCTTTATGTACAATATGTGAAATACCATTTTTAATAAGTTTTCTACAGGTACAGCCAAATATACTAATCAAATCTGATTGCAAAACCAAAACATAGTCTCAGCAAATCATACCGTCTTAAAGCAGAAAGAAAGTTAGAATAGATAATAATATTTATTAAAAAATCATTTAATTTTGGCCCTTGAGAAACACTCAGCATACAAACGGAATTTTGAGTTCCTGCCTGAGCAAGTCAGCTTGCAACCTTCAGTGTAAGGAAGAACCTACCTGCCCGACAATGTGCCAGCCGGGGAATGTGAAGCGAGGGTTCTCCACTTAGGTGATGAGACTAGGCGTCTCATCGGCAGCCAGATAGTGCAAGGGTCTGCCTGGGGGATAGCCCATGTACTAGTGAAGTAGCAGCGGTCTATAAAACTGGCACTGGAATAAATTTGATAAAATTTGCCCCCGAAATGCTTGGGGATGAATGAAATTTTAGAAATGACCAGTGATAAAATTCCATTAAGGTCCAAAAACTCAGATGGAAACTATTTTGTGATGATATTTTGTTCCATTCATATATGTACATTTGAAAATTTAGAGTATGTGTGGTGTCTGTGTCTCATCCAAAATTGTTGGTCGGAGGTAAAACATATTGTCATCTCACAGTACAATAGTAACCAGATGCTCCGCAGGGCGCAGCTTTATATGACCACAGAGGTTGAACACTGAACGGTTGGGGCAAGTATGGACACAACATTCAAGCTGGATTCAGCTCTAAATTTGGATTGTGATTAAATAGTTGACACAGCAAAGGTTTCTGACACAGAATGAATGTGGTCTAATGAACTTAAAATATTTTTTTTGCCTTTGAGCAATTCGCTATGCTGTTGAATATTAATCCTCTCAAAAAAATGTTTGAAAAAAATTTTCTTTCTATTTATGAAATCTGAAATGAGAAAAATTTAACCCCCCACCTCCCATTTTTTTTCAAATCCCCCTTTCCCTTTTTCCAAAACTGATCTCAATTCAAATTTCTAATGGAGTTTGCAACAAAACTACTCATTTAAATACATCATAAAATATTAAAATGTAAAATCAAGTGCTTGTTATCACTGAATGGTAAAGATTGTTTTAATTTATCAGTTGGTAGTAAAAGTGAATATACATTGTATATTGTATAAAACAATGATTTCAGTTCATTCAACTACTATTCTGGACAAAGAAAGATAACTCCAATTGAAAATTTCTTGCTATTGCACAATATTGTGCAATTAGATATTTCTTGCTATTTTGTGATACTGTGCAATTGAAAATATTTGCTATTGCACAATACTGTGCAATTGAAGATTTCTTGCTATTGCGCAATACTGTACAATTGGAAATTTCTTGCTATTACACAATATTGTGCAATTGAAGATTTCTTGCTATTGCTGAATACTGTGCAATTGAAAATTTCTTGCTATTGCACAATACTTAATATAATAATTTTGGATCCTGATTTGAACCAACTTGAAAACTGGGCCCATAATCAAAAATCTAAGTACATGTTTAGATTCAGCATATCAAAAAAGCCCAAGAATTCAATTTCTGTTAAAATCAAACTTAGTTTAATTTTGGACCCTTTGGACTTTTTAATGTAGACCAATTTGAAAACGGGACCAAAAATCTAAGTACATTTTTATATTCAGCATATCAAAGAACCCCAAGGATTCCATTTTTGTTAAAATCAAACTAAGTTTAATTTTGGACCCTTTGGACCTTAATGTAGACCAATTTGAAAACGGGACCAATAATTAAGAATCCACATACACAGTTAGATTCGGCATATCAAAGAACTCCAATTATTCAATTTTTGATGAAATCAAACAAAGTTCAATTTTGGACCCTTTGGGCCCCTTATTCCTAAACTGTTGAGACCAAAACTCCCAAAATCAAACCCAACCTTTCTTTCATGGTCATAAACCTTGTGTTTAAATTTCATAGATTTCTTTTCACTTATACTAAAGTTATAGTGCGAAAACCAAGAAAATGCTTATTTGGGCCCTTTTGGCCACTAATTCCTAAACTGTTGGGACCAAAACTCCAAAAATCAATCCAACCTTCCTTTTGAGGTCATAAACCAATTGTGTTTAAATTTCATAGATTTCTATTTACTTAAACTAAAGTTATGGTGCGAAAACCAAGAATAATGCTTATTTGGGCCCCTTTTTGGTCCCTAATTCCTAAACTGTTGGGACCTCAACTCCCAAAATCAATCCCAACCTTCCTTTTGTGGTCATAAACCTTGTGTTAAAATTTCATAGATTTCTATTCACTTTTACTAAAGTTAGAGATAAGTGATACCAATATACGACCAAAAAATTTTCAATTTTTGCGGTCGTATAAAAAGTAAACTTGCACCAATTTTGACTCAATAAATGTGGTTTTTTTTAATAGATTTATTTTTTTTTTATATATTTCACAAATAACAAAAATCCTTCCCTAGGTTGAAGCTGTTTCTCGTTTCTCCTAGTTCTTTACAGCCTTTACAATGAACAAAAAACAGCCAACAGTTTGCACAGAAAAGGGGCAAAAAAGTATTAAACAGGCTTACATACTTTGATAAACTATATATAAAATTGTAAACTTTGAATCCAACTTCTCATCTCTGATCATCTCACATTATAGCTACATGTAGCATTGGCAGTCATATGAAAGCCAATAAAGGTATTTAAAAAACATGAAGTATTTTTACATTTGTTTATTTTTTAAGCATATTCACAATTTAGTAAGACTACATTATTAGATGTGTATCTGATTTAGTAGATACTAGATTTCACTTTTTTCTTCATGTCAAGGAACACATTACTGGATCCCACTTTTTTCTAAAAGTATCCCCCCCCCCATTCAAATAATTTTAGGGAGACAAAAAAAAAAAAGAGAAGAAAAACTCGATCCTCCCTCTTGTATAAAATTATAAAAACAAAGCCTGGCCTCTCATTCAAAAAATTAGGAAATTGTTTAACTAAAAAATTTGTAAGGGTTCCGTGGAACCCAGTGTCTCGCCTATTTTTGCTGTAAATTGCAGACTCAACAACAATGAGGGAAAAAATCAATAAAAATATTCCTCTTGTTACATGTACTATTTTATGATTGCAAGAAAATCTAAGTCCATTTAAAAGTAAATTACAGAAAAAACTGAGTAATCTTTTTACAAACTTTACTTCTGGATACAATATTATGATCATAAATAAGCTTCTGTCCAAGTTTGGTACAAACCCAGGATAGTTTAAGAAAGTTATTAAAATTTTTAAAACTTTAACCACAGAGTGAATGTAATGGTTCCCTGGAGAAAAACTAAGTCCATTTAAAAGTAAAATATGGAAAAAATGGATTTATTTATTTACAAAATTTACTTCTGGATACTATCTTATGATCATAAACAAGCTTCTGTCCAAATTTGGTACAAACCCAGGATAGTTTAAGAAAGTTCTAAAAACTTTAACCACAGAGTGAATGTAATGTTTCTCCGCAGAAAAAACTAAGTCCATTTATAAGTAAAATATGGAAAAAATGGAATTTTATTTTTTCAAAATTTACTTCTGGATATTATCTTATGATCATAAACAAGCTTCTGTGCAAGTTTAGTACAAACCCAGGATAGTTTGAGAAAGTTATTAAAATTCTAAAAACTTTAACTACAGAGTGAATGTTTTGTTTCCTCGCAGAAAAAACTAAGTCCATTTATAGTAAAATACGGAAAAAATGGAATTTTATTTTTACAAAATTTACTTTTGGATACTACCTTATGATCATAAACAAGCTTCTGTCAAAGTTTGGTAGAAATCCAGTATAGTTTAAGAAAGTTATTAAAATTTCAAAAACTTTAACCACAGAGTGAATATTTGTTGACGCCGCCGACGACGCCGACGACGACGGAATGTAGGATCGCTTAGTCTCGCTTTTTCGACTAAAGTCGAAGGCTCGACAAAAATTGTAACTATAAATTATTATGTTCTTGAAATGAAGTATATATATGTTATAAATTATAAATTATAAATATAAAACTACTTACATGCACCAATAGGCACTACAAGGCCAGTTGAAGTAAGAATTTTATACATTTTATTTTTCTGTCTCCTTTTGCTAGACCTTTGTGTGCTGATATTGATGATGGAATGCAACTTTCTTCTGACCCAAGAAAAACGATTTTCTTCTTCTACATACTTTAAATGTTCACCACAAATGGTATACTCCTCTGTTTTGTAGGTGTTTAACAGACCGATTTCAGATAACAGAAGATCTGCATTGTTGGATTTTTGGAAATGCTAGTAGAATAATCTGTCCATCACAGATCTTAATCAGTGAATATTTACTAGGCCTAGCTTTAAATTTACAACTCATGCAAGTCATATATGAACTTACAGATTAATTTTTTTCTACTTTTGTGTCAACAGCTTCTCATATGGCTTTTAACTAGGATCTCTTTTGAAAAATTAACAAATGTTCCAAGACATTAAAATCATTAAATTGCAGGAGTTTCATTCACAAGATATTAAGTAAATTTGAGTTTACAAAAATGTTGTAGTTTGTTGCTATACATATGAATAGCTATAACCTGATGTTCTGTTGTTGTCGTTCATTTGTTTCATGAGTGTTTTTCGTTTTTTAAAAAGATTAGACTTGATTTTCCTATTTGAATGGTTTTACATAAGTCATTTGTAGGGCTCTTTATATCTTACTATTTAGTGTGAGCCAAGGCTGTGTATTGAAGACCTTACTTGTGACCTATAAAGGTTTACTTTTAAAAAATTGTGACTTGGATGGAGAGTTGTCTCATTGGCACTCATGCCACATCTTCTTAAATCTATATTTAACAATACAAAGTAAAAATATATCATAAAACTGTCAGTTTTATTTGTAAAATGGTTTATAATAAAACAAACTATTACAAAATAAATTACATGTTCTTTGTACAATTTTATCACAGAATTACAAAATAAAATATGCTAATATACTTTTACAGAGTTATAATCATTCATGTCAGAATTATAGAGAATATTCTTTCTCATATAAATTAGTACATAATGGAAACAAAATTTGTTCATTGTTCTTCCCTTAGCCTACTTCACCCTGCTCAGTCACTCTGTAATTCTCATATCTGGGCCTTTTTAAAAAAAATGTGGATTTTCTTGTACAATCAATATTTCTAAAAAAGTGTAAATATTTTTATCCAATTTTTAGATACACAATTTAGTTTTTGGTGTGTGTAACAAGTTCCAGCAAATTCAATATGAAATTTAGCTACAGAAATTGCTTCCAGTGGGTTTCAAAGGGTCCAAAAACCCCAAAATTGCTTGTACGAAATTGAAAAACTAGTCTTTTTTAAATGCTGGTTTTAATACCCAGCTGAAATTAATATTTTTCTTTTGTTATTATAAATATATAGGTATCACTGCAGGTATGTATACACAAATACAGGGAATTATTAGATTTTATTAGCATTTTTTTTTAATTTTCATTTCGTACTTAAAAAAATGTCAACTACATAACACAAATGAAATAATGTTGCCAATAAACAACTGATTATATCCCGTGTAACTAAGGAAGTGCTCTCTACTTACTCTTCATCCTCTGATGACGTGCTTAAAGTTACAGGATGACATCATTGATTCATTTCATTATAGATTAGTTTTGGTGAGTACAAATTACTCCGTAATTTTATTCTATGTCAACTTTGTAACGGCAAAAACATTGATAAATTTTGGCATAAATATTTTTTTTTACATAAATTATTCAAAGTCTGTAATACTGACTCTAATTCAATAAAAACCATTTATCTGGTAGTATTAGGGTCAAGAAAAACATCCAAAAACCACAAATAGGTCAACTACATAACGGTCAACTACATAACGCAGTGAATCGTTATGTAGTTGACAAAAAGCATTATGTAGTTGACAATGCTGAATTAAATTCACTTTAAAATATGTTTCTAAAAAGTGTTATTTCAACCATGTTAACTGTTTTGAAAAAAGTGTGATGATTTTTATGGAAATATATATCAAGCAAAATGTAAACATTATTAAAAAAAAATTAGGGACCGAAACTAAATCCGTTATGTAGTTGACATATGTCCCATACTTGTTTCTATGTTATTTTTTAAAATATTTTTGTAGTAGCATTTAAGATTGCATATTTTTATTTCAGGTTGTATTGTTGTTAAACTATTCAATTTCACATATTAAAGTTGAAAATTGAATATTTTTTTGTATTGTTATTTCACAACTGAAATATCCACATTTTTTGAAAATGACCCATCTAGGCTTTGAGACTAGAGCAGACATTATCAGCCACGTTACAATGTGTTGGGAGTCTTTATCAAGCTTAATTTCGTCAAGTGTATAACTGTCTATGGGACTGGGAAAAACAGTTATAGAATGATAAACAGATGATTGAATTTTCTACGTATAGATTTTTGTAAAATATCCAGCTTCTCTTAATAATGTGAAGCTTTTCCTCATTTGTCGCACACACTCGATTGTGGCTGATATTTTACAATGTCAGTGTAGTTAACTGAATAATCTATACTTATCTGTCAGAAATAAAGGCAATAATAGAAATGATGTTAATCAGACTGAGATCAGGTCTTAAATATATTTTTCGGTCTTTGAAAAGTCACATACAAGCTTATATATAGGATGCTAATCCCAACAGCACTTACATAATGATATATTATTGTAAAATGGTTTGCATTAAATACAAACAATATTGCTTTTATTTTAGTGCAATCAAAGTAGAATAAATATATTATACAAATACTCATAGTATGGCTTTAGGCATAAGCTGAAAAATTTCTAACATAGTTATTTCATCAATGACTCTTACACAACAAAGTATGATACAGTTCCTGAGATAGAGGCAATCAGGCTTTGCAATCATAAAAATTTCAAGTACAATAACAGCACTCGAACTCAGAAATCAAAATACTGGATTTGCTGATTCGCGAACAAAAGTTGTATTTGTAGTACTTTGAGAACTGAGTTGAGTTTATTCATCTGAAGTCTAGGATTTGAGGTCTATATTTGTTTTACTATTTCTATCATTTTGTCATAAGAATCTGATTCTGTACTCATGTTTATTACGTGAAATGTTATTTGTTTTATTTTCACATCAGTTTAAAATTGAATGAACAAAAAGTAAAATCAAACTGAGGTTCACATTATCCATATTTGAATTATTTTTTTTGGGTCATGTGAGTTAACCGTTACTTAACGGTCACATATGAAATAAATATTAAACATCTTTGTTTCAATATTACAGTCTTACAAAACTGTTACTTTAAATATATAATTTCATATATAATAGAAGTATAAAGATGACTCTTAGCAATTTTGTTGTAAGAGCTACAATATGAAATGTTGACCAAATTCAACAACATGTATTCAAATCAACCCTAAGACAAATCTGTCTGTGTTGTCAAATCTTTGGTTATCTAACTTCCTGAAATATTGAATAGTTTATAGATCTTTCTTTATAAAGTAAATGCATTATTTACTAGTAATCTCTCTTATAAAGTTTGCTTTGTCTTTTGTTTTCAGAAGGTTACCAATTTAAAATGGTTCAACTGTACTTAAAATGCATTTTGAAACATATCAAACTGATCATGTGTAATTATTTTATATGTTAGGATATGTGTAATTATAACATATGCAAATCACAATTGTAACAAAATTGCTCCTAAATTTTGTTTTTTTGTCAATATACCATGAATTAGAAAATATCTGGTAAGTGTGCCATGATTATAATGAAGAAAAGAAAGGAGATTTTCTGCAAGCTGATCAATAAAAAGCAACAATCACTGCACAGTATACTGTAAAAAAACCCTGGTTAAAATAAACAAAAGTTCACAGTCAGCATTAAACTGAGCTGTGAGAATACAAAAAGATTAGCAAACACAAGTGTCCTATCCCAGGTAGTGACAAATGGTATGTGCATGGCCTGAATAAACTCATAGCAAATACAAGTGTCCTATCGCAGGTAGTGACAAATGTTAAATGTATGGTCAGCATTAACACATCATACAAACATGTACTTCCACCCTACAGTAAGTACATGGGCCTTATAAAAAGACAAAATTTACAAATCCATAAAAATAATCACAACTTTGGAAAACAAGTACAAAAAAGAGACAGTTATTCCTTATATTGGATATTCTTTTGTTCAATTTAAAAGCTCCAATTACCATTGGAAAATTTCTTTCCAGTAAATCTCACTGAATTTTAGCAAGCAATGTTAGAAAAGTAATTTTAAACTTTGTTATATACAGTATTTGACCTTGTTTTTAAAATGTCTGACATTTGTGACCTCTTTGATATATCTAGGTGTGACATTAACATGGTTTTTGCAGGAAGATTTGGCTAATCACTTTTGAAGTGATTAATATTGCATCTATTTCTAGATAAACTTAATTCAAACTGTCCTATTTTGGATAAATATCAGTTAAGTGGAATAATTTTCTTAGTAACAGCTGCAAAATGTTTGCTTTACATAATATACAATCTAGTAATCTGTGATTTTGTAATAAATTTATCAATATATATGAACTATAACAACAATCACTTACTAACATTGGGAATTGAACAAAATTTTCATCATGGACTTTAGGTGAAAAATGAGACCAATCGGAATTTATCAATTCTATAAAAAAAAATATGATGATGAAATAATGCTGATGATGAACAAAATCAAAGAATATATCCAAAATGAAAAATTTAACTAACAAATATTCATTTACAGTTTTCTCTCGTGAGCTCAATTCAGATTAATTTAAGATTCACGAATTTATCTACAGTTATGTATCTGTACAAAGTTAGATTCAACAGGGAATGCATCCAATGATATTACGAGAATTTTTAAAATGTCTATGGTTTACTTCTCCAGCATGGCAAAAACTGTTGGGTGTTCAAGTTTTAACAGCTTTAAACTTGATGGGCAAATATGTTAGTGTTGAAGCTTTAAATTCATTTAACTTCATACAAATATGAACAGTAAATTTTCAAATTAAGTCACAATAATGTAATCTACATTTTCAATTCATTTATATTTGGACTCTTAAAGGATTATGGAAAATTTTATTCTGTATACCCAATAATGAAAATAACATTACATTGTGTTGAATTTACATTGTTAAAGACTTTTTGGTGTGTGTTTTTAAAAACATTACCATGAATGCATTAGATTCTGAAAAAATGAATTGATTATTTGGTTAACTCATGAATGAATCTAACTGTTAAGAGCTTCTGAATATGAAATGATTAAAATGATACATGTATGCATATAAAATAATACTGAGGATTATAAAATGATTATTACAACATTAACAACACACATGGTCTGGCATTCAAGCCCTAACTATATAATAAATATCTTCTCTATGGAAAAATAATATATCTATTGCTATCTAAAACTCTGAACTCTTTATTCTAATTGTATAAAAATAAATAAAATTAAGGAATGTCGCACCATCTATTTGAAAAAAAAACTATCTAAATATTTTAAATCACTATCTCCATATCTCCATGAAGCAAGAACATGAGCAAGAATTAAAAAAATAATTTTGTGAGCAAGAATCCACACTTAACGAAAAATATTTTTTTACTTTAACTTAGCAGTTTTTTTTTCATCCCCTTAAAAGGTAGCATGACATCATCAGTTTTCTATCGCATCTGACAGAAAATATAAACCTTGAGAGTGAAATGTAATAACAAGGCAACCAGCATTCTTTTCTGATATAAATAATTTTAAAATATAGCAAGTTTACAAAACCAATAAATGAAATATCCTTTTGACAGGTATTAATTATTTTTTCTTGTTTTTACTGCCACTTATAATAAAAAGAAACAAATACATTTTATTTCACTTTTACAAAATAACTTCTTCAACTTTTTGTTTGCATACTCTAATGCTGAGTTCACACGTAATTCGAATTCGATTCGCATTAACTGATTCCAATTAGTTTAATTCGCATTCGAAACGTTTTACATCTTAACGTCAATTCTAATTCGTATTACAAAGCGCATCAAATTTGCTAATACTGTCTAAACGATGTTAACTTTTAATTCGTATTAACAAAAACATATTTCTAATTTAAATCATAAAGTTCTTATATCAAATCTATACATAGCCGAAAGAATCTGACAGAATTACCATAATAATACTGATCTATCAAAATGTACTTACAAAAAAAATATCTCTGAATATACTTCAGGTGCTTTTTGTTAATGTCTCATAAAATTTAGAAGATAAGTTTGTTTTATTGTAGGTCAGCATCGCAATGATACGATATATATATTTCTAACTTAACATCAGCTTTGCAATGATAAGATATATATATTTTCAACTGGACAATCAATCCACCAATTTAAGTATGGTATAAAATCAGTAATGAAAGAAGAAGTTTAGATTTCTTATTTCAACCAGGGCGCAGCTTTATACGACCGCAGAGGTTGAACCCCTGAACAGTTGGGGCAAGTATGGACAAAACATTCAAGCGTGATACAGCTCTGAATTTGGATTGTGATCAAATTTTTGACATTATATGGGTTTTTTACACAAAACAAATGTCAAGATTTTACAAATCAATTAAAGATTTCTTCTTCAAACTTATTTGAATCTAAAATTAAATAGTTGACACAGAATAGGTTTCTGACACAGAATGAATGTGGTCTAATGAACTTAAAATTTTTTTTTTGCCTTTGAGCAATTCACTATGCTGTTGAATATTAATCCTCTCAAAAAAACGTTTGAAGAAATTTTCTTTTTATTTATGAAATCTGAAATGAGAAAAATTTACCCCCCCCCCCCTTTTTTTTTCACATCCCCCTTTCCCTTTTTCCAAAACTGATATCAATTCAAATTTCTAATGGCGTTTGCAACAATAACTACTCTTAAATACATCATAAAATATTAAAATGTAAAATAAAGTGCTTGTTATCACTGAATGGTAAAGATTGGTTGGTAGTAAAAGTGAATATACATTGTATATTGTATAAAACAATGATTTAAGTTGATTCAACTACTATTCTGAACAAAGAAAGATAACTCCAATTGAAAATTTCTTGCTATTGTACAATATTGTGCAATTAGATATTTCTTGCTATTGCGCAATACTGTGCAATTGAAAATATTTGCTATTGAACAATACTGTGCAATTAAAGATTTCTTGCTATTGCGCAATACTGTACTTAATATAATAATTTTGGATCCTGATTTGAACCAACTTGAAAACTGGGTCCATAATCAAAAATGTAAGTACATGTTTAGATTCAGCATATTAAAATAGCATAAGAATTCATTTTTTGTTAAAATCAAACTTAGTTTAATTTTGGACCCTTTGAACTTTAATGTAGACCAATTTGAAAACGGGACCAAAAGTAAGAATCTACATACACAGTTAGATTTGGCAAATCAAAGAACCCCAATTATTCAATTTTTGATGAAATCAAACAGTTTAATTTTGGACCCCGATTTTGACCAACTTGAAAACTGGACCAATAATAAAAAATCTAAGTACATTTTTATATTCAGCATATCAAAGAACCCCAAGGATTCAAGTTTTGTTAAAATCAAACTAAGTTTAATTTTGGACCCTTTGGACCTTAATGTAGACCAATTTGAAAACGGGACCAAAACTTAAGAATCTACATACACAGTTAGATTCAGCATATCAAAGAACCCCAATTATTCATTTTTTGATGAAATCAAACAAAGTTCAATTTTGGACCATTTGGGCCCCTTATTCCTAAACTGTTGAGACCAAAACTCCCAAAATCAAACCCAACCTTCCTTTTATGGTCATAAACCTTGTGTTTAAATTTCATAGATTTCTATTTACTTATACTTAAGTTATGGTGCGAAAACCAAGAATAATGCTTATTTGGGCCCCTTTTTGGCCCCTAATTCCTAAACTGTTGGGACCTCAACTCCAAAAATCAATCCCAATCTTCCTTTTGTGGTCATAAACCTTGTGTTCACATTTCATTGACTTTTATTTACTTATACTAAAGTTATTGTGCGAAAACCAAGAAAATGCTTATTTGGGCCCTTTTTGGCCCCTAATTCCTAAAATATTGGGACCTCAACTCCCAAAATCAATCCCAACCTTCCTTTTGTGGTCATAAACCTTGTGTTAAAATTTTCGTAGATTTCTATTCACTTTTACTAAAGTTAGAGTGCGAAAACTAAAAGTATTCGGGCGACGACGACGACATTGCCAACATCATACCAATATACGACCAAAAATTTTTCAATTTTTGCAGTCGTATAAAAAGCTAGTTGAACAGACTAAAACCTTATAGTTACATTTTAAGCATCAAGCAATATTACACTTTATTAAGTTTCAGTGACAAATAAATACCACTGAAAATTTATCCCTGATCACTAAACAACTGTACACACAGGGTTTTGACTTGAACCAGATTATTACTTAATTATTGTAATTTTAGGAAATTCTGCACACAGATGCATACATAAGATTTCGGAATGCTATTTCTATTCATTGCAATACTATCATAGTCACACTATTAACATTAAAAAAAAATGCGATAAAGGCTGAATTTACAGTTTATGCTATTAATATAAGTTCAACTAGCATCATGTGACTAATGTCCCCAAAAAACACCTTCAGGGTCGGTCAGGGGCATTAGAGACATCCT
This sequence comes from Mytilus galloprovincialis, assembly GCF_965363235.1. Classification (NCBI taxonomy): domain Eukaryota; kingdom Metazoa; phylum Mollusca; class Bivalvia; order Mytilida; family Mytilidae; genus Mytilus; species Mytilus galloprovincialis. The sequence continues at coordinate 56,935,106 of NC_134841.1, forward strand.
GGCAACTGTCTGAAAGTAGTACCATAAGTAGTACGAAAAGTAAACAATAAAAATAAATAGGTCTGTGCATGAGTTTAAACATTTGGACTATTGGCAGAGTTCAATTTCGACTGAAAACTGAGTATTTCACTCTATTGATATAAACAGACTATAAAAAAAATCAAATGTAAAAAAAAACAAAAACGAACACAAATAGACATGATTGTCTGCATCCCCAAAATAGCATAAGAAAAATAGGGATAATTACTGAAATTATGACATCAACGTTATGAAAGAAATGAAAATAATATAAATTAGATATGAGTCAATAATAACTGTAAATCAACATGATGTGAAAATGAAAATTAAATAGTAATATAGTTAGTTTAATTCTATTCTCTTGCAACTATGAAGATGAACTTTATAGAAGTCGGGTTGATTCAATCCATAATTTAAATTTTAACACTAAAAATTCTTCAAAACTCACCCTAAAATATCATGAGCTGAAAATATGCAAGAAATTAGACCAAAAAAAATCATTTCTTCAATCCTAGACCTAAAAATGGTAAAGGAATAAGACAAATTTTCATTTAATAAGTTCAATCATATTAGAAAAACTGTGTTTTGATAGTAACAAATAATGCTGAACATAAGGTTCCAGTATAAAACTACCTGTAGTCCTGTATCAGGAATTAGAGGTACTGTGGATTCATTTATTTTCGTGGGTACTAATTTTCGTGGATTGAGGAAAACTTACATGTTCGTAGATATTTGATTTCGTGGTTTTGCCATTGTCTGCATACAAGCCATAAGAAAATTTGTCATTCGTTGAACATTTAATTTCGTGGTTCAACTGTACCCGTGAAATCCACGAAAATTGGTATCCAACGAATAATAATGAATCCACAGTACATATATATATCATTGCATTATTTATTTATAAAGTGCCAAGTGGAATAAATAAAGGCTTGCTGTCTAACTACCCCAAAGCAAACAAAAAAAAATAATAAACTTACAAACAACCATCCCAAATATTTATCAATACAGACTTTGTCTTTTATCATTATGTAAAACCCTCATATCCAAGTCTAAATAGTAAATACTAATAATACATTTTTAAAACAAAAATTATCCTGGAATCATGCAGTTGATTTACAGTGAATTAATCAATTGATGCAATTTTTAACAAATAAAAAGATAAAATTGATCAAAACAACACAGAATAAGGATAAAATCTTTAACACTTCTGTTGTCATGCTGTGTCTTCCTGTAGCCTGTTTATCAGCTCATCAAAAATTTGGTATCATTGCCACCGTCACAACAAAACCCATGAAAAATGTAAATAACATAAATGGGGTGAAAATACTCCATACTGGCCACAATCCAACTGTTACACTGAAAAATACAATGAGAAAATAATTTTTTTTATACTCTTTGTTAAATAGAATAGTGTGATACTTATTACTTTATTATAGAAAACAATATGTTGACCCTAAGATGTTTGTTTCAACTGTGTGATGTTGTGCTGCTGTCTCACTAGCATTTATCACTTTCATTCTTTAATTACAACACTGCCAACAGCTTATGCAATAGGTTATATCTTGTCACAAAAATTGTCATAAAATATTCACCATATCCTTTTTTATTTGAGTTTATTGGTGGAATGCTGTTTCCTTGATGTTTACTACCAGATATATAACCTTTATTCATATATCAACTTATCAAATATTGTCAAACTTATAATGAAGCTATCTAGTAAACTTATACACAATGACATCCATACTTTTCTGAGTAGAATGTAATTACTGATTTTTCAATTCAATTCCTAATAATAATTTCAACAGCTCCTGTAAAAATACAGATAAAATGAACATTATTTGCCATTATTTATGAAATTTCTTCATTAATTACCAACTACTGTAAGGAACATTCTACATGGTCTAAAAGATGACAAAACAAAAACTAGATGTGTCAAAGCGACGCGAATGGCCCTGTCTCAAAAATTTGAAAAATCTGCAATTTCAATAACACATGTGGACACAAACATGATGGTAGTCTCACATATCAAAAATCAGCTCAAAATCTTGAGGCGTATAGAAAACAAGAGGCTCTCAAGAGCCTGAATCGCTCACCTTAATTCTTTTGGTTAAATCTCTCATCAATGATTATTTTGGCTTTTCAATTTATTTAAATGTTTTTTGGATCGTCCTATTTTCTTCAAAAGCCAAAAAAAATAATCATTTTCTCCTATGTTCTATTTTAGCCATAGGAGCTATGTTTCTTGACATACAAGGAAATAAAATATAAAATTTATACTAGATACTCTGAAACTCATTTAGCCTAAGTTTGGCTGAAATTGATACAGCAGTTTCAAAGGAGAAGATTTTTTAAAGCAAGTCAACATGATGAACAAATTGTGAAAAAAGTCTTTAAAGGGCAATAACTCCTTAAGGGGTCAATTGACAATTTTGGTCAACAGGTTGTCTGATTCATCTGAAAATTTCAGGGCAGATAGATCTTGACCTGATAAACATTATTACCCAACGTCAGATTTGCTCTAAATGCTTTGGTTTTTGAGTTATAAGCCAAAAACTGCATTTGACCCCTATGTTCTATTTTTAGCAATGGCGACCATGTTTGTTGATAGATCATAACTTCGGATACAATTTACAAACTAGATACCCTAAGGAACATTCAGTTAAAGTTTGGAAGTATTTGGCCCAGTAGTTTCAGAGGAGAAGATTTTTGTAAAAGATTACTAAGATTTACGAAAAATGGTTAAAAATTGACTATAAAGACCATTTCCATCATGTTGACTTATTTGTAAATCTTACTTTGCTGAACATTATTGCTGTTTACAGTTTATCTCTATCTATAATAATATTCAAGATAATAACCAAAAACAGCAAAATTTCTTTAAAATTACCAATTCAGGGGCAGTAACCCAACAACAGGTTGTCTGATTCATCTGAAAATTTCAGGGCAGATAGATCTTGACCTGATAAACAATATTATCCCATGTCAGATTTGCTCTAAATGCTTTGGTTTTTGAGTTATAAGCCAAAAACTGCATTTGACCCCTATGTTCTATTTTTAGCAATGGCGACCATGTTTGTTGATAGATCACAACTTCGGATATAATTTACAAACTACATACCCTAAGGAACATTCAATTAAAGTTTGGAAGTATTTGGCCCAGTAGTTTCAGAGGAGAAGATTTTTGTAAAAGATTACTAAGATTTACGAAAAATGGTTAAAAATTGACTATAAAGGGCAATAACTCCTAAAGGGGTCAACTGACCATTTCCGTCATGTTGACTTATTTGTAAATCTTACTTTGCTGAACATTATTCCTGTTTACAGTTTTTCTCTATCTATAATAATATTCAAGATAATAACCAAAAACAGCAAAATTTCCTTAAAATTACCAATTCAGGGGCAGCAACCCAACAACGGGTTGTCTGATTCATCTGAAAATTTCAGGGCAGATAGATCTTGACCTGATAAACAATATTACCCCATGTCAGATTTGCTCTAAATGCTTTGGTTTTTGAGTTATAAGCCAAAAACTGCATTTGACCCCTATGTTCTATTTTTAGCAATGGCGACCATGTTTGTTGATAGATCAAAACTTCGGATACAATTTATAAATTAGATACCCTAAGGAACATTCAGTTTAAGTTTGAAAGTATTTGGCCCAGTAGTTTCAGAGGAGAAGATTCAAGAAATAGTTTACGACGACAGACGACGACAGACGACGGACGCCAAGTGATGGCATAAGCTCACTTGTCCCTTCGGGACAGGTGAGCTAAAAAGTCTGTACAACTGTGATTTCCAACAATTTTTAAAGTTGCAAACCCTTAATTTTGGTAAAAATTAGCGGAGCAGAACACAACTTAAACTTGATCTGTATCTCATCATGGTTAGCTCACATACCAAAAATCAGCCCAATATCTGAAAGCATTTAGAAACCAGATGCTCCACAGGGCGCAGCTTTATACGACCGTAGAGGTCGAACCCTGAACAGTTGGTGTAAGTATGGACACAACATTTAAGCTTGATACAGCTCTGAATTTGGATTGTGATTAAATAGTTGACACAACATAGGTTTCTGACACAGAATGAATGTGGTCTAAAAACTTAAACTTAAAAATTTAAATTGGACATTTACCTATTATGGTCCAATATTCAAAATCTAAATACATGGTTAGATTCAGCATATCATAGAACCCCAACAATTCAATTTTTGATGAACCAATTTGATAACCGGGCCCAAATATTAACAAGAGGCTGTTAGAACGACAGCAAACCGGATTTATTAACATTTATTTGTGTCCTGGCAATATCACAAGAACCATAACTGATGAATGCTGAAAGTGAAAATCGTCAATATCAAATTTGACCTCCATTTTCTAGTCAGTATCAACATAAATTTGAAAAGCTTAGATTGAATGGTTCATTAGTAAATGCAACAACGTGAATGGAAACACCATTTTACGATCTTTCAAGAACCATAACTCCTGAACGGTAAAAGTCAAAATCGTCATTATTAAACTTGACCTCTATTTTGTCATCAGTAACAACATATAAAAATTTCAAAAGCTTTGGTTGAATGGTTTATGAGAAAATGCACGGACACGACTGGAAACACCATTTTTCAATCTTTCAAGAACCATAACTCCTGAACGGTAAAAGTCAAAATCGTTATTATTTTACTTGACCTCCATTTTGTCATCAGTAACAATATATTAAAATTTGGGAAGCTTTGGTAGAACAGTTCATGCGTAAATGCACGGACACGACTGGAAACTCCATTTTTCAATCTTTCAAGAACCATAACTCCTGAACCGTAAAAGTCAAAATCGTCATTATTGAACTTGACCTCCATTTTGTCATCAGTAACAACATATTAAAATTTGGGAAGCTTTGGTAGAACAGTTCATGCGTAAATGCACGGACACGACTGGAAACTCCATTTTTCAATCTTTCAAGAACCATAACTCCTGAACGGTAAAAGTCAAAATCGCCATTATTGAACTTGACCTTCATTTAGTTGTCAGTAACAACATATTAAAATTTTAAAAGCTTTGGTTTAACGGTTCATGAGTTAATGCACGGACAACATTTGATTGCCGCCCGCCCGCCCTACATCCCCAAATCATTTATCGACCTTTTTGTCACAAAAATCCGGTTTAAAAATCTAAATAAATGGTTCGATTCAGCATATTGAAAAACCCCATATATTCAATTTTTGTTAAAATTAAGCTAAGTTTAATTTATTGGACCCTTTGGACCTTAATGTAGACCAATTTGAAAACAGGACCAAAAATCAAGAATCTGAATACACGGTTAGATTTGGCATATCAAAGAACCCGAATAACTCATTTTTTGATGTAATCAAACAAAGTTTAATTTTGGCCCCTTTTTGCCCCTAATTCGTTGGGACCAAAACTCCCAAAATCAATCCCAACCTTCCTTTTGTGGTCACAAACCTTGTGTCAAAATTTCATAGATTTCTATTTACTTAAACTAAAGTTATACTGCGAAAACCAAGAAAATGCTTATTGGGGCCCTTTTTGGCCCCTAATTCCTAAAATGTTGGGACTGAAACTCCCAAAATCAATCCCAACCTTTCTTTTGTGGTCATAGACCTTATATTAAAATTTCATAGATTTCTGTTTACTTATACTAAGGTTATTGTGCGAAAACCAAGAAAAATGCTTATATGGGCCCTTTTTGACCATTAATTCCTAAACTGTTGGGACTTTTATGGTCATTAACCTTGTGCTTAAATTTCATAGATTTCTATTTAATTTTACTAAAGATAGAGTGCGAAAACCAAATGTCTTCGGACGACGACGACGCGAACATGATACCGATATACTTCCAAAAAAATTTCAATTTTTTGCGGTCGTATAAAAAGATCCGTATAACTGTGATTTTTAAATATTTATAAAAGTCCAAAGCCCCAAATTACAGCAAAAATTAGCGAAGCAGAACGAAACTTAAACTTCATCTGTAACTCATCTTGTTTAACTCACATGCCAAAAACCATCCCAATATCTGAAAGCATTTAGAAAAAAGTCTCTATAACTGTATTTTCAAGAATTTTTGAAAGTCAAAAGCCTGTAATTTCGGTAAAAATTAGCGGAGCGGAAGGAAACTTAAACTTGATCTGTCACTCATCATCGTTAACTCACATACCAAAAATCCGCCAAATATCTGAAGGCATTTAGAAAAAAACTCGGTATAACTGTGATTTTCAACAATTTATCAAAGCACATAATTTTGGTAAAAATTAGCGGAGCAGAACGAAACTTAAACTTGATCTGTAACTCATCATGGTAAACTCACATACAAAAATCAGCCAAATATCTGAAGGCATTTAGAAAAAAACTCTGTATTATGGTTTGTTGTGGAATGACGGAATGACGGCATTACGGAATTTCAGAATTTAGGAATTACGGACAAGGGTAAAACTATATGGCACCGACAACTTCGTTGCAGGGCTATAACAAGTGCAAAATTATTTATTAATAGTAAACCAAATCTCAATGAGATGACTTACCGGTAAATTATTTCTTTATAAAAAGAAAAAAAATTTGACCTTTAATTCCAAACTACTGTTTAATTTTAGGACAAAAAGCTTTCATTGCAATTCATTAATTGCAAATCTGACATTTTCCAGACCCAAGGGGTCACTGCCCATCAACTTATGATATTGTAGGATATGATTTATGTTGACTTCTTACCACACTCCTCCCATTATAAAAGCTCCTGTAGCTATAGGTATTGCTGCAGGACAAGTCTTTTCCCAATCATCAGAACTCATTTTCTTAATCCAGGATAAATAAACAATTAGGAATCCTGCTATTCCAATATTGATCAAAATCAAAATGGCACCAATGTTGAACCATAATCTATAAAATTATAAAAGAAACTCTAAGGTAATCTCTGGATTCAGTGATTTAGATATCTAACCAATTTAATCTAAGCTATATATAATTTACATTGATATCCCTTTGATTCAAAACAAAATGAATTAGATATCTGAAAAGTTTCAAAATAAAATCTGCAATATGTTAGATAATATTTAAATATGGAATCTGCTTAATTTTGGACATAACTTATATAGCAGGACCTTTATTTTCTCAAGACTTGACACAATGTAGATCCATTTATATCTTAAGAAAATATATACACATCCATTAAGCAACTTGCATGTTCGTATAGATCATATTCTTACGAGGGATTTTTATATTTTTGAAAATAAAAATATAGTGTTCAGTGCAAATACAGGGTTCTCACTAAGCTAAGGCAAATCCATGAGGGTTGGACTCATGACAATCAATCTCGAAATGGTTAGTCCAAAGATGCATCAAGATTGAAAAGTTCGTATAAAATGAATACACATAGTGACACATCATCATGATCATCATTTAATATCAAAAGTTTAAAAGTTATCTGAATTTATTGACACTTCATAGCTCTACTAGGTCATAAGGACTAAATTAATAAATTAAATTGCAAAAAAGTACCTTCTTTTTACTGTTGGGCTAAAAATGATGAGTCCCTTGACTTGCCTTATAAAATCCCTAGTGAGAACCCTGAATATAATGTCGCAAAAATGTAAAATTGGAATATTTGAAGTTTCTTTATCAAACTGTGTCAAGCAAACTTATACATTGCTAAATTATATCACTGTGAGGTGGGTTACAAAAGGCCAAACATGACATAAAGTATCTATGAAAATTAGATGGTTTATAGTATATTTTATGCGTACCTGTTTACCCTGGGATCATACCTCACGGCAACATAGAAATCTGTGTAGTAAAACAATGCAATAGAACCTATGAACCATAAAATATTCTGTATGCTGTATGGATAGTCTTTAGTTCTGTATTTTTCAAACTTTTTCTCAAACTTTTGCTGTGTCTTACTGTCCATATTCTGACTCAAAGTATATTTTTCATTAGGCTTCTCTTTGTCTAGAGCATCTAAAATAAATAAATGCACGACTTAATTGAGTCATATGTCTTCACATAGTCAACAGCCAGGGTAATATACTTTAATTTATTATTTTGATAATCATAGACGTTAAAAACATAAAGGAGTAGGGGCTTTAAGGCCTGGTTTTGGCCCAAGAAAATAAAAGATGTAATAAATGTTTCAAATTGGCACATAATGTTTTGAAATGCATATGGTAAAGAAATATAAAGGAAAATCATCAAGATTTTTATCTGATGACATCACAATTACGTCATAATATGTACTGTTTTCACAAAAACAATGAAAATACAGAATTTATGCAGTTTTCTATCTTTATTTCTGTTGTGGAAACATCGTGCGCAGCCAAGAAACAACAAAATAATTTAACAGAATCCTTATTATAACTATTGACATTATCTCACCAAATATACAGTTGTTTCTTGGGTGCGCACATACTTTTTCAATCTAAAATATACTTAAAAAATTTGATGAAACCAGATGCTCCACAGGGCGCAGCTTTATACGACCGCAGAGGTTGAACCCTGAACGGTTGGGGCAAGTATGGACACAACATTCAAGCTGGATACAGCTCTAAATTTTGATTGTGATTAAATAGTTGACACAGCATAGGTTTCTGACACAGAATGAATGTGGTCTAATGAACTTAAATTTTTTTTTTTGCCTTTGAGCAATTCACTATACTGTTGAATATTAATCCTCTCAAAAAAATGTTTGAAGAAATTTTCTTTTTATTTATGAAATCTGAAATGAGAAAAATTTAACCCCCCCCCCTCCCCCCCCCCCCCATTTGTTTTCAAATCCCCCTTTCCCTTTTTCCAAAACTGATCTCAATTCAAATTTCTAATGGAGTTTGCAACAATAACTACTCATTTAAATACATCATAAAATATTAAAATGTAACAAAAGGTGTTTGTTATCACTGAATGGTAAAGATTGTTTTAATTTATCAGTTGGTAGTAAAAGTGAATATACATTGTAATTGTATAAAACAATGATTTAAGTTGACTCAACTACTATTCTGGACAAAGAAAGATAACTCCAATCAATTGAAAATTTCTTGCTATTGCACAATATTGTGCAATTAGATATTTCTGGCTATTGCGCAATATTGTGCAATTGAAAATATTTGCTATTGCTCAATACTGTGCAATTGAAGATTTCTTGCTATTGCGCAATACTGAGCAATTGAAAATTTCTTGCTATTGCACAATACTGTGCAATTGAAGATTTCTTGCTATTGCTGAATACTGTGCAATTGAAAATTTCTTGCTTTTGCACAATACTTAATATAATAATTTTGGATCCTGATTTGAACCAACTTGAAAACTGGGCCAATAATCAAAAATCTAAGTACATGTTTAGATTCAACATATTAAAGAACCCCAATTATTCAATTTTTGATGAAATCAAACAAAGTTCAATTTTGGACCCTTTGTGCCCCTTATTCCTAAACTGTTGGGACCACAACTCCCAAAATCAAACCCAACCTTCCTTTTACGGTCATAAACCTTGTGTTTAAATTTCATAGATTTCTATTTACTTATACTTAAGTTATTGTGCGAAAACCAAGAATAATGCTTATTTGGGCCCTTTTTTGGCCCCTAATTCCTAAACTGTTGGGACCAAAACTCCCAAAATCAATCCCAACCTTCCTTTTGTGGTCATAAACCTTGTGTCAAAATTTTATAGATTTCTATTCACTTAAACTAAAGTTATAGTGCGAAAACCAAGAAAATGCTCATTTGGGCTCTTTTTGGCCCCCAATTCCTAAAATGTTGGGACCAAAACTCCTAAAATCAATCCCAACCTTCCTTTTGTGGTCATAAACCTTGTGTCAAAATTTCATTGATTTCTATTCACTTTTACTAAAGTTAGAGTGCCAAAACTAAAAGTATTCGGACGACGACGACGACGACGCCAACGTGATAGCAATATATACGACGAAAAATTTAAATTTTTGCGGTCGTATAAAAACAAGGAAAATTTTACAAAATATGCAAATTAAGTCATGATTTGTTGCCATGGTAACTTGTTCAGTGTCAAATTTGTTTTTGTTTATCTGAAAAGCTTGAACCTTAATCAAGTTTTCAATAATTTAGGAGTATGTATGATAACTTCTATATTTGCAGTAATTTTGGGCCAAATAAGGGCCTTATTGCCCCTACTCCTTTAGATATGAAAAGACGAAGATGTGGAGTACACATCAATGAGACAGCAAACCAAGGACACACAATAAAACAGAAGACATCTCTGAGACATATCTAAGATGAATGCAGGGCTCACACTACTTCAGAATCATAGCTATATGGAGAAGTGACTTCTGTTTTTGAAATTGAGAGGAAAAAGTGGTGAGATTTGAATGAGAAGTGCTTGTTCACTCACGGCACTTCAAAGATTGGTTTTATTATACATGTAATACAAACGGCCATATGTATCTTATTTTTTTATATTGTTCAATTTGCACCTGAGAGTACAATAAAAGTTCAAATTCAAAATTAATTAATTTTATCACATCTAGTTGCTGTAGTTGCACAATCGTATTAGTCCTCTTGCCCGAAAAACAACCAGTTATATATATTTACAGATCTAACATTGCTGGGTTGATGTTTAGACGAGTTGTATATATATATTTCGCTAAACAAATTAGCTTCATCAGGCGTGTGCATCTCTCAAGGTGAAATCGGATGCATGACAAAAAATATTTTTGTAGCTAAATCTAAACAAGAGTTGAGGAAAAGTGTAACATATTGATTGATGTTGCATAAAATATGTTTGTAGCTACAACTACATGAACTTGGAATAAAAGTTTAACACATTTATAGATGTTCGATTAATTGTATGAATTTCTATAAATTAATTTGTATGATTTCAAGATTGCACATGCCTGATGAAGCTAATTTGTTTAGCGAAATATTGCGTAGTTCTATTTAACATCTAATAGAACTTTTTAATGTATTAATTAGTGTGTTTAAGTTATATTCTTAGACATTTATATAATTTTAATTCAGTAACTGTATCAGTTTATTTTCACAAACTGATCCACGCTTAAATAGATTGAATGTTGATTGTTGCTATTTTTAGACAATATATATATACACATGTATATATATATATATCCTTATCTAGCAAAAATTAAAAAAGATTTTGTTTATATCAAAAAGGAAAAGAAAGTCGTTAGATCAATTAAAATTCAATTTAAAATGTACAGTACAGATAGAGATTTATTATTATGGATGCCTTAATCCATCTAGATGTCAGACTGGTCCAACAGTTGTTCCAGTGTAATTATTGCGAACCCAATTGAACCTTTTCATAGATTCACCTGATAACTACCTGTCCATTTAAACTTTTGGCAGTTCTATTGTCCCATTGAACAAATACAACAGGTATTATTATACCTTATGTATATTTCAAACAATTCTATTGGGTGAAACGTAATCACGTGACATGGAATAATTCAGTTAATTTTCATTCAATTCAAGGAAGGACGAATAACCCTAAAGAATTTACACCCGCGGTGAATAACCCTATTATTCACCGGTGAATAACCTTTTGAGTTTGTTTATTTGTACTTGAGTTACCTCCAATAAAAATCACGTCACAAACGTAAATAAACAAAATGGCAGCGTTCACGTTACACTGGAAGCCCATCGAGAGACGAGGAAATACGGCATTGGACATAAATAGAGCTGAGAGTGGCAGCAGCCGATGATGTCACTTATAAACGGTCCTTTTCAGGGCCATCAATATCTTACAAAGATTCTACTTTTGTTGTATATTCGAGAAAATCGAACACAAATGTATTTTCAAACGTCAGTCTGTGTTCGAAATGCACTTCCACTGTTAGTTCGGTATAATAAAACAATTGTGGCCCCTTAGAATCGATGAATATCCAAAATTGTCAACCCTGAAAAGTTATTTCACTTCGGGCTGCGCCCTCAATGAAATAACCTTCTCGTGTTGACAATTTTGGATATTCACCTCTTCAACGGGCCATAATTGTATATTGTTCTCTGTATAGTTTATTCACTCAGACCTTTAAATTTCTTCTAAAAGAAATCTATCATTCATTGATTAATCTACCAGACCAAAACTCCCAAAATCAATCCCAACCTTCCTTTTATAGTCATAAACCTTGTGTTTAAATTTCGTAGATTTCTATTTACTTAAACTAAAGTTATAGAGCCAAAACCAAATGTCTTCGGACGACAATTTTTGAGGTCGTATAAAAATTAAGGATTAAATGAAAATGTATGTACCCTTTTTTTGTTTCAATGTTAAACATATGGAAATTTTATAGAAAATCCACAGCCTTTCCCCTTGTATTCTAATTTTAGTTCATTTATATATTGTGGAGTTTAGAATGACAACCATTGTCACTGAACTAGTACACAATTTTGTTTATGGGCCAGCTGAAGCAGGCCTCCACGTGCTGGAGTTTCACACTGTGTTGAAGACCCATTGGTGGCCTTCAGTTGTTTTCTGCTCTTTGGTCGGGTTGTTGTCTCTTTGACACATTCCCCATTTCCATTCTCAATTTATATTTGACAATTAAGAGCTAGATAGATAAAGGGTTCTTGAATAAAGTGTTACATGTGTAGCAATGATTTCATTATAACAAGTTTATAAAATAAGATACAAAAATGTATTGGTTAAAATAAATATAAATATGGCCCAATTCAAGTACAGCTTGTAGGATGTGCTCAACTTAAATAATTTAGCACAAGTTTTTTTTTAGAGTGTTTAAGACTATTTGTAAACAACAAACAAACACTAGCACATCTATGTTTAAAACTTTAAAACAAAAATATTTGCAATAAGGTCCATGTATTTTCTGAAAAATAATTGGGTTTATTTGCCACAAAATCCCCATTTTCAATAAAATGCAATAAAACACATTATTGCTTAGAACGAAGTTTCCCTTTGTACCAAATGGCACATCTCTATTATTCATTATTATATATTTGCACTTAAGATATAACAGTCAGGGGTACTAATTGAAGATGTAAAAAAAACATACTTTCATTTTGTACATGTACATAAGTTAATTATAAAGTTTGAATAATCTCCCCTTAATTTTCTCAAAAAATCACTTGTAAGTGATTTTTTTTTACAATCCCACAAATATTCTCAAGTTTCGAAATGTAAAAACATGCTTTTAATGATTTTTCCCAGGTTAGCTAATAATTTTTTATTAGAACTCAATTCATCAAAGAAACTGATTGTGCAAAGATCTTAATATTCTTATAAGTATTTGTGCAAGGACTTCAAAAATTGCTCCTTGCGGCTTTGTAAATCAGCAGTGTTCTGAAGATAAAAGACAAATGTGATTTTCATTGTCCATGAAATTAGACTTAAATGATTAATAAAGACGTCTGCAAAGGGCAGACAATTTAAAATTCTATTAGAGCAAATAATTCCTAAGAATTTAAGAAAAGAAGATAGGATGACTTTTCACTTACATGTACATGTATATAAGTAAAAAATCTGAAGGTCTAAGTAACCTTACTAAGCCAATTTTTTTTACCTATACTTATAAGTATCCTAAAAATTTACTTATATGAGTATATTTATATTACTTTTATGAGTATTATAGTAATATTACTTCTTCAAGTAAAAAAAAATAGTACCAGGTCTGATGTATAATTTCACTTTAAAATAAAAAAAAATGTTTTACACATGTCTAAAGAACTGTCAAAAGGAGTCATTATTCAAAAAGAAACCAATGAAAAGGGTGCACACAATGTGGGGCTCAAATGTGAAAGGGGCAAATATGAATGGAATCCGGGTCCATTCGCACCCAATCGTGTTTGCGGCAGGGATGGGGTCGATTACTTTAAAATGTAATCGATTACATTACAATTACACCCTTTTTCATATGTAATCGATTACATAAGATTACTTTTCTTTAAAGTAATCATGATTACTTTAGATTACATTGTATATTGCAATATCAAAGTTTTTTTTATAATTTTTTTATCCTCACAAAAAAGCTAATTTTGGACTTGGTGATTTTTTTTAAAGCCTTAAATTATTCATCTTAATTAAAAGAGTTTATAGACAAGTACGTATACAGTGTAACATGTGTAATTTGATAAAATAGCTATTACAGACAAGTGCATGTCCTTTCTCTAAAGATATAAGTTAACTTTATTTTTTTTCTACAAATTTTAACCAACTGCCTAATTAACCTAAAACCTGAACAAATAAGGAAAAATTAATTAAGTATAGTTTTATTGTCTGTTGGGACATAATTGACACATCAATTAATGTTTTTACAGGTGTTAATCACCACTTCCATTTTTTTTAACAAACAATAGGTGAGCTTTGATATTAAAATTTTATTGTCTTAATAACAATATCAATAAAGTTAAAAGTGGTTGATTGTCATTCTTTTGTTTGAAATTTTTTAATACCTTATCTAATTAATAATTATTGTCAGGTGAAAACACAAAACAGCTTTGTAACTTAGGAAAGTATATACATTTCTCTTTAAATTAAGAAACAGTTTATTTTAATAAAATATATTTTGTACTAATGAAACTTCTGATATGATGTAAGCGGCAAGCAGAAAATAGGGTTAAAACGTCATTTCTTTAGATTGTAACATAATAGCTGGACATTAAAAAAGTTCAGGTGTTCAGTCGAGACTATCAAATCATTCATATTTTGCAGATTATCTTAAACCTCTGGTTATGCACATTTTGAATACCAAGTCATTTTGAAATAAAAAAAATTGCAATTACATATTTTTTCTTGCCGATTCTTCCAATCCGATTATTAGTCCTTCCAAATTACTACTTCTTACACATAACGAAGATAATTCCAAACTTATCTACCATGATCGTTTTTGATTTTTTTTCGATGAATTTCGTGTGATGTCCGAGTCCGAATCCGAACAATTCTGTAATACGAAAATGCAGGGAAATATGTTGAATTTGTATAAGTTTTAGGTCAAAAACTCTAATTTATGCTTATTTAATGTTACAAGTTACACCGTATTTTTGCCGTTTTCTATATGTCCGTTTCATGCTGTATAGATTAAATTTTAATTTAGCTTACTATTAATGTGGATTTTAATGGCATGCATTTATTATTTTATCATAAAAAAATTCTTCTTCTTATTTTTATTCAAAAATATCTTAAACACCATTGTATAGAACTATTTAAAAAGCCCATTTTACAGTTGCCGTCAACTTTGTGCAAGCCGTCTTGACACAATTCGTAAAATATATATTTATAACAAAAACTCCGGAGATTTTCATGAAAATTTCAGACATGAAAATAGAAAAGCAATATCTTTGTTATAATACAACGAGTGTCAACAATTTGTTTAAAATAAAACTAGAGGGTCTAAGGACCCTGTGTCGCTCACCTGATATTTTTATTTACAATTGATGCATGATAAATGCAACTGTTGTACTGTCTTTAATTTCAGAGATATAATACTAAAAAGTGCGTTTGAAACCTATGTTTTATTTCAGCCATGTGGGCAGGCAGGGTAATCATACACAGTGGTCCCTGGATATCCTAGTGGTGATTTAAACCAAGTTTGTTTTAATTTGACAGTTGTTTCAGGGGAGAATTTTGTAAAATTTATCTAAGGAGAAATGCAAAGTAATGAGAAAGTTGTGAAGTTGTTTTGTTGTTGCGCAACCCCCCCGCTCCCCCTTTGCCAAAAAAACCAAAAAGGTAATAAAAAATTATCATATAAGGGCAATCTATATCCTATTAATGATTTCTGCAAAATTCAGTTGATTGTGCCAGGGTTGTATAGCCAGCTGATGTCGTAAAAAACTCTCTTTTGTTGTTGCAGATAGATCTTGACCTGATAAACAATTTTTCCACATGTCAGATTTGCTCTAAATGCTTTGGTTTTTGAGTGATAAACCAAAAACTGCATTTTACCCCTATGTTCTATTTTTAACCATGGCAGCCATCTTGGTTGGTTGGCCAGGTCACCTGACACAATTTTTAAACTAAATACCCGAATGATGATTGTGGCCAAGTTTGGTTTAATTTGGCCCATTAGTTTCAGAGGAGAAGATTTTTGTAAAAGATAACTAAGATTTACGAAAAATGGTTAAAAATTGACTATAAAGGTCAATAACTCCTAAAGGGGTCAACAGACCATTTTGGTCATGTTGACTTATTTGTAGATCTTACTTTGCTGAACATTTTTGCTGTTTACAGTTTATCTCTATCTATAATAATATTCAAGATAACCAAAAACAGCAAAATTTCCTTAAAATTACCAATTCAGGGGCAGCTACCTATCAACGGGTTGTCCGATTCATCTCAAAATTTCAGGGCAGATAGATCTTGACCTGATAAACAATTTTACCCATGTCAGATTTGCTCTAAATGCTTTGGTTTTTGAGTGATAAGGCAAAAACTGCATTTTAACCCTATGTTCTATTTTTAGCCATGGCGGCCATCTTGGTTGGTTGGGCGAGTCACCGGACACAATTTTTAAACTAGATACCCTAATAATGATTTTGGCCAATGTTTGGTTAAATTTGGCCTAGCAGTTTCAGAGGAGAAGATTTTTGTAAAAGTTAACGACGCCGGACGCCAAGTGATGAGAAAAGCTCACTTGGCCCTTTGGGCCAGGTGAGCTAAAAATGGGATCGAAATATGCAGTCTTCACCAAAAACTTTTTCAACTACTAGTCCGAAGACCAATATTCTGACATTTTTCTTATTGGGCCAAACAAAATTTGGCAAAATCTTACAAGTCCGAATGAAATTTTACTAGTCTGGGGCATCGGACTAGTGGCTAACCGTGCAGACTGAATATGATAAATATTGTTTAAACAAAATGAATTGTTTCAAAGAGACTAACGGGAAATATGTCAAAATATAAAGCACGACCAAATTGTTTTACTTGCGACAAATGATTGACAGGTGTGAATAGATGTAGAGGCTCCGACAGGGAAAGTTGTATCAAAAGGAAAATAACAGTTTATTCACAATGCCTATACATATTTTATAAATACGATATGTTGGCCTTATTTTTAGAATTGTGTTTCTAATAATAACATATAAAAGAACAGGACGTTAAAAGGGGGAAATACTATAACCATCAACGAAAACTCTTATAATTTACGGGATTGATGTCTCAACAATTTGATTTAAACTTCGACTGAAAACAGTCCTGGTTGTTATAATTTTGAATTAGATGAAATATTTACGGTATACAAATACAAAATAGTTTATTAGCACAAAACTATTACAATAATTGGCAACACAATATATTGTTAAAATCGTCTTTATTTCATTTTCAAATTATAAAAAAAAATCCCAAATTCATGATATTTAATTTGAATTTGAATTTGAATTCTTTCTCTTTGAATACAAAACAATATTTTACATTTATCTATCCTCCATAAATACTAATATATCTGTACAGGTAAAATTTAATTCTAATCAAGCTGGAACAGATTGATTTACGACCTTCCACTTGGATATTGCACAGGTTAATATCACAGCAGGTGTTTATTACACTGGGACAACAACTGTCCGACCAGTCTGACATCTAGACGGATTAAGACATCCATAAAAATAAGTCTTTACCCGTACTGTACATGTATGTGCTAATATTTAAATTTCAAGTGTTATTCGGTCATTACAAGTGTTATTCGGATAATAACAGTGTTATTCAGTCATTCATGTTACCCCTGGCCTTGTTGTAAGCTAACAGGAACAGGTAATAAACGTAACTGGACAAAAAGTTGCATACCCGGATCATCTATAATTTGCCATATCAATTATCATGTTTAATTTTGTGTGCATGACTCAATATATATTGTAACGTTCCGCTGTTTACTTGTCAGGATATACTTATACATGTAATTGCTATGCTTATACCGACTCGAAATAAAGCTTTATGACTTATGAGCCACAAGAAGAAGAGTCACTGTTGAATATTTTTTGTTATGATTTAATTATTGTATCTGTATCTGTATCTGTAGTGGTACGTGTAGAATCCTGTTTAGGCTTTTATACACGGTGAAACACATTATAACACATTGTTAAACAATTCAAAGGGATTTAAACATTTAAGAATTGAAATTAAAGCACCCTAAATAAAATTAACCTGGGTCTATAACTTCTAAATAAGCCCCGGCAATTTTTCTTTGAACCCGATGTCTGATATTTTCCATATTAGTACAATCAGTCACCAACAAATTTTCGGTCTCTGCCATTTTTTATTTTCCAATAAATATTCTACCCTAATCTTCTATGCGTTTGAATAATGACAGAGAGACGAACAAATTTAAGCTTCAAAAAAACTTTGATTTGATATTACCCGACAGACGACTGTCAATATTGACTCAGATTCTGCATTTGTACTTTTCATCTTGTATTTTGTAAGTAAAACTAGTTGAACTCACGACCAAAGGTAATAATAAAATACTTTTTTAGGAAAATACTTACCGGGGTAAGTAAAATTATATATAAAAATCTAACCATAAACATTTTTATGCACTAATAGATGATTCTCTAACGAAGTAAACTTGAAGGTGGATTCATTGACAACCAATCAGCATACCACCCGAAGGACACACCTCCAGTTGCAACATCACAGGTGTAAATACTAGAAAACTTGATATTGATATAAATCAGAGTTCAGGTCAGTATTTAGTACATTTTACATACCTTTAATTTAGTAAATTTATCTGTTTCATTGAACAAGACTGTGACGAATTATTGCATCATTTTATAAACCTTCAACAAATGACATATTTTTTTTTATAATACATGATTTATTTACAATTAAGTGTTAAATTGCCTTTATGCAAATGATTTTTTAAGCTGTGGAGAGAAAGGTATTCATAAAACCAGATTTGTCTACCCTTGCTCAATTTGCCTTTTTTTTTTTGGCACTGGCTACACATATTAAATGTTACATGAGGGTCTGAAAAAGGGGGGGGGGTCTGTTATTCTGTAAACATTTAATTTTCACCCCTTTTTTCTCTAATCTTCAAAAAATTACAAGGCCGTAGCTAGGCATCTTATTTTAATAATTGAGCCAAGCGAGGGTATGAAATGAATGGTGCAAAATCCTGCATTCTAGACATTTTTAGAGAGTTTGATAATGTTTTGAATTTGGACACTTTTTATATAAATTTTTTATATTCTAAGACTTTTACTAACACCAAATTTTTAACAAGTTTATTTAAATTTATATGTAAGATAATCATCCAAATATCACTGATCTGAGTCTGCTGCCAGAACATATCTAACAAACATGGATTCAGTATAGTTTGCCAAATTTTTCTATTGACGGTTCAGTCAAATCGTTTCAGAATCATAATTGGGTCTGCTGATATCCTTATCGCGATGAACATGGAGCATGGCAAGACCGCACAATTTCTTGCCACTCATGCATGCTCTTTTCCAAGTTTTCAGTCGTTTCAGGGCAGTCTATGTTTCTAAAGGTAGCACATTATCAACAACAATGATCAATGTCTTCTTCCAATTCCTTCTCCATCAGCAATTCGTTAGCAGCATCGGTAGTAACAGTTTTGTTTGCAAAAGGGAATTAAGCTTTGCTGTAAGCACCATCATATAGTCGCAGTTACAAAATATTAAACTTGTTTTTATGCTGACAAAGGGTAGACAAACTAGGGATAGAATGAGATAAGATACAGGTATATGATTCTATCTATAGAGTAAGTATATCTGATATGGGTACAGGGGAAATTGGAATGGAGTTTTTGACGTTTACATGTAGGTCTGTAATTTCCAATTATTTCTGGAAATAATTGGTGGTATTTTAGTTCCAGAATCTATAAATTTAGGGGTTAGGGGTTGGGGTGTCCGATTCCGAAACCCCGAACATAAAGAAACAAAATTCCGTAGTCCCGAATAAGTAAAGACGAAATCCTGTGTTAAAGGTTCTACCATTCCTCAATAATATAAAATTGGAATTTGGGATATTCTTTCAATTTTTAGCTCGCCTGGCCCAAAGGGCCAAGTGAGCTTTTCCCATCACTTTGCGTCCGTCGTCGTTAACTTTCACAAAAATCTTCTCCTCTGAAACTACTAGGCCAAATTAAACGAAACTTGACCACAATCATCATTGGGGTATCTAATTTAAAAAATGTGTCCGGTGACCCGGCCAACCAACCAAGATGGCCGCCATGGCTGAAAATAGAACATAGGGGTAAAATGCAGTTTTTGGCTCATAACTCAAAAACCAAAGCATTTAGAGCAAATCTGACAAGGGGTGAAATCGTTTATCAGGTCAAGATCTATCTGCCCTAAAATTTTCTTCGGATGAATCGGACAACCCGTTGTTGGGTTGCTGCCCCTGAATTGGTAATTTCAAGGACATTTTGCTGTTTTTGGTTATTATCTTGAATATTATTATAGATAGAGATAAACTGTAAAAACCAATAATGTTCAGCAAAGTAAGATTTACAAATAAGTCAACATGACGGAAATGGTCAATTGACCCCTAAGGAGTTATTTAACTAACATTTTCCACTGAAACTACTGGGCCAAGTTCATTACAGATAGAGACAATTGTAAGCAGCAAGAATGTTCATTAAAGTAAGATGTACAAACACATCACTATCACCAAAACACAATTTTGTCATGAATCCATCTGCTTCCTTTGTTTAAAAGAGGGACGAAAGATACCAAAGGGACAGTCAAACTCATAAATCTAAAACAAATTGACAACGCCATGGCTAAAAATGAAAAAGACAAACAGAAAAACTATAGTACACATGACACAACATAGAAAACTAAAGAATAAACAACACGAACCCCACCAAAAACTAGGGGTGATCTCAGGTGCTCCGGAAGGGTAAGCAGATCCTGCTCAACATGTGGCACATAGACCAAGGTGAGCGACACAGGCTCTTTAGAGCCTCTAGTTAAGGTTAAAGAAACATGGATAAAAACTAATCCATGCATCTTTCATATTATTTATATTTTATTTATCCGTAAAGAGAAAGATTAAAGTTCGTGAAATGAATACGCAGACAGGACTGCATGCCCCCTTGCGATGCCCAGTATACTTGATTTGTCAAAAGTTGGTGAAACGGAGAAATAAATACAACTGCCCCCTTCCAAAGACCAGTACTTGATTTGTCAGTCTACTTATCGTTTTTGGATTGTACCAATGAAGTTATATGCAATACTCATTGCAGGCTCTGTTCACAAAAATAGTTTACTAGAATTATTCCTTCTTTACCTTCGGTGTTGCTTTTCCTTTTTCTGCAATAGCCTGTTTTTAACTAGAGATCAATGATGATTATTGTTACTAGGTTAATGTAATTGAGAAACTTCACCCGTTGAGATGCTGAGTTATAATATCCTGAGGAAGAATAGTTTAAAAGGAATGATGACAAGTTATAGAAATCAAGGTTGAGACAGAACAACAAATGACTATTATATTTATATAGATGTATACAAAAAAATAATCAGTGTCGAAATTTTAGTGAGGCAATTGCCTCACTTGCCTCAAGGGTAGCTACGGCCTTGAAATTAACCCCTTTTTTCTCTAATCTTCAAAAAATTAGACCACACATTTCTCTTATCTTCATTTTTTTTGGCCCGTTATTTTTTTTAAGGGCATTATTCTTTAATCATTTAACCCCATCCAAACCCTCTTACATGGAAATGTAACAATAATAAAATAATCATACTGGTAGAGAGGGTTCTGCCTGTGCTTTCGTAACAGGACTTCTGACAGCATACTGACAATACAACGAAACAATAAATTCAATAAATTAATGACAGGTATAAGAAACCTAAAAAATGACTAGTGATGACAATTTGCCAAGCAATGTATAAATTGCTCATATAACAAACGACAAAAATTCATAAAACAGTTTCATATTTAATACATTAATAAACAAAGAGAATATAAATACATAAATATTGCGTTATCTCCATGTGAAAATTTAAATTCTTTAGAATTTCCATACATTTCGAACTTCCCCTGAAAAATACCCATAACAAGTGAACCAATTCAATGAAGCGTTTGGCCTTAGAGCTATCTAATTGAATAAAATAATATGATACTAGAATTTGGAGGTGTCCATTTACTTAAAATATTGAGAGCTGTTCACTAGTCGTCTTTAACTAAAATATTATTCAATCAATCAAGTTATGATGTCAACCTTCCAAGACAAAATAAATATACCCACTGGTTCCCACCGACTTTGTTAGACTAGATCATGAACCTCGTATTTGCATAACGGGAAAAAAATCGATCCATTAAAAAAAAACCATTGCATTAATTCTATTCCCAGAGCAATATCCGAAACACATTTTTCAATATCATTGACCAGTTCCAGACCCAAAAATAAAACATGCAATAAAACAAAATTCTATTCCTGAGTTAGGCACGAACTATTCTGAAGATTGACAACATTTACTAAAAAATATCCTTTGGATTAACCATCTTTCTAAATATCGCTATCAAAATGAACCCCATCTGTTTATAAACCTGAAATCATGAAATATCTAGCTAGTGTACAATTCTTTCTATTTTTTTCTGAAACCGAAACATTAATTAAAATTTTAGAACTGTTTGAATATAAGACAGAAAAGAAATATATCAAATGTTAAGAATTAAATATTTAAGTCAAACGTCGAAATACAAAATAAAATATAATTTTAAAGTACAACATACCAATAAGAAAGTTTTCCTCAATCTAAAGAAATACTGCCCTGTTGAGGTTTAAATATATCCAAGTCTGGACATTTAGTCTCACGCACGAGAAAAACGATCCCCACGAATAAAATGACTGGACAACTATAGTTATAATATCTAAAAATAGAGAAAGGGGAATTTACGATGACCCATAAATGTTACAATATATCCCTTTTTGAAGTTAAGAAACTTTCAATGTCTGTCATTATTATACAAAATACAAATACAAATATTTTATTGGCACAAACTCAATTACAATAATTGGCAACGACCCATACAACTAGTATACTAAAATGTAATAGCAATGATATCGATGCAGCAATTAAACAATACTACATAGCATATCATTGTGCACATTTCGAACAATGAAAATGTGCAGTTATAAATATCAATATATATAGGTTAACTTAATTTGTAAGAATAGACTACTGACATAAGTATATTGTATGTTATAGCTTTAAATTGTTCATATTACTCATTTATAAGTACATTTCAGAGGTGGATTTATTTATGTGAAAACATATTTTTTTAATCTTGCAATGTTTATATCATATTGTGAAGGCAATTCAGTAATGTTAACATTTGCCGAAATGTTGAAACTGATGGAATCAGTGCTTTCATTTTCCAAGTCCAGATATTTATGTGATCGTAATTTCGTTCTTATTGACCAAAAAATTGAGCATCAAAACTATAAAGTTTATGTTTAAGACCACTATCCTGTATGCTTTAAAAATAGAAAAATCAATATAAAGATAAAGAAAGATAATCGTATCGAAATAAAGTATAGGTGTTTCAAAAAATTTAATGAAGGTGCCTTTTGTACAGACTTACATCAAACCCCTTTTTATATTTTTGAAATGGAAGATGCTATTGATATTGCTGTCGACAAATGGACTAAAAGAGTAAAAACATTTAAACAAGCGGAATGGTTCAATGAAGAAATTAAAAATTCCATTCAATATAGGAATATGTATCATTCAAAAAAAGATTGGGTAAACTTTAAAAAGTAGCGTAATAAAACAACGTCGTTAATATTTAATGCAAAAAAGGAAAATTATCAAAACGCTGTAACTAGTTCCAAAAATAGTAAAGAACTTTGGAGTCTTTTTAAAGAGTTAAATCCAAAAGAGGATAATATTTTTCCACCTAAAATGCGGTATGAAAGTCAATCTGTTTATAACAATCAAGATATTGTTAATACTCATAATGCTCATTTTTCATCCGTAGCTGAAAAACTTGTTGGAAATAATACTTTAGATATGGATTTTTCTATGCTACAAAATTTTACTAGTAAAAAATTAACAAAAACTGAAAATTTTAATTTAAAACTCATTTCCTTTGGAGAGGTGTGTTCTCAACTAAAACATCTTAATATTAATAAATCTGCAGGTTTAGATGGAATTGGTCCCAAATTTTTAAAGCTAAGTGCAGAAATAATATTGCCATCATTAACTTTTTTAATAAATAAAAATATAACTTCAAATCGTTTTCCGCAAAAATTAAAACTTGCAAGAGTTACTGCTATACATAAAGGAGGACCAAGAGATATTCCCTCAAATAATTGTCCGATTTCAATTTTAAATACCATATCTAAAATTTTCGAGAGACATGTATGTACACAGTTATATGAATTCCTAAACAATAAAAAATTGTTACATATCGCCCAGTCAGGTTTCAGACAAGGTCAACAGCGCTAACTAAACTAATTGACGAATGGTTAAAATATTTAGATAATGGAGAAAAAGTTGGTAGTGTTTTTAGATTTCAGCAAGGCTTTTGACCTTGATAACCATGCCATACTTTTATAAAAGTTAAAATTTTATCATATTGGAGAACATGTTATAGACTGGATAAAATCATATTTGCCTGAAAGACATTAAATCTGATCAATCGTTTGTATAGTATGGAGTAATATATATAAATGATTTACAACTTCATGTTAAACAATCCAACATGGATTTATATGCTGATGATTCAACATTGCATTTTCATGATAAAATCATTGAAAAAATAAACAGCATATTGCAAAATGATTTAAATGCTCTAAAATCTTGGTGTAACATTAACAGTATGAAAATCAATGCAAAAAAAACTAAGTGTATGAAATTGGGTTCAAAACAAAAACTTGCACAATTATGTATTACCGTCAACAAAACATGTATTGAGAATGTCCATTCTTTCAAATTACTTGGAATTGACATTGATGAAAATTTAAGCTGGGAAGATCATGTTAATGGTATATGTAAAATTATCTCATCTAAAATATCCCTTTTATATAAAAATTAAACCAAAAGAATAAAATACCAACAATCAATTCTAATGTATAAAATTGTAAATGGACTAACACCTGATTACTTAGCAATGCTAAATATTGATGATGTGCAACACCACAACTTACGATTTGTCTCTAATAATGATCTTTTTGTTCCAAGACCAAATACAAATTTTTATAAAAAATCTTTTCATTATTCTGCAACAAAAGTATGTATAATTTACCACACGAAATAAAAAAATGTTTTATTACATTGGTTGCAATGAATTACATTGATTTCCCAGTCAAATAAAAACCGATAATTTCACATGTGAAATAAACATGGTTATTTCACTCTCTGACGTCATACAAAAATAGGCGTTGTCAAGACGTCGATAACGTCTGATCAAAACATGCGTAGGAAAAACATATAGTTCCTTACATTTTCTACATTAATTTCATAAAAAAAGAGCCATTTGCCAAAGTAATAAAAAGAATAACTAATCAAAGAATTCAAATATTGAAAAATATTCAACTCGTGACCGAACAACACTGATAATTAACTCATGCGCTACGCGCATTCGTGAATTAATGTGTTGTTCGGTCACTCGTTGAATATTTTTCTCTATTTGAATTCTTCGATTAGTTATTCTATAAGTAATGTGGAATTATTCAAGAAACATTGTTATAATAATTTTCTTGAAAATTATATTCAAGTCAAATAATTTGATTTCCTTTAACAAAACTTGATCAAATATTGCCATTTATGACCATTTGTATATTTGAATAATTGAATTGTGAATATACTAGTAATATATATTGCAATATATATTGTATTTTAATGTATGAATGTATGAATGCTAACTGTATGCAAGTATTTTGTTTGAGGGCCTCAATGAAAATTAGACTAGTTCTAATTAGTATTATTATTATTATTATTATTATTATTATTATTATTATTATTATTAATATTATTATTATTATTATTATTATTATTATTATTATTATTATTATTAATCTAGCGTACATTCGGAAGTGCATAATTAATATGTAAAGATAAAGCAATGTATCCAGCAATTAGTCTCCAATGTAACAATAATTTTATTATTATTGTTACATTTCAATGTAACCATGACCAATGCCTATTTTTTTGTTTTGATTGATGAATATTTGAAATACTTGTTTTTGTTTAAAGAATTTTTAATATGAACAAGAGGCTCTCAAGAGCCTGAATCGCTCACCTTTTTTTGCTTAAATCTTCCATCAATGATTATTTTGGGTTTTCAATTTATATAAATGGTTCTTGGATTCTGTCATATCTTCTTCAAAAGCAAAAACAAGAGTGGACACACTGAAATGTCTTGTTTGTTTCGTGTTCATAATATAATTTATGATGAAAGTATAAAAAAACATTGTATACCCCAAGAATTACATTATTGCTGTTTACAGTTCTATTTTTAGCCATGGCGGCCATGTTTTTTGATGAAATGGGAATTAAAACACAAACTTTATTCTAGATACCCTAGGAATCAGTCAGATGAAGTTTGGTTTGAATTGGTTCAGTAGTTTCAGAGGAGAAGATCTTTGAAATAGTTTACGACAGACGGACGACGACGGACGCCAAGTGATGGCAAAAGCTCACATTTCCTTTCGGAAAGGTGAGCTAAAAATGAGGGAAATATATATAAGATCATATACATGTACATGTATATGTCTTTGGTAAAATAAAGTGCAGGTATATGAAAAGAACAAACACAATTAATAAAACCCAGAATCCAACAAAATGAATTGGCAAGGATCAATATGAAGTTGACTACATTTTTGTTGAGCCTTCAACTTTAGTTGAAAAAGCGAGACATAACAATCCTACATTCTGTTAGCAGCTCAGATGGCGTCCACAAATATTATTTCTGTTGTTAAAGTTTTTGAAGTTTTAATAACTTTCTTATGCTACCCTGGATTTCTACCAAACGTGGACAGAAGCTTGTTTATGATCATAAGATTGTATCCAGAAGTAAATTTAAAAAAAATAAAATTCCTGTTTTTCTGTATTTATTTATAAATGGACTTGGTTTTTCTGCTGGGAAACATTACATTCACTTTGTGGTTAAAGTTTTTGAAATTTTAATAACTTTCTCAAACAATTCTGGATATGTACCAAACTTGGACAGAAGCTTAATTGTTTATAATTATAAGTTAGTATCCATAAGTAAACTTTGTAAAAAATAAATTCCATTTTTTCTGTATTTTACTTATAAATGGACTTAGTTTTTCTGCCAGTTAACATTACATACAGTCTGCAAATAAAGTTTTTAAAACATTTATTAGCTTCATAAACTATCCTGAATTTTTACCAAACTTGGACAGAAGCTGCTTATTTTATAAACAATCAAAAGACAGTATGGAGAAAAAATATCTTTATTAATATTTTTTCCTCATTAGCTCACCTGGCCCAAAGGGCCAAGTGAGCTTTTCTCATCACTTGGCGTCCGTCGTCCGTCGTCATCTGTCGTCCGTCGTCCTTAACTTTTACAAAAATCTTCTCCTCTGAAACTACTGGGCCAAATTTAACCAAACTTGGCCATAATCATCATTGATGTATCTAGTTTAAAAAATGTGTCCGGTGACCCGGCCAACCAACCAAGATGGCCGCCATGGCTAAAAATAGAACATAGGGGTAAAATGCAGTTTTTGGCTTATAACTCAAAAACCAAAGCATTTAGAGCAAATCTGACATGTTATACATGACATAATATGGTTCATCAGGATAAGATCTATCTGCCCTGAAATTTTTCAGATGAATCGGACATTTCGTTGTTGGGTTGCTGCCCCTGAATTGGTAATTTTAAGGAAATTTTGCTGTTTTTATACGACCGCAAAAATTTTAATTTTTCGTCGTATATTGCTATCACGTTGGCGTCGTCGTTGTCTTGCTTCTTGCGTCGTCGTCCGAATACTTTTAGTTTTCGCACTCTAACTTTAGTAAAAGTGAATAGAAATCAATGAAATTTTAACACAAGGTTTATGACCTCAAAAGGAAGGTTGGGATTGATTTTGGGAGTTTTGGTTCCAACATTTTAGGAATTAGGGGCCAAAAAGGGCCCAAATAAGCTAAGCATTTTCTTGGTTTTCGCACTATAAGTTTAGTTTAAGTGAATAGAAATCTATGAAATTTTGACACAAGGTTTATGACCACAAAAGGAAGGTTGGGATTGATTTTGGGAGTTATGGTTCCTACAGTTTAGGAATAAGGGGGCCAAAAAAGGGCCTAAATAAGCATTATTCTTGGTTTTCGCACAATAACTTTAGTATAAGTATATAGAAATCTATGAAATTTAAACACAAGGTTTATGACCATAAAAGGAAGGTTGGGTTTGATTTTGGGATTTTGGGATTTTGGTCCTAACAGTTTAGGAATAAAGGGCCCAAAAGGTCCAAAATTGAACTTTTTTTGATTTCATCAAAAATTGAATAATTGGGGTTCTTTGATATGCCGAATTTAACTGTGTAGTAGATTCTTAATTTTTGGTCCCGTTTTCAAATTGGTCTACATTAAGGTCCAAAGGGTCCAAAATTAAACTTAGTTTGATTTTAAGTAAAATTGAATCCTTGGGGTTCTTTGATATGCTGAATCTAAAAATGTACTCAGATTTTTTATTATTGGCCCAGTTTTCAAGTTGGTCCAAATCAGGGTCCAAAATTAAACTTTGTTTAATTTCATCAAAAATTGAATAATTGGGGTTCTTTGATATGCCAAATCTAACTATGTAAGTAGATTCTTAAATTTTTGGTCCTGTTATCAAATTGGTCTACATTAAGGTCCAAAGGGTCCAAAATTAAACTAAGTTTGATTTTAACAAAAATTGAATTCTTGGGCTTTTTTGATATGCTGAATCTAAACATGTACTTAGATTTTTGATTATGGGCCCAGTTTTTAAGTTGGTTCAAATCAGGATCCAAAATTATTATATAAAGTATTGTGCAATAGCAAGAAATTTTCAATTGCATAGTATTCAGCAATAGCAAGAAATCTTCAATTGCAGAGTATTGTTCAAAAGCAAGAAATTTTCAATTGCACAGTATTGCGCAATAGCAAGAAATCTTCAATTGCACAGTATTGTGCAATAGCAAATATTTTCAATTACTCAGTATTGCGCAATAGCAAGAAATATCTAATTGCAATTTCAATTGGAGTTATCTTTCTTTGTTCAGAATAGTAGTTGAATCAACTTAAATCTTTGTTTTATACTATATATATAATTAATATTTCAATTGGAGTTATCTTTCTTTGTCCAGAATAGTAGTTGAATCAACTTAAATCATTGTTTTATACAATATACAATGTATATTCACTTTTTCTACCAACTGATAAATTAAAACAATCTTTACCATTCAGTGATAACAAGCACTTTATTTTACATTTTAATATTTTATGATGTATTTAAATGAGTAGTTATTGTTGCAAACTCCATTAGAAATTTGAATTGAGATCAGTTTTGGAAAAAGGGAAAGGGGGATGTGAAAACAAATGGGGGTGGGGGGTTAAATTTTTCTCATTTCAGATTTCATAAATAAAAAGAAAATTTCTTCAAACATTTTTTTGAGAGGATTAATATTCAACAGCATAGTGAATTGCTCAAAGGAAAAAAAAATATTTTAAGTTCATTAGACCACATTCATTCTGTGTCAGAAACCTATGCTGTGTCAACTATTTAATCACAATCCAAATTTAGAGCTGAATCCAGCTTGAATGTTGTGTCCATACTTGCCCCAACTGTTCAGGGTTCAACCTCTGCGGTCGTATAAAGCTGCGCCCTGCGGAGCATCTGGTTGGTTATTATCTTGAATATTATTATAGATAGAGATAAACTGTAAACAGCAATAATGTTCAGCAAAGTAAGATCTACAAATAGGTCAACATGACTAAAATGGTCAGTTGACCACTTTAGGAGTAATTGCCCTTTATAGTCAATTTTTAACCATTTTTCGTAAATCTTAGTAATCTTTTAGAAAAATCTTCTCCTCTGAAACTACTAGGCCAAATTTAACCAAACTTAGCCATAATCATCATTCGGGTATCTAGTTTAAAAAATGTGTCTGGTGCCCCGCCCAACCAACCAAGATGGCCGCCATGGCTAAAAATAGAACATAGGGGTAAAATGCAGTTTTTGGCTTATAACTCAAAAACCAAAGCATTTAGAGCAAATCTGACAGATATAAAATTGTTCATCAGGTCAAGATCTATCTGCCCTGTAATTTTCAGATGAATCAGACATTTCGTTGTTGGGTTGCTGTCCCTGAATTGGTAATTTTAAGGAAATTTTGCTGTTTTTGGTTATTATCTTGAATATTATTATAGATAGAGATAAACTGTAAACATCAATAATGTTCAGCAAAGTAAGATCCAGAAATAAGTCAACATGACCAAAATGGTCAGTTGACCACTTTAGGAGTTATTGCCCTTTATAGTCAATTTTTAACCATTTTTCGTAAATCTTAGTAATCTTTTAGAAAATCTTCTCCTCTGAAACTACTGGGCCAAATTTAACCAAACTTGGCCATAATCATCATTGGGGTATCTAGTTTTAAAAATTGTGTCTGGTGATTCGGCCAACCAACCAAGATGGCCACCATGGCTAAAAATAGAACATATGGGGTAAAATGCAGTTTTTGGCTTATAACTCAAAAACCAAAGCATTTAGAGCAAATCTGACATGGGGTAATATTGTTCATCAGGTCAAGATCTATCTGCCCTGAAATTGTCAGATGAATCGGACATTGGTTGTTGGGTTGCTGCCCCTGAAATGGTAATTTTAAGGAAATTTTGCTGTTTTTGGTTATTATCTTGAATATTATTATAGATAGAGATAAACTGTAAACAGCAATAATGTTTAGCAAAGTAAGGTCTACAAATAAGTCAACATGACCAAAATGGTCAGTTGACCACTTTAGGAGTTATTTCCCTTTATAGTCAATTTTTAACCATTTTTAGCTCACCTGGCCTGAAGGGCCAAGTGAGCTTTTCTCATCACTTGGCGTCTGGCGTCCAGCGTCGTCGTCCGGCGTTAGCTTTTACAAAAATCTTCTCCTCTGAAACTACTGGGCCAATTTTTACCAAGCTTGGCCACAATCATCATTGGGGTATCTAGTTTAAAAATTGTGTCCGGTGACCCGGCCAACCAACCAAGATGGCCGCCATGGCTAAAAATAGAACATAGGGGTAAAATGCAGTTTTTGGCTTATAACTCAAAAACCAAAGCATTTAGAGCAAATTTGACATGTGGTAAAATTGTTAATCAGGTCAAGATCTATCTTCCCTGAAATTTTGAGATGAATCGGACAACCCGTTGATAGGTTGCTGCCCCTGAATTGGTAATTTTAAGGAAATTTTGCTGTTTTTGGTTATTATCTTGAATATTATTATAGATAGAGATAAACTGTAACAGCAAAAATGTTCAGCAAAGTAAGATCTACAAATAAGTCAACATGACCAAAATGGTCTGTTGACCCCTTTAGGAGTTGTTGACCTTTATAGTCAATTTTTAACCATTTTTCGTAAATCTTAGTTATCTTTTACAAAAATCTTCTCCTCTGAAACCACTGGACCAAATTAAACCAAACTTGGCCACAATCATCATTGGGGTATCTTTAAAAATTGTGTCCGGTGACCTGGCCAACTAACCAAGATGGCTGCCATGGCTAAAAATAGAACACAGGGGTAAAATGCAGTTTTTGGCTTATCACTCAAAAACCAAAGCATTTAGAGCAAATCTGACATGGGGGTAAAATTGTTTATCAGGTCAATATCTATCTGCCCTGAATTTTTGAGATGAATCGGACAACCCGTTGATAGGTTGCTGCCCCTGAATTGGTAATTTTAAGGAAATTTTGCTGTTTTTGGTTATCTTGAATATTATTATAGATAGAGATAAATTGTAAACAGCAAAAATGTTCAGCAAAGTAAGATCTACAAATAAGTCAACATGACCAAAATGGTCTGTTAACCCCTTTAGGAGTTATTGACCTTTATAGTCAATTTTTAACCATTTTTCGTAAATCTTAGTTATCTTTTACAAAAATCTTCTCCTCTGAAACTAATGGGCCAAATTAAACCAAACTTGGCCACAATCATCATTCATCATTTAGTTTAAAAATTGTGTCCGGTGACCTGGCCAACCAACCAAGATGGCCACCATGGCTAAAAATAGAACATAGGGGTAAAATGCAGTTTTTGGCTTATCACTCAAAAACCAAAGCATTTAGAGCAAATCTGACATGTGGTAAAATTGTTTATCAGGTCAAGATCTATCTGCAACAACAAAAGAGAGTTTTTAACGACCTCAGCTGGCTATACAACCCTTACACAATCAACTGAATTTTGCAGAAATCATTAATAGGATAGATTGCCCTTATATGATAATTTTTTATTACCTTTTTGTTTTTTTTGGCAAAGGGGGAGCAGGGGGTTGCGCAACAACAAAACAACTTCACAACTTCTCATTACTTTGCATTTCTCGTTAGATAAATTTTACAAAATTCTCTCTTGAAACAACTGTCAAATTTAAACAAACTTGTTTTAAATCACCACTAGGATATCCAGGGACCACTGTGTATGATGACCCTGCCTGCCCACATGGCTGAAATAAAACAGGTTTCAAATGCACTTTTTAGTATTATATCTCTGAAACTAAACGACAGTACAACAGTTGCATTTATCATGCATCAATTGTAAATAAAAATATCAGGTGAGCGACACAGGGTCCTTGGACCCTCTAGTTTGTAAATCTTAGTAATCTTTTCGAAAAATCTTCTCCTCTGAAACAACTGGGCCAAATTTAACCAAACTTAGCCATAATCATCATTGGGGTATCTAGTTAAAAAAATGTGTCCGGTAACTAGGCCAACAAACCAAGACGGCCGCCATGGATAAAAATAGAACATGGGGGTAAAATATAGTTTTTGGCTTATACAATGTAACTCAAAAACCAAAGCATTAAGAGCAAATCTGACAGGGAGTAAAATTATTGATCAGGTCACGATCTATCTGCCCTGGAATTTCCAGATGAATCGGATAATTGGTTGTTAGGTTGCTGCCCCTGAATTGGTAATTTTGAGGAAATTTTGCTGTTTTTTTGTTATTATCTTGAATATTATTATAGATAGAGATAAACTGTAAACAGCAATAATGTACAGCAAATTAAGAACTAAAAATAAGTCAGTATGACCAATATAGTCAATTGACCCTCTAAGGAGTTATTGCCCTTCATAGTCAATTTTTTACAATTTTCTTAAAATTTGAAGATTTTCAATAACATTTTCCACAGAAAGTACTGTTATAGATAGAGATAATTTGTAGAGCCTGCGATTCACAGCAAAAGTAGGCGAGACACTGAGTTAGGCGAAACCCTTTCACATTTTTTCTTTTATGAACCATAATTCATATTTTTTTTAAGTCATAAAATTTCAGAACCCTAGGCTATATATATAGTACTGCTATATTATCATATTTTGCATAAATAAGAAGACGTGGTATGAGTGCCAATGAGACAGCTCTACATAAAAGTCACAATGTGTAAAAAGTTATCAATTATTTTAAACATAGATATGTAAAACCCATCCAGACCCTCAAACATCTTAATCCTAAAGTTTTATTCCATGCACCTAATACCATGTATAAATAATATTGCCTCAGATCAAGATGATTTATATATGTTTAGTTTAAACATATTTATTTGTAGTGGATTGGGAAGCAAGTTTTGCAACTTATATTAATCCCTTTCCACTTTGCAGGTGCGAGTGCTGCCTTGTCGAGGCTTTAGCCTGCTCTTTTTGAAATCTACAAGGGTGTCTTTTATGTACAAGAGATATGGCTCCTGGGGGTCCTAACCCAGGACAAAAGGGGGGGGGGAAGGTGGGGGTTCCAACTACATGTCCCCATTCAAATGCATTGATCGTTCAAAAAAGGGGGTCCAACCCCCTCCCTCCTTGGATCTGCCACTGAGCGGATAGGGTATATAGCTAAATAATACATTTTGTATGGCTTCATCCATCCATAAAGTCTGTTTGTTGCTAATTTTATCACAAAATATACCTCAGAGGTTTTTTATCGTTCGGCTGCTGTCATGTTGACATATGTGAAATATCTCAAATACTTAAAGCCTCTGGATCACAGCGGGTGCCATATTACCTATTATTTTTATTCTTAAACATGCTTTGTAAAGTAAGCAGTCATAGGTTAAATGCTGAAATGTACACTATAAATGACCCAAAAATTACTTGTGTAAAACAATAAAAAAAAAATAAAAAAAACAAAACCGATCCAATATAATATATAAAAGGAGAAGAAATCTATCTAATAAATAAAAACGTATAAAGGTTTGTATATATAGGAGCCAGCTGCCTGTATTTCAGTGGCTGTCGTTTGTTTATGTGTTACATGTTTGTTTTTCGTTCATTTTTTTATATAATGAAGGCCGTTAGTTTTCTTGTTTGCATTGTTTTACATATGGTGACCTATAAAATCATTTTATGGTACATAAAAACATTTTTGTCAGGAAATTATTCTTATCAAGAGTAATATGAAACTGTAAATTTGCATGGGGTTGTCTAAATTTTTGATTACAGGCAAAGATCAGTGGGGTCATCTCTAGATCAGGGTCAAGATTAATTACTAAATGATTGTTTAATGATATTTAATTGACCATTGAGGATTAGGGACATGTTATCTCTTCACATGTGTTTAAGCCAGCATTCTCGCAATTTCACTGAATGCTAGCGGACGCCATTTTAGTTTTCTCAAGAAAAGTGAAGATTTTTAATTTCCCACCCACCTACAGCTTTGATTCTTTAACAGATTTATAATCATAGGTATTATTTTTTAAATCAAAAATTTTGAATTTCATATGCTGATGATTTCAATCTTTTATTGTACAATATTTGTTTGCTTATACATTTTGTAAGTTAGTTATTAAGGGTGGCGGTATTTATTTCCCACCTTTGCAAATTATTGTCATTTATTCAGTTTTGGTTTATTACATAATTGTTCATAATATTCAGTTGTATTATGTTTTTATGGTTTCTGAATAAATGACCTTTATCGCAAACCTTGTGTTAGATATTTTGCAAATGAACTCGAATCCTTGACGTATTTCCTTCTCACGTCATCAGTTTAAAAGAAAAATTTGGCTGACAAAAATGTTAATTTCTGTGTCATTTTGGTCTCTTGTGGAGTGTTGTCCCTTTGGCAATCATACCACATCTTCTTTTTTATATTAGATCCAACGCTGCAATTTTCACAAAACATATCAAAGTTTCCACCTCGTCACACATACATATAAAAAAATGTACAAATGGCATAACATTATTACATTTTATTTCCTAATGCATGTAGAGCAAAACTTTGGTTAGCTTGCTTGCTTTGTTTGTATATTGTACAATCATATTAGGATAACAACCAATTTAATTCAAATATAAAATATACAATATAATTTATTTACTCACATGAAACAAACCGGTCTGTGGTATTCAGTACGTAGGAGAAACTGGACGATATTTATCTAAACGCACTCAAGAACATCTGTATCGTTTTAAAAGACCCAATAAATTCAAAAGTATCATTTACCAACACCTTAAGAAGCACAACCATCCTTTTAAATATTTAGCAGTTCAACCTTTAGAAGTAGTAAATAAGCAGCCTAGTGAATCGCATTCAAAGTTTGTAAGATCACGGAATATAATTGAATTAAATTGGATTAAAAAATTACAGACAGTTTACCCTCTCGGTCTAAATGATAATATCATGGGAATTGGTAATATATCTAGAACCAATTCCGTTAACATTTTGGATATAGTTTCTAAAACTGTTCGTAAAAAACGTTCTCACGGTCGTAGAACAAATCGCAATCAAAGAAAATTTCGGGCCAATCATACCAATATTTCGGACCTAATTTCTATTTCAAAAAACAACGGCAGACATTATCTGTTAACAAAACTCTGTTCGTTACCGGTTAATAAGTTAAATAAAATTTTGGAGGATTGCAACACAATTTCATATAGCAGTCCTAAGTATGAAATTGTTCAAATTATTATGGCATATTGTTATTCTAAATTATTTCCCAAAATTGATCGCCCTGAAGATCATAAAAAACATTTTATTAAAATTAAGTATGTCAATAAAGGCTTTGATTTTGTAAATATTGCCGGTATATTTAACGACCATTCTGTTAAAGAACAAATTCCTGGATATTTTGACAATACTGAGCTACCTCTTATTTGTTATATTTACAAGAAATCTACCCGGAAATTTGTGTTTAATTATAGTCAATTGTGTAAAGATGTTAATATCAGTGAAAATACACCTAATTCGTGTAATTGCAGTAATTCCGAATATATTTATGGACCCATTTCCCATGTTATAACAGGAGATCTTAACATCGTTCAAGACCGAGAGTTAAAATCATTCCTCAGTAAAGGACCTAAATATCGCCCCCCCCGTCAATTATTAATTGGAATGAGTGTTGTAATATCATCTACGACTCACTCCATACTTACTGTATAAAATGGATAAAACGGGAAAAAGCTGACAAAAAATCTTTGGACTCTTTTTTTAATTCAGTAATGAAGATAGTTGATATACGTATTCAACATTTTAAAGAACATTTTACTATAAACAATAACCACAATAAACCTATTTCTCGTATCAAACATAAACTAAAAGAACTAGCCAAGTAATTTGTTTTTGTCCCGGCAGATAAAGCTGCTAATAATATTATTATTGTTTAACGTAAATTTTACATTGAGGTTCTGAAAAAGGAAATCACCAATTCACCAACATTCCAACTGACTCTATTTTCAGAAAACGAAATCTGTAACAAACATAAACTTTTAGCCACTGCTTTACAAGCAGAGCCAAATACAATGAAAGTCCCAACTATGTATTGGCTTCCGAAGCTACACAAAACCCCTTACAAATATAGATTTATTTCGTCTTCAAGCCATTGTTCAACTACTAAATTGTCTATTCTTCTTACCAGCACACTTGGTACAATTAAAAACCTGATAATAAATTGTTCAAATAAGGCCTTCGAAAATAGTGGAATAAATTACTTTTGGAGTGTCAAGAACTCGTTGGAAGTACTTGATAAATTGCATGCTTATATTGGTGATTTTGAATCTGTTCAAAGTTTTGATTTTTCTACCCTGTATACCACATTGCCTCACATTCTCATTAAGAAAAAATTCACACACCTAATTAAATGGGCATTCAAAAAATCAGAATGTGAATATATATGTTCAAACTCTTTTAGGTCATTTTTTAGTAGCAATAAACAAAAAAACTATGTTAATTGGACATGCTTTGATACTATATATGCCCTTGAATTTTTACTAGATAACATTTTTGTTCGCTTTGGGGATTCCGTATATCGTCAGATTATCGGAATTCCAATGGGGACTAACTGTGCACCACTTATTGCGGACCTGTTTTTGTATTGTTATGAGTTACAATTTATGACAAAAATAAGCAAAGACCCATCGAAACAACATCTGATAAACAAATTTAATAATACTTTTAGATATTTGGATGATATTTTGGCTCTCAATAATGACGACTTCAGTATGTATATTAATGAAATTTATCCTGTTGAACTTACTTTAAATAAAGCTAATACTAACAATGACCACTGCCCTTTTCTCGATCTTGATATCTATATCACTAATGGAAAGCTAAATACTAAAATTTATGATAAAAGGGATGATTTTTCATTTCCTATCGTTAATTATCCGTTTTTAGATGGTGACGTTCCCTTGTCACCATCTTACGGTGTTTATATATCTCAACTTGTACGATTCGCTCGTGTATGTAACACTGTTTTAGATTTTAACGAGAGAAATTTATGTATTACTGAAAAATTATTACACCAGGGTTTTCGATATCACAAACTAGTCAAAACATTTACTAAATTTTATCATCGGTATAAAGACATCATTCGTAAATATAGCTCAACATGCAGACTTCTAATACGTTCAGGTATTTCACATCCAATTTTTTATGGTAATATTCTTTATAAAGCACAAAGGTGTCAGTATTCACCTCAGAAACTTACAAAACCTTTGAATAGACTTATTAAGAAGGGATATAATTACGATACTGTTGTCAAGTCATTAAAGATTGCATATTTTGGCGTTAATATTGAGTCATTGATAAGGTCTTTGCATCGGAACTAAACACATTTATTCTAAAAACAGTTGTTGGCATGACACGGGTTATGTTCTTTTCATATATGTTATGATGGTATGATACTAAACCCCTAACGGGAAGGATTGTGCCTGATGTTCATATGATGAAATCATAATCTTTCAGTCAGTTGAATTGAAGTCTGGAGCTGGCATGTCAGTTAACTGCTAGTAGTCTGTTGTTATTTATGTATTATTGTCATTTTGTTTATTTTCTTTGGTTACATCTTCTGACATCAGACTCGGATTTCTCTTGAACTGAATTTTAATGTGCGTTTTGTTATGCGTTTACTTTACTACATTGGTTAGAGGTATAGGGGGAGGGTTGAGATCTCACAAACATGTTTAACCCCGCCGCATTTATGCGCCTGTCCCAAGTCAGGAGCCTCTGGCCTTTGTTAGTCTTGTATTATTTTAATTTTAGTTTCTTGTGTACAATTTGGAAATTAGTATGGCGTTCATTATCACTGGATTAGTATATATTTGTTTATGGGCCAGCTGAGGGACGCCTCCGGGTGCGGGAATTTCTCGCTACATTGAAGACCTGTTGGTGACCCTCTGCTGTTGTTTTTTATTTGGTCGGGTTGTTGTCTCTTTGACACATTCCCCATTTCCATTCTCAATTTTATAAGTTAAACTATGCCTATATATGTAGGACTCAAATCCATGGTGAGTTCCAAATCTATGGCAGATTCCTAATCTATGGTAAATGTGACGTCATGCCATTCCAAATCTATGGCAGATTTTTTACAATCCTAATCTATGGCAAGTTTTGTAGTTTCCTAATCTATGGCGGATTTTTATTGTTTCCAAATCTATGGCATTTTTTTTGCAAAAAGAAAACAATGCAGTACATATTCGACCAATGACTTGTCTTACGAAAGAGGAAGTATACGACAACGGGAACATGTCTTTAAACATTTGTGAAATAAGCATTCCATAATGGTCAACCAAAAAATGTCATAAATTGTAAATTCATAAACCTTAATACAGACTTCAGGATGAAATGGTGTGCTCTGTAAAAAATAAACATTTTTTTAAACTGTGCATGGTATCTGTTTAATCCATTCATTAAACCAACTAATAAGTCGTTTAACAAACAAGAAGACCGCTTTTTATAAATAAAAATAAAAATAAATAAAAAAGTAACAAATAAAAACAAAATACAGTTTGAATTTTGAAATAATATTTATTTCAGCGATATCGTTAATTCATCTTTTTTATTTGATGTGGATTTAAATCAAATTTGTATCCGGTAATTTGATCTTTCACATTATAAACTTTGCCAGCCGTAGACCGTAGAATACTACCAGAACTCCTTTTAAAAATATGCGATACTGAAAATAGCGGTGCCCTTATTCATCGCGGGCATTGACCGGTACAGCACATCTTGTCCCTCTTCGGAATAGTAGGTCACATTTTCCTTAAAACCACCGGCAAATTTTTGTCAGGAAAATAATTTCATCTTGAATGGTGTTCAAATCTATGGGTTCCGCCATCGTTAGCTGAAGCGAAGATGTAATATGGCGTTATTCAATTGTGACGTTATCTGTTACTCTCTCCCCCAGATCTGCCATAGATTTGGAGGAAACAAAAATCTGCCATAGATTTGAGTTGTTTGGCGTTTGTAACGTCACATTTACCATAGATTAGGAATCTGCCATAGATTTGGAACCCGCCATAGATTTGAGTCCTACATATATATTGTTTAAAGATGTCAATATTACTTTCAAAGCTTGTATAAACAACGATACACACAAAGCAAGCAAGCCAACCAAAGTTTTACTTTGCAAGCATTAGGAAATCAGCTGTAATGATTTTATTCAGTTTGACAAATGTCCGAGCCCGTTAAAAAACGAAAACAAAATGAAAAAACAGTTGCTGACTTCACTACCTTCAAAACAAAGAGAACAGTTTGGAAGTCTAATATTCTGAAATGTGACAAAAATAAATACTTATAGATTTTGTTAACACTGCCATGTATGTAAATATTTCTTCGCCTTTTTTACGAACACAAAATTCAAGGATCACACATTTTCCTTTGATTATCTATACGGAAATTGCTGTACTCGTGAATATTAGCACCGGCTTCTATCGACGGCTTACTTTACACTTGTAAGTTTGTCTCATGGGTAATTGTGTTTTTGGCTGTTGTTTCGTTGCTGTCTGGTGGGCGAATACATGCAATCTCCGTGCCATCATCAAACATATTATTGGCTATATATTGGGTAATTCAAACCCTTTTCTCTTCGCATAGAAACAACTCTTCGTTAATCTGAGCATAGAAGGAATACTTTGTAACAAGAACAATAAATGTAGGATACACAAAATGAAAAACTAAGCGAAATTGTGAATCCTGCATTGCACATAAAATGTGTTGTATTTCAGTAAATAACATGTGTTCTCGGTTGATTGTAAACACGTAGTAGTCCATCATGCATTGTTACTCATTTAGTGGATTGGTCAAAAACCTAGGTAAAAATAAATTGCGTCACATGTAAATAAACAATAACATGTGCCTGAACATTAATTAGTATGCTAATTTATGTTTTTCCATATAAGGTAGTGGTCCAGACCTGTTAAATCACCTGTTGATAATAGCTCTAACAATACCTATTGTACAATTTAAATGGACAAATTGTATTGACAATTTTTTTAACTGGTCTGGCAATAGGTAATTCACAACGGCAAAGGTTATTGGATAAGCACAGTAAAATTTTTGACATCACATTGTTTAATATCATGAACATACACAAATCTAGGAATTGTAGAAACAGTATTAGCAATTTAAAATTTCATGTTTCTCTATACAGAATAATGCAGACTGAGAAAAGAATAAACCTAGAGGAACCTCGGTATGATCAAGGAACATTTACTGGTAGAGCCAGGCATTTTTTTATAACAACCAATCCATTTAATATACTTGCAACCTCACAACAATTAGAGGATGCAAAAGCAGTGGTAGAAAGATATAGGTAGGTATATAGAAAACATAATTTTGATATATATAGAACTACATGTAAAGGTGTCCGATTCCCCCAAACATGTCCATAATATGCAATATTACCGAAACGTATCCATAATATGCAATATTACCCAAACGTGTCCGATTTCATAACCCCAAAACGCGTCTGATAATTGTTATTCGCCCAAATTTGTCCACTTTTAAATTCCAGAATATCTCACGTCTTTTTACATGTATGTCCATAATGACATCAATAACGTTCATGGCAGTTCTATGATGGGGACACAGTTGATTACATGATCATTTATAAGAATTAGTGTGTTCAATGCAGGTTGTTAATGATTATCATAACTGAAAATTTAATCTGTAGCATATGCATGAACTTTTGACTGAAATTGCTTATTGTCCAGTTGCAAGTATTGCATGCTCATTAAGAGCGAACATACAAATAATTTTAGTACAGTTAAATTAATCATTTACTATGTAAATTATTGTGTACTTATTAACTTCAAGAATATTGCACGGCAGGCTTTCAGTAGAATTGACCTCCCTTTTTTTAACAGTTCTGGTATTTTAAAATTAATTTTAGGTAACAAGCATCACTAAAGACACAAGAAGAAGAGACATAACGTCCAGTGTCAAAATATTTTATTTGGTATTTGAACGACATCATGTTAACGATATATACTGTATGTAGGTTCTATTATCATACCGGGAATTTAAGACTAGGCTTTAATTTTTTACGGTTATTTGGGATTAACACTAGTAGGGATTTTAATCTAAAAAGAAGAAATGCGAGTAAAAACTAATTTGTTTATGACCTCAGTAAGAAACTACTTCAATTTCTGTTATGGTATAGATACTGTTTAAAATAAAAGTTGCTGAAATTTAAAAAAAAATGTTGCCTTCCAAAATACAACTGATGGCACATTATAAAAAGTGAATGCTACAAAGCTTTTAATGCTCAGAGAAAAAGGCATAAAGTGATTTATTTTTTTATCTTTTAATGAAATAGTAAAAGATCGTAAAATGAGTATACAATAATAAAAAACAATAACCACATAACCTACATATTTATAATAAACACAAGAATGATAGTTCCAGTAAAAGAAAATGCTTGATATGGACATGTTTGGGTGAATAGACACATTTGGGCATTTATACAAATGACGCCTTTTTACAACTAAACATGTTTTGCAGTTCTTTGACGTTGATGTGGACACGTTTGGGGGAATTGGACACATTTGGGGGAAGGACACATTTCTTAGTGTTGCATATTTATTGACCTTTTTTTATATGATTATTTTAATATTAAGTATTGTACAAGTATTTTTATATTTTAATCTATCACTCTTTCAGAATAGTCCCTTATTCATGTACATATATCATTGTTTGTTGGGAAAGAAGACAACTTTTAGTAAATCTTAATGTACATATATATATTCAATGCGAAAACATTTTTTTTTATTACAACTAGACCTTTTGTGCATTTTTTTAACATCAATAAGGCCATTTGTTTTCTTGTTTGAATTGTTTTACATTGTCATTTTTGGGCCTTTTATAGCTGACTATGTGGTATGGGCTTTGCTCATTGTTGACGGCCGTACAGTGACCTATAGTTGTCAATTTCTGTGTCATTTGGTTCCTTCTAGAGACTTGTCTCATTGGCAATCATACCATATCTTCTTTTTTATCTTTATAGCTTGCTGTTTGGTGTGAGCCAAGGCTCTGTGTTGAAGACCTTATTTTGACCTAATCCTATAATGGTTAACTTTTTAAAACAAATTATGACTTGGATGAAGAGTTGTCACATTGTCACCCATACCATATCTTCTTATATGAGACAATATTGGAAAAAGTCTAATTTCCATGTTCCATCTTTCACCAGCAATTATTTTTTTATTCAACCATCTTTTTGGAAAATTTTAAGTTTCAGTATTAGCTAGAGTATATACCGGTAATGCATCAACTTTTGCCCTTTAAACATTCTTTCTTATATTCTTTCCAATAATATAATAATTTAAACAAGTACACACCCGTGATATCGCGGGTCGGTGACTGAATTAAAATATATAACTATGCCTAAGCCTTATTTTAGTAATTGGTATTGTCATCTGATAAAGTCATGTCGATTATAAGATACACAGTTTTCTCTGCTTTCAAATCTTTCTGTTTGAACCCGTCGACCTTGAACTTATCAATTATTGGAAATATTAATTATTTGGAAAACAAAATTCCAGGCTATCCAGGAATGGGGTATTTTTTAATCAACAGCATTGTCCTA
Source organism: Mytilus galloprovincialis (assembly GCF_965363235.1). Taxonomy (NCBI): domain Eukaryota; kingdom Metazoa; phylum Mollusca; class Bivalvia; order Mytilida; family Mytilidae; genus Mytilus; species Mytilus galloprovincialis. Next base: position 56,978,504 of record NC_134841.1, read on the forward strand.
TATTAGTTATCTTAGAAAGTCTTGCTGATTGCTGAATAAAGCTACAATAGGGAACAATTTGACAATGATTGAATTTAGTAGTGTAAGCCCTTTGATTATGACCCATGTATATAGCATAATCCTAAATACACCGTTTGGTGGTGCGCCTGTCAAATACGGAACGTACAGATAAGGTAATAGCTAACAGGTGAATATACTATTGGTATCGGTATCTGATTAGACCGGGAACTTGTTAATTATTGGCAATATTAATAACGTGGAAAACAAAAGGGTCTGGAGTGGTGTAATTTTTAATCTACACCATTGTCCTATATTAGTTATATATAGAGTTGAATTCTTTGATTTGTCGTTTTTTTCCCGATGTCGGCTGACAAATTAGACCTCGTAATTTTAGTATTATAGATGTTCAACCCCTCCCTCCTGTTACCACTGGGTTTTTCACCAGTGGAAATGTTTGAAAGACCAAGATTTGACTTTTTGTAATGCAATGAGAAGAGCATCAATTCCTGAATGTATGACTCCACATGTATAGGCGATTGGCAACCAGTTTGAAAAATCCCAACTCCCCAAAGATTTTAGAGAAGAATACCCTTAATATTGTTGTTCTCTCCTGTTACAGCCTTTTTGTGTACCTTCTGAGAATATTCCGTTGTCAGCACTATAACAGTACATGTGTTTTTATAGTATCTTATTGATATGTAGATGGAAGTAAACTTCAACACAATTTGAATAAAAGGACAAAAAGCACTGTGCAAGTCCTTTCTGTTACGTTCTGTCATGTTACCTGATAAAAAGTAACAGCATAGCCATAATCAGTAACAGGAAGTATGTTAAGATAATTTCACTGATGAATCACAAAGTCAATCTACTATATGCCAACCATTTCATTTAATATAAGTTATGAAATCATATTAAATAAATCTCAACATAATATATAGTATATTGAATGAAAAAAAAAAACAGGTTTTTAACTTTTGATAACAGCAGAGAACATTGTGCAATTCAAGTATAGTAGATGGTAACAGAAAAGAATATTTTAGAATTTTTCATTACCCATCCCTAGATTTTCCATGCAGTTCAACTTTTTCCATGATAAAATGATGGAAAATGATGGAAATTTCGTTTTTTTCCATGATTTTCCATGGAATTGCATGGAAAAATAATCCATCTCAGATGGAAAACTTATATGGGTTACTTATTCCATCATTTTCCATGATAAGATGGAAAACTTTCCATGGAATTCCATGGAAAAAATACTTTTTGGATGGAAAATGGAATGGAAAGTAGACTAATAGAACTTTGTAGATGGAAAAGAGGATGGAAAGTGGACTTAGAATATTTTTGAGATGGAAAAGAGGATGGAATCTTGACTTAGAATATTTTTAACATGGAAAAATTATAGAATCTTAACTTAGAATATTTTTGAGATGGAAAGTCATGGAAAAAATGTACACAAATTACATACATTAATTCTTTATCATCAATTAGACAGTGAAAGAAATGTAAAGTGCCATCTGGTTTTCATTGGTCTTTGTGTAGAAGACAGGAAGTGATATGACCATACAGTGTGAGGCCAAATGTAGGGTAGAACATGGATTTATACATTTTTGTGCAATTATTATTACTTAAAACATAAAAATGGTAAATAAACATTATAAATGGATAATCTTTTATTAAAATATATATAAAATATCCAAGATATACGTAAATAACAGTATTCAATTGGGGCTCTTTTAAAAGAAATCAGATAACTCCTCATACATCCCTCAACACATTGAAAATTTGAACTTGCAATGGATATGCAGGCAACAAACAAAGATGTCTTCTCTCCTGAACAAAATGCAAAATTTATATTGGACTTAGATTAAATAGTTCCAAATAGTTCTTGACATCGAATAGTGCAGATTTATTCTCTGATGACTTGCATTCACTGTTGGATTTAGGAGCATATTTTTTGGTAAGTACACTGAATTAGATTCTACCATTTTGAGTGTGTGCAAGCTCCTTTAGTTCAACATAACAACATCATGAAAACACCTATAGAAGATTTTCATTTATAATTATAATGATTGGGTATTAAGACAAGACAAACTGTATATGGTGTATTATAATAACTAATAATCCACTAATGAAGTAATTTGGTTATAAAATTTAAGATCCGTTGAAATTGGTGGCCAAATGAGAAATAGATCAATAAAAGAAAAAAAAAGTGTATCTTTACAGCAAACTGCAGATCAACACTAAGTTCTAAATATATGGAAAATACCAATGGAAACATTTATATACAATAATTATGAAAAAAATAATTATTTAGGACAAAGACTAAAGTTGTCAATCATTATTAATAATGTCATTATTTAAAGAATATCTCTTTATTTATAACAGTTAAATTATTTTTAGGTATCATGAGGAAGAAATGAAACTCCAATAAAATGGTTAATGCTGTTCTACAAGATGGATCTACTGAAGCCTGGTGTTGACATAAGTGACATTTATAACCTTAATTTCTTGATATAAAGGCAGTGCAAACATATACCTATATTGAAAGTTTTTGCTCGTTTATTGTATTTATTATAATACATCAAATGAGTTTGAATTTAAAAAGGTTAAAATGATGGTTGAGTCTATTGCTTATTACTGACCATTGCAAGACTCAAAAGACCTAACAAAACCGAAAAAAGCAAGGCACCTAGTTTTTTTTTTTACCTTCATCATTACAGATACGGTTAAACAGGGTATATTGTCAAAACGTTAATTTGAGCAATTCATTTTATATGGAAATGATGGAAATATTTCCATGGAATTCCATGGAAAAAGAAATTCTATGTAATATATTTCCATGGAATTCCATGGAAAAACATCATGGAAAATACTTTCCATGGAATTCCATGGAAAATGTTTCAGATGGAAATATTATTATTTCCTTTTTTCTCTTTTTATTTTCCATGGATTTCCATGGAAAACAGGTTCCAATACTCCATGGAATTCCATGGAAAAATATTCCATGGAATTCCATGAAGTTTTCCATGATAGATGATGGAAAATCTAGGGATGGGTACCTAGGCAGATTTTCCATCTTGCAAATACAGTTTCAAAAGATAAATGACATTGTTTGCTATTATCTTCCAATTGTGACCAATTTGAAATGATGTATTTTTCTTAAACTATGAAATAATTAAAGCACTTGTTTTGAAAAAAAAAATCCTTCCTGTTACCAACACTGTCCTATTACTTGTCCTGTTACTCATGATTCTTTCATGTTACCGACATATCAGACTATATTTTAGTATATTTCTTAACCTTTTGTATTGAAAATGCTAAAATAGATAATTGGCATTTCATTTTTTAATAAGCTATTGCAGGATATACCACAAATAGTATCTTTAACTTATTTCTTATTCCCATTAGAAAATTTATAAAATTTACTTTGGTAGTTCATGAAAGAACTGGAATTTGTTTGTACCATTTTTAAAATTACAATTATTACCTTATTTCACAATTGTTTGAATTACAAACAACAGTTCCTATATCCTTAATGTGTGTACTTTGATTTGAGCTATTAAAATACCGGTTCAAAAGACATTTTTTTTGGAGTTTTCCTATACCAAAAATTAGACATTTTCAGATATTGTCTCATATATCTATAGACTATAATATGATAAGGACTTTGTACATGAAGTGCTAGCATACTACATTGTAGTAATATTTTTATTTTGGTCTATTTATTTGTATTACAAGATTTAAGTCTGAGGAACATAAGCCGATAAAAAATTGTGCCACCAAGCTTATCCTTTTCAATGGTAATATGCAGATCATAGACTATGGATGAAGTCTCTTTTCAAATATTTTACTAAAACATATACAGTTATGCTACAATTTCATGCTTTTTCAATGTATTATTTACTTTTAGAAAAGGGGACACATTAGGTGCACTCAATGTATCACCTGATCAGTTGTGGCAGGCAAAACATTTATATGATTCTGCTTACCATCCGGATACAAAGGAGAAAATGTTCTGGGCAGGAAGGATGTCAGCTCAGGTTCCCATGAATATGATCATCACTGGATGTATGATGACTTTTCACAAGTAAGTTAGATTAGATTTTTATACTACTGATAACGTGGATTCATTTTTATTTGGGATTTTGTGGATACATTTGAACCATGAATTTAAATGTTCAAAAAGTAAAAAAAATTGGCTAGTATTTACTTTCAGGTGTCTGATGTTAACAGGTTTAACTGGTGTTTATACAAAATTCTCAGAAATGATCCTGAATATGTTTAATTGTCATTTGTTCCATGTTTGCATTGTGTTCTGATTCTTTGTAAATATTTTTCGGGTAAATTTATTTCTGTTTGATGTGATGCTGTTCTAATCTTATTTTAATTGTCTGTTGTTTATACTGTATCTTTTCTTTGGTAATCTGTTATGTAATAGGGAATTTCCCGGAAATGTGTGTTAACACCTGAGCAAACATCCAACCTCATATCTTTTTGCAAATTCTTTGACCTGACAATTAAACCATCCTAATGTAACTTTCTGCCCTATATTTCAATTTTGCAAATAAATGTGTCAGTGAACAAAATCCCCAAAGTCACACATAATGAGTTCATAGTAATTCATAGTAATTTAAATAATTTAATTACCCCTGATTTCTTTCAGAACACACCATTTGAACTCATGATATGTAAAATTAAGGATTTATTGCTCACATTATTATCGACCTAATTTTTCCTGCGATGACCTATCTTGTAAATAAACTCCTGGGAAATACTGTGTAGCAATGCCATTGGTATCCATGTTTGAATTAAACATAAATCATAATTTAATTACAACTTTTATTTATATATATACATCACAATTATAATTTGGCCCTTGGGGAAACTACTCAGCTAAAAAATTTAATTTTTTGCTCCATGCCTAAACCAAGAGCCTAGCTATGTGCATACTGAAAGTAGCAAAGTATAGACCCCTGGCTTGACATCACACCAATCCAATTGGAACGATGGTTCAAAATAAATGCATGAGGCTATGAGGAAGCCTATGAGGCTATCATTCCTAGAGGCTATCATGCCTATGAGGCTATGAGGAAGCCTATAATGAGACAATCAGGAAGCCTATAAGGAGGCTATGAGGAAGCCTAGAAGGATTGATGTTGAATTGGTGTTGGAATGAATTTGTATGTAATTTGACAGTTTTCCCCAAATTCTTGGGGGATGAGTGAAATTTTTGAAACAACCAGTGATAAAATTTCATAAATGTCCATAACACAGATGGTAACAGCTGATGACATGATTTGGTGGATTTTATTGATATTTAATGAATGGCTATTATCTATTTTGAATTTATTGAACCATAAAACTAATTTTTGACTCTTCACATTGAATAATCCGCGAAGCGGATTATGTAAAATGTGAAGAGTCAAAAATTAGTTCTATGGTTCAATAAAATCAAAATAAATTATTGCCATTCATTATAAATAAATTTCTATCAAAAATAAGGCTCAACGAACTTTTTATATTATGTATATTAACAATAACAATGTACACACATGTTGGCGTATGAATACACAACGTCAGAGTGGGCGTGTCGCCATCAAAATTGACAACATTGAAAATAAAACTAATAATTTTAACCAATCAGAAGACAGTAAAAATACCAAATTTATTTATTTGGTAATGAATAGAAACCATAAATAAATTCCATATATACAATATTTTGTTTTTGGTAAAAAGATATGAAAAATTCATGTAACTTATCTATTTCTCAATTATGTGAATGCTAAGTCTGACTTGTTGCATTAAATTGATTTAAAAAAAGAGAAACTGGTCTTATGCTTTCTAGTTTTTTATGCCCCACCTACGATAGTAGAGGGGCATTATGTTTTCTGGTCTGTGCGTCCGTCCGTCCGTTCGTCCGTCCGTCTGTCTGTTCGTTCGTCTGTCCCCCTTCAGGTTAAAGTTTTTAGTCAAGGTAGTTTTTGATGAAGCTGAAGTCCGATCAATTTCAAACTTAGTACACATGTTCCTTATGATATGATCTTTCTAATTTTACAGCCAAATTAAACTTTTGACCCCAATTTCACTGTCCACTGAACATAGAAAATGAAAGTGTGATTTTCAGGTTAAAGTTTTTGGTCAAGGTAGTTTCTGATGAAGCTGATCAAGTCCAATCAACTTGAAACTTAGTACACATGTTCCTTATGATATGATCTTTCTTATTTTAGTCAAGTTAAATTGTTGACCCCAATTTCACGGTCCACTGAACATAGAAAATGAAAGTGTGAGTTTCAGGTTAAAGTTTTTGGTCAAGGTAGTTTTTGATGAAGTTGAAGTCCAATCAACTTGAAACTTAGTACACATGTTCCCTATGGTGTGATCTTTCTAATTTAATGCCAAATTAGATTTTTTACCCAATTTCACGGTCCATTGAACATGTAAAATAATAGTGCGAGTGGGGCATCCGTGTACTTTGGACACATTCTTGTTCTCACATAAAATATATTATCTCATAAGAGATATTCAAATCATTAAAAATTCATGTAATTTCTTCTGAAGTACAGGTGTATTGTAAATGTAAGATATGCAAACACACAACTATAATGTCACGTTCATTGGAGCTTATTTTCTCTAACCAGAAAGTCACTGGCAAATTGTTTCTTTCTATTTGTTGATATAATGAGAAAATTGGACAATATTTTTATCATTTATTGTACAATCTTTAAAATTGTTATCATCGAGGGCACAAAACTTACATAACAAAAGCAATAAAAAAAAAATTAAAATACCAAAAAAGAACATCTAAACAGACAGAGTGACATCTACTCACCACAAGGATAACCTTGATATTAAGAAGTAAATCTGATATATTGCAGGTCCCCACAAGGCATCATATTTTGGCAATGGTTTAATCAGAGTTTTAATGCTGTAGTAAATTACACAAACAGAAGTGGAGATGAGCCTATATCTAAAAAGTAAGTTACAATACTTCATACTTTTTTTGGTTTGATTCATAATACAAATGTTTTTTTCTTTATCATTGAATGAAGATAATCAATGCTTAGGATATAACTGTATTGTATTTTAAGCTCCGATGGCATCAATTGTGGATTTGATGGCCGCAAATTAAGTTTACTGGCGACGCGTTAGCGGAGACAGTTAACGGGTATTTGTGACTATCAAATCCCCAATTGATGCCATCAGAGCTTAAAATACAATATTGTTATCTCCATTCTAATGAAACTGACAGAAAACAACGTTAAAACATGTTTTTAAAATCTGTCATATGCCGTCTTGCGCGTACATCCCATAGCATCAATAGTCAATTGATGCCATGTAAATAAGTGACGTTATCCAATCAAAATGAACGTTACAAACATTGTTGCATTAGAATTTAAAATATTCTAATGAAAAAATACTTCTTACGTTTGAGAATTCAGAATTCTACCTAAGTTCATATGAATGAAAGTTGAATTTAAAGGCTTTTTATGTTTTGGGAGGCGACTTTCCTGATATGGAACTTGCGCCCTATTTAATGGTTTTTTATGTCCACTGGCAAATTTAAATGGATATTCAAAATCAAGATGATAATTTTGTTACTGTAATGTGAATATAAGCCGTGCTTTGCACTAGGCTGACATACCAACATGCTGGTGCACAAGGTAACAGTAATTGCGAACCCTATGATACTTTTCCATAGATTCACCTGCAAGTTACCTCTTGATTTAAACTTTTGCAAGTTCTATTGTCCCATCTAACAAATACAATAGCTTTTGTTCTCTGTGAAGTTTATTCAACAGGACCTTTAAATTTTTTCCAAGAGAAATCTATCACTCATTGATTAATTTACCTGAACAAAAAATTGAACTGTCAATGATGAAAATACATGTACAAATAAGGAATTACAAAACTGCATGTGATGTTGTATTTATTCAATATCAATAACACATTTTCAATTTATTTGATATAAACACTGATATAAAAATTAAAAGTTGATTTCTGATCAAATTTCAATATTTTACCTATAAAAATTTGCTTTTTTAGTGTGTTCACAATTAAAATTTGAAAATGATAATGTTTGAATTAAGATCTTCATAAATGTATTCTTTATAACTGAATAACCACAAAAAACATGCATATTCTTTGGAACAGTAGTAAAAAAAAAAAATCAGAAATAAACTTTTTATAATTGAATCAGTGTTTATATTGAACAGATTGAAAATATATTATTGATATTGAATAAATACTGTATCACATGCAGTTGATGCCAGTTTATACATGTTTTTCAATCAACAAAGAGGATATTATTTTGGTCAGGTAAATTAATCAATGAGTGATAGATTTCTCTTAGAAGAAATTTAAAGGCCCCAAATGAATAAACTACACAGAGAACAATAGCTTTTGTATTGATTCAATGGGACAGGTAAACTTACAAAAGTTTAAATACCTTGGTCAAGAGCAGACCGCTCTGTAGTAAACTTCGTTTTGGTTCGCAATAACAGGTAGAAATGTTACTCAGCACAATATTCTAACTTCAAACAAGCCTGTCTTTGCTTTAATCTGGAATGCTGTTTGTTAAGAATGAAAGCAGCAAATCCTAATTTTCGTGTTTGGTTTGACCACTTGGAGAATTGAGAACTGAACCCAAATATGATGAGTTGATAACAAGCATCTGGGCAGTAGGAAGGTTTTGTCAAGAGGGGGTGCAAAGGGGGTGGATGTGGGAGGGGTAATGGATAATCCAATTTCAGGGTTTTATGTGTTTTCAGAACGTTAAATACATGATTATCCATACTCTTCCAATAAGCTTTTAAACGGTTAATAGGCTGATATTTAATTGAAGAAAACGTAGACACCATTGATCGCACAGAAGGTACTTTTCATTTTAACATGTTAAATATATATATAACAGTGGTACCTTTCAAAGTTAACATTTAGATTTCATATATATGATAAAAACAATGCACACATCACTTTTGTTCCGTAATTATTTCGGATAAAATATATTATTCTTATATACACATAAACCTACTGGCATTTTATCATGATCTATTTGGAGATTTTAAAGACAACATGGTTTCATATGTCTTTCAAGTTTACTTTTATTATGCACACATAATGTGTTCATAATTAAAGTAAACTTAATAAGACGAATTCCATGAATGACGTACGTGTATCTTATTACAATATGATGGATTATAAAAAAAACAAGCATCTTTTAAAATCCTTAAAAAAAAACATAGTTGATTCTCTCTGAAAATTTCTCAATTTAAGATTTTGTCCTTTGACGGATACATGATAAGCTTGGCAAGGGGCGATTCTAATCCCACAAATCTCATTTTAACACCCTCCTCGGTCGCCTTTATATTCGCCTGTCCCAAGTCAGTAGTATTTTGGTCATTGGCGAAGCATTTAATTTTTTATAAGTTTTGGAAAAGGAATACCAACGATACAAGAAGCATTTTTTTAATAAGAATTTGGGAAATTATGCTGTGCTTTAAGGTTAAGGCTTTTGGGTTTAACTTTTGTTTTATTTGACCTACAGAGCTGTAAGTAAGAAGTTCTTGTTCTTTTGAGAAGTAGTTTACGTTGCCAGTTCTAAATAACTTTTTTGTGTTACATTTAGTAGATAGGGGATTGTGACTGTCTTCGTGTCATATTGGGTCTTTTTTCAACATGTTCTATGTGATAGAAAAAAAGATTAAGCTATTAAATTGTATGTCAATGTCACATCTATTACAAGTAGTTATTTAACCCTTACCAGAATACGGCGTATTGGTGCAATTTTGACGCATTACTTAAAATTTCCAACATATTAAATGAAAAAAAATATCATTTACATTGTACTAATTACATTTAGCATTCGTAATTTAAACGAAACTGTAGAAAAATATTTCTTCTTTAAAATTATATCTCATTTTCTCGCTTTGTTCTTTCTGCTTTCCAATATTTAAAATAAATCGTATTACACTCCCAAATTGAAAGACATGTTTTGACAGAATAATAAAATTAAAAACTGAAATTTCGAAAAATCGTAGAAAATTCAGAAATGTTACCAGAAACTAAAAAGAAGTGCTTAATGCTTAGTATAAGGTTTCAGCATCATAATGATGAATCAACTATTTTGTTTTGCACTTCGTAGTTGTCGAGCTTTTAGAGAAAAATCAAAACACTGTATTTTTTGTTTTGCAATCCGGATGGAACTCAATCAAGTTTCAAGACTGAGGTCTATATTAATAAGAATTTGTATGATAAATATTACAAACATATGTTCGATGAGGCATTAAAATGATTTCTAAGTCCTTGCCGTTTCACGGAATAGTCTCTTGATTTTGGGCTTCTCACTCCTTTATATCTTCTCAAGCAAGATGACCCCGTGAATTTAAAAGATCGATCTATATGACAGGAAATGGACCTCCATCATGATTCTTTATATAACGAGTCAGACATGGATTATAGGTGTATTCCTCGAATGCCAACATTTTATATGTTACCTATTCCTTGAATGCCAACAAAAATATTTCAATAGATGTTTATATAATAACAATAGGTGTTTTTATAAGTATTTAACTGTTAAAAATAATTAATGAACTTTATAGAAATGCAACATTTTATCACTTTCTCATAAGGAAAAATAGTAGATTTTAGGGGTAAAATTATAATGAATTTTAAAGAAATAAAGAAAATTAAAACGTTTTATTACTTTTTATCAAAAAAATATGTTTGGAATGAATATGTTAATATCATAAGAAATATTAAAATTTTTAATGAAATTTTAGTTTAATACAATTTTTTCAAACTAAAAAAAGGATATAAGAGAATTGTTTAGTTCCATATCATTTTAAATATTTTATTAGTTAATATAAACTATATGAAGATTGCAGTTGTACAATTAATTAAATTTAAAAAATAACTAATATAAAAAAAGAAGATGTGGTATGATTGCCAGTGAGACAACTATCCACCATAGACCAAAATGACACAGACATGAACAACTATAGGTCACTGTACGGCCTTCAACAATGAGCAAAGCCCATACCACATAGTCAGCTATAATAGGCCCCGATAAGGCAATGTAAAACAATTCAAACAAGAAAACCTTAATGGCCTTATTTATATAAAAAAAATAAACGAAAAACAAATATGTAACACATAAACAACCAACAACCACTGAATTACAGTCTCCTGACTTGGGACAGGCACATACATGAAAAATGTGGCGGGGTTAAACATGTTAGCGGGATCCCAACCCTCCCCTAACCTGGGACAGTGGTATAACAGTACAACAAACTATAAAAATCAGTTGAAAAAGGCTTAACACATCAGATGGACAAAATACAAGTGGACGTGGCTGGGTACTTATACATCCCGACACAAAAAGACGCAATGAACAGATCTGAGAGTACTCGCAGTTATCTGACAGCTAGTTCAAAGCCAGTTAATTTGATAACTTCTAAGCTGGAAACTCTACAATAGTTTCAAGAAAATTCATGAAATATGGTAAAAAGAATTCAGATGAGTTGCGAACATGACAAACAACTAAACAATGTTATTTTACGAATCACTTACAATAAAAAAGGTTGTAATTATATAACCAAGAAAAATATCCTGAACAAACTGAAATAAACAAAATAGTAATCGAACACGAGATACAAAGTTTCAAGAAATTTAATCAGTCATATGGTAGGATATTACAGCACACACAACTATAAAAATATTGAAAACAAACCTTCAAAGTCCAAAGAGTCTATTGTAAAATGTGTGCAAACTGGAATTCCTTACAGTCCTGACAATATGCACATATTGACTTTGTGATGCAACACTTTTGACAGTTTCATTTTAAGAGAATCCATTCTGTTCAAGCAGGAGCAGCAAAATATGATTTTTAACAACTTCACAAACATGAACTAGATTTAGCTAACTGTATTTACCTATCTGTTTAATTAGTGTGATTGTTTTGATAAGCATGCACTTTTGTTGTGATAACTACTTGCACATATATTCCTTGAACGCCAACATAATTTTAAAGGTAAATTGTCGGTAGATAAAAGGATGTTGGCATTCAACGAATAAACCGGATTATTATCTGGTATCCCGTGTGATCTCAATATACAATTCCTTGACCCCAATAAACAATTTTGAGATTAGGAGAATCTTTACTACAAGGCTACCATACGTACTTCTTTGTATAGATTGCAAATATGAGTTGGCAGATCTAATGTAATTTCTAGATAATAAAATTGAGAATGGAAATAGGGAATGTGTCAAAGAAACAACAACCCGACTATAGAACAGACAACAGTAGAAGGCCAGCCATAGGCCTTCAATGCAGCGAGAAATTCCCTCACCCAGAAACGTCCTTCAGCTGGCCCATAAACAAATGTATATGCTTGTCAGTCAGTAATAATGGACGTCATACTAAAGATGATCTCTCAAACTGTATCATTATTCTGTGACAGAAAGATCACGGTAACCCGTCAGCGTCGAGGACAACTGCTCATCCATGCCTGAAAATTCTTCCAATGTTTTTTTTTTTTTTTTTGAAAGAGGGGGTGCAATCACACCCGACGGCCTTGAGCATGCTGTTAAAAATTGCATTGCTTAAAAAAAGTAATTGTCACATCTTTAGCCAGATAATGGATTTTAGCAGTGTATTACAAATAAGTATTTATAACCATTATTTCAGACAGTTGGGCTTATCTTATGTAGGAGCTTCAGCAGGTGCTATTGGTACAGCTATGACTATCAAGAGTCTTGTAAAGGTACTTATACATTTCTAACAAATAACAATCAAACATACATTCATAACTTCATACAATTATCTGAAAAAACTGGACATCTTTTCCATCCTTGGATCACAACCATTGTGCCATTTACTCATCAACCTCATTACAATCTAATGTATTTAATACAACTTTGAATTTATTTGAAATGGGTTAAAACAAATAAACTCAGAACCTCTCAGTATTCATTGATATGTCTAAAATTAATACTTGAGCTTATATCAGAATGACATTGAATATTTATTAGCAATTTTATCTACATTAACTTACCACCTCTCTAATTTGTATATTTTATAAGTAAAGAAATGTTTTGTTGATACTAATTTTTAGCTGACTATTCCGAAGGAAATGTGAGCTTTTGCCATCACTTCTTGTCCGTAATCTTCCATCGTCATCGTCCTTAAGGTGTAAAATATTTCAAACATCTTCTTCTCTGAAACTACTGAACCAATTCCAACTAAACTTAAGCTGAATGATCCTTAGGGTAACTAGAATAAAGAATGTGTTTATTTTCTGTTTTGCCAAAAAACATGGCAACTATGGCTAAAAATCGGGTATAATGCAGTTTTTTTGCATATCTCAAAAACAAAAGCATTTAGAGCAAGTCTGACAAGGAGTAAAAGTGTTCCTATTGTTAAGTTCTATCAACCAGAAATAATCTATTAATCCATTGTTAGAATTGGTAATTTTATGGAAATTTTGCAGTTTTTGGTTATCTTGAATATTATTATAGATAAAGGTAAACTGTTAATAGTAAAAATGTTCAGCAAAGTAAGATCTACAAATAAGTTTTATATAATCAAAATTATCAATTGACCCCTAAAGGAGTTATTGCCCTTTTACACAATTTTCTTTTACTTACAGAGATTTCCACCAATTGTTGCCAGATTTGTTCCTTTTATTGCTGTGGCATCTGCTAATTGTATTAATATACCAATGATGAGAAGTAGGTAAGTCAATGGCATATGATAACTCCTGCTAACAGAATACCTATTCCTATGATTTGAATTAGGTAAGTCACGGGCAATAACTGTTGATTTCAGTCTACCTATACCTATGACATGAAGTAGGTAATTCAAGGTCAATAACTGCTGCTAACAGTAAAGCAATGATGTGAAGTAGATAAGTCTAGGGCAATAACTGCTGCTTACTATATACCTATTCCTATACCTATGATGTGAAGTAGGTTTGTCAAGGGCAATCAATAACTGCTGCCAACTGGTTATACATACCAATGATCAGAAGGAGGTGAATACTTATAGATTATAACATGGCATTTTCCATATTGGCCCTGTTTCAGCCCTAGACTCCCATATTAAGCCAGAGGGCTTTAGCCTGAGGGTTTGATATGGGTTGAAGACTAATACCAGGGCACATATGGAAAATGACATGTCATAATCTATTTATGACATATTTTCAAGCTGTAGAAAAAAGAGAGCTAATATCAAATTATGTTTAATGGTTTCAACAAAAAATCAATAAATATTTGAAGAAAAAGAATTCTTGGCACGATATGGGTTTTGACCCAGAGGGCAAATAACCAACTTATAAATAGTTTTTAATTGACAGGTTACAAGAATTCAAAGTTTGGGGATTAATATGGATTTTCGAGGGCTGATATTGATATTGGCCCCAAGGGTAAATAACCAACCTTGATTTCCGGCTATTATTGGGCATGCAAAAACGTACATGTGAGAACAAAATGTTTGATAAAGGACAATAACTGCTGCTAATATACAAGTTTACCAATGATGAAAAGTAGGTTAATGTACAGCTTGTAAGAAGAACAATCTTTGAAACAGGTGACCACCATTCTTTATTTTAAAAGCAACACCTCAGCTTCAATACTACAAGAACTAACTACCATTCAATTGCTCAAACTTAGAATAGATGATAGATGGTCAGATATAAAAATGAATAATGCCACACTGTAGTAAGGTAAAGAACTTACATTGCAGAGCTGTTACTCGTGACAATGAAACTGCTTAGGCATACGTTTTGGATGTTTGGTAAAAAGAAACCAACATTTTAATTTACAGTGCTTTGTCACTGAGACTAACCATTGCTAGTTGCTCTGTATATTTCCAGTATTTGTCTATTCATTTTTGGTTATAACCTTAAAACATATCTGACTATTAATTTTTGGTTATAACCTTAAAACATTTTCCTAGGAACATGCAATTCGTAAGTATAATGCATATGGGTAGTGGAGTAGCAATTTTGTAGTTAAAGTTCAATCAACACTAAAAGTAGACTGTTGAAAGGAGTGAATACAGTCATAGATTTCATTAGTAGAAATAATATCTGGTTTAAATGTTCATCAGATGGTGGTTTCAGAAATTAAAAAAATTACGAAATTTCATTAAGGTGAAGTACCACAAATAACTACCTGGCAGGTAAACATACTGTTTTGGGGCATAGTGATTTTATTTTCTTACTGAAGATTTTAAAAGTATGACATAGTAAAAAATATGTGTTGATGATACTTAAGGGTATTAATTATACATGCATGACTTGTATTTATTACAGGGAATTATTAGAAGGTATACCTGTGTATGATGCTGATGGCAACAGAGTTGGAGAATCTAAAAAGGCAGCAGAAAAGGCCATAGCGTTAGTTCTGTTTTCTAGAATTTGTATGGCAGCTCCTGGAATGTGTAAGTGTATTACATTTTAATATTGAAACAAATTTTATTATTCCAGTAATTGTTATAAAACATGTGACATGTAGGGGCCTTGGTGGCCAAGTAGTCTAAGTAGTATTTTATTCGCTAGTCAGTCAACACTGAAGTTGTTAGTTCAAACCACGCTCTTGTGGTTGCACTTGACTCAAATCTTAATTGACTCAGATTGTCAGTTTTCCTATAGAAGGTCAGGTTTTCTCCGGCACTCTGGCTCCCTCCAACCATAAAAACTGACTGCCACAAAAAAGCCAAAAAGTGGCGCTTAAAAGTGACATAAAACATCAACAATCAATCAATCAATGTGTCATTTAAGAATGATACTAACAAAATATAAAATATATGACATAATTGACATTAAAAAAAAATCATCTCTTTAACAATAGAGTCATGAGTGCAGTGACACATGCAGGTGAATGAGGCATAGGAGAAGTTTTAAAAGTTCTGTTTATGATGCCCTGGAAAAGGTTATCACAATTAATTGTTTCTATAGATTTGATGAAGTAATTTGGTGTTTTACAGGATCATATGTTGAACTGTAGTAAAGAAGACTGAATCTTTGTCCTGGTCATTTAAATGATCACATAGTGTATTATGACAATGAAGCTTTTATTTGTAAATCTCATAACTGTATTGTGAAATTGTGATAAAATAGATATGTAGAAATATTTTTTTATTTTACAGTAACCCCACCATTTATAATGCATGCTCTGGAAAGCAAAGCTTTCATGAAGGTCAGTTAATATGACTTTTATATGTGATAAAAAAGCGTTTTTCATAAATTATGTGAACCAACACTAACTTACTCCACAGACTAGTTTGACATCTTTTTCTTCTGCTCTTCAAAAAAGTACAATTTGTTAAGCTCAGTCAATTATTGAAATAGCATCATGTGCAATATCATTTTCATATTCTATTTATAGTTGTGTTTCTCATTTGAGGTGCATAATAGTCCATTTGCCAATTTGATTCTGTTATTACACACTTTTTACACGAATTATCTCCCTTTGTCACCTGTAGACTGGTTCTATACCAGACAAAATTGGCTATTGCCAATGCAAAGCATGATGAATTGAAAGTGATGTATCGGCGGTTTACTCACTTTTCATGAAAAGTAATTTCTGATGTCAAAAGTATTAAGCTGAACAACAAATTAATGTAATTAAAAGATTTGAAAACATTAAAGATTACTCACATTACGCACAGGTAAATTTTCTCTTTCTGCTAGCTCTCCATTGTAAATAAAAATTAGTGTCTCTCATAAGGGAGACAACTTTTAAAATAGGGATCTCTAAACACAGGGTTAATAACAGTAATTGGCAAATGGAGTATAAGGGATATTGGCCAATATAATTTTCTCTGAAGTTGGGAATATTTTTTAAAGTTATAACTAGAATGACTATGAAGTACTGATAGCATGATAACAGCTCCAGAATATGAGCTGCATAGATTTTAATTTAGTATTTGACCTTCAAATTAGAGCATGTTTTTCGTTCAGATATTATTGCAAAGCTGTTATATTGTAAATGGCTAAATCTCTTTTAGCTTATCCATATATATTTTAAATTCAAAAAAATAAATTAAATACAAATTACTCCATCTATGTGTATGCATATTTCATCTATTTATATGTAAATGCTTATATAATAAACTGCAGTCAAATTTTTAAGGTGCTTATCATATTCTTTCAATTGTAAAAAAATATATATACATAAATATCTAGGAATTGGTTGCTGTGGGAGTTAACTACCCTTATATCTAATCAGTTGGTGCTGCATTTCATTTTATGCAGCTAGAAACACCATGTCTATTTAAAGGGGAATAATCCTTACATAAATTGATTGTCTACCATATTAATTTCTCTTCCATGTGTTCAGTGTTCTATTGTGATGTATTTTATTTTATTATTTCATTGTTATAACACAAATCATTGTAATCATTGTATGAAATTTAAAACCCACAAGGGTCCATAATTGGATTATTAAAGTATTCTTATTCTTATTCATATTCTTTAATATTGTGATTCAACTGATTCAATATAAGAGCAAATGTTTATAAAATATAATTTTGATTGTTCTGTAATGATGACAATTATATGTACTACAGTTTTATGAAGTAAGAAAAGGGAAACTTATGTAAAAAATCAAATAAACACATGAATTTTCAGTCATATTATTTTGTTTTCTTTACAGCCATGGTTGAATGCTCCAGTGCAAATTGGACTTGTAGGATTTTTGTAAGTTATTGCGAACCCTATGATAGTTTTCCATAGATTCACCTGCAAGTAACCTCTTGATTCAATCTTTTGTAAGTTCTATTGTCCCATCTAACAAATACAATAGCTTTTGTTCTCTGTGAAGTTTATTCAACAGGACCTTTAAATTTTTTCCAAGAGAAATCTATCACTCATTGATTAATTTACCTGAACAAAAAATTGAACTGTCAATGATGAAAATACATGTACAAATAAGGAATTACAAAACTGCATGTGATGTTGTATTTATTCAATATCAATAACACATTTTCAATTTGTTTGATATAAACACTGATTTAAAAATTAAAAGTTGATTTCTGATCAAATTTCAATATTTTACCTATTAAAATTTGCTTTTTTAGTGTGTTCACAATTAAAATTTGAAAACTATAATGTTTAAATTAAGATCTTCATAAATGTATTCTTTATAACTGAACAACCACAAAAAAAACATGCATATTCTTTGGAACAGTAGTAAAAAAAAATCAGAAATAAACTTTTTATAATTGAATCAGTGTTTATATTGAACAGATTGAAAATATATTATTTAAAATTGAATAAATACTGTATCACATGCAGTTGATGCAAGTTTATACATGTTTTTCAATCATCAAAGAGGATATTATTTTGGTCAGGTAAATTAATCAATGAGTGATAGATTTCTCCTAGAAGAAATTTAAAGGTCCCAAATGAATAAACTACACAGAGAACTAGGTCTTTCCTGTAAAAGTGATGTTTTCGTAATGTACTTTGTACGACCTTTCGTTCGATATACGACAAGCATACCTTCTGAAACTTTTTCGCTTTTAACACTTAATGAC
Source organism: Mytilus galloprovincialis (assembly GCF_965363235.1). NCBI lineage: Eukaryota > Metazoa > Mollusca > Bivalvia > Mytilida > Mytilidae > Mytilus > Mytilus galloprovincialis. Next base: position 56,997,042 of record NC_134841.1, read on the forward strand.
CTCATCCGCCTACATTTTTGAGATCGGAATTATGATATATGTAACATAGAGTAGATGAGCTTTCATTTGATATGCGACAACGCCATGTTTAAGAAAGTTTGATTTTTGCACTTAATAACCCTATCCAACTAATTTTTGGAGGTCGGGAATTTGAAATATGAAATGTACGCTTTATGTTCTTTCATTTGAAATGCGACAACCTTACCATCTGAGAAATCTGAATTTTGCACTAAATGACCCCACCCTTCCACCTGGGATGAAAAAGAGGTTTAAAATTTTCATTTTTAAATAGAGTTTATTGAGACCTTCAATTTGATATATCAGATGACCCCATTTGACAAAGTGCCAAAAATGATGCAATATCAACGATATAAATAGAAGTTATGAAACTTATAAAGTCAATGCAAAACATGAAAATTTCAAATTGATTTTTTTGGGTGTTTTTTTCAAAGGAATGTTTTTGGTATTTGTTCAAACATATAACTATGTTAACTTCTTTAATTTCTTTAACATTTTCAGTGGTAAGCTTTTGTTGATTCAGAAATACATGCCGCCGCTTGCAAAATTTCAAACTGCATTATCTCTAAAACGACAATAGATATCTCAAATCTGTTAAATGGTAAATGATCAAAAGTTAAAGGACAACATTATAGAAAAAGAATTTGGACAATTTCAAAGTTTACCAAGGTTGCAATTAATCATCAAATAAATGATGCAATACCAAACTTGAGAACCGAAAGTCGTAGAGACATGGGACTATCACCATTCAACTCAGGACCACTTGACCTTTCAAATATCATAAGGTCAAGGTCATAGTATAATGTGAAGGTCAAGGTGAAATGTCGACATGACCTGACATTGACCTCAAATTGAAGGTCTTGAATTACTGATCATCTTTGCAGTTTATAGTAGGTTAATATCTGTTACTTTTAAAAAGATATACACACAATACTATACTTTTACAAATCATCCCGTTGTAACTTTTGAACAGACAGTCGGACACTTTTGACCTCTGTGTATAAAATGTAGAGCTCGTCGAGAGGAACATTTTATACGCTGTAAGTATGCAGCAAACTCTTATCGTTTTCTTAATATGCAAGCTTGAAATTGCAGCGTAATTTTTTTTTGCACTTAGTGACCTTTGACCTTGGGTGCAAATTAAAGGTCACATGAACTTAAGATTATTGGTGTAGGTCCCAAGTCTTTACAACTTCCGGTTCTTGAGATACAATTTTTCAAAAATTGTGTATATTTTTTCAAGGGAAATAACTCCTTATAAGGGTTAACAACAAAATGATTGTATATGTTTATTATCATTGCCATCTGGTCTTGTACATGTTGCCGTTTTCAAATCGATTCTATCTTGAACACTTTTTGAGAAAAATGTAAAAGAAAGAAATTGCTTCAAGGGGACGTAACTCTCATATGGAATGATGAAATCCTTAGCAGCCTCATATGGTAACACATCATGATGAGATCTAACTATTGTCCAAATAAGGTCATGATATCTTTAAAAACAACGAGGGGGGGGGGGCCATGTCGAAAAAAAACAATAAAATGGAGATAACTTCTTAAGGGGATGTTGAAATCCTACACAGCCTCATCTGGTAATACTTCATGATGAGGTCTACCGATGGTCCATATTTGGTCTTGATAACTCCAATAGAAACGAGGGGAGGCCATGTCAAACAAATGCTGGATGAAAAAAAAAAAAAAACTAGTATCTCAATTGTTAGTAAAACAATTGAAAGGTCTTTCCTGTAAAAGTGATGTTTTCGTAATGTACTTTGTATGACCTTTCGTTTGATATACGACAAGCATACCTTCTGAAACTTTTTGCTTTTTACACTTAATGACCTCATCCGCCTACATTTTTGAGATTTGAAGTATGATATATGTAACACAGGGTAGATGAGCTTTCATTTGATATGCGACAACACCATGTTCTAAAAAGTTTGATTTTTGCACTAAATAACCCCATCCAACTTATTTTTGGAGGTCGGGAATTTGATATTTCAAATGTACACATCATGACCTTTCATTTGATATACAACAACCCTATCGTAAAATAAAATTTATTTTTTGCACTCAATGACCCCATCCAACCTATTTTGGGGGGACGTCAATTTGAAATTTGAAATGTACACTTTATTTTCTTTCATTTGATATGGGACAACCTTACCATCTGAGAAATTTGAATGTTTGCACTAAATGACCCCACCCTTCCACCTGGGATGAAAAAGAGGTTTAAAATTTTCATTTTTAAGTAGAGTTTATTGAGACCTTCAATTTGATATATCAGATGACCCCATTTGACAAAGTGCCAAAAATGATGCAATATCAACGATATAAATAGAAGTTATGAAATTTACAAAGGCAATGCAAAACATGAAAATTTCAAAATGATTTTTTTGTGTTTTTTTAAATGGAATGTTTTTGGTATTTGGTCAAACATATAACTATGTTAACCTCTTCAATTTCTTAAACATTTTAAGTGGTAAGCTCTTGTTGATTCAGAAATACATGCCGCTGCTTGCAAAATTTCAAACTGCATTATCTCTAAAACGACAATAGATATCTCAAATCTGTTAAATGGTAAATGATCTACAGTTAAAGGACAACATTATTGAAAAGAATTGGGACAATTTCAAAGTTCACCAAGGTCACAATTAATCATCAAATATATGATTTAATACCAAACTTCAGAACCGGAAGTCGTTGAGACATGGGACTATCACCATTCAACTCAGGACCACTTGACCTTTCAAATTTCACAAGGTCAAGGTCATAGTATAATGTGAAGGTCAAGGTGAAATTTCATCATGACCTGACATTGACCTCAAATTGAAGGTCTTGAATTACTGATCATCTTTGCAGTTTATAGTAGGTTGATATCTGTTACCTTGGGCTTATTATATAAAATGTAGAGCTCGTCGAGAGGAACATTTTATACGCTGTATGTATGCAGCAAAGTTTTATCGTTTTCCTAATATGTAAGCTTGAAATTGCAGCGTAATTTTTTTTTGCACTCTGTGACCTTTGACCTTGGGTGCATATTAAAGGTCACATGAATTAAAGATTATTGGTGAAGGTCCAAAGTCTCTACGACTTCCGGTTCTGGAAATACAATTTTTCTAAAATTATGTACAATTTTTTAAGGGGAATAACTCTTTATAAGGGTTAATAACAAAATGATTGTACATGTTCATTATCATTGCCATCTGTTCCTGTACATGTTGCCGTTTTTAAATTGATTCTATCTCTTATACGTTTTGAGAAAAATGCAAAGGAAAGAAATTGTTTCAAGGGGATATAACTCTCATAGGGGACGATGAAATCCTATTCAGCCTCACATGGTAATACATCATGATAAGATCTACATTTTGTCCAATTAAGGTCATGATATCTTTAAAACCAACGAGGGAGGGCCATGTTGAAAAAAATCAATAAAAGGGAGATAACTCATAAAGGGGATGATGAAATCCTTAACAGAGTCATTTGGTAATACATCTTGGTGAGGTCTATTGATGGTCCATATTTGGTCTTAATAACTTCAACAGAAACAAGAAGCGGGCATGTCAAAAAAATGTTGGAAGAAAAAAAAGAAAAAAAAGAAAAAAAAAACATTAGGAAAACAATAAGGTCTTTCCCATGTAGGGGAAAGACCTTAAAAAACAGGAGAAAAACAATAAGGTCTTTCCTCGTGGAGAGGAAAGACCTTAAAAAAACATTAGAAAAACAATAAGGTCTTTCCCATGTAGGGGAAAGACCTTAAAAAAAAAACATTAGAAAAACAATAAGGTCTTTCCCATGTAGGGGAAAGACCTTAAAAAAAAAAACAGGAGAAAAACAATAAGGTCTTTCCTCGCGGAGAGGAAAGACCTTAAAAATAGCTATTGTATTGATTCAATGGGACAGGTAAACTTACAAAAGTTTAAATACCTTGGTCAAGAGCAGACCATTCTGTGGTAAGTTTCCATTTGGTTCCCAATAAATCTGAACTAATTCTTTATATGAATAAATCATCTGCTCGATATATATGATACTTTTTTTTCAAACTTTTTTGTTTAAAATATGTGATCAATCTTTATATTTTGACTGACAGCTGATAATGTAAAGTAACAGTTAGCATAAATCCTGATAATCAGTATATATTGAGTACACAACTAGTCATTACAATTTCATTTTATATTTGTTTTGCTGTTAGATAAAAACTAGATACTTTATTTTTGTTTATTTTTAGTTTGTTGTTTGCCACTCCATTGTGTTGTGCATTGTTTCCACAGAAAAGGTATGTTATTTTGTCACATCTGACATTTATTTAAATCTTATATTATTTATTATGACACACTGATAATTTATTTTCTAATTGAAAGATGGTTATGACAGTTATGTAAAATTTCACTCAATCAACTTAGCAAATATATAAATAAATGACATAAAGATTATACTCCAAATATGTAAAAGCATTTTTGTTTTTGTTTTCAAACTTTTTGTCTTTGTTTTAAAATAAGAAGCTGTAATAACACGATTTTCTATACCTATTCAGTTTACTTATGGTGAGTTATCTCCCTTACATATTATTGATTCCTTTAAAAAGGGACATTTATAAACATCAATCTGGGGAAAATGAAGAAAATGAAGTAACCTGACCATGCAGATACAATGTTGCTGAATGAAGAGAAACATTGAATATTTTGTCCCATATTTTTTATATATTTTTGTATTGCCTGATTTCTAAAATAGGAAGTGTATAGCAAATGGAAAGTCTCTCTGTCTCTATTTTGTATGTGCAACTGCTGCTACTTCATATTTTATTTCTTCATTCAAATGACTTTGGTCCAATTTTGACATGACATGGACATTGTCATACACACAATGTATACAGTACACATTTATAACCAACTCCTAAACCTGTGAAAATATTCCTGATTTTTCTCTCGAAATCTTTTAACTTTTTATGCCATTCATCTTTGCTAGCCAAGGATAGCAGGAATATATATTTATGAGGTACCGATTTCCGTTGGTCCCAGATGTAACTGCTTCCATTCAATCAAAAAGGTGCCTATAAGATAGTCATGTGTGAATGTAGAAAATGTAAACACTAGTCTTTACTTCAAAAGATATGGTAATATATAGTGACTCTTTTAGAATACTTTATCGACCAATTGAAGTTCTGGGTAAATTGATTTGCTATATAAATACAGAACAGAACAGAACATATTTTATTTCCAATTAAGGGCCCACAAGGGGCATACAGAGTATACATGAATAAGGCAAAAGAATATTGATTTGCATAGATACATAGATACAAACATTTTTTTTTTACATACAGTTACAATACAATTACTAACTCATATTCACTTTAATAAATTTACCAACAGCATTAAGGACCTGATTGTCTTCACAGTTTAATAAATAAATAAATTTATACTGATTATCAAGTATAAAAAAATTTGGAATTCTTTGGCAAACAAAGTCAAAGAGAGCATCTCTATCTGATTTAAAATTTTCACAGTTAGTTAAAAAATGGATTTCATCTTCAACACAGCCAGAGGAGCATTTTTTGCAAATTCTTTCATTTCGTGGAATATTTGAAAAACGACCAACTTCAATTTGAAGCTTATGAGCAGAAATACATAATTTGCATATAGATCTTCTAAAATCAAAGTTCTTAATTAAAGAAAGATAATTTTCATAACCAAAATTCTTAAATTTCACATAGTTAAACAGTTTTCCATCAGAAGCTGTATTTTGGCTAGCATACCAATTGCTAATATATTAGTGTGAATTAATTTACTAGATATGTTTAAAAATTTATATTGTCCGAAATGTTTTACTTCTTGTTTAATTTCAAAAACTTCTAATACTTTTTTAACAAATGAGAACCAAGAAGTTATGTTAGATTTGTGAAGCTCTTGGCTGCATTTATAAGCATCTTTCAATAGACTGAATTCAGTCGTAAGATTTTCAAATCTATACCAGTATTTTACAATTGACTTTACAATATCATAATGTAAGGGAAAATGTCCCAGTTCTGATAATACAGCAAAATTGACACTCCTTTTGTGTACACCAAGTATAAATTTAGAAAATTTAACATGGAGATTCTCACACTTAAGATTTTTAAAAATATTTTCAAGATTAAATAAGGAAGACTGTAATTTATTACAAGAGACATTATAACCTCCCCATACCTCTGAATTATATAACAGAATGGGTTTAAGGGTATGATCAAAAATATGAACACAAGATTTTATTCCAGGAGACAAATTGATAAAATCCTTTCTAAGTTTATAGAAGGCCTTAAGAGCCTTATTATAAAGTTCAGTTTTAGCTAGATGAAAACTTCCAGATGCAGTAAAGTGAACACCTAAATATTTGTAATGAGCGACACAGTCAATCAAGTTATTCTGCAGTCGAAAATTCTCCTGAATTTTCCTTCCAGCCTTATTAAAAATTATGACTTTAGTCTTTCTAATATTAACTTTCAGGCACCAGTCAGCACAATATTTTTCTAGCTGATCAAGTCTACTTTGAAGCCCTGTGGCTGATGTTGACATAATCACAATATCATCCGCATACATCAAACAATTTAATTTCTCTGAGTTTAGGGAAACTGCATCCAGACAGGAGTCAAGATAAGATGGGAAGTCATTTATAAAAATTTTAAATAATGAAGGACTCAAGTTGTTTCCTTGTCTTACACCTAATTTGATGCTAAAAGGGTCAGTGAGAGAAGCTCCAACTCTTACACATGCTTTACTATTATTATACATATCTGATATAGTATTATAAAATAGAGTACCAACTTTCATATTAATAAGCTTCAGTTTAAGACCTATATGAATTACACTGTCGAATGCTTTGCGAAAGTCTACAAAACAAGTATATAGTCTACCCTCTTTACTGTGACAGTATTTGTCTATCAGTGTTTTCAAAATAAATATATGATCTGAAGTTCTGGCATTTTTTGTAAAGCCAATCTGAGAATTATGAATTAAGTTGTTTTGGTACAAAAATTTGTCAAGTCTTGTATTCAAAATATTGTTAAAAAGTTTACCAATTGTACTAGTAATTGTTATACCTCTATAGTTAGATGGATCACAAGGATCATCTGATTTAAAAATTGGCGAAATAAAACCATCAGCCCAAATCTTTGGGTACACACTATTCTTGAGGCACAAATTAAATAATTTATATAAGCAACCTATCAAATATGACTGACTATATTTTTTACATTTCATTTGAAATCAAATCAGGTCCACAGGCCTTGCCTGATTTTAAGCTCGCAATAGCATTAGAAATTTCTTTTTTACTAATATCATTATCTAAATCATTAAAAACTAAAAAAAAATCTTTGTCATTCAGGATCATTTCCAACTGGTTAAGTCGTGAATAAAATGTGTTATCAATTGCAGTGTGAAGATTACAGAAGTGATTGGCCCATGTATCAGAATCAATTTGTGAAGAGCAGTTTTCTTTTTTGCTATCCTGAATGTCATTTATTAATTTCCAATACTGCTTAGGGTTTTCAACTCTAAGAGTATCAATTTTTTGTAGCATGGAATTGATAAATTGCTTATATTTAACTTTTCTACATTTATTATAGATTCTAAAATATTTATAGTATCTGCCTTTAATAACAGGATTTGAATGCTTGATTATAAATGTAATAAGTATATGAACTTTTCTTTTACAGTTCCATGCGTATAAACCATATTGAAAAAGAACTGCAAGAAAAACTTTCCGCATCAAGTCCACATGATTGTGTCTACTTCAACAAAGGGCTTTAATAACAATTTTAGACTTATTGTTTATAAAATAGCTGAGTTACAACTGAAGCATAATGTGTGATAACTGATATGCCAAAATGATATTTTGATGTTGATTGTTGAAACTGAGTACTAGGAGATGTGACTGTCATTTAAATAGCTTAGTACATGAATAGTTTTTGTCTTGGTACAAAATGTATAATGATTAACATGCTTTTTTGTAATACCAAGAGAGTAAATTAATGATTTTCAGTCTTTTAATTCAATTTTCTTGCATTTTGATTCATCTGTCATTATCAGTTTTAAAAATATTTAAATTTAACCAAAAAAAATCAAAATCTCAATGCTCTAAATAAAATTGCATTGCTTTAGATGAATATAAAAAAGGTAGTGATTCAGGGTTTGTGTTTGTTGTGGCTTTAATCATACTTACAAAGATGCAGTTATAACTGTTATTAAGAAAATGAGCATGATATTTAAGAATAGATAATCATTAATTTACATTCTCTTCTTGCCAAGATTTGTTTTTATTTTCAAGATTGTTATTTGCAATCAATTGAATCTGACAGAACAAACTTCAAAATTTTTAACAAATACTGGAGGTCTGGCATCTCAAGAAATTTTTCTACCAAAATATCTGGTAAAGAAATGTTAGTTTGTAGTTTATAATTACTGGTACTCTCAATATGCATTTGCAATATATTTCAATTGCAGTTTTACAATTAAAATCATACATGTATATACAAATTCGAGTTTAGATATGAGAATATACTGCAAAAAATCCTTTCCACATCGTACTGGTACCTTCTTTTTATAATTTTGCAAACATCAAATAGACATACAATTATAAATTTATGGTTTTGGTTTTCCGCAATGTCTAATCTGACAAAAACATGCAATCTACACAAATTATTTCAACCTATTCACAGCTTATATGCCAACTTATGCTTGATGTTCTGTAACTGTTAAATATTACATACATAAACTCAATATCCTGTAACTATTATATTAACAGAATTATGATAAAATAATAGCCATTGATGAAATTTATTTAGCCTTCATTTTTTGGAAGGAGAAATAGATCTAGTCTTAAAAATTTCATAAGATGTCTTAGAAAATTATATTTGAGACGAAATATGGAGGAACAGATTTATATTGTCTTATTTTGTAAAAATTTTACTGTATTTATGTTTTTGATAGTTTGCATTGGTATATATATATATTATATTTTGATTTTTAAATTTAAGGTTGAGGGAACTGACTGAAAAAAATTTAAATACTGCACAAGAAGACCTCTAGAACATAAAGTCATAAATTTACTATATAAAAAGAGTCAGTTATCAAGCGATTGTCAATCATACCATTCTTTTTTTATATTCAAATTTCGGAATTTTTTTTTAAAGATAATTCTTATTAAAGATTGATGTGCTTGATTCACAAATTTTCAAATGTCATTCTTTTAGTTTACATTAAAGGAAATCAGTTATTGTAAATATGAAGGTTTTTTTTCTTGATGAAAGCAGCAAGACTACCCAGTGTTCCCATTTACAATCATTACGAAACTGGTGTTCCTTGTCAATTTTAAGATTGAACTCAAACACACCTTGCCAAGAACTGGATTCAAACTTACATCATAAATTGACAGGTTTAATATCTCTGAAGATGAACTACTTAGACCATTTGATAACCATGCTCCCCAGTGAATGATGTTTTTTCATTAAATTTTGTAATGTTTTTAACACTATTTTTTATATGACCTCAAACATTTTTTTGGGATCGTATAATGGTATGATGTCGGTGTCTGCGTCGTTGTCCAAAGACAAATTTGGTTTCCGGACAATAACTTTAGTTTAAGTGAATGGATCTCTTGAAATTCAATAAGAAGGTTCAATACCACAAATGGAAGGTTGGGATTGATTTTGGAAATGATGGTCCCAAGGGTTTATGAATTAAGGCCCAAAAGGGGCCCAAAACAAGCATTTTTCTTCTTTCTAAATAAAAACTAGTGTATAAGTATTTCTATTGCTGTGACATTGTACCACAGTGTTAAATACCACAAGTAGAAGGTTTGGATTCATTTTGGGGGTTATGGTGCCAACAGTTTAGGAATTAAGGGCCAAAAAGGGGCCAAAATCAAGCTTTTTTGTAGTTTCTGTACAATACCTTGTGTGTAAGTGTATGGATCTTTCTGACATTGTACCACAAGGTTTCATATCACAAAAGGAAGGCTGACATTAGTTTGGGAGTAATTTTCCCATTTATGCAAAAATTAGGGGCCAAAAAAGGACCAAAAACAAGCATTTTTCTAGTTTCAAGACAATAACTTGTGTTTAAGTGTATGGATCTCTCTGAAATTGTACTACAAGATTCCATACTACACAGGAAAGGCTGGGAGTAAGTGTGGGGGTAATTGCTCCAAGGGGGGTCCAATTTTTTTAAGGGGTTCAAAAAAAATTTCTCAAAAATTTGTCAAATTCAAACTTTTGAAAAGTTTCAAGAAGATATCTTTAATTGCACATTATTGTACAATAGATTCGTAAGAACAGGACATATGTTTTGTGTCAGAAACCTATATTATGTCAAAAATTTGATCACAATCCAAATTCAGAGCTGTATCAAGCTTGAATGTTGTGTCTATACTTGCCCCAACTGTTCAGTGTTGGAATTTTGCGGTCGTATAAAGCTGCACCCTGCAGAGCATCTGGTTGAATTTGTTACTATTAGGATTTAAAGCATTGCAGTTTTAGACTTGTATTTAATTCATTAGAATTCATCATTACAGTATTAGCAATTATTATTGTTCAAGCATATTAAATTTTTATTTGTGTTAAATTAAGAGCTTTCAATTTGACTGTATAGTCCTGGAACTAGATCTGAATTGTGAAGCTCTGTGCTCATTTAAAGTACTTGACTTTTTATCAGAATGCTATTTCTAATTTAAACATGAATGTGAAATTCTGATTGTTTTCATCATTGCTTGGTGGAAAAATTTGTAGAAAAATCTTGTTTGATAAATCAGTATTGGTTCCATTCATGTAATCTTATGAATTGTATTAAGCAACAAAAGAAGTCTGAAATGTTCAAAAAATTATTATATTTTTCATATGATAAATGGAACATTGTTTTTTTTCATTAAAAAATTGAAAATAATCAGATAGAAAATCATGCTAGTCTTGTGACCATATTACGATTTCTGTTCAGAATATTATTCAGAAAGTCTGAATTTGTATGACATTTATTTTGATAAATAATATGAAAAATCTTTGAATTTTTATCTACAATTCATATTTAGACAGAAAATATACACTTTTCAACACTCACACTTATGTATGAAACACTTTTCATGTTTGATAATAATTGATATCTTCACTGATACAGTTGTTGCTGTTGATAAATAAAATTGTTTTAATTTACATTAGTTTTTTAAAAATCCATGAAATGAGGTCAAGGTCAGGTGAACTTTGTCTGATTGCCATGTAGACCTTGCAAGGAAGCGTTATACCAAATAAGTTATCTTATAAATCATAATAAGTAGTGTTGTCAAATAGCATACTTTTGCCTAACTGTTTACTCGGATAATTGTTCGACGATTAACCGGTTAACCGGTAGTTTAAGTTGATGTTTGAAGGCCTTATCTATAGTACCCTACACATAGATATAAAAAGATGTGGTGTGAGTGTCAATGTGACAACTCTCCATCCAAGTCATAAATTTACATTTTTATAGTATGATGAATTGAAGCTTGTCCTTTGGCATTATAAGGCTTGTCTGTGAGGATTCCTGGCGACGTTTTACTATTAATAATCCTATACATCGTATCAACTATGACGTTTGTACTTACTTTTTGTATTAAATTCAGATTGAAAAATAAAAAAAAACTTCTTGATTGTGTAGAATTGAATATGTCTGAAACAAATGATTCTTTTATTTTCACTTGTTGTCTCCGAAAATAATGTGGAGTGTTTCAATTTAAAATATTTAATATAAAAAAGAAGATGTGGTATGATTTCCAATGAGACAACTGTCCACAAGAGACCAAAATGACACAGAAATTAACAACTATAGGTCACTGTACGGCCTTCAACAATGAGCAAAGCCCATACCGCATAGTCAGCTATAAAAGGCCCAAAAATGACAATGTTAAACAATTCAAACAAGTAAACTAACGGCATTATTTATGTAAAAAAATGAACGAAAAACAAATATGTAACACATAAACAAATGACAACCACTGAATTACAGGCTCCTGACTTGGGACAGACACATACATACATAATGTGGCAGGGTTAAACATGTTAAAGGGATCCGAACCCTCCCCTTACCTGGGACAGTGGTATAACAGTACAACATAAGAATGAACTTTTAAAATCAGTTGAAAAAGGCTTTACTCATCAGATGGACAAAAATACAAGTAGACTTGGCGGGGTACTTAAGCATGTTCCTTGTACTATCAAGTATACATTGATTACATTCACAATTATTTAGTTAGCTTTTCATTTAAAGTATGACAAAGCCTTGCACGACGAAAGTTGCATTTTCAGATGTAGGTCTACACAATATTCGATCAAAATTGAAATAATGAAGTAAATCGTAAAATTCTATCAAATTATTGATTTAAAGTTACTGTTAAAAAACATGTATACTAATTATGTTTCCTTAAGATCTTGCCCAGACTGATAAACATGTTCTAATTAATTTTATATTTTTGAAATTAACAAATCAAATCAAATCAAATATTTTATTGTCATATAAACTTTACAGTTTGTGACTAACATATATTAACACAATAAACACAATAAACATATATACATATTAAACATACACAATAACAACAGCATCAAAATTTATAACAACAAACAAGCTGTTGAGTCCCTGCCCTCAGTTATAATGACTTTTTCAAGAAGGATCCTAACTTATTTGTTTGTAAAGGCGATGATGGATTTAGTAAATAATGAATTTTTCTTCTTCATTTAAATTATTAAAGTTATTATTTTCAGTACATATGTGATGAAAAAATTCATTCCTTAGAGTTTTATTATACTCACAATAGAGTAAAAAATGTGTCTCATCCTCTAGTATTTTACATTTATGGCAAAGCAATCAATATACTGGAAAATTGATCTGACCGATTAATTACCACGATGATTATTTTTAAATAAAACACTATTTAATGATTTCAATACCGTGGCACATTTATATCAAATCTATTAAAAATGAAAAAAAGTATGGTTAACCTGTAATCCTTTTTGGTATTTGGTATTCTGTCCTTCAGACGGTTAACCGTTGACAACACTAATAATAAGTAAGAAATTCACAGTTCATCAGTTGTTAAACCATGAAAATGAAGTCAAGAACACAATGGACATATATAAAAGAAATAAACTTCCAAACTAGTCTAGTCAAATAAAGTTTTAACCTCAAACTAATTGCAACAGAAAATCTTTTAGTTCTAATTTATTAGGCGAGTGACATTTTTCAGAAAAGACGCTTAGTTAGTGACTTTAATTCACCCACCTAACACACAGCTGAATTTTTTATATGGTATAGTATAATATCTGAACTTCCTTTTTTGGTCGGTCGTAAAAAAACGTACGGTGCAATTTTTGTAAAAATTTAATTAAATTCGAGAAATAATTCAAAATTGAAAAATGACCAACAGTGTTGAAGCGTGAAAAATTAACATGTAGCTTTATTTTCTGTTGTCACAATGCAAAAATTATGTATGTTTAACATGTCAATGTATAAAAAAAAATACTTTTAAAAAAAAAAGAAATAATTTTTGCGAAAAAAAAAAAGAATTTTATGACATTTTTGGAACTTTTTATAAAAATGGTGCCAATTTTCATATTTTTTTTCATTTCTTAGATATTTTCGGCTTGAAACCCAAATTAATGATGTTTGTATTATTCAAAAGTTCATTACTTGTTTAATACATATTGTTATCACTGTATTATTCTGGATTTTATACACTTTTACACACTCCCCCTTTTCAATCAAATTTCCTTATCGCTTTCTCTGTTAATTTCCCTCAAGTTAACGGACCTAAACGCTTCGAAAAAAAAGAGTATGAATAACCATGAAGGCATTTTTATTGGTACAAATATTACACAAAGTATAAAAAAAAATTAAAAGGACCATAGAACATGTAGAATCTGAGATGTCAACGTTTTTTCTTGGTAGAAAACCAATATCTTATTATTCTAAGTCAATTTGCACTTTCAAAAGGCAGAGATTATGAATAACTATTGAAAAACACTTCAATAAAATTGAGAATGGAAATGGGGAATGTGTCAAAGAGACAACAACCCGACCATAGAAAAAACAACAGCAGAAGGTCACCAACAGGTCTTCAATGTAGCGAGACATTTCCGCACCCGGAGGCGTCCTTCAGCTGGCCCCTAAACAAATATATATTAGTTCAGTGATAATGAACGCCATACTAATTTCCGAATTGTACACAAGAGACTAAAATTAAAAGAATACAAGACTAACAAAGGCCAGAGGCTCCTGACTTGGGACAGGCGCAAAAATGAGGCGGGGTTAAACATGTTTATGAGATCTCAACCCTCCCCCTATACCTCTAGCCAATGTAGAAAAGTAAATGCATAACAATACGCACATTTTAAAATTCAATTCAAGAGAAGTCCGAGTCTGATGTCAGAAGATGCAACCAAAGAAAATAAACAAAATGACAATAATACATAAATAACAACAAACTACTAGCAGTTAACTGACATGCCAGCTCCAGACTTCAATCAAACTGATTGAAAGATTATGATTTCATCATATGAATATCAGGCACAATCCTTCCCGTTAGGGGTTTAGTATCATACTATCATAACATATATGAGAAGAACATAACCCGTGTCATGCCAACAACTGGTTTTTTAATAAATGTGTTTAGTTCCGATGCAAAGACCCTATAAGTGAATCAATATTAACGCCAAAATAAGCAATCTTTAGTGACCTGACAACAGTATCGTAACTATATCCCTTCTTGATAAGTCTATTTTTAAAAGGTTTTGTTAGTTTCTGAGGTGAATACTGACATTTTTGTGCTTTATAAAGAATATTTCCATAAAAAATTGGATGTGAAATACCTGAACGTATAAGAAGTCTGCATGTTGAGCTATATTTACAAATGATGTCCTTATACCGATGATAATATTTAGTAAATGTTTTGACTAGTTTGTGATATCGAAAACCCTGTGTAATAATTTTTCAGTAATACATAAATTTCTCTCGTTAAAATCTAAAACATTGTTACATACACGAGCGAATCGTACAAGTTGAGATATATAAACACCGTGATATGGTGACAATGGAATGTCACCATCTAAAAATGGATAATTAACGATAGGAAATGAAAAATCATCTCTTTTATCATAAATTTAGTATTAAGCTTTCCGTTAGTGATATAGATATCAAGATCGAGAAAAGGGCAGTGGTCATTGTTAGTATTAGCTTTATTTAAAGTAAGTTCAACAGGATAAATTTCTTTAGTATACATACTGAAGTCGTCATTATTGAGAGCCAAAATGTCATCCAAATATCTAAAAGTATTATTAAATTTGTTTATGAGATGTTGTTTCGATGGGTCTTTGCTTATTTTTGTCATAAATTGTAACTCATAGCAATACAAAAACAGGTCCGCAATAAGTGGTGCACAGTTAGTCCCCATTGGAATTCCAATAACCTGACGATATACGGAATCTCCAAAGCGAACAAAAATGTTATCTAGTAAAAATTCAAGGGCATATATAGTATCAAAGCATGTCCAATTGACATAGTTTTTTTGTGTATTGCTACTAAAAAATGACCTAAAAGAGTTTGAACATATATATTCACATTCTGACTTTTTAAATGCTCATTTAATTAGGTGGGTGAATTTTTTCTTAATGAGAATGTGAGGCAATGTGGTATACAGGGTAGAAAAATCAAAACTTTGAACAGATTCAAAATCACCAATATAAGCATGCAATTTATCAAGTACTTCCAAAGAGTTCTTGACACTCCAAAAGTAATTAATTAACAACTAAAAGTACGCAAAAATGTGTCAAATCTAATATTTTCCCCATGAACTTGAACGTGGATATGTCCACCTTTTAAATTTCCTACCGTTTTAACCATGGCATACAGTAGAATTATTGATGGTGCAAAGGAGTCTAAAATGGCCCACTTTTTTAGCGTAAATTTCAAATTCGGATTTATTGACCAATATCACGATAAATTATAGCTAATACATTGACTAGATAGGATATATAAAGCCATTTTGTTTAAAATTTTACGTTTCTGCGTTTCATTATGACGTCACAAGTTGTACTCATATTGATTTTTCACGAAAAAATCAATGAAAATGGGTAAATTTCCAAAGATTATTTGACAGGAAACATAGAGCGCATACGTCGACAACAAAGATCTTTTAAAATAATGTTTGTGAAGACATTTAATATGTCTTATTTGAATTTTAAGCTTGTCGACGCCTGCGCTCTACGTTTCCTGGTCCTTTATTTGGTTGAAATCCCGCTGATTTTGTCAAATTTCACCAAAATCCCTTAACTTGACCGTTTTGGAATGTAAAAATCGTTGTGTTAGAATTAAACTTTGACAAAAACAGCTCTGTAAGGGACGACATCAAAAGATCAATGTAAGATAAAAAACTTAATTCAAATAGTTTGGGGGTGGGGGGGTTGAACGGCTGCAAGATTTGGTTATCCGACATTGATTTTTACATATATCCATATGGGTCAATCAATTTTTCCCAAATTAAGTTTAGAGGGGGGTGGGGGGGTCAGTGAAAAAACTATGTGAATTAAGTTTTTTATCCTTCATTGAACTTTTGATGTCGTCCCTAAGTGTTTAACTTTTTCACATGTCTTTAGGGCAACTTTAAACAATTATTGTCTTGTAACCATGAACTTTATAATTGGGGCCAAATATGGCACTTACCGAACTTACTCCTTTGGTCAGTATTTTAGAGGAAGCATAATGTATCTGCTAGGGCCACGTCAAGAGCCTGTATGTTGACATGCTATAAATAATCTAATATATGGGGATATCTATTCATTCAATTGACAAATTCTGAATTCTTCGTAGATATTTGTAATACAATAAATGTTCTACCTCAGGTGTATATATTAGCTAAGCAGTAATATAAATAGCAGTATGTGTTTTTAAATATTCTTCGAAGTTTTACTTGGTTTGAGCGTCACCGATGGGTCTTATGTAGACAAAAAGAGTGTCTAACGTAAACAATCGATCATATGCCTGATATCTTTCAAATTAATTTGTTATTCATTATGGTTATCGTTAGTTGCTTTTTATGATTTTTGCTTTTTTTGTTTTAGAACCTTTATAGCTTATTATATAGTGTTGGCTATTGCTGTTTTATGCCATACGATAAGCTATAGTTGTTTACCTCAAAGCATTTAGTCTTTGGTATACAGAGATCATAGTGTCCTTTTAATCATACTTATCAAAGGTACTGGGCTAATAATATGATAGCATCAGGCTTCTTATTCTAAATACTGATTAACAATTTAAGAGGAGTAATGTCAGAGGGTCAAAGATGACCTGACACTTCGTTGTATTCTAGACATGGAACAACTGTGAGCTGTTTACAAGTTCTATAACCAGTGGGAATTATGGTTGGCGATGCACCCTGTTTATTGTGCATGTATATTTTCTCTTATTAAATATATGTACCTTTACCAGCAGTTCATGCTCTTACAGGTTCTAACAGCTCATCATCTATCTTTGTTCCTAAGAAAACTTAAAAACTCATTTTAACGCTTTCGAAATCATCAATAGATGGCAGGTCTATCACAAATTAAACAAAATTCATATTGACACGTATATCGGTGCTGCAAGAAAACTCTAAAGTGTCGGAAACCAAAAATAAGTATGTATAAGTCTTATCAAGACGACTTGAGCAAGTTACATACTATCAGACTTCCAACCAAAAAGATTGCCATCCTGTCACGCCTACCACCAAGTGCATCATCATTCAAACTACATGCTCTGAAAGCTGGTAAACAAAGACATGGCGTCATAACAAACAAATACGGCAGTAGGTTTACCCAAGTATGAGTACGGATGATAAAAGTGGTATTAATACATCATTCTTTCTTCAGGATTTGATAAATTTGTTCTTGTGAAGGAAAAATATATGCATTAGGGAACTGGTGCATGTACTGAAATCATTGTGAGCCTCTGTTACACAGAATTATGTCAGTAACATCAAAGTATCAGGAATTGTTTCAGTAAAGCAAAAGCCTCAGGCTCAGTTTTAAAACTGTCTAATTGTAAAAAATCACAAAATAGACAATTGCATTATTTGTAATAAATTAGATTTATTTCGTTTCTTTTAAAAAAATAGACTATTCACAGAAACTCCTCGAGAATGACAAAAAAAAACTATATATAGGTTTAGCAGAACTATATCCCGCAAATTCATATTAGTTGAATAATATCTATATATATCTAAGTTTTGAATACTGGTAAGACATTTATGCATTAAAGTGTTATTAAAGTATATTATTCCAAATGTCAAAATAAAGATCACCGTGGGACCTAACTTTAGTTTGTAAATCACTGCATTCTAATTTTGCATCTAGGGTCAGTTTCACAACAAATTTTACGACTAAAGCTGGTTGTAAGTCATGAATAGTTCAGTTTACTTACGATTAATATTGTCTTAAGTTTTTTTGTGAAACAGACTTCTGTGTCTGAAGTTTGGTAAACCTTAGTTTTGCAGCTATATATGTCACGGGCAGGATTCCATTATGATTGGATCCATATCATAGTGACCTGATTTAGTTTATGACCATCCCCTATTATATGATGTATATGCATACTTAGAGTTTGAAAGCCCATGTGCAACGGTTCAAAAGATATGGACCGGACACAAAGCAGACAAGCACAAGTCAAACAATGTTTGAAAACTTGACAGCTCAAATGTCAATGTCAAAATGAACTGATTTAATTTATAAAAAACCACTTGCCATTCAATCATACATCTCGGAACTAAGTGTGTTTAACATCAGTTCTAAAGTTCAAAGCAATGCGTTTTATATTTGAAATCATTGGTTTTTGGATGAACTATATATATGTATACATGTATAAGTTACCTGATTTAATTCGACACGGTCAGCAAACAAGTTGGGACTGATGGACAGACAGACTTAAAATGTGATTCATATATCCTCTTTAACTTTGCTTGTGGTTGTATTAAACATGTAACATAGTGATTTCCAATCTTGACAAAGTTTGTAGGCTGTTAACAAACAGGAGACTATTGTCACTGTTAATGTGACAAAGACGTATACTTTTTACTCTTTATTGTGTTGTTTTCTCTCCCTTTTACTCGTCGAACTTACAAATATTTCATCATATTTTTTTATTTTGCATGGCACACCATCAATTATAGTAAATATTAACACATTAAAGGTCAAATATTTGTTATTATACGTCGTTTTTGTAGAAAGTACCATTTTACCTATAGCAGAGTGAAAACGTCAAAATGACGTCAATTATCGCCAAACCATAAACGATATGCAACTAAGAATCAGAGAGAAGTTATCATAGTATCGTGTAAAATAAAATTTGAATTAACTATATTACCAGCTGCTTCAAATAAGATAATAATAATACAAAAGTGTTATTCTTTCAATTTTTTATGAATGACCTTTGACCCAAATCTAAAAAAAATTGCACCATATTTCACTTTTATGACCGGGAAAAATGGAATCTACACATGTTTTTCCTTCGAATGATATATAATATAGCTGTGTGTTAGATAGGTGCATTAAAATATTTTTTAGGTCTGAATGTCACTCGCCTATATAGCATTAAGGCTTAAATATACACAGAAAAAGTCCCATAAAATCTAACTTGAGGAAAACTCAAAATCAGCATTTACAGAAATTAACATTGGAAGGGGAGATAACTCTGCAAAAATTAGTCTTTTTTTTGTGTCAGTTTTTGGTTGATTTTCTTAAAATTCTTGTAAAGTATGATACTTTGATGGGGTTATACGTTCATAATTGACTATATCATATAATCTTCTACTCTTGAAATGTACAAAACTGAAGTGTTATGGGTATTTTTTTTTTGTGCACTTTTCATTAAAGAAATTGCAAATTTGTGGCTATGTGACCATTTTGAAAAACATAATGTGAAAATTTGGTATTGGTTATATCTGTAAATAATATTTGTTCAGCATCTACCTTGTTGATAGAAACTTTAAACCACAAAAAGAAGAATTTATGATTAATAATTTTTATTAAATTTGAGATTCTTTACCTTGACTTGTTAAAAAATCCATAATGGGTCAACTAATGAATTATGGAATCTATGTTGTACACGCCTGGTAAACCATCTAATCTCAACGGGCGCACTTGTTTCTAGTAAGCCGGTCATGCGCCGGTCATGTGACCGGCGTACGCCTATTCGTGCGAGAAACAAGTGGAATGGCTTATATACCGGCAAATCTAACATGGCTGCCCAAGGACCAGTACTACCAGCTATAATAGGTTATGGTCTATTCCAGCTGTTTGAGATAGATGAAGAAGGAAAATTGCAACTATATCTTTTACAGACTGAATTGTGATATTTATTAAACGTTCACAACTGTAACAAAAACGTTCTCAAGAGCGACAAAGCATGTATACGTTGCTCAATTACTTACAATTAACAATTAACAACAGGATAAATATGATAATAATAATAACAATAAATAATTTATTTATAAAGGGTGACTAGAATTAGTTACAAATACTTATCTTCCTTGAGACCTCGGCAATTCTAGTACAGTATATAAATACAAATGTTAGTTTGTTTAGTTAGGTTTTATGCCGTTTTTAGCGCGTTTTGGCTATTTCGCGATGATTAACAATACAGTTTTAAATGAACAAATTCGGTTCTTACAACAGTCAGCCATGTTTTTCGCCGCTTAGCCGGTCAAATCAAACCGGCTCGAGCGGCGTAAGCCGGGCATGCGCAGTGCTGAATATTTTTACAAACACGTGTCATGCCGGTTTGCCGACGGCTAACGGCGTAAGCCGTTTGCTAGAAACAAGTCCTACCAACCAAAATGTTGAGACGGAAAAAAGTATTCTGGCACTTCCTGTTGAGTCTTTCTGGTTCAAAATATCCAAAATAAACACAGGGTAGGTCGATTTTTCGTCAATTTACTGAAAATCAATGACTTTTTTGTAAAATAGGAGAATGTCATGCCATAGATAAATGATAATTGTAGCTAATATGTCTCTGTTTGGTTAAAAATATCTGAAATTGAAGTCACAATCACTTTTCTCCTACGGATTATCATGTTTACTTTCTTTGAATCCGATAAAACTGCTATGATATTAATGACCTAGCAAGAAAATATGTCAATTATTTGTGTTTTTTTTTTATGCTTTACGATAACCACGTCTGTAAATTGCAAAAACATTTTTTGTCAAGCCTATTCTAAGCAGAAAAATGAAAAATTCTAAATGGTTGAGATATAAAGGTACTGGTTGAGTCTTTCTGTCACAATGTTGAGACTTTCTGGTAACTTTGTGTCATAAAGTATATTATTGTTAAAATATTGGCGCTGAGGTTTCAAAGTTCAAATTAACTACGACTAGCAATCCTAAACGCATGCAATATTACTATATAAAGACAAAAACTGCTAAAATAGCTATGCTAAAGTTTAATTTAAATAATTAAATGTAATTTCTGTTGTAAAAATAAAGTTATTTCCCAAAATGAACAACGAAACTTTATCAGTGAGCGGTACTATTCGAGTTTACCTTTTTGCGGTTAACGTGATATATATGTTTTCTGTCTGTGGTAAGTTAAAATCTAAATACTGATACAATTTCAAGAATTGCCGATAGAAAAATGCATGCTTTACAAGTATAAATAAGATTATTTTACAATATTTATTTATTATTATGTTTTAGATGATTTCGATTCCTAAAAGACTTTATTTAATGTCGAAAATGCTTACATTTATAAAGAAATAAAATAGTTAAAAACTATTCAATCGAACAGACCCCCTTTTCTAGGTTTAATTTTTCATACAGGATGACTTCTTAATGGTGGTGATAATCTATTTGTTAGTAAAATATGTCATTTTTGTCATTATATTACTTATCACAAAAAAATTTATCGATTTTGAAACTGCCGCTTTATGCAGTCCAACTTAGCGTAATAACACGTGTTGTATTGAAATGATTATAACTTAGATTGTTTGTTTACAACTGTATTCAGGGCACATCCTTAATATTTGGTAATATTCAGCAACATTTATAGTATACCCCAGGCCCCGTTACACTAGGCCATGATCGCACTACGATCTCTAGACTATAAAAAATAATGCTTTTGACGATTGTACTACGATTGTGTAGATCGCAGTATTGTCGTGGTACGGTCTTGAGGTCTAGAAGATCGTATTGAGAGTAGCCAACATGTTCAAAACAATCGTGATATGTCGTTGCGAAATCCTGTCTAAGTAGGAGCGCGTAAAGGTCGTAGTCCACAAAGATCGCTGTGCCATCGTATCTTGAGCGCGATTCAAGTCGCAGATACATTTACTGCGCTATACGATCTAACGTCGATGTTACTGCTACCTTAATACAACCACAGGCGCGGATCCAGAGGGGGGGGGGGTTCCGGGGGTTGGAACCCCTCCCCCTTTTTTTTGGCCGATCAATGCATTTGAATGGGAGCATATAGCTGGAACGCCCCCCTTTTACTCTGGGTTGTGAACCCCCCCCCCTTTTTAAAATGGCTGGATCCGCCCCTGAACCACTAGACTATACCGTATTAATGCGACCCAACCACTACGACTATTCTACGGTTTTGCTTAGCAGTTCCGAAGACCGTATCCTTTACAAAAGTCGATTCTAGTACGATCAAGCCCGGTGTCCTCATCACGCTATTCTTAAGACCTGACTACGATCATATTACTACGACGATTTCCAGCTCTATAGTCGTTCTCATTGTCATTTTCACATAAAGGTATAAAAGCTCTCTAGGTTTTGTATGTATGTATTTTGGACCTCATGTCTCTTTTTTCCAACGGGCCCAACCATGAATGACACATTTCATTGTGTCATTTCCACTATCTTTCATTTAAGAATTGAATGCTCTTTTTTGTAAATTTATTGGGGTGTAAAAGCGTTGACCGAAGTACATTTTGTATGAAGCGCGGAAGCGCTTCATACTTAAAATGTGCACACGGTCAACGCTTTTACAACCCTATAAAGTTACAAAAAAAGCATTCAATACTTATAATTACATTTTTACCTATAGGATCATGAAAACACGCCTTTTATCAAGTTTTTATTTCATTTACCTGTGCACTTTATTGTGGGACCTCGTGTCATCATGAATGAGAAGTTTTAATGAGTGATACAACAGCTTAAGAAATAACACATGATGTGCCGTTAGCCAATCAGAATAACGTATAGTAATGAAACATACATCTAATGTAATTATTAAAACATCGTTATTTGATCTACATTGACCAGCAATATGTTGTGATTCAGGTTGGATTGGTCGGTCCAACATTTTTACTGGATCAGGATAACGCCCGAGGACCTCTGTCTCTACCACTATATATATTACTACTACTTCTACTAGTATGTTTTTGTTCCAATGAAACAGAAAAACGATAAAATTATTGAAATCAATACAAAACGAAAAAAATACCGGATTTTGGTTGAAAAAAGGGGGGCCTGTCCACAAGAACTTATGCGCAGAATAAAGGTGGTGAGAAGAGAACGTGGTATAATCGTAGCAGGATCGTTGTATAGAAGCGGAATGAGGACGTTGTAGCAGAAAAAAAACCATGAAAATAACGAATTTTCCGTGACATTTTATGCCACTTATACCACGACCTCAACACGATTTGAATTTATTTTAGATCGCCGTGAGCGTTGTGCGATCGTGGTCTAGTGTGCCGAGGGTATTCTCAATATCCGCCCGACATTTATTAAAAAAAGGGAACTAACAGCTAGGAAATTTAAGAGTAACTCAAAACGATTTTAAGGTGGTATGGGTGTCTTCCTCCATCTTGGATCGTAAAAAAACAGAGAACCAAAGGTCCAGACTTTCTATTAAGTCAGCAAAATTTGATGCAGGAATGCAGATATTTAATGTGAATTTTCATTTTATGTCCGTTATGTAATGAACAAATAAAACGGACTTGTAGTATGCCGAGAAATGGTAGGGGTTGAAAAGAATTAGAAAACAAATATCAGAATAAAAAGCCAATAACTTTGCCTGATCATGATTTAGAAGATCATATAAAAAAAGAAGATGTGGTATGATTGCTAATGAGATAACTCTCCACATGAGACCAACATGACACAGAAATTAACAACTATAGGTAACCATACGGCCTTCATTAATGATCAAAGCCCATACCGCATACATGTAGTCAGCTATAAAAAGCCGTAAATATGCATGATACTAAAGAAAACCAACATACCAATAATTTTTTTTCCTGACGCGATTTTCAATTGGTGTGTATCCGTTTTATAATCAATTATCGTTCTGTTATCCTTCTGTTCATGTCCGTCTCGCATCCGTTTTATGCTTTATATGTCCGGTAAAGATCGTTAGTGAACCTGTCTACCGGACCTCCAACGGATGTTTAACGGACGAGTAACAGATACAAAACGAACACAGAACGGACGAGTATTGTAAACAAAAAACAGACGCCTACTGGACACTTCATCCGTTGAACGTCCGTTCAAAGGTTTTTAACATGCTAAAATTTTTCCACCAGACCAACCGGACGTCGACTGATAAAGTTGATACTGAACGGAATGAAACAGATATGTACGGTCGTCTATAACGGATAACAACACTTGTTTCACGGAACGAACGAATTGAAAAAAAGTTATCCGTGCGGCGTCCGTTCGCGCTATCTGGTAAGGTGTGACCGGAGATTTAAGCACATGTTACACCTTTTTTTTTTTTTTTTTTTTTTTAACGATAACAAATTTTGTATTGCATGTTACACCTTAACGGATAGCGCAAACGGATTATACTTTTTACAATCCGTTCATGTCCGTAAGACGTTCGTTAATTTCAGTTTCATGTCCGTTCAACATCCGTGATATCCATCAATGTCCCTTCTGTCCGGTGGACAATTTTTTATATGTCAAAATGCACTGTTTTTATGTTATTTATATGTTTTTATATTCGGTCAAAAGCTCCTTAGAGCTTGTGTTGCTTATTTGTATCTATGCCGAATCAAAATAAAGTTTTCTTATCTTATCTTATCTTATCTTGGAGAATTTCGAGAATGTTCAATACTATGAATTAACGGACATTCAACTGATGAAGTGTCCGTTGTACATCCGGTAGTCGTCCGTTTTTTTTACGGATGTGCATGCGTTCTTAAAGAGTGACAAATCTTAGCTGCGGGATAATACCTTGTATACTATAAATATATATATAAATAGAGTATGATTGCCAATGAGACAACTCTTCACAAATGACCAAAATGACACAGAGATTAACAACTATAGGTCAACGTACGGCCTTCAACAATGAGCAAAGCCCATACTGCATAGTCAGCTATAAAAGGCCCCGAAATGACAATAGTAACGAGAAAACTAACGACCTTATTTATATAAAAAAAAAATGAACGAAAAACAAATATGTAACACAAAAACAAACGACAACCACTGAATTACAGGCTCTTAACTTGGTACAGACACATACATACATAATATTGCGGGGTTAAACATTTTAGCGGGATTCCAACCCTCCCCTAACATTGGACAGTAGAATAACAGTACAACATAGGAACGAACTATAAAAATCAGTTGGAAAATGCTTAATTCATCAGATGGACAAAAATACAAATGGACGTATATATCAATTTCATTTTCAAAAGCACACACGGCGTGTCAATCTAGTACAAAGGAGGGTTTATGTTCATATAACATTCATGTTTACATTTCATGTACTCGTCCTGAATATGCATTTAGTTAGAAAATGAGTATTTTAATGACTCATTAAAACATCAATACTACAATCTGCGCAGTTTTACTCCTGTTCATGTTGATTAAAAACATAGAAAAAAACGTAATAGAAAAATAACTGACCCACTGACATTTTACTTTGTGAAATTGCTAGAAACAGTACCTATGCAAAAGTAGCTGTGTATAGTTAAAGTTTAGTGCTGATGTTAACCCCCAGCACTGCAAATGTAAAGTATAGCGATGTAGATTTCGAAAAGCTAGCTATTGCGATGTCAAGTTAAGCGATGTAGGAATAAATTTTAGCGCTGGAGATATGAAGTACAACATTATTGACTTTATAGCTTCTGTGCAAAACTGCTTCTCAAACGCTAGACTATTAATCTCCAGCGCCAGAAAAAACACAGCTATTCACTATTAACTATTCACTTTAGTACAACCAAAGGTCTCTTTAGAAGCTGCCTGTCATAACTATACAGACACGAATAAAATGACAGTTGAAAAAGATAAGATTAAAATGACAGTTGAAATGTCAAACAATATACGGCAAGTTTATGAATTTTGGCGGTTGTACATTTGTATGTATAATTGATACTAAGCTAGTTGAAAATTTCAATCACCAGAAGATCTCAACATTGTTCCAGAATATCTCAACCGATACCAGAAAATCTCAACATGATCTACTTCATAACATATTTAGCTTAATTAAATTATATTAGTAAAGAAAAGGAGCAAGCTGTAATTTTATGATTATAAGGTTTTAGAAAAATACTAATTTACTGATATATACGTAGTTTATCAATGATTTCACTGTAATTTTGTCAATAGCCGACTGCACTGGCCACATTTACCTGCAGGAGAAAAGTCATTCCAATGTCATTTTAAATCATATTGGTCCGTGTTATACACGAAACAAATCATAATTCAATTATCTATGGCATGACATTCTCCTATTTTACAAAAAAAGTCATTGATTTTCAGTAAATTGACGAAAAGTCGACCTACAATGTGTTTATTTTGGATATTTTGAACCAGAAAGACTCAACAGGAAGTGCCAGAATACTTTTTTCCGTCTCAACATTTTGGTTGAGATTAGATGGTTTACCAGGCGTGTTGTAGCTTGATAAAAGATATGAAAACACTGTACTGTTTTATTATGCATTCTTCAGGTAGAAATTATTGTAAAATGTTAATTATATAGGTGGAAGTAAGGTTGTAAAAGATCAAAATCTGGAATGAATAGAAATTGATAACAAAGTATTGTAATATGGATGTGTGAATAGGGCTCATCAGTAGGTGTTTCACACATCAATATTATAAACAACAAAAAAATGAAACTCAATTGGTTGACATCAGGGGAATGAGTTTCTGGTGACTGCGCAAATAAAAATTTAATCTCAAACTTCGAAAAATTTGTACTGCCTATACCCCAACGGCCAGGTTGACTTAGTCTTAATTGTGAAAAGTTGTTTTAGAGATAATTTTGAATGTTTGATAAACATAAATTTCATTTATAATGAACAAAATATTCTAATGAAAAAAATCAATTTAATGTGTCGGTATGGCCTTGTGAGTTTCGTCCCTTTAGTACATCTTTTCAAGTTACATTTGAATACTTTTATAGACATGTATTGATGACTCATTAAGTTAAGTTTTTAGTTTAACCAAAACGTGGCTAATGTGGCTTAAAATATGGTTGAATAGTGGATTGTAGCAGTACTTGTGGATGATTTAATAAGAGTTTATGTGAAACAAAATGAATGAATTATATGATTAGAATTATTCAAATATTCTTTGAAGGAATAATACTGCTAACTGATCAAAAGATAATAGACTCTATAAATATGATAAAGGTTCTGATTTTGTATGATTATAGTTTGTAATATTTGATATAGTTTGTTCCTAGAACAATGTATTTCTAATTATTAATTGATAGGATTGCCTAAGTTTTAGATTTTTAGTGGGCAGTTTATATTTTTTTATATAAAAATAAGCAGAATTTTTTATATTTTTTATACATGTTTTTTTTTGTCAATAATGAACTTTTTTTTTTCATTTCATTGAAAGGCATAGTTTTATCTTAAATGAATTTTATTTGTCTAAACAATTTCTTAACAATGCAAGTAACTTCAATTTTGGCATGGTGGACACCTCAGTTTTTTTTAGAGGAAGTGATATTAATCAATGCCGACAAAAATATATAATAAAATGGTACAGAGATAAAATTTCAAGGAAGTTCTTTGGATTTATGATTTAATGTGTGATTATTGAGGTCAATGTGTGAGTATGATTTATAGTGGACTTGCATTTTTGAAGATATGCATTCAGGAAAATCTATTTTACCTGGGTTTTCTTTAATATATGAAAAAGCACAATTAGTCTCCTTGAACTTTGAATTGTGTTATAGGAAAAGTATGTAATATATCATTGAAATGATAAAGAATTTTATCGAAAATATAATGATTGAGTTACAAAAATCGGACCTTGAAGTTGTCGGGGAGACAAAAGACATGAATGGATCATAGGGGTAAATGTATTCAAACTCGCACAACATTGTTTTTTCTATTTGTTTTTATTTTAGACAAAAGTCTATTGAAGAGAACAAATGACTTTATATTTATACAGGAACATATTTGAATGCAAAATACCTTGTTGATGATGAATTCTGGACCTAAAGAACAAAAATCTTTTTATGGTCCCGTATCAAAGCTGTCGGGGCCATATAGTTTTATCCTTGTCCGTGATTCCGTAATTCCGTCATTCCGCAAAAAAACCATTATACGGAGTTTTTTTTTTAGCTCCTTGAGATATTGGTTTGATTTTATAAAGTATGTGAGTTCCGCTAATTTTGCCGAAATTACGGGCTTTGGACTTCGATAAATTGTTGAAAAAACAGTTATACGGATTTCTTTTCTAAACGCCTTGAGATATCGGTCTGATGTTTGGTATATGAGTCATGCGCATAGCTACGTTTACGTCAAAACGCCCGGGCGTACACTTGAATTTTTAAAATAAAACAAATAATCGACATAGAATAAGAAAATCTGGTCAAAAGCACATCAGCCTTGTGCTTCTCAGTTTTTTAATGGATTGTAATTTTGAATAAAAATTGGGACTAAATTTACTCAAATAAATCATTTAATATACTAGAACACACCCGTGATATCACGGGTCCGTGATTGAATTAAAGTATATAACTATGCGCAAGCCTTATTTTAGTATTAGTATTGTCATCTGTTAAACATGTTAAAGTCATGCCAATTATAAGATACACAGTTTTTCTCTGCTTTCAAGTCTTTCTGTTTGAACCCGTCAAACTGTAACTTATCAATTATTGGTAATATTAATTATTTGGAAAACAAAAGGTCCTGGAATGGAGTATTTTTTAATCAACAGCATTGTCCTATATAAGTTATAAGTAAAGTTGAATTCTTTGCCTCGCTGTTTTACGTCATGCCCACTAACATATTGAAAACTGTACCTATACGCCTTATTTTTAGTCCAGATTTTTAGTATTCGTATTGATATCTTAGAAAGTCTAACTGATTAAAATACTACAATAGGTAACAATTTGACAATTTAGTAGTGTCAACAAGGCCGTAGCTAGGCATCTTATTTTAGTGAGGCAAAATAATTGAGCCGAGCGAAGCGAGGCGAAACTTTTTTTTGGAGGGTATGAAATGAATGGTGCAAAATCCTGCATTCTAGGCATTTTTAGAGAGTTAGATAATGTTTTGAATTTGGACACTTTTTATATAAATTTTTCATATTTTAAGACTTTTACTAACACCAAATTTTTAACAACTTTATTTAAATTTATATGTAAGATAAACATCCAAATATCACGGATTTGAGTCTGCTGCCAGAACATAGAACAAACATCGATTCAGTAGAGTTTTCCAAATTTTCTATGGCCGGTTCAGTCAAATCGTTTCAAAATCATAATTTGGTCTGCTGATATCCTTATCGCGATGAACATGGAGCATGACAAGACCGCATAATCTCTCGCCACTCATGCATGCTCTTTTCCAAGTTTTCAGTTTGTGTCAGGACAGTCTGTGTTTCTAAAGGCACATCATCATCATCAACACAATGATCAATGTCTTCTTCCAATTCCTTCTCCATCAGCAATTCGGTAGCAGCATCGGTAGTAACAGTTTTGTTTGCAAAAGGGAATTAAGCTTTCCTGTAAGCACCATCATACAGTCGCAGTAACAAAATATTAAACTCGCTTTTATGCTGACAAAGAGTAGACAAACAAGGGATAGAATGAGATAAAATACATGTATATGATTCTATCTATAGAGTAAGGATATATGGGTACAGGGGGAATTGGAATGGAGTTTTTGACGTTTGTACATGTAGTTCCGTAATTTCAAATTATTTCTGGAAATAGTTGGTGGTATTTTATTTCCAGAATCTATAAATTTAGGGATTAGGGTTTGGGGGTGTCCGATTCCGAAACCCCGAATATAAAGAAACAGTCCCGAATAAGTAAAGACAAAATCCTGTGTTAAAGGTTCTACCATTCCCCAATAATATCAAATTGGAATATTGGATAATATTCTTTCAATTTTTAAGGTTATAGAAACATGGATAAAAACTAATCCATGCATTCATGTTTAATATTATTTATATTTCATTTAACTGTAAAGAGAAAGTTTAAAGTTCGTGAAATGAATACGCAGACACGACTGCCCCCTTGCGATGCCCAGTACTTGATTTGTCAAAAGTTGATGAAACGGAGAAATGAATACACAGACAGGACTGCCCCCTTCCGAAGACCAGTACTTTATTTGTCAGTCTACTTATCGTTTTTTGATTGTTCTAATGAAGTTATATGCAATACTCAGACTCTGTTCACAAAAAAACTAGTTTACTAGAATTTCCTTCTTTACCTTCAGTGTCGCTTTTCCTTTTTCTGCAAGAGCCTGTTTTTAACTAAAGATCCATGATGATTATTGTAACTAGGTTAATGTAATCGAGAAACATCACCCGTTGAGATGCTGAGTTATATCCAGGAAGAATAGTTTAAAAGGAAGGATGACAAGTTATAGAAATTAAGGTTGAGACAGAACAACAAATGACTATTATATTTATATATATGTATAACAAAAAAATAATCAGTGTCGAAATTTTAGTGAGGCAATTGCCTCACTTGCCTCAAGGGTAGCTACGGCCTTGGTCAACCCTGTGGTTATGACCCGTGTATATAGCATATTAATCCTGAATACAACGTTTGGTGGTGCGCCTGTCAGATGCGGAACGTACAGATAAGGTAATGGGTAACAGGTGAATATACTATTGGTATCGGTAGCGGACTCGACCCGGAACTTCTTCATTATTGGCAATATTAATTACGTGGAAAACAAAAGGGCCTGGAGTGGTGTAATTTCTAATCGACACCTTTGTACTATATTAGTTATATATAAAGTTGAATTCTGTGATTCGTCGTTTTTACGTGATGACGGCTGACAAATTGGACCTCGTAATTTTAGTATTATAGATTTGTTCGAATCTTTTGTAAAAGTCTGAATCCACTTTGAATTCTACCTTCTTTTCTAATATTTAAAGCAATTCACTATCTGCTCAGATTCGATATGCTGTTTGTATTTTTGTCGAGCCTGTGTTTTATGTCCCAAAAGCGAGACAAAGTGGTGTCAATCATCTTCGCTAGCCAAGGGTTACGATCCACTCCCGCTCTCTTCACCCTTGGCGGATTGAGATAAAATTTCGGAGACACAAGGTAAGGATTTTTATTGGTTGCAGTCAAAACTCGCTGCATCCAATCAAAATGCGCATATAACATGATCACGTGTAAATGTAGAAAGTGTTTGTAAACAATTGCCACGTGTTTTTTGTGCAACAAATCTTTACATTCCTAAACATACGACTATATTTAGTGCAAACTTGAATGTTTTTAATCAACAAATAGAAGTTCCTGTGTATGTTTCATGCACAAATGCATGAATGTTGACGTATGTTTTCATTTCCGGCTTTACCAAGTGTGTAGAATCTAGACGCTACCGTGTTTTTACCTCCAAATTGAAGAGTTCAAGTGCTACCATTGGTCAAGAATAATGTATTCGGAATTGGCGCGATTTTTATCTTCCGATAGATGGCGCACCATATTGTTATCACAAATGTTGGCTCAATCCGCCAAGGGTGAAGAGAGCGGGAGTGGATCGTAACCCTTGGCTAGCGAAGATGGGTGTCAATATTTAGGTTTCCGAATGTGGATAAATTCTTTTAAATGACTCTCCGATCGTGAAATTTTACGAAAGTTGGACAAAAACTGTTTATGATCAAAAGAGTATTGAGAGCAATATGATAATGCAATTATATCTTTAATTTTCCCGCATTTTAAGGATAAAATGTGTTTCTTTCTGCAATTAATCTGAGACTACTATAACACTATAACACATGTGTTATAGTAGTCTATAACACATGTGTTATAGTAGTCTATAACACATGTGTTATAGTAGTCTCAGAATTAATAAGTGGTCGCAGTTTGGGCTTACATTTTGTTTTTTCTTCTACTTGTCGAACCTTCATCGAAATTTATGAAGCTTTTTCTATGACTAATGTCTAAAGCTAAAATTTTAAAAGCATTTGTTTTCGTTAATTTTTCGGTTCTTTTCTGATAGACAGATAGCTGGACTCTTCTTTTCGCAATTACATGCTCAATTTATAAACCTTCATAGATTGTCGTGAAAAATTCCAGATCAAGAAAAAAATATCAAAAGAAAATTTTTTTTTTTTTTTAAATCCCTGTTAAGGAATGATACATTGATTCACTTTTTGTGGAAGAAATCCTAGGCGTTCCAGAATTTTTTTATATTGCACCTCTTAGAAATATTTTTTTTTCGTGTTCATTAAAAGGTGCTTTTGTTGATTATATGCTCACTCACGGCACCATTTAAACTTATTTAAAAGTAATATTGGTTTGGACGTTTTCTCTAAAACCAATGACCATAAGGCTAGCTTCCAGTTTAACACGATGAATAAGTTATCATATTACAAAATTTAACCAAAAAAAAACAAAAAAACATTTAGATTCAAAAGTATGTTGTTATCAATGATTTTTTACTGACAGGAATCATTATGGTATCTCATTCTCGATAGCTTTCGGGGGCTTCGTCCCTTTCGAACCTACTACCAACAGGTGGTGCTTTGACATTGAGCGGTTGGCACCCCTCATATCCCTCGCCAAAGGTTCGCGGGCGTACACGTAAAAATGACACAGCTACGCCACTGTGAGTTCACCATGACGAGTTACAGATCAAGTTTAAGTTTCGTTCCACCCCGCTAATTTTTGCCAAAATTACGGGCTTTGGACTTTGATAAAACTTGTTGAAAATAACAGTTTTACGGAGTTTTTTTTCTCAACGCCTTGGGATATTAGTCTGATTTTTGGTATGTGAGTTCACCATGATGTTTTAAAGGTCAAGTTTAAGTTTCGTTTCGCTCCGCTAATTTTTGCCGAAATAACGGGTTTTGGACTTTCTGCTCTGCTGATTGTTAAAATTAAATTTTTACCCAACAAAAATGGATGCCGGGCTCCAGAGTCCTCTAAGCCGGCTACTTTATACAGATTTTTTTTTCAAAATCACGAGATTAATAAGTGCTTCGAAATATCATACATACATTTTTTGTGTGATTTCTTACAGGTGTAAGTTCTTTGAAATTGAAAAGACCGATTTTTACATAGCGATGATCTTGAGTTCATTTCGATGTATTGCTATCGCCTAAATTTCCATTAATGCATAATTTATGCAAATTAGTTTTGGGATTTTAACCGATCTATAAACATGATAAATACGCGCACATAAACTAGTGCAAAATAACATTCCTTATCGTTTGTTTATCTGTATATTTCCGGCATTTGGTAATCTGTTAAAGACGGTGACATAAACGTTTACCAAAGCTGCACCAAATTCTCCTTCCATAAGGAGTACCACATAATATACGCCTGCATTTTTGGGTAAGTTTTTGCAACCACTAGGTCGATTTTTGTACTGGACGTTTCTTCTCAAATGGTATCACCAGTCCAGTAGGCAGCAGTTGTATCTATAACATTGCATAGCTTTATATATAAATACATCATGAACCTGACACAATAGACCACTTTCTATATTCTCATATATTTCTATATAAGCGGACTTCCGGTTCGAATAAAAATGAATGGTTACTCGTATCCTAACTTTTAGAAAAATCGAATGTTTACAGAAAAGTGTCCGTAATGCACTTGTATTGCACAAGTAGAATAGTAGAATAAAACGATATACAACTGGATGGAAATCATATATATATGCAACTGCTATTTTTGATATAACATATAACAACAAATCAGTGTATCACTACAACCAGAGACATATAATACAATATTGTATTATATGTCTCTGCTACAACATAAAAGTTATTACGGTGAAGTTGAATTTTCTGTCATTTGTTCGACATCCACACAATTATGGCCGCCATGGTTAAAAATAAAATATAGGGATAAAATGCAGTTTTTGGCTTATAACTCAAAAACCAAAGCATTTAGAGCAAATCTGACATGGGGATAAAATTGTTTATCAGGTCAAGATCTATCTACCCTGAAATTTTCAGATGAATCGGACAACCCGTTGTTGGATTGCTGCCCCTGAATTGATAATTCAAGGAAATTTTGCTGTTTTTGGTTATTATCTTGAATATAGAGATAAACTGTAAACTGCAATAATGTTCAGCAAAGTAAGATTTACAAATAAATCCCTTTAGGAGTTATTGCCCTTTGTAGTCAATTTTTAACCATTTTTCGTAAATCTTAGTAATCTTTTAGAAAAATCCTCTCCTTTAAAACTACTTGGACAAATTAAACCACACTAGGCCACGATCATCATTGGGGTATCTAGTTTAAAAATGTGTCCGGTGACCCGGCCAACCAACCAAGATGGCCGCCATGGCTAAAAATAGAACATAGTGGTAAAATGCAGTTTTTGGCTTATAACTCACACCAAAGCATTTAGAGCAAATCTGACATGGGGTAAAATTATTTATCAGGTCAAGATCTATCTGCCCTGTAATTTTCAGATGAATGGGACAACCCGTTGTTAGGTTGTTGCCCCTGAATTGGTAATTTTAAGGAAATTTTGTCGTTTTTAGCTCACCTGGCCCAAGGGCCAAGTGAGCTTTTCTCATCACTTGGCGTCCGTCGTCCGTCGTCGTTAACTTTTTACATTTTGAACTTCTTCTAGAGAACCACTGAATGGAATGAAACCAAACATGGCATGAATGTTCCTTATGAGGTGCTGACCAAGTGTTGTTACTTTGTAGCCGATCCATCATCCAAGATGGCCGCCAGCGGGGGACTTAGTTTAACATAGGTCCTTTTGGAAATGGCATACAAATGTCTTCTTTTAGAAAACCACTGAATGGAATGAAACCAAACATGGCATGAATGTTCCTTATAAGGTGTTGACCAAGTGTTGTTACTTTGTAGCCGATCCATCATCCAAGATGGCTGCCTGCGGGGGACTTAGTTTAACATAGGACCCTGTGGGAAATATATCCAAATGTGTTTCATTTACAGAACCACTGAATGGAATGAAACCAAACATGGCATGAATGTTCCTTATGAGATGCTGACCAAGTGTTGTTACTTTGTAGCCGGTCCATCATCCAAGATGGCCATCAGCATGGGGACTTAGTTTAACATAGGACCTTATGGGAAATGCATACAAATGACTTCTTTTAGAGAACCATTGAATGGAATAAAACAAAACATAGCATGAGTATTCTTTATGAGGTGCTGACCAAGTGTTGTTACTTTGTAGCCGATCCATTATCCAAGATGGCTGCCAGCGGGGGACTCAGTTTAACATAGGACCCTACGGGAATTACAAACAAATGTTTTTTTTTTAGTGAAACACTAAATGGAAGAAACCAAACATAGCATGAATGTTCTTAATGGGAAACTGACCAAGTGTTGTTACTTTGTCGCCATTGCAACATCCAAGATGGCCGCCAGTTGGGGGGGGGGGGGGGCTTAGTTTAACATAGGACCCTATTGGAAATGCATACAAAAGTCTTCTTCTAAAGAACCACTGAATTGAATGAAATCAAGCATAGCATGAAGGTTCCTTTCCTTATGATGTGCTGGCCAAGTGTTGTTACTTTTAGCCAAATTTTATATTTTTTATATGATTTCAAAAACCCAAGTAGAATCAGGTCAGCGAAACAGGCTCTTGAGAGCCTCTAGTTTGTTATTATCTTGAATATTATCATAGATAGAGATAAACTGTAAACAGAAATTGTGTACAGCAAAGTAAGACCTAAAATAAGTCAACATGACCAAAATGGTCAATTGACCCCCTAAGGAGTTATTGCCCTTTATAGTCAATTTTTAACAATTTTCATAAAAGGAGTAGGTTCAGTAAGACCCCTTTTTGGCCCCACAATATAGCAGTTTTAGAAAATTGTGAAAATGTAATCGTTAGGATATTTATTGAAAAGTAGAATACTTCTGCTACATAAATATGGGCTGTTTTTGACAATACAATGCACATATATCGGGTACTAGTATCCTTTAGGCATGCTAAATTACTGAAATCTTCACAATTTTAGCATTTTAGTTAAATTTTAGACGGTTTCCGTCTTAAATGAAGGTGGCCGAATTCGTGTTCATTCATAATATTGAAATGTAAGTTGTATTTGATGATAATATATAATATATATAAAGGTTGAGGATGAACACGGATGCGGCCACTTTCATTTTTGACAAAAAGCATCTGAAAAGTGACGATTTTTGGCATATTTGATAGATTTTTCATATTTAAGCTTGAATAGGAGCGTTTTTAATGACTAAATCAGTTAAAATCTTTCACATAAACTAATTGAATCAATTGTAATAGACACTTAAGTGTTTAAAAAGTGTATGAAATCTTTCGTTAGATGAACTTGAAAATTGAGGCCGAAATCGGCCCTTACCGGACCTACTCCTTTGTAAATTTTCACTAACACTTTCCACTGAAACTACTGGGCCAAGTTCATTATAGATACTAAGAGATAATTGTAAGCAGCAAGAATGTTTAGTAAAGTAAGATCTACAAACACATCACCATCACAAAAACACAATTTTGTCATGAATCCATCTGTGTCCTTTGTTTAATATTCACATAGACCAAGGTGAGCGACACAGGCTCTTTAGAGCCTCTAGTTTTAAATTGTTATTTGGATGGAGAGTTGTCTCATTGGCACTCACACCACATCTTCCTATATCTATATCGACCTTAGTACTGTTGCACAATAGTTATCAAAGGTACCAAGATTATAATTTAGTACGCCAGACGCACGTTTCGTCTACATAAGACTCATCAGTGACGCTCTTATCAAAATATTTATAAAGCCAAACAAGTGCAAAGTTGAAGAGCATTGAGGATCCAAAATTCCAAAAAGTTGTTGAAAATGTTTGTTATCGTTCAATCTGATTCTCAAGATTCATGGAAGATGCTGTTTTTGCTATGAGATTTTGGTTGATGATTAATATTTTGGCTTAAACGTATATATCAATCAGAACGGAATAAGTATGAAAAGACCAAACAGGGTGTACTGCTTCAATAAAGGGATACGCTGATCAGGAACATATATATTGTTAGGTATACTGTTCCCAGCACTGATCTACGCTGGGCAATGCATATTGCAAATAATTTTTTTTGCGTAAACCCCTGAGGGTTTACGCAGTATATATTGGACGATATCTGTAGTCTATCGGAACACCGGATGTTATTCCGAACACTTCTGTTCTTTCTATGACCACCTTTCAAATACATGCGCAATAGCTTCTATGACCACCTTTCAAATACATGCGCAATAGCTAACTAATCTGTTGAATAAGCATTAGCATCTTAAGTTGCTATAGAGATATTTTACGTATGATCTGAAATTTATTATGATATAATATTTCCTTGCACACGATTACAAGCTGCTAATATTAACCTACATGCGTGTATTTTAATTAAGAGTCAAACGTTGAAACCAGCTGTGTTTAGATAAGATTTCATGTAAACAATGCGATTTATATTCTGAACGAGAATAATTAAAAATACAATCTTTAAAAAAAAGTATAATTAGTAGCATTTTATTTTAGATTTTAAGTTTAGGGAAGATGTACATGATGTAAAAAGCAAGCTATTTATTTTTTTATACCGTGAAATTAAAGGGAAGTCTTTCTTGCATATGATTAAATTACAGTTATTATTTGTGATTAATTATTGCAACTTTAATAAAAAAAAATTGGTAATTAAAAATGTAATTAAATAGATATTGAATATGAAAAAATAAAATAAAACGGAAACCTACAACTAAAATATATTAAAAAAAATACCCTTGACTATGCAAATTTTCGTTTTTCGTTTGTTAATACCGGCGTTTTGCATTTGCGCCGATCTGCATTTCATTTGCGCCGATTTTTTCTTTCATTTGCGCCGATTTTTTTTTTTCATTTGCGCCGATTTTTTTTACAGGTAAATAACAGGTAAATTACAGGTGAAATGATATAAGAAGATGTGGTATGAGTGCCAATGAGACAGCTCTCCATCCAAGTAATGTTATTTTCATTTATCATTAAAGAACTCTTCCGTTAGCCAGTTGTGCATATGTTATGAATTGTCAATCAATAATTTTATGGACGCCATCACGAATTGGTTGACCGTTATGGAATGTGTACTTGAACGTTGTCTAAGAATATATGACATTTGTCATCAGAAGGAGCGTCAGACAATGTCAAAAGTGAAGCAGTTATCGATTTCATTTAGGGAAAGGAATGGTAACCCGAAACATTGGGATAGCCATTTACCAATTGCAATGTCACTTGATTTGTCTTTATACTCTGTGATTAGTCAATGTAAAAGTATGAATTTACCTGTAACTTACCTGTAAATCCAATTAGGAAAAAATATAAAATCGGCGCAAATGAAAAAATAAAATCGGCGCAAATGAAAGAATGAAAATTTTCAAAATCGGCGCAAATGTCATACGCCCGTTAAAACATAACATGCAAACATTAATTTGTTTCTAACTTCAACCTGTTTAAGATTATTTTTTTCTACGTTTATAAAAGTATGTTTTTCAACAACATGAGCATGAATTATTGAAAGTTCAAATAGGGTCAGAAAAGAATTATTAAACGCTGTTTCTACTTCTGTAGCAGTTAGAAAATAACAACAAACGCCTCAAAACGTTTTCAAAACTTTAGTTAGAAACAATTGCACCCTAAAAGTGCCGCCTTTATCATAAATCTTAAAATTAATCATGCATGCAATTTCGGTAGACTTAAAGGGTCAGCGATAAGATATCAAATGTCTATTTTCAGATACCGAGTGATGACAGATGCAGATCGATGCATTACGTTTGCGCGCATTACCATTACATTTGCGCGC
The DNA here is from genome assembly GCF_965363235.1 of Mytilus galloprovincialis. Lineage (NCBI taxonomy): Eukaryota > Metazoa > Mollusca > Bivalvia > Mytilida > Mytilidae > Mytilus > Mytilus galloprovincialis. The sequence continues at coordinate 57,036,225 of NC_134841.1, forward strand.
AAAAATCATTACGTTTGCGCGCAGCTTTTGATTACAATTGCGCGCATTTTTTTGACAGGTAAACCCAGGTAAATACAGATGATAATACTTATTTAATTATAATTTGTTCAATTATTAACAAGTATAAGTTCTCATTCCGTTAGTGAATATGTGACCTAATCTGTAAATATTATATTAAATATTGATCAGTAAACCAAAAATAAAAAAATATATGAAAAATAACTGCTAAAAGTAAAAATCATAATTTTTCCTTTAATTGTATGTTAAAAGTCTTAAACTGTAAACTTCCCATGTAAAAGTCAAAATAAAACCCGTAAAACTCTTTTATAAAAACACATAAAGACTTAAAAAATGTATATAGTGTATATAATGTTGTTGTGTTACGATTGTTAATTTATTGTTAATTTATTCTTCAATTATTTTATTGGTGGTGGAACTGTTCGACATACAAAGTATGGTTACCCTATAAAGGGTGTAAAGATCCAGAGAAGAAGAAGAAGTTAGTGTTAGTCCCCAGCTCACCAACGATGAGGTTGGAGTTGGATTTCGAGAAAGATAAGTCCGTTTTATTATGCACAAGCACTTAATCCTAACAAAATATATAAAGATAAAAATTATAAAATGCTAAAACATACCTAATTATATTTAAGGTTAAAGTATTGATAAAATAAGTGTGAATATATAATTGAACCTTACTTTAATTGTTGAGTGTTAATAGATCTATTTTGTACTTTATGGTGCACTTTATAATAATACCAAGGACACAAGTGTTTAAGATTATTAGAATACAAGTTTATTGCTTAATTATTATTAATTTGTCAGAGAAAAGGATTTCTTAACCGGTTAAAAAAATCAATATCTTAGCCAATTTCTTACTTAAACACTTTTCCAATTAATTTCAAATTTCAAAATCAAAGTTTGTTCAAGTAATATCTTTGCATATAAATTGATACATTGTATGTGTCTGAAAGTTTCAAAAGATTCTTAATTTTGAAAGGCTATATGTATCTTTATTATTTTGTTATACCAGAGCTTTTGTATTATCTTAAATAAACTTGCCATGTTTGTTTAAAATAAAATTATTGGTATTAAATTGCTTTGTTTTTTTGCATTTACTTTTTCTTTCACTTAAAATATATAGGAAGATGTGGTGTGAGTGCCAATGAGACAACTCTCCATTCTAATGACAATTTAAAAAAATAAACCATTAATGGTCAATGTACGTCCTTGAAGGGTTCAACACGGACATAGCCTTGGCTCACACTGAACAAACATAGAAACACCAAGAAACTTGACATTGAATGACATATATAATTGGAGATTACTTTCTCTAGATTCAACTGGTTTGAGTTAAAAAAAAAAATCAATATTGGAAATCATTTTTTTCACTCAAAACAGACTCGCTTTAAAATTCAGAAGATGTGGTATGAATGTCATTGACTCAACTCCCTTTCAAGACACAATGTGGTACAATTAGGCAAAATGTAAATTTACAGGTTACATTGTTTTCTTTCAATACAAACCATCTCAGTGATCAGTAGGTTATACAGTGCACCCAAATGACTAGACAAGTATAAGAGAAGAAGGATAGGTCAATATAAGAAACCTACCAGGCTACTTCAGTTCAATTTAAATATTTAGATTATTCTAATGAAATAATCAAATGTCAGAGAGAAATTTTTTAAAGTGGTAGGAATACCAAAGATAACTCTCCAGTAAGATACAGTGTAGTTAAAGTAAGGAATAACAGGTTATAATACAGCCTTCAATATTTTGCTCACTTTGAACTGCATCCTACTAAGGGTACCAAAAACACTGTTATAACAATTCAAACAACATGCTTCTGACTAAAACATGTGCTTATGAATATACCTGTTTTAAAAAATCTTACATACATACCATAAAACATTACTGTAACTATACCATGTAAAAAACACTGTTTAAAAGTTAATGAAAGAACATGTTCAAATATAAAAGGAACACCTTACAATTTTCATAATTGTGAATTTTCCTTGTTCAAATAACTATGAACATACACTACAGCTCAGGTTGATTCTGCTTTGTCTACCGGCCCACCAAAGGAGTGGGCACCGGGTGGGCAAAAATTCTACCTTGTCCACTCTGCCCACCCATAGGAGTGGGCATGTAGTTCCTTTTGTTTAATCTAAAAAAACATGCAAGTACAATCACTTGAAAAAAGCAGATAAGCATTTGTAATCAATATTTTTACAAAAAAAGAGATTATAGCTAGAGTGGGCACGGGTGGGCAGGTGGAAAAAGCAAAATCAAACACAGGCTGTTGTGTATCTCAAATTCCAATAAAAACAGCTATTAAGTTTCACGTATTGCATTTCTTTTTTATAAGCACAAAAATCATTAATTTGTTATTAAGCCTAGAAACCAACTCTTTTCTTAAAAAATATCTAATATTTAATACCAAACATGCATTTTGGGTTTACGATTGCATTTCTTTTTTTAAAGAAAGCAACTCGTTCTTCATATTTCCGATTGTACTGACGCAACGTTAGATGGGCCTTTTTCAAAAAATGTGGATTTTCTTGTACAATCAATATTTCTAAAAAAGTGTAAATATTTTTATCCAATTTTTTGATACACCATTTAGTTTTTGGTGTGTGTAACAAGTTCCAGCAAATTCAATATGAAATTTAGCTACAGAAATTGCTTCCAGTGGGTTTCAAAGGGTCCAAAAACCCCAAAATTGCTTGTAGAGTGGGGTGCTCATTTTCGCCATATCTTTCCATGTTTTCTACAGTTTATGTTCAGGTCTATATGTTTTTGAAGTATACTGATATTTCTATATGAAGATAACTTCAAGTGGAAAACATTCCTAAGCTTGAAAACATGTTTGTTTGAAAATAATCATCTGTAAAGTTAGATTAAAAGGTGTTTGTTTCCTGATGTTTTGTCAATGGGGGACACATATTCGCCGTTTTTACACATCTATTCAAAACCAAATAACTGCAGCTTTATATATTTATCAAATAAATTTCATTATAGATGAACAGCAGACATTTCAAAGGTGTAAAAAAACAAAAATTTAGGCATATCAGTCAAAAAAATGCTAAGAAAAAAATCTATGAAAATCCTGTTTTTCATTCAGGAAATTGACCGAAAATCGTTGTCCGTTTTTCGATCTTTTGCAGTAAGTGCCGTAATTTTGTTTAAGTTTAAAAAATAATCATATTTGTTATACATTTATAATTTATTGGCATATTTCTTCAATTTCGGCCATCCTTTGAAGTGTTTACACCTCAAAATCATAAAACGGCGAAATTGTGTCCCCGGCGAATATGGGCCCCCCACTCTACGAAATTGAAAAACTAGTCTTTTTTAAATGCTGGTTTTAATACCCAGCGGAAATTATTATTTTTCTTTTGTTATTATAAATATATAGGTATCACTGCAGGTATGTATACACAAATACAGGGAATTATTAGATTTTATTAGCATTTTCTTTTACTTTTCATTTCGTACTTAAAAAAATGTCAACTACAGAACACAAATGAAATAATGTTGCCAATAAACAACTGATTATAATTATCCCTTGTAACTAAGGAAGTGTTCTCTACTTACTCTTCATCCTCTGATGACGTGCTTAAAGTTACAGGATGACATCATTGATTCATTTCATTATAACGTGACGGTACCCAAATTGCACCTATTTTGACAGTTTTTTTGTCTACGTTTTTTTATGATAAAGACACAAATGTCCATTCTGTGTTTATTTTGTAGCCGTATCCTTCTTTATTATAAAGGTACACCAATTTGATTTTTATTCCATATGGAATCATAGAAAAATTGGTCTAAACTGACCTCCAAACCATCAATGATTCTGAAATGAGGAGTACCCAAATTGCATCCATGCTTAAATTCACATCGTCAAAAGTCTAATAACAGAGCTTTTGTTTAATTTCTTCAAATATTTTGAACAATTGGATATTAGTCCATGCTTACTCTTCATTATTTTTTAAATGGGATACTTGTAACATATTGTATTTGCTCATTTTAAAAAGATGACGTTTTAATGACGTCGCATGGCGACGTTTCAGTACATTTTGCTTTTTCAGTAAATATACTTCATCTGTTGATAAATACTGTGAACGTTTTGTGCATATCTAAATAGTTTTACATATGTTGAAAGATGTGCTTAGTATCAAATCATAAAAATACAAATTGTTTAGTCTCTATGAAATCTTGTAAGATTTTCGCTGCTAGTTTTGCTAAATAGGTGCAATTTGGGTACTCGGTGCAATTTGGATACCGTTACGTTAGATTAGTTTTGGTGAGTACAAATTACTCCGTAATTTTATTCTATGTCAACTTTGTAACGGCAAAAACATTGATAAATTTTGGCATAAATATTTTTTTTTACATAAATCATTCAAAGTCTATAATACTGACTCTAATTCAATAAAAAACATTTATCTGGTAGTATTAGGGTCAAGAAAAACATCCAAAAACCACAAATAGGTCAACTACATAACGGTCAACTACATAAGGGATCGGTCAAAATTTATCGTCACATAGGACCGGTGCAAAAAATAAAAACATTTAATAAAAGTTACAATCCTATAGCTTTCTGACTGAAAAAAAATGATGTCCTATGTCAACTTAGTAATAAAAAAGTTGTTGTCCTATCCTAATTTTCCAATGTATTGTAAATAAAAGTATACTTAATAGAGGCATTTTACATATGTTGTCTTTATAATATGACCAAAAGAAACAGTTTCATGTTTTCTTTTGTTGATTCACATACAATTACAGGCATGGCATTATCATAAATTATACTATGAATATAGCATTGAAAAAAACAAAAACATTTCATAATGCAATCAAACCACAAATAGGTGTTTGTTAAACTGAAAAATTAATGAAGCTGCATGTATCTTATTATAGAATTTTATCAATACCTTTAAATATGAATTATAAAAACAAGCTTCAGGAGAAACATGAAACTCAATAGCATTTGGTTTAACTCTCTATATATATTTTAACCTGAAGACCCATAGGTTGCCTTGGAATGTGTTTTTTATTGGGAATGGTAATAATTGCTTTAACGTTTTCCCATTTACAGAAAATGTACCTGATGTAACCCCCGAATGTTTGCTACTTTGTTGGATGATGTAATGTACATCATGTACATGATGTATGTTTGTTGCACTTCACCATATAAGTGAAATTAAATTTTACAGCAAAACAACAAAAAACTAAATGACATGGGATTCAGTAAGCTTGATATATATCTAAGATAGCTGCATAGTTTGATGAAAATCCAAGTTGAATTTAAAAAGTTATAAAAAAAATTAAAGTGTACTATCTCTATTTTGTTCGAACTGCAACTTCTAGCTTTTTTACCTAGATTTATTTAATTCTTGAATTTGACAGCAATACAACAAAAAACAAAATGACCTGGGATTAGTAAGCTTAATGTATATCTAAGATAGCTGCATAGTTTTATGAAAATCCAAGTTGATTTGAAAAAAATATTAAAAAAATTAAAGTGTACTTAAAGTGTACTATCTCTATTTTGTCCCAATTGCAAATCCTAGCTTTTTTTACCAAGATTACTTTAATTCTTAAATTTTACAGCAATACAACAAAAAACTAAATGAAATGGGATTCAGTAAGCTTGATATATATCTAAGATAACTGCATAGTTTGATGAAAATCAAAGTTGATTTGAAAAAATAATTAAAAAAATTAAAGTGTACTATCTCTATTTTGTCCCAATTGCAAATCCTAGCTTTTTTTACCAAGATTATTTTAATTCTTAAATTTTACAGCAATACAACAAAAAACTAAATGAAATGGGATTCAATAAGCTTGATATATATCTAAGATAGCTGCATAGCTTGATGAAAATCCAAGTTGATTTGAAAAAATTATTAAAAAAATTAAAGTGTACTATCTCTATTTTGTCTGAATTGCAAATCCTAGCATCTAAGATAGCTGCATAGTTTGATGAAAATCCAAGTTGATTTGAAAAAATTTATTAAAAAAATTAAAGTGTACTATCTCTATTTTGTCCGAAATTGCAAATCCTAGCTTTTTTTTTAACAAGATTACTTTAATTCTTTAATTTTTTAGCAATACAACAAAAAACTAAATGAAATGGGATTCAGTAAGCTTGATATATATCTAAGATAGCTGCATAGTTTGATGAAAATCCAAGTTGATTTGAAAAAGTTATTAAAAAAATTAAAGTGTACTATTTCTATTTTGTCCCATTGCAAATCCTAGCTTTTTTTTTACCAAGATTACTTTAATTCTTCAATTTTACAGCAATACAACAAAAAACTAAATGAAATGGGATTCAGTAAGCTTGATATATATCTAAGATAGCTGCATGGTTTGATAAAAATCCAAGTTGATTTGAAAAAGTTATTAAAAAAATTAAAGTGTACTATCTCTATTTTGTCCGAATTGCAAATTCTAGCTTTTTTTTACCAAGATTACTTTAATTCTTTAATTTTATAGCAATACAACAAAAAACTAAATGAAATGGGATTCAATAAGCTTGATATATATCTAAGATAGCTGCATAGCTTGATGAAAATCCAAGTTGATTTGAAAAAATTATTAAAAAAATTAAAGTGTACTATCTCTATTTTGTCCGAATTGCAAATCCTAGCATCTAAGATAGCTGCATAGTTTGATAAAAATCCAAGTTGATTTGAAAAAAGTTATTAAAAAAATTAAAGTGTACTATCTCTATTTTGTCCGAAATTGCAAATCCTAGCTTTTTTTTAACAAGATTACTTTAATTCTTTAATTTTTTAGCAATACAACAAAAAATTAAATGAAATGGGATTCAGTAAGCTTGATATATATCTAAGATAGCTGCATAGTTTGATGAAAATCCAAGTTGATTTGAAAAAGTTATTAAAAAAATTAAAGTGTACTATTTCTATTTTGTCCCAATTGAAAATCCTAGCTTTTTTTACCAAGATTACTTTAATTCTTCAATTTTACAGCAATACAACAAAAAACTAAATGAAATGGGATTCAGTAAGCTTGAGTAAGTCGGCGGCGGCAGCGGCGTTAGCTAACTTTTTAAAAGCTTTATATTTTAGAAGGTGGAAGACCTGGATGCTTCATACTTTGTATATAGATGCCTCATATTACGAAGTTTCCGTCAGTCACATGTCAAATGTCCTTGACCTCATTTTCATGGTTCATTGACCACTTGAAAAAAAAGTTCAGATTTTTTGTAATGTTGAATTCTCTCTTATTATAAGTAATAGGGTAATTATATTTGGTATGTGCGTACCTTGCAAGGTCCTCATGCCTGTCAGACAGTTTTCACATGACCTCCACCTCATTTCATGGATCAGTGAACAAGGTTAAGTTTTGGTGGTCAAGTCCATATCTCAGATACTATAAGCAATAGGACTAGTATATTCGGTGTATGGAAGGACTGTAAGGTGTACATGTCCAACTGGCAGGTGTCATCCAACCTTGACCTCATTTTCATGGTTCAGTGGTTATAGTTAAGTTTTTGTGTTTTGGCCTGTTTTTCTCATACTTTATGCAATAGATCAACTATATTTGTTGTATGGAATGATTGTAAGGTGTACATGTCTAGTGGGCAGATGTCATCTGACCTTGACCTCATTTTCTTGGTTGAGTGGTCAAAGTTAAGTTTTTGAGTTTTGGTCTTTCTATCTAATACTATATGTCATAGGTCAACTATATTTGGTGTATGGAAATATTTTATGATCTTTATGTCAGTCACGCAGGTTTTATTTGACCTCGACCTCATTTTCGCGATTCATTGCTCAGTGTTAAGTTTTTGTGTTTTGGTCTATTTTTCTTAAACTATAAGTAATAGGTCAACTATATTTGTTGTATGGAAGCATTGTTAGCTGTACATGTCTGTCTGGCATGGTTCATCTGACCTTGACCTCATTCTCATGGTTCATTGGTATTTGTTTAGTTATCTTGGTTAATAAGTTTATGTGAGTTTTTAATAAAGCTTTATACTTACGACTATCAGCATAATATCAATGATTAGTAAAGAAGGCGTGTGCACTCTTGTTATTTTTACATATTGTATATTATACTTGTTATTTCAAGTTTTGTTATAAATGTATTTAAAAATTATTTCAAAGTAATCGTTTGAAAAAAAACTTGTGTCCTATGGATATTATCTGTGAAAAAAAGTGATGTCCCAACAAAAGCAATTCCGGAAAAAAGTATCTGTCCTACTGCACTTTGCACCGGTCCTATGTGTAGATAAATTTTGACCGGTCCCTAACGCAGTGAATCGTTATGTAGTTGACAAAAAGCGTTGTGTAGTTGACAATGCTGAATTAAATTCACTTTAAAATATGTTTCTAAAAAGTGTTATTTTAACCATGTTAACTGTTTTGAAAAAAGTGTGATGATTTTTATGGAAATATATATCAAGCAAAATGTAAATATTATTAAAAAAAAATTAGGGACCGAAACTAAATCCGTTATGTAGTTGACATATGTCCCATACTTGTTTCTATGTTATTTTTTAAAATATTTTTGTAGTAGCATTTAAGATTGCATATTTTTATTTCAGGTTGTATTGTTGTTAAACTATTCAATTTCATATATTAAAGTTGAAAATTGAATATTTTTTTGTATTGTTATTTCACAACTGAAATATCCACATTTTTTGAAAATGACCCAGATATTGCTACTACCACGAAAAATAGCGCTATATAAATATTTGATTAAGGAAATTTTCTTAGATAAAAAAATAAGCCCTTGACATTATTTGAGAGTATGAAGGTCTTGTGAAACAATGATAGTCCGTCGGAAGGGGGCGATAAATGACAGACCCGTGTTTTATTAAGAGAGAGCAATTTCTCTAATTGTTGTGCTATTTTCACATTTCCTGACCGGTGTGAGAAAAATATTTATTACATTGGTTGCAATGAATTACATTGATTTCCCAGTTGGATAAAAACCGATAATTTCACATGTGAAATAAACGTGGTTATTTCACTCTCTGACGTCATACAACAATAAGCGTTGTCAAGACGTCGAAAACGTCGGATCAAAACAAATTGTCAATGCGTAGGAAAAAGATATAGTTCCTTACATTTTCTACATTAATTTCATAAAAAAAGCCATTTGACAATGTAATAAAAAGAATAACAAATCGCCGTATTTGAATATCAAAAATAAGACAACGCGTGCTCGTTTAATCCATGCGTCGTTCGGTCACGCGTTGTCTTATTTTTGATATTCAAATACGGCGATTAGTTATACTATAATTCTCCTCACTAGTGAAAAATCTGTTCTCGGCAAATGATTAGTCGAAATTTGATTATGACGTCTAAATGTTTTGTTTTCTTCTGAATTTTCCTATTGTGACGTCATGAAAACAGGCGACCATGCCTGATGACGTCGCATATAAAGAACACAAGTTTCTGAAAATCTTTGAAAAAGAAGGATAAAAATCATTAGAGAAACAGATTTCTACACTATAACTCGTGTATAACGACATTTCTCCACTCTCGACAGTTAAATTTTAGTTATTTAAAGAGTAATAAAATTTAACTGTCTCGAGTGGAGAAATATAGATTCCTACACTGCAACAAGTGTATTACGATATTTCTCCACTCGAGACAGTTAAATTTTATTATTTAAAGCGCGAGGCTTGCCGAGCATTTTAAATAATTAAATTTAACTGTCGAGAGTGGAGAAATATCGTAATACACGAGTTATAGTGTCGGAATCTGTTTCTCTGATGACTTTAATCATTCTTTTTCACATGTTCAAAGATTTTCAGAAACTTGTGTTCTTTATATGCGACGTCATCAGGCAAGGTCGCCTTTTTTCATGACGTCACAATAGAAAAATTGTGAAGAAAACAAAACATTTTGACGTCATAATTAAATTTCGACTAATCATTTGCCGAGAACAGATCTTTCACTAGTGAGGAGAAATATTTTTCTCACACCAGTCAGGAAATGTGAAAATAGCACAAAAATTAGAGAAATATCGTAATACACTTGTTGCAGTGTAGGAATCTATATATCTCTTGCACATAAAAGTCACCCTTTTAGATTTCGAAAAGAGCAGGCTAAGGGCCCAGAGCCGGATTTAGGGGGGCCTGGGGGCCCGCCCCCTCCCGTTTTGGGAAAAAAATTGGTTGCTTATATAGGGATCATTGAAGCGTGACTGGAGCGGGCCCCCTCTTAGGTCAGTCAGTGGGCCTCCACTTATGAAAATTTCTGGATCCGCCATTAAAGGCTACAAGGAAGCACTCGCACCCTCAAAGTGGAAACGGATTAATATAAGTTGTAATAACTTGTTTCCCAATCCACTATGAATAAATATGTTTAAACTAAAAGAAAAAGCAGCAGAAAAGACAGTGGTTTAAACTTTTTTTTTAAATATCCTGTTTCAATCAAAAGAAAGAGAAAATCTCTTTGCTCCAAGGGGATACTAATGTAAATGAATATTATTTTTCCGTTTTAATTTAACTGTACTTAAAAAAAATATGTGCCGCTTCTGCATTTCGGTTCTATACGTAGCAAGTCAAGCAAACCGCTCATATAAATTATGCTGTATGATTGAGCTGCACGAAATAAAAAAAAGTACGAAGTTATTTATACAATGCATGAAAAATAACGTCAAAATAACGTTACCAAAACTAACACCAACACCGTACGCGACGTCTAAGGAAATTTTCTTAGAACTGCTGAAATGAACATTTCAAATTATATATGAAGATAAAGATTGTTTCTTAAATTTTCACATTATGATAGAGAAATAATAAAAATATTATATTCGTAGGCTTCGGAAGGCACAGATTATCAGAAAAAACGTTCACTTAACGTTGTCTATGGAACGCCATGACTGTCTTCTGATGTTGATTGTTTAATATGTTCGGTGCTTTATGCATTATGTTCAGTAGTATGTATATTATGTTCAGTAGATATCCTATTATGTTCAGTAGTTATAACATTATGTTTAGCAGTTTTTACATTATATTCGGTGCTTTGGTAATTATGTTCAGTAGTTTCATTATTATATGCAGTGGTATTTAAATTATGTTCGGTACTTCTGACGTTATATTCAGTACTTTCGACATTATGTTCAGTAGATTCAATATTATTTGCAGTACATCATGTAATACCTTCAGTAGTCCCGCTTTCTTTATATTCAGTAGATTATTCATTATGTTCAGTAAAAGCATCTGTATTATATTCGGTTCGTTCAACTTTATGTTCAGTGGTTGTATCATTATGATGATGTAGTAAAAGTGGTTGTATCATTATGATGATGCAGTAAAAGTCGGGAAGTCAATAACGGAAATTGTCGGAAAAAAACGAACGCGGATATTTTTGACGGACGTTTTATTCATGAACACCTTTACGTGATTAAATGAAAATGAAAGAAATGGAAGCAGTTTTAAATCGGTGTGGTTTACGTGTCCAAGTTGGCATTTTTCACCAGGAAAAATAACTCCTGACTTAATTTGTAAGTTGTCGCTACAAGATTTCGCATATTTAGGTATTATCGACAGGAGAAAAATAATGGAATAAAGAATAGCTTGTGTTCATTTCAGCAGCAATATTTTGACTAAGATAGCTCGAACAAATGCCTAACGGATTACTTTTTTTCAATCCGTTCATGTCCGCTAGACGTCCGTTCTTATCTGTTAGACGTCCGTCCATACCCGTTGCATGTAAGTTTAGCGTACGTGTAATCCGTCGACGTCCGTTCTGTCTGGTGGAAAATTTTGAGCATGTTCAAAACTTTGAACTGACGTCCAATGGATAAAATGTCCGTTGAACGTCCGGTAGGCGTCTGTTTTGTACGGTACTCGTCCGTTTCGCTTCCGTTTTGTATTCGTAACGTGTCCGTTATACATCCGTTTGAGGTTTGGCAGATAAATTCACAAACGGACTTCTAACGGATAAAACGGATGTTGAACGAATGTGAAACGGACTTCTACCGGACGTATAACGGATTAAACGGATGATGAACCCATCTTAAACGGATAAATTCCAATTGAAAATTTCGCGTCTGAAATGCCAATTAGCCTTTCTTTAGATTCATGAATTCTTATTATTCATAATCGATCTTAGAGTAAGGGCACGTCTTCACAATCAAGCAGCTTTTATTCAGTTCAGACACTGCCCTTTGGCGGCACTAGCTTGTGGTATAACGGATAAAATTGATGTTGAACGAATGTGAAACGGACTTCTACCGGACGTATAACGGATAAAATGGATGATGAACGGATCTGAAACGGATAAATGCCAATTGATAATTTCGTGTCAGGATTGTCAATTATGGGTACGTCAGATTTCTTGAGGTTCATGAATTCTTATTATTCATAATCGATCTTAGAGTAAGGGCACGTCTTCACTATCAAGCAGCTCTTATTCAGGCAAGACACTGCCCTTTAGTGAAAGCTTGAAGTACAAACCAAAAACCTTAATTGGCTTAAATTTAGAGGGGGATACAAAAGATTTTAAGTTTTCATGAAAAGAAATTAGGAGCCGCAAAGCACCCACCACCTTTAACCGGTACAAAAAATGAGAAGTCTCTTGCGTAATTGTCTCTTTTTATTTTGTTATTCATTGGAACGCTTTATATCAAAGGAGAAAAGGGGAGGGTAAACACACAATTGATCATGCCAAGAAATTGCCTCCGTTGAAATTCTGCAAACGTCCCATAGAGCAAATTACATGGATGATTAATATTGACCATTTGTATATATAGCTGTGTTCTAAATGATACGTACATGAAGGTCCTAAATTAATTTGTTGAATGAAATCAAATCTTTAAATACTAATGGGTGCCGTAGGAGATCGACCGGAATTTTTAGCTCGGATTTCTTGGCATGTAACAGATAGAAAACTCAGGATTAGAATTCATAGAACAAAAAAGGGGCAGTGGCAAATATTTCATGTATATTTTGAACACAGAGAGAATTACCCCGGCACCCTTTGCCGTAAAACTTTCTTTTTCTTATTTGTGCCTTCGGACTTAGGCTATTTCTTTCTTTGCGGGCGTATACTCCAAGCAAACAACATGCATGTGTATAACGGCACTTTAGATTTTCGTATTAAATAAAGAAAGTTGCCGGTCCGGTGCATGAACAGATTGGTTAGAAAGCAATGTGTTAATTTTAATTAGATTGGAAAGCTTAATTCAAGGGTTGAAAAAAAAAGAGCACAAAGGGGGGGGGGGGGTAGTCCACAGGGAATGTTTTTAAAACAGTTAAATCGATTTCAAGCAGGGATTCCAGTGCTTCTTTGGGAATGAAAAACTTGTTATAACTCTTAGTCAAAATATTGCTGCTGAAAATTACAGATGATTATTAACATGAACCAAAAGCATACACCAGAATATTTATGTAATCTTGTACCTCCTTGTAAAACCAACTACCCGTTGCGAAATGGTCATGATAGTATTGTTCCATTTTGTAGACTTTCCCTTACTACTGAATCGTTTATTCCCTCTACTATACGTGAATGGAATAAACTTGATCCAAAAATTCGCAGTGTCGACTCTATTTCTAAATTTAAGAAAGAATTAAAAAACGATAGTCTATTATGTAAAATTGAAACGTTTTATTTGTACGTCCCAAGGAAATTAAATATAATCTTAACGCAATTGCGATGTTCCGCTTCATTCTTAAACAATGACCTATTTAGAGCTAATATTATAGATGATCCTTCTTGCCATTGTGGGTCCGATATTGAGGATGTCTACCATTACTTCTTCGTTTGCCCAAAATACACATTATGTAGAAAAACCTTATTCCATAACCTTAACTGGCTATCTGAAAACTTTGTTTTAGATACAAAACTATTAATTTGCGGACACTTGGAACTTTCGAACGAACAAAATATTCAAATTTTCAAACATGTTCAAAATTTCATAAAAAGGTCAAACAGATTTCTTATGCCTTGATAGAGCGTTATTATTACTGACACGGAACGTCATCATTGTCATCAATTCACAAGTCATCGTCACAGATTTATACGACTTTTCAAACTTTCTTTTTCTCTTTTTACTCTCTATCCTCTTTGTTCACCTATCAAAGCTAGTATTATACTGCACAAATTGTATGTTTTATATGCATGTCCATTATATTATACTATTATTGTAACTTTATATTGTATTATGGAGAAGACTTCATAAGTATGATTTACTTGTGTCTAATCCATTTTGTTTTGATTCAGCAAATAAAATATGTTTAAACTAATTGCTGCTGAAATGAACACAACCTATTCTCAATTCCATTATTTTTCTCCTGTCGTTCATACCTAAATATGCGAAATCTTGTAGCGACAACTTACAAATTAAGCCAGGGGTTATTTTTTCCTTGTGAAAGATGCCAACTGGGGAACGTAAACCACACCGATTTAAAACTGCTTCCATTTCTTCCATTTTAATTCAATCACGTAAAGGTGTTCATGAATAAAACGTCCGTTAAAAATATCCGCGTTCGTTTTTTTCCGACAATTTCCGTTATTGACTTCCCGACTTTTACTAAATCATCATAATGATAAAACCACTGAGCATAAAGTTGAACGAACCGAATATAATACCAATGCTTTTACTGAACATAATGAATAATCTACTGAATATTAAGAAAGCGGGACTACTGAAGGTATTACATAATGTACTGCAAATAATATTGAATCTACTTAACATAGTGTCGAAAGTACTGAACATAATGAAAAATGCACTGAATATAACGTCAGAAGTACCGAACATAATTTAAATACCACTGCATATAATAATGAAACGACTGAACATAATAACCAAAGCACCGAACATAATGTCAAAACTACTGAACAAAATGTAATAACTACTGAACATAATGTAATAACTACTGAACATAATATACATACTACTGAACATAATGCATAAAGCACCGAACATATTAAACAATCAACATCAGAAGACAGTCATGGCGTTCCATAGTTGTCCCATGTAAAATGTTCACGCAACTCTTCGAAATTTTGCAGGAATTTTCTATGATGTGATATATTTCAGTACTGGTTTACATGGCCATCTCATTATAAAATTAGCATAGATACTTTGAAAGGAATATGTATAAATGACTGTCCCAGGGAAAATTTAGTTAGAAAACTTGAAACATTTCAGTTAAAAGAATAAAATTTAGACATATAATTTATTAAATTGTAAGCACGATCGTTTTTCCCTTGAGCGGCCCCCAGACCCCCTGCCGATTGGTGCCTACAGTTGACTGAATACCTAGCTACGCCCCTGTTCATCACTGGAAATTCTTGCTAAGTACTTCAATAATAGACATCAATAGGATGCTGAGCTAGTCCTGCTCTTGCAGCTATATTGACAGATTGCATTTGCACAATTTCTCCACTTGGCTTCTATCAATCATTGCTAGAAGATCAAATTTACTCATGTCTTTAATTTGTGCTCGTGACGTCTATCAACATACGATCATTGAATATATGTAAACGTCATAATTACAAACAAAATATCAGTATGAGAGCAAAATTTTATATAGATAAATGATTGTTATATTTTTCCGACTGTGCGAGGGCTATATAGTCGGTCAACATGGTCAAGGTCGTTAAAAACTTCCATCATCGCTGTCTATGCAAGCAATCTTAAAAGTATTGATGCAGTGACCTATCATGTATTGGCATACAATAATAGCGCTGTACAAGGGATCGACTATATTCTGCTACACACATATATTATCTATCTTTATTGTTTGATTTACTTTCTAATTGTGGTAAGTTGATAATCTAATCTGGAAATTGAATTAAAATGTATGCTTAAAGCTAACAAATGTTGTCATCCTCATATGCAATTTCGTCTGTCTTTTCGGTAATTATACTATTTTGGAGTAGGGGGTGCTATTTGGTCCATTGTTTAACTTGATTAATATTCGATACATTTTGTAGAATAATGTTGGGTAACTTACTTTCGAATCTTTCTTTCTTTAGGCAATTCTTTCATATTATTGACCCTATTTCTCTGTCGCTTGTATTTTAAAATATCAGATTGTGTATTGGAATTCAAAGCCTTTTTTCTTAAACGATTTCTAATGCTTATTTCTCTTCTAAGCTCGTTATTGAACCATGGTTTTTTCGGGTGTTTTTTTTTTTCGTATGCATGTTACTTAACTTCCTCGCAATGTTCAAAGAAGTTACAGTAAATATTTCACATAGTTCATTAACATCCCTGTCAGCGAGAAGAAGTGCATATAGTGATACAAATCCGTTTCATTCATTATTTTCAAAAAATCGTCTTTATCCATCTTATCATATATCCTTACTTCTCTTTTGAAAGTGCGTGACCTTGCTGATGGACACTTGAAAGAAATATTACTGCAGCATTTTGATCACTAAAAATTATTTTCAAAGGTATTATTTAAAACATCTGAAAAATAATATGATATACAGCCACTTATTATATAGGGTCTAAGAGTGATTCAAGAGTGTATTAATATTATCAGTTACTCTTGTTGCTTTATTAAATACATTTCTTAGATTGAATAAATCCCAAATGTCAATAAGTTTGTAATTTAAATGAAGAAGAAAAAATTCAATATTTACTAAATCCATTATCGCCGTTACAAACAAATAAGTTAGGATCCTTCTTGAAAAAGTCATTAGAACTGAGGGCAGGGGACTTGTTTGTTGTTAAAAAAAAAATTTGATGCTGTTGTTATTGTGTATGTTTAATATGTATGTTTATTGTGTTTATTGTGTTAATATATGTTGGTCACAAACTGTAAAGTTTATATGACAATAAAATATTTGATTTTGATTTGATTTGTTATTATTGACATTAAACAAATCAGAATTGAAATCACGAGTGACCAATATATTTCCGTTTATTTAAAAGGCAGTTCGAACTTTCTATTGCATGATTTAATCGTGCACAGAAGTTGGTGTCCGCATTCGGTGAACGATGTGAATGACCGAGAAGGAAATTTACCTTTAGCTCGTTATTCAACCCAAAATGTTTCATCAAAAGGATTTTCTTACGGACAATACTCTAGAATCCAAATGTGTTTCAAATACATATTAATACAGCTTTATCGATCTCAATACAACTGATACATCTGGAACTAGAAGGTGTATCCGATATGTTATTTTCATCCAGCAAACAATCTTGGGATTTATTGACTAGAAAAAAATAGTGAAAGAACACAGAAGGAGCAATATGTAAGTTACATTTTATTATTTCTAAATATGTATAACAGTGATAATTCTTTTCCTCTTGCAATTTAGTGCTGACTAATAGGATGACAATAGTATTGGGGGGGGGGGGGGGGGGGGGGGTAAGGAAAAGGGAGGTCACAGTGAAAGTTTTAAAGCTTGGAATAGTTTTGTAATTCTAAAATTTTTCACATAATATACCCATTACTCAAAATGATACTCGTTGCTTCAGCTTGTTGCTGTTGAAATAATTTTGATTCAAAATCAAATAATAAATATAATGCAGAACTACTTGTTTGTTAACGATGTCCTTGTACTCTTTAAGAAAAACTGATAAAAAAAATAAGTCAAATTACGATTTTGGTCTATCTTCAGGCGTGTATAATTTGGTTACAGAAACAAGCCATAATAATTTATTCTTATGTTGTACTGTTACACCACTGTCCGGTGTAAGGCGAGGGTTGGGCACCCTTTTACATGCATAACCCTGACTGCCATATTCTGTATGTGTCTGTCACAAGTCAGGAGTCTGTAATTGAGTGGTTGTCGTTTGTTGTTAGATTTATTATTAGTTTTCTCTTTCTAAAAGTTATACATGATTTTTCATTTCGGGGCCATTTAAAGCTGACTATGCGGTATGGGCTTTGTTCGTTGTTGAAAGGCGTACTATGAGCTATAGTGTTTCATATTTCTGTGACATTTGGTACCTTGTGGAGAGTTGTCTCATTGGCAATCATACTCCTTTTTATTTTATGTTTGATGTAATATTGTAAGACGGTAAAAGTAGATAATTGTGCTATGCTACTATGGTCTAAGTATAACGATTGAAGACACTGGCTAGTACGGTTACTTGGAAATTAAGAAAAACAATATTGTTACATTGGAGACTAACTGCCGGAATGCAAGGTTGGGTAAGGAAACGATTAATTACGAATGTTACAATAATTGAGTCTACGGTTACATTGCGTTATTGTTACATTAATGTACTTCAATGTACCTAAATCTGTAACATGTTTCAGTATAATGTTTTGAAATCAGAAACATGATATAATGTAATATAAAAACAATATATTTAAAAAAATCTGTTTTCTGTTTCTATATTTAAACAAACTGCCGTCAACGATCATATAGGCCTACCGGTAGTTGATGTAGCAGCTCATTCCTTTGTAGATCTGCAAAATCCATTCACTACAAGGTTCACGTATCAGTCCGATATGTGGTTTAATTAGAACAAAAGAATTCGACCTCTTGTGTTTAGAAGGTAGAAAAGTGAAACAAACTTTGTATACGGTTGTCAAGATGTCACAAAAGTAAAGTAATTATAAATATTTGCATTCACGTTGTTTAATTTTCATATTGTACAATTGTTAACAATGCAACTTGCAAACAATCGTTTTTAAAACGACCATAAGTCAAGCTGTTACGTCATTAACGGGGTCTCCTTAAAAACTGCTACTTTTTTTTGCCCGACATAGAAAAAATCTGGGGAAAATTACAAAAATTGAGAAATGAATTGTCAATCGTTTAAGACCATTCCCAAAGTGGCACACCTAAAATTGACATTTGGACGCAATTTCAAAGTTGGATGTTATATGACGGGGTTTTGTTCATAAATTTACGCATCGAACACACCCGTCCTATATATGTAACATCACATGACTTTTAAGTGATTAAAACTATTTTTTTAGCTCACCTGACCTAAAAGGCCATGTGAGCTTTTCTCATCACTTGGCGTCTGTCGTCGTCGTCGTCGTCGTCATCGACGTCGTCGTCTGTCGTCGTTAACAATTTTTCAAACATCTTCTCCTCTGAAACTACTGAATGGATTTGAATGAAACTTAAAACGATTGTTCCTTAGATTATCCTGCACAAAGTGTGTGCTTCGATTTTTGATCCGTCAAAAAACATGGCCGCCGTTACTTAAAATAGAACATAGGGGTCAAATGCAGTTTTTGGCTTATATCTCAAAAACGGAAGCATTTAGAGCAAATCTGACATAGGTAAAAATGTTCATTAGGACAAGATCTATTCGCCCAAAAATTTTCAGATGAATCAAACAAACCATTGTTGGGTTGCTGCCACTTAATTGGTAATTTTAAGGAAATTTTGCAGTTTTTGGTCATTATCTTGAATATTATTATAGATGAAGATAAACTGTAAACAGCAAAAATGATCAGCAAAGTAAGATCTACAAATAGGTTAATATGACAAAAATTGTCAATTGACCCCTTAAGGGGTAAATGTCCTTTAATGACAATTTTTCACAATTTGTTCATCATATTTGCTAACTTTAAAAAATCTTCTCCTCTGAAACTACTGAATGGATTTGGATGAAACTTAGCATGATAGTTCCTTATATTATTCTGCACAAAGTGTGTGCTTCGATTTTTGATCCGTCAAAAAACATGGCCGCCCTTACTTTAAATAGAACATAGGGGTCAAATGCAGTTTTTGGCTTATATCTCAAAAACGAAAGCATTTAGAGCAAATCTGACATGGGGTAAAAATGTTCATTAGGTCAAGATCTATTAGCCCTGAAATTTTCATACGAATCAAACAAACCATTGTTGGGTTGCTGCCACTTAATTGGTAATTTTAAGGAAATTTTGCAGTTTTTGGTCATTATCTTGAATATAACTGTAAACAGCAAAAATGATCAGCAAAGTAAGATCTACAAATAAGTTAAATATGACCAAAATTTTTTCACAATTTGTTCATCATATTTGCTAACTTTAAAAAATCTTCTCCTCTAAAACTACTCAACCAAATTCAACCAAACTTCAACTGAATGATCAGTAGGGCGTATAAAATAAAGTTTGTGTTTTATTTTCTATTTTGTCTAAAAACATGGCCGTCATTCTTTATTTATAAACAGTAAGTCATATATATTTGTAATATTGAAGAATTGTTAGCTGTACATGTTTGCCTAGCATGGTTCAATATGTTCAATAAGGCATTGTTTACCAGGTGAGCGATTCAGGCTCTTGAGAGCCTCTTGTTTAAATAATATTTGCATGTTTGACATGTTTTTTTCTTAAACAATTACATTTACATCGACAGTCATAATTTCTGTATTATTCAAAAAAAGGTATTGTTACACATTTTGTTATATCTTAGTTATACAGTAACCCGGATTGGTTGATCATTGTGAAGTTGCATATATTTATATCGTTGTAGTCCTTTTGTTTGTGTTAACCAATTGTTGCTCGGAATTTTTTTTATACATCATTTATTGATCTTGTAATTTCTTGTAATTTAGTTTGCGTCTTATTTCTTTGGTGTCATATTTTGGCTATGTTTGTTTTCGATCATACAGTATAATAAGTCGGTAGTTGCCCTCGAATGGATTTTTTTTTATTTCTTGTGACTCTTTGCGTCTTATTTGTTGATTGCAGTTGGTTTTTGTTTTGTGTCATGTGGAGATATGGTGTGATTTTGTTTTTCTTTTGATGTATTTGCATCTTAGATTGGGATTGCATCTTTCGAACGCTATGTGTTATTCTTGAACGGATAGCGTGTACTCCTTGAACGCCATGGAGTGTTTGAATCTGGAACATGTCCTTGTGAGCAAATTTGTATGCCGTTACGCGTTCTAAGCCTTGTAACACTTCTGGAACGCTCAGACTGTGTTCCAGAAATATGTGTTAATATCCAGAACACATAGTGTATATTACTGGAACACAATTTTACATGTTCCAGAAAAAGTGTTATATTCTCTGAAACATTATTGTGGTCTTGTAAAACAAATATTTCAAGTGATTAAAACGTCTTTAATTGATTAAAAAAGAAAACATTTAAAAAAAAGTACAATAAAATGTGAAATATTGAAGCAACTTTAAAATGACAAGTTAGAAAAGTTAGAAATATAAGGCCTAAATTAAAATATTGATTGTTTGCCCTTTTCCGACCGTATATTTTGAAACAGGGTAGGTAGGTAGGTAAAATATTTTATTTTTTTCCCAAAAAAAATAACTTGACTCGGTATATTTTTTTGTCATGGGTAGGCAGGTAGGTATAATATTTTATTTAATAGATACAAAATCTGCATAATGTCATTTTTGTCTGTTTTGCTTTTGCAAATAAGTTTTCTGGGACTATTAGTTTTGAAAAAAAAAATATCGCGTAGAATGTGAAGCTAATTCATATGCACTACAAATATCAAAATATAGAGCCGTGTCGCATATTTTCAACGTTTATATGCCTGGAACTTTTGAAGAGTTTGAACTTGCACTTATATTCTGTACTACGTACATTGTACTGTCACGGAATAGAAGATCCTTCATAATATAAGTCCCAAATGGAAACAATATTCTGGAATATTATTTCCACTGGAATAAATATTACAGAAAATTTTCCTAACCTGCTAACGGAATAAATGATATAGACTATTGTTCCAACAGGAACAGATAATATGGCATTGTTTATAACAAAGTTTCCATTGGAACTTCTGTTAGGTGGAAAAAATATACGTTGACAGTAAGCTTACCTAAAGGGTAAGATATGTCCGGGAAGACATACATTACTAGTAGAAAAAGTCCCTAGAGTGTTTAAAATTTCGTGTGTGCCTTTGTTTCCAATAAAAATGCTACAAGACTTAAAACTCAATTGTCACGTATTTTACATCGCATTTATAAATAATCTGTATGGAAAAATTGGCAATTTTACTGCCAAATATTCTCCACTTTACAGGCTTTTGTCACCTTTGGTCCATGTCGGATAAAAATAATATAGCGGCATCGTTAACATAATCATCCTGATCTGCTGATCACAAAAGGTCATCCCTACATAGAATACAACGTCCGTTTACAAAATAGTTTGTACACACGTTGATAATTTTGTATCAAACGAACTTTTTTAAAATGAACTCTGCTCTTCAGATATAAAGGTACAGAGTAATGTACGTCATTTCATGATTTCAGAAAGCGTTCAACATCGATTTCAAACATATGCTTTGAAACTTCAACTGTTCAAATGCAAGTGTTCATGTCAAATGCTCACGTGATACCAAATGGACTGGACCTTATACGTTAAAAAGATAAAACCCGAGGATTCCGATAAAAAAGTTTTGAGTGGGAAATACAAATATAAGATTTTTAGTAGGAACGAAAAAATAAAATAAAATATAATCTTGCTGGTAAATACAAATAAAAGATTTTCAGGCGGAACAAATTTATAGGGTCGGTCGGTAAAGGGCAAACAAACAATATTTTAATTTAAGCCTAACATTTGTAATTTGTAAAATGTGTCCAAATATTTACTCATAAACAAAATGTTCGTCATATATTTAAAATTATTATGTTACAACAAAGTCTAGTGTCTTATGAACACAGTGTAACTCATCGTTTGCAACTTCTTAAGTCAAGCACTGTTCTGAATTTCTTGACAAAATACTGATGCCACTGGCTCGTTTATCACCAAAATGTTCCATAATCCACTGTCTGCATAGCACTCAGATGGTCAATATCAAACATAAAATACCCTGTGTATATGCTGCTAGTAGTCGAGTTGGTGTTCATGTAACACTGCTTCCTTGGACACTTTTAAGCATAATTTGAGTCGCCTACAACTGATTTTGAGCTTCCATTTTTAGAGGATTCGTCTATTACTCTTTAACCTTGTTATCCATTAACCGTAAGTTCTAAAATGTAAAATATGAAGTGTATGAGTAAACAAATTATTCATTATGTCGACATTCCTTAAGAATTAGAAACTCCTATTTCGTTTTTGTAATTCCATTATATTGTCAGCATTATAAGATAAGATGCATTTGTTAAAGAGTGGTATACATGTATTTTCAAGTATATGTGCTCTCGTGTTCTATATCTTTTAAAAAAATGATAGGAAGTGTCCAGCAAGTGCTCATAGGTGTTTTAGGCAAAGCTTTATCGTCAACTTAGACTTGTCACTAAATTAAACTCTAACATTTCAAGAAACTAATTACCATTTGCCTGTATTTAGAAAGATATGTAGTATTTTTTTCACTTATGATCTGTATACGGATATAATTGATGTAATTGCATCGAATTAAGCTGATTAATGTAAACAAGTGAATGGTGTACATTTTATTGATAAATCTGCAATAACAAAACTTGTAAGAAGTCAAAGGACACTCCTATTAAAAATTCTTAAACTAACATATAGTACTTTTATGGTGCAGGATAAGTAGTCATCTCTTGAACTGCAACATGTTCTCTTTATTCTCGAGGTATGCACGAACAATTATCCTTACGTACTGTAGTTACATGTTTGTACCCTATAAAAGTAACATAGGAAAACATTGCAATACATGAATGCAGTGCACAAGGGTGGACATTTGCTAAAATGAATTACTAATTACAAAGTTATTATAAATAACATATACATGAGAAATTTAAAATTTGTGTTGCAGTATGCCTTTTTTACAAACTTCTGTCTTGACATTGCAATGTCATGACAGTTTTTGTATTTGTGAACACATCCTTATGCATTGGTTTTATTTGATTAAAAATGTACATCCTCAAAAGTGTAGATGATCGTTTGATCTTCTTAATGCTTTCTATACACAATGTTTGAGTCATGTTTGGAATACATGGCGTTCGGAGAAAACGATCAGCTTGACTGACGCATCACGTTCGAGACCAGAACACATTTACAATAGCAAAGATATCATTTAACATTTACGTATAAATTTACAGTGTTAATTTTTTTTAAAACATGATAATTTGAATGTATTCTCTCAAAGAACCGCCTTCTTTTTTAATCGAATTATGACATTACAGCACAGTTAAGGGGGAGGGGAGGGGGCAGTTTTGTGTTCGAACAAAATATTCTTCTTACATTTATACTTCAGTGTGTCCTGCCCAAGTAGACATTTGTTGATTTCATACTAAAACAAATATTTTTTATGTTCGTCATGTGTTATAAATAAAGATACACATACCTATTATATCAAGTTTTGTTGTTAATTTTCTTCAGTGAAGCTTCTCAAGTTCAATCACGATCAAAAACCAAACTTCCGGTACATTAATACGTCACAAGCTGTTATGTACGCTGACATGTTTGGAACACATGGCGTTCGAGGAAAATGGTAAATTTGAACGTATCATGTTCGACACCAGAACGCTTTTACAATTAAATAGCAACGTTTTCATGAGCATTTACGCATTTATATTGTTAAAAATAAATACCAAAAGAACTTAAGTCGTTTAGAAAAAGATTTATATTAAAAATCAATCAATTGCACGCTTATAAATACGCTCTTGTAAAATATATCATTTTTTTTTACCAGACTATAATTTGCTTATATGCCGATACAGCTAAAATAAATTTATCGTCAAATCATAGTACGAATCACCCTTATTCATCGTCTTTTTGACTCTGAAACAATGAACCCCCCCCCCCCCCCAATTACAATATTAGAACATTTTTAGTGTTCATTTTAGAACACTTGTCTTGAATATGTGCGTTAAAAGACTGAACACAATGTGTTATATTCTTTAACGCTGGCGTTCAATGTGGAACACTAATGTTAATAACTGAACATATTGTGTTTAAAATTGGAACGCGTCCAGACGCGTCAGGCGTCCGCAATATTTGCAGTGTATAAACTACACAGTGCAGCTTCCAACAAGAATACAAGATTTATTGATTTTCAAAATGCGACCAAAATTAAAAATTTGCTCGCAGCGGAAAAAATTCAACAGTTTGATTTTCATTGAAATAAAATAATTGTTATGATTTACACACCGTTACTTTTTCCAATATAAATATTCGAACTATTTTGTTTGTTGTTTCCTTTATAAATTTACACCATTTTTAAAAAGACCACGCGTCTTCGATATTTAGAAGACTATAAAAGCGATGTTCATTATCTTTCTTCTGCTGTAAGTTTAATTTAGTTATTTTGTGTCATAATTGCCATCTCGTATGTTTTAAATTTGAATAAAGAAGATTCAGGTTGTCTTATACGTCAATGATACACACAAAAAAAAAAAAACGATAACAAATAAAATAAGGTGCAACATTCATTCTCCATGAAAAGAATACATCACATGGATGTAATTTTTGTAAGAAAAATACCAATTTCGTGAGAAGTTGTGTGTTGGACTTGAAGAGCCAAGGCAAACTGACAAATATCTGAATGAACGAATCGATTTATGGTATATAAAAAAAACAAAGCCCACATCACAACGTAGAAGTTTTTGTTCTCTTAATCAATAAGATATTTTCTGAAATAACGCGGGTCCCTATTAACTTAAAAGTTTTTTTGTTTTTTTTTACCATGAATAAACTTTTTTTTTATTATTATTATTTATTGATATCAGCTCTGGACATTAATATTCTTAAAAGTGAAACTGTTGTAAGTGATGGTATAACAATTATTTAAAATAAATTCCTTAAATGATTTGTGAAAAGAAAGTTTCATTTTATGTATCAAAATTTGTAACAAATGATTATTTAAATCCCCACTTGAAGGCCTCCGATAGACTGAGTGAGCATAAAATCATCGCCCACGACAAACAAGTTAAAGGTAAACTTTTCAGTACAATTACTAATAAACGTTTTACTGTCGACCACACTGTTATGAATTTCGTTCTATTATAAAATTTTAATTCAATTTTTGTTTGTATGTTTTAATAGTTTAACCTTATAGCATCTACATATTTGTACTATGGTACGGTTCTGAAAATTGTATTTAATGTGTTGACAACTATCCTATCCTATATTCATTCACATTATAGATCACATTTCAAAAGCACGCTATCGGTTTGCGTTCTCAAAAATTCCGGATAAAATGTCAATGAATCCGGAGTCAAAAGATTTAATGTAGGCCGTTTGAAATTCGAATTCAACTATTAGATTAAGATATGTGATGACGCAAATGCGTATTCTTTTCCTGAGTATCAGTGAGATGCTTTCTATTTACTATTTCGTGCGCTAAAAGACTATTTGCATGCAATACTATTAAATTCACTCGTGAAAGCTTATTTTCGTTTTCGTTATCTAAATTCAGGACATGGCAGAAAGAGATTTACATGTGACTTTCAAGCACAGTCATCATCACTAACGGTATTCTTATGGAAAGCCAACGGGGTAAAAAAAAATTAATTCGTAACTTGTCAATTCGTAACTTGTAACTGTGTAATTTCTTAATTGTTAATTCTTAAATTGTTAATTTGTAACTTGTTACTGTGAAATTCATAATAATTCGTAAATTGTCAATTTATAACTTGAACCTTTGTAGTTTCAACATTCTTAATTGGTAAATTGTCAGTTTGTTACTTGTAACTGTGCAATTTCATAATGCTTCATTCGTAAATTGTCAATTTGTAACTAGTATCTTTGTATCAAAATTCATCATTCTTCATTTGTTAATTGTCAATTTTTAACTTGTAGATTTCAAAATTCTTTATTGGTAAATTGTCTTTTTGTATATTGATGTTTTGTGACTTGTAACATCACGGCCGACACTCGGCTAACCGAGAGATTGGTCGGTTAACCTATATTGAGTATGTGGCTATATGGGCGATTGGTCTGTTAATCGGGTTGGTTATACGTCTGTTAAGAGTAAAACGCACAATTTAATGTTAAACTCTTTTTAATATACAGATTTTTGGCATATTATAAGAACCAAATCAAAAAAAGAAAAGTGTCTGACAAAATGATATCTATCATAGAACAGTTCTCACCTGTAAAAACATTTCATAGACTGCACAGTTTTCAGTAAAACTAAAAGGCGTCGCGAAAGTATGTTTTAGTTATGCTTATACGCATAGCAATTTTTTAAATAAAAGGCGAAACACACAATTTAAGATATCATTTAAAGGACACAAAATAGTACTTTTGTTCTAAAAAATAAATTGACATTAAGGATCTACTTTCCCCTTTCATTCACGAAATTGCGCGTGATTTTTTTTCTCTCGCAGAAACGCACGAGATTTTTGGCGAATGAAACACTTTACATTGTTTGAAACTTTCACAAAGTTAATTTAGCCTTTTTGAACGATTGATGTCAAAATGTAAACAAAAAATGCATGAAAAAGTCTATAGACTTGCGTTATCTATAATTGATATATTAAGTACATGACTAACATTATTATATCGTCCATGATGTTCCAATCCGAGTTTTTATGCATACAATACCAATACATAGCCGGGTGCTGTTCCAAGTAGTTTTCTTTTTCTGTTTCTTGAGAAGTATTTGTTTTACCTGTTCAGTCACTATAAAGTGTTACAATTCATATTTAAACGCAACACATAAATAGTGACCAAAAAGGTACCGCTATCGCATGAGAGAAGCTAGAAAATAATGGTCAATTTAAAGACAGATATTCATAGAACAAAGAATAAAAAAGTGAACTTATTCATTTGCGGATCTACATGTAGGATAAACTTTAAAAAGGGGGGTAACCGGGGTCACAAAACTATACATGGGATTTTTATTGTGTTCATAATTTTTTTTTCAGAACCTTCCTCCGACAAAATATTTTTTTTCTTATGAGAAGGAAAGCAAAATTTTTTTTCCTATAATGTGGAGCAGAAATACAATTTTTTTCACAAAACCATAAAATTAACATAAAATTCATTTTAAATTTTTTAATTGATGTAAAATGTAAAGTGCATGGCTCTGTCTATATCCTGGCATTGGCTGTTGTCTCAGTTGACAGTTGGTTTTTTTAGCCCACTTTCTACATTATGATATTCTCGGAGTCCGTCATACAGGTATCCTTAAATTTTAATACAAGTCTGTGTCATACACAATCAGGGCTATCTTAAAAGACTGCTTATGATACCATATCTATTCCTGTTATAAAATGACCATTTCATGTTTATAATAGTTGAAGTTTTAAGTATGGTCTTACAGTAGTAACAGTAACAGTAGTAACATATATATGCGGGAGATTTGGACTTCTTATAAATATTTCTAGATCAAACACTATTATAGGAACATACAACAAGTGATAAGGTATAAAGATCTATAAAAAGAAATATTAGCTTAATCTGTATACTGGACAGATGTTTATAATCTGCTGTTTCACTGACACTGTCTCGTCTGTTGTTAGTTTCACCATTCTCAAATTCAGCAGTGCAAAAAAAAATTTTCAAGCAGGTGACAGCATAACATTTTTTTCAGCTTCAGTGCAAAATATGATTTTTTTTTCGGTCAGCTAGGCCATCAAAATATTTTTTTCAAAAAAATCCCAGCCCCCCCCCCCCCCCCCCAGATAAGAAAATGGTTGTTGCCTGTTGCCTTACTATGCTCGAGGGGGGTCATGGATGCATGGATAGGACCCTTATCGGGACACTGGGATCGGGTGTTTTTAAGCTCGTGATTTCGGGATGTCGGGATTTACTTTATTTAAATTCGGGATTTCGTGTTTTTAAACGGGCCGGGATTTCGGGATCAGGAACCCTCCTATCCCTGTCTATGTTGATGCTTTGTGAAAAATACAGAAATTTGACCTACCGGTATGCTACCATTATATTTGCCATCGTTAGAGTCATGTCCAAAGCAGAATATTAATGAAACACATGCAATAATTCCTTCCAATCTTTATACTTTGTGCAAGAGAACGCCATGTTTACACTTTACTGCACTGTGGCAAATCACTGTTGACACTGGATTGTCTCCCTTGTAATTATTTAAATCTCGCGTGTATTTATATTTCACTCTGGTAAACAACTCACTTGTACTTTAAAATACATACTATTAGGTGGCAACTGTGCTTAACATATTTTTTCAAAAATTAAAAAATATATCTACATTTATTAATTAACATGAAAATCGCTCAGGGGTAAAATATTTGTCATAAAGGGCCAACCCGTGGTAAAATCACGATATATTCAAGCCCCCATGAATTATTTCGATTCTGATAGGACACATAAGGCAATTCTTTTGGATCGAAGCGCTCTAGGTGTAGGCAAATATTTGCCGTTCCCATAAATAAACGCACTATAAATAAACTAGCGTAAAAGAACGGAGCAAACTGCATTAGTGACATGCTTAAACTATTTAAAATAATGTATTTAGACAGTTTTGGATGAATTTGAATGATAATTTATTTATGAGGGGGAGGACAGGGGGTACCCTTCTCCCTTCTCCCACCCCTCTTCTCCTTTCTCCTTCCCCTCTTCTCCTTTCTCCTACCCCCGTTCTCCTTTCTCCCATTAGAATAAAACATCTCCTTTTGAGATAAATTAAAATAAAGCTGTATCTGTCGTTTTTGTCTGTACAGAAGCCACAATTTATTAGCACAAAAACAATTCATGATTGATCATAACAATAAGAAATTAAAGGCGGCAAACATTTCTCATGTAAGGGAAACGACACTAATTGTTTTCAATAAAAATCTTGTAAATGTCTTGGTTTATTAATTGTACGCCCTCGTCTGGTATCTTACCCTTCCGGAGCACCTGCTATCACTTCATTTTCCGTGTATTTCTGCGTTGTGTTTTGTATACTATTGTTTGTCTGTTTCTTTTTTAGACATGGCATTGTAAGTTTATTTTTGACTTATGAGTTTGAATGTTCCTCTGGTATCTTTATATGATATGCCCGTGTGTCAGAAAAAAAACCATATCTATAGGTGTAGTTTAAATTGGTGTCATCTTCTGTCAATCTTATGTATTAATTTTTAGTGAAACTGGATAGCCCTGAACAAATTTTGTCTTGACCATTCTGGAACTTCTGACACTGAACATGGTGGTTAACATCACGCACATTTTCACTCATATTTGATTAAAAGTTGCTACAAATTAATACAACTCAGACAAGATATTGGTACAACAGACGGGCAGAAAAACTAATTTATAAATAGTGTCGAAACTTAGTGTCTGGAACCAAATCATGTTAATAATATTCTTGCTTTGAATTTACTGTTTACGGTAACTGTACCTCAATGTTCTCAAGGATACAGTTAATAATTGTGCCTGGCAATAATTATAGAAGTTCACTAATTTTGTACATGTTCATTGAGATTGATTTGTGTTTTACTGTAGCCAATGAACTGCCGGAGACTAATATGCATGATTTATCTTCTAAATGTGTCACAGAACAAATCAGGAGCTGATCTCGTGACCCTAGCACAGTAGGTCACGAGCTAATAGACGCCGGCTTTATAGGAACTTTCGTAAGGAGAACACCACTAAAATGATTTGCTATAGCAGTGATGTGAATGCTTACTTGCAACCTGTTAAAGTACAAACTTTATTGTTCAAATATAGCAATTTAATATATCACAAATCATAATCACACAAAAATAACGCATATACATTACGAGCAATGAATTAGGTCATTCATTTCATCAAAAGTGATGAATCAGTGATGTTGTTCATCAATAATTTGCTCCACCATATTTTGCATGTTTTCAATTTCCTTGCAAATTTTTGTATTTTCGTCATGCATCCTTTTAAAAGCAGTTTTACATAAAAGAACTACACTACGAATCTCGGAATCATAGTCATACTCAGATTGCGACAGTACCGTTAGAACATATGTACTTAAACAGCATTGTTTGCATGTTTCACAATGTGAGTTTTCAAAAATGCTCCAATTCATATATTGAATTAAAATAAAGGGATATGGAGAAGATGAACATGGGACAAAATCGCACAAAATACAAATTATCAATTAACAGGGTTTTTATTCCTGTTCTTCATCTTGCCAGTCGATGTAGAGTCTTTATCAATGAACGAATCATTCATATCCTAGAACGTGGTCAAGACCAGGGCCGTAACTACATTGAGGCAAATGAGGCAAATGCCTCATGTTTTAAATTTAAAAAAAAAAAAAAAAACTAAAACAAAAGATTGTCTTCATATGATTGTCTTCATATCAAATTGTTTTCACTGAAAGCGTCTTGCAAGAAGCAAGTTCTCTTCGCTCTCTGATGTCGCCCCTGCATATTTTTCGTAATCCATGTTTCTATTTTACTTTTGGTTTTCAGAGTTGATGGTCTATTGTTTGTACTTCTGTGTCCCGGGTTTGTCTTTTGTTCATTTATTGTCCTACTTAATGACTAGTCTGAGTGTCTGAGTGTTGATTTCATTTGTAAACGTGTCACACTGTCACTGCTGTGTAATGTTGCATGTCCACCGATGTCCAGGTATTATGCGAGAAAATATTTTAAGAATATACTGGACACAGAAAAAGGTGGTCGTTTCTGCATGGTGAATTGAACTTGATATCAAAGAATACGAAACTGCCTTTCTTGTATATAAAACCATACCCATTTATTCTTAGTATGGATTGAAAAATTAGGTATTTTCTGTAGGTGAGATATGCACAGAAGACAGTGATAGATATGTATTATAAATATAGAAAATTGAATATCTTAATCAACAAAAAAATTTTAAAAAATTAACTGTATCATATACCCAAGCGCCTGTGGATAAAACTAGATAGCTGACATGGTTTAAATTAAAGTAAGACCACCAATTTCCCGGTATCAAATCATTTGTTGAAAAAAAACATCAATGTATTGCCATATGACCTTTTACATTCAAGGGTTAAATTTGCATTAAGTCGTGTTCAGACCCTTTAACAGAAAATAAAGGAATATGAAGTACACGTGCACGGGAGCTAATCACACACAATGTCAATGTATAGCAAAAAAAATACAAATGATCATGATGGTCAAAGTTTTTATTCCTGTTCTTCATCTTGATAGTTGCTGGGGGTCTTCAATAATGAAAGAACCAAAAATACCGTAAAACAAGGTCAATATGGTCCCTAGTGTCGATTTGAGCAGTACTAGTATTTTACGTATATTACTGCACTAATGGCTGTCACTATATTCAAATCTAGTCATAAAAAATCTCAAGTCAGCACAATACAAGACAAGAACAGACAGACAGACAGACAGATCTGGTATTAATGATTATGAGAATTACGATTTTTGCTTTATCCTACATATCGGTCTTTTAATGTTTTGAATTTCCCTAAAACTTTAAAGTCTTAAATAACAATCAATCTATGTTTTTGCTTTGAGACCAGAATATTGTCGAAAAAATAGCTAAAAATGAGTTGCGTTTCTATGTAAGAAAGAGTCCGGGAAACGCTCAGAATGCACGATGTTGCGTTATTTTTCTCAGAGCTTTAAAGGGGCACTAGCTACGAGATATATAAAAAAACTAAAGTTTGATTTTTTTTTGTTCAATCAATAATGAAAGTGAAATAGTGAAATAACAATTCGCTTTTTGCATCCAAAAAGGTTCAATTTTGTCAAATTACGCTAAGAAACATTGATAATTAGTAATTCACTTGCAAGTGAAAGAGTCGACCTCTTTAAATCCGTATTCATGTGAACTTCAATTTAACCCCTAGCTAGAGATTGACAACGCATGCATTGTACGTGTACTGGTTATTTAAAGAAAAAGAATGTCAACAATGAAAGTGAAACTACGGTAAATCATTTGATTACTAATTCGATGCACATAAAATCATTTTTATACGGTTAAAAACAATGCGAAACATCTATTTTTAATCTATAAAATAAAATCAAACAGACCTATAAAAATCCAATTGCACGTGTTGGTTTAATCTATTCATATCTTTATTTATGTTTACATCGCTTATATGGTCATCTGAGGTCAAATCGATAGGTAATTAGATAGTGTCTGGACTTAAATACACACGAAACGAACCTATATATATATTATCTACCACATGCTCTGTAAACTGTTTATTTTAGACTTTTGATAGTTTGGATAAATGTTTTACATTGTAATAAATCAAATATGAGAATTTGAGTCAAATCGGTGACCATGAATTTGACAGCTAGTGCCCCTTTAAGGCCCCAGACCCTCGCCAAAAATTTTTCGCCTCGCTAAGCATATGGTTTGCCTCAGTATTAAAAGGGGCTAGTTACGGCCCTGAAGACCACCCCAAGCGTCGAATCACATTTAGTGACAAAAATGTTAAAAAGAAATAAAAAAAAAAATCGTGTGATATGCCCCTATATTATTACATAGATGACTTAGATATCACACGATTTTATTTTTTTTTTATTTCTTTTTTATATTTTTGTCACTAAAACTCAAGCGACTGTGTCGTAAGTGTGAGTGTACCGCAAAACATGCTCTCTTTTTCACGCCCTGTGTTAAAATAGTTTTTTTTTTAACAAAACAGTCTAGAACAGTATCAAATATATTATTCCCGGTGCATACTAGAAAAGGAGGTTTTGGAAAGCATGTGTGTCAGAATATTCGATCTACATTGAATATAGAGGGGATGTTCGCCATACATAAGGACAAAAACGGTATAATATAAAAACAGGTTAGAAAAGAATCAAAGGGCAGTCATGTGTTTGATGTTTAAAGGATACAGAAAAAAATGGAGACTAAATAAGCTGTATTTTGCTGTTTTGCTGTCGTAAAAAAAATTTCATTTGAACCAATGAGAAAACATGTAACATAACTAACTGTAAGTGTGTCGACCGACCCACAAGTAATTGAAATCAAATTAAACCTTTGTCAATTTGCCGTTTACCGACTGTGATATCTAAAGGCTATTTGCCAAAACTGTAAAGGAATCTCTCTCTGTTAAAACAGCCCCAGTTTTACAAACTAGGCAATTAACTGACAATGGTCTTCTCTATTTCATAGTAGATCATAGACATAGTACGAAAAAAGAAATACAGATGTCACAAATGTGTGATTTCATAAATTAATTAAGTTTAATTACCATGAAGATCAGCCTCTTCCTTAAGAAGCAGTTTAACAGCATGCTTGAATGATGAATTGTTGTTTATAACAACAAGTTTACGGTTTTTTTTTTTCTAAAATGGACAGCTCTGTCTCAAAGTTAGTTATTCCAAACTTCGCGCACCTTTCGCTAAATCCATTATTCAACCCCTAAGGTTTTCAGGAATGACGCGAAATCATTTTCCGCCGATATTTCCAGATAAATGAAATGATTATCCAAGGCCTTTCCTTGCATCCGTCCAAATATATGGACCCCAGCACTAATTTTTGTTTCCATTATAGAAAACCGGAAATGATAACAAATTCAAATTCAAATATTTTATTTGTCATATAAACTTTACAGTTTGTGACCAACATATATTAATACAATAAACACAATAAACATATATACATACATATTAAACATACAAAATATCAACAGCATTAAAATTTATAACAACAAACAAGTTGTTAAGAGTCCCCTGCCCTCAGTTCTAATGACTTTTTCAAGAAGGATCCTAACTTATTTGTTTGTAAAGGCGATGATGGATTTAGTAAATAATGAATTTTTTCTTCTTCATTTAAATTATTAAAGTTATTATTTTCTGTACATATGTGATGAAAAAATTCATTTCTTAGAGTTTTATTATACTCACAATATAGTAAAAAATGTTTCTCATCCTCTAGTATTTTACATTTATGGCAAAGACGTTCCTCTCTTGGGATTTTAAAATATCTCTCCTTTTCAATCAAGAGGGAGTGATCACTTATTCTAAATTTAGTGATTAATCTCCTTATCTGAAAATTAGATGTATTTAGATAATATTCTAGTTTGTAATCTTTTTTAAGTTTTTTTATAGAGAAAAAATTTACTTTTATCATCGATGTTTTGAAATTTATTTTGAATTAAATCTTCATATCTATTTTTCATTTTTAACTTTATATCGTTTTTTATTTTATTTACATCTTTTATGTCCTTACAAGTAGAAAGAATATTAAGGTCAACGTTAGTCTCTTTAACAATATTTTTAGCATATGTATACCATGAGTAAGTTCCTGTCAAATCTAGAGACTGTGCTAGAGAAAAAGCTTCCTTTAACAATGGATTAATATTATTATTATATAGTCTAGCTAAATATAAAAGGGTTTGTGTTTAATAAAACATTCTATAGGCAATCTTCCTAATTCAACTCTTGCTCCTAAATTGGATGCATTTTTTCTTATCCCTAGAGTAGATTTACAAAATTTAAGATGCATATTTTCTATGGGGGTTTTGTCTATAAAATCAAGTTGATTAATTTCTTTTCCTGAAGTTAAGGCTCTGCTTTTGGCTCGATGAAAAGAAATATATGTATCCAAATATGTTACTTCTGAATTATAGGTCATAATTGGTTTTACTAAAGAATCAAAAAGATTATTTGCTACTTTTATAGGTAGATTATTCAATGATTTAGTATATGATTTTATTGCAAAAAATACTTTTTTTGCTTTTTTTGTCAGCTCTAAAGTACTTTGTGATAAATTTCCATTACATTTTATCAACATTCCCAAAAATGAATATTCTGTTACACTCTCTATGGCTTTATTCTCATAGTAAATATGTGATGTTTCACTTTTATGTTTTGACTGACTAAAAATCATGGATTTAGTTTTGTTTGTATTCAAAGAGAGTTGCCATTTGTTACAATATAATTTAACGTTATTTAAACTGTTTTGTAGACCCTCTTTTGATTCTGACAGGATTAAAAGATCATCCGCAAAAAGAAGGCATCCTACCTTACTATTTATAAGTTTAAGGGGACTTGAATCATTTCCCTCAAAATTTTTTACAATATCATTTATAAAGACATTAAATAAAGTGGGACTTAGTGTGTCTCCCTGTTTAACCCCTCTAGCAATATTAAAATATTCTGATACATAATCTTTATATTTTAAAGATGATTTAGTATTTAAGTATTGTTGTTTTATAACTCTATAAAAAGACTTGCCAACTCCCATTTTACATAATTTATAAAGTAAAGCAGTTCTCCATACTGAATCAAAAGCCTTTTTCAGATCTATGAAGCAGGCATAAATCTTTTTTTTCTCTTTATGTAAATATTTATTAATCAAGGACTTTAATAAAAAGATGCTATCAGCTGTTCTGTGATTTTCTCTGAAACCAAACTGACAATCACTTAATTGTTTGTCAACAATCTTGATTAGCCTATTATTTAATATGGCATTAAAAATTTTTGGTAGATTACTTATAAAAGAAATGCCTCTATAATTATTAGGGTCTAACTTGTCACCTTTTTTATGTAAAGGGATCATGAAAGATAATTTCCAAGAATCTGGATAATTACCTGTCTTTAAAATCAAATTGAAAACTTTTACAATAGAATTAATTATCACAGGTTGTGAGTGTTTGAGTATTTCATTCACAATTCTATCTGGACCTGCTGATTTGTTTACTTTAAGGTTTGAAATGACCAGTTTTACTTCAGCAAATGTAATTGGTGCATCAGTTTCCATATTCAATTCAATATTATCTTCTATAATGTTTAGTTCACGTTCCAGTTTATTTACAAAGGATTTATCATATGAGGCTGGTGTACCCTGATCCTGAAAATGTTTTATGATTTTATTTTCATTCATTAAAATTTCAGGAATATCTTCTTCAATATTTGGTTTCTTTTTTATTGCCTTTAGAACATTCCAGTATTCTTTTGGATTATTTTTTAAATTATCTGAAAGTGATTTATAAAGTTTTTGGTGATATTCAAATTTTTTCTGTTTAATCATTTTTTTTAGTTTTTTACATAATTCAAAATATTTAGATTTTAAACTTTTGTCATTTAAGTTATTCTTGATTTTATTTCCTAAATAGTTTATTTGTCTTTTTGTTTCATATACTACATTATCTGACCATACTTGTTTAATTTTTTTCTTTTTCTTTTTTGTTGGTTTAGATATGACTTTACATGTATTTTCTGCAATAGTTTGTAAAATTTTGTTTAGTTTTTCAGTTGCACCATCAACCCCTAGTTTATTGCTATCAAAATGTTCCATCTCTAAATCTAAAATTTCCTTTTTATAACGTTCAACGTAAAATTGTAAGTAACGAAGTCAAAACGTAATCAAACGTTGAGTTAAAATCCGGATTTAATCTAGTCCGAGATTACTCTGACGTCCAACGGCTGTTTTGCCAGACACGGCCCCAGCTTGTCTGGCAAAACAGCCGTTGGACGTCAGAGTAATCTCGGACTAGTGTTAATCTAATGGAACGTCTAATTCATACTAGATTGATCATTTAAGCTATCGGTATCACTTTTAAATTGAAATTCGATTAAAAGATAATGTTTTGATATTTTTTCTTGAAATATTCGATCATTTCTTAAAAGGAGAGATATTTTATTTTTTCTCCTTTCTCCAACTTTTTCTCCTTTCTCCAACTTTTTCTCCTTTCTCCCAGCCTTCCTCTCCTTTCTCCTACCCCCTTTCTCCTTTCTCCCTCCCCCTTTCTCCCTGTCTCCCTTACCCCTGTCCTCCCCCTCATTTATATGTCTTATATGATGTACAATAAAGGGTTTTTGCCACATTTTAGCATCATTTGTGTATGTTTCCTTGTGATGATTTTCGGATTCACAAGCGTGTATTTTCCCGTAAAATGCTTACATTCTAGGGTAGGGTGGTCATATTTCGACCGGTCGGCGAGTTGGCTGTGATTATTATGACATACTGGTTCCCTGTATGACAATACGAACAAACTGAATATTACTGTACCATTGATCGTGATTGGTGGTCGATTTTACCTTGTTTCCTTTGAAAAATCCCGAAAGTATACGAATAAATAGCAAATTTCATGGATTATGTGACAATGGGGGAAATTCGACCATTGGTCTTCAGATCCATACATGTCAAGACAAACATAAATGGCTCCGTGTTGAAGGCCGTACTTTGACCTATAATTGTTAACTTTTTATACATTGTGACTTGGATGAAGAGTGAACTTGTCTCATTGGCACTCATAAACATCTTCTTATTTATATTCTTAAAGTTTCTATTGTTGAATAAACTTGTTCATTGTTATGTATTAGCTAATATATGAAAAGGTGAAACTGGGGTTTCTGAACCTACTGGCATACGTGACAACAGTTTGATGCCTGCCACACCTTCGAGCCAATCTTTAGGCAAGGCCATTTTTGATATTCGGGAGGGGGGTTGAAAACCAATATTTGGGCCTGATAATTAATTAAACTGATTAATTAGCTCAAGGCAGGTGGAAAATAAAAAAAATACAGGTAGCTATGCAAAAAATGAAGAAGAAAAAATTATGCACCCAACCTTTCTCGGGACACTCCAGCTTTCTTCTCCAATTAATACTGACATCCACAAAATATTCCAAGCGTGTACACAGGGGCTCGGTTAGCAGAAATATTTTTTGTTATCAATAAGAATGAAGAATGAAAACGGAAAGTGTCAAAGAGACAACTCGACCAAAATTTACAAAACAACTCAAGGCCACCAATGGGTCATAAACATAGCGAAAAATCCCGTACCAAGTGTACAGTAGGGCTTGATGGGCATTTTTTTTATATCAGGATTATTTGTATTAACACATTTCACTTTTCCCGAATGTGACCTACCGAATTATTACCAGTGTTGTACTAACATGAGCAAAACTACGGGTGTCAAATGTGGAGCAGGTTCTGTTTACCCAACGAGCACCTAATATAAAAAAGAAGATTTAGTGTAATTGCCAATGAGACAACTCTTCACAAGAGACCAAATGACACAGAAATTAACAACTATAGGTCATCGTACGGCCTTGAACAATGAGCCAATCCCATACCGCATAGTCAGCTATAAAAGGCCCCGAAATGACAAATGTAAAACAATTCAAACGAGAAAACTAACGGCCTTTTTAATGTAAAAATAAATGAACGAAAAACAAATATATAACACAGCAACCAACGACATCCACTGAATTACCTAAGATCACCCATTTTTTTTTGGCAGTGTATTTTTAAGTCTAGTTTTCTATTTTTTTTTTTGTTTTGTGTACTTTTGTTTGTCTGTCTGTCTGTTTCTTTTTAGCCATGACATTGTCGGTTTGTGTTTGACTTATGAGTTTCAAGTCCCTGTAGTTTCTATCTTTCGCCTTTCTTTTATAACTAACCTATCAATCCACGAGACAGCAACAATGAAACAATGGATTAACATTCCAAGAGCATCTAGAGGTTGCATTCTGCTAAATTAAAGAAACGTCTACGTAGCTACATGGGTATCATGTATATTATGAAATAATAGTTCAAATGACAACTGGTAATTTTACAGATTCCAATAGTATGAAAAATAGTTTTAAAAAACACCGTGACCGTATGGTATTGGCATGTTTGGTCTTGTTAGAGAGTTGCCTCATTTGCAATCGAGCATCTTTTTACTTTTACATAAATATTTAAAAACTCGCCGTGAAAACATAAATGTAAATTACTCATGGTTGAAGACAGTTCATTCACCGATTAATCGACAGTACTAAGAATCTTATTGTTCTACTCATTTATGTTTATAAAAAACATGTGAAAGATACCAAGAAGGGGTTCAAACTCATCTAGTTTCTAGTAATATAGATAGAGAATATATTATTGCTAAATAAATTGAAGTAATTATGGTTTTGTATTCTTGTATTATAGCATTATTCTACTATTTTATATTTTGATTTTTCAGCACTTTCTTGACTTCTTTCTTAACTTCTTTCTTTTTTTCCTCAGCTTTAATTTTTCTGTTTTCCTTCTCTCTTTCTTTTCTTTGTTTTTCCTCAAGTTTCTCTCTTTTTATTTGGATAACTGCATCACTAGTCAGAATTCTATGTGATGTAATTGAAGATGATGTTTTAGGCTTTTTTGTAGCAGGAGGGATTGCAAAAATGTCCTCAATCTCTGAGTTCCAGTTTGTATCTAGCTCAATTTCCTCTACATTAAAAAGTGTGTAATTTCCATTATCAAGTACATGTAACAAACTTTCAACGTCCGCGGCGGGTACATTAAAATCGGACTCTTGACTATTAACTGATGCGTTTAACTCATCATGGACATCCACTATGCATGTAATTTGGCTTGATTGTTGGTCAGAAGATAAAGCAGCAGCAGCATCAGCTAATAAATTTAACGACGAATCCAATGATTCGATTTCATCCATTTCAACTGATACCTCCGCGCTGCTCTGTAAACCGTCAACTGAAGCTGTAGGAGGCATTGGTTGATTGAACGGTTCTGATGGGAGATAAGCGCTGTCAGGTACTGCTGACGGATTTAAAGGGTATATGCCAGTTGCTCTAAAGCCACTCTTTATGTTCTGGGGTGTGATACCTGCTTCCCAAGCCTTCTTGAAAATTCTGGGCCATGTTGCTTTATTTATCAAATGGTCAGGATGTTCTGCCATAAATTCTGTGCACTCCCTATCATACGACTTTGAAAATGGCCCAAATACGCTCTTGTCAAGCGGCTGGAGGTGGTGACTTGTATGGGGTGGTAATGCCATTACAAATATGTTCTCCTTTTTTGCTTCATCTAATAACCCTAAGGTTTCATGTGACCCGTGGGAGTCCATGATGAGTAACTTCGGCCTTTTAGGACCACAATTTTTAAGGAAAATATCCCTGAACCATAACTCCCCAAGGATGTCGCACATCCAAGCTTTCTCCTGATAGGTCCATAAGGTACCATCTGGGCCATCAACTGTTGCCACTGATTCCAGAGATTTTGTTGTTTTTCCTTTTACAACACACAGCGGTGGTAATTTCTCACCCTGAGCATTGACACAGGCCAAAATTGTAATATTTTCTCTCGAATTTCCCGTGCGACCAGGAATGTTCTTAGCACCTTTTCTTGCCACCACATTGGAAGGATTGTGCTCGAATCCCTTGCCAGTTTCATCTGCATTCCAAATGACATCACTTTGAAGGTTGTTTTCAGTTATCACTGACCAAGCTCTATGAAGTAGTTCGACACTACCACTCTATTCATCATACGAGATCTTGAAGTATTAAGTTTTTCAGGGTTTCTGAGTGTAACTTCGGGGTGTCTGGACTTAAACCCCCGCCACCAGTCATTTCCTGGTATATTTGACTTGAAGGGCGTTTTAATTCCCTTAGCATTACATAGGCGTGCTATTTTGATGATAACTAGCTTCTTAGTTAAACCAAACCCTTTCTCAGCTGCAGTCATGATTTGTGTTGCTACAAGATTTTCGACCTCAATCGGTATTACAGGTTTACGGCCTGGTTTAGAACCTGGTTTTATTTTGCCGTTTACACGGTCCATGATTGTAGTTTTAGGTATGCTATATGTTTGACTTGCTCTTCTAAAACTCATCCCATTGTGCCTTACTGCATTTACAGCCCTTTCTAGTGATTCTGAAGAATATTGTTGATATATGTTTTTAGATTTTCTAGGCATTTTTTAGTCTACAAAAGGGAGAAAAAACGTTATAATTGTTATAAATTATTGACCCTCAGAAAGTTCTATTTTTATACGAGTAAATTTTCAGTTACTATATTGGTTAGATTTCCTGTTTGAATTGTTTAACATTATTCATTTTGGTGCCCTTTATAGTTTGCTGTGCAGAGTGAGCCAAGACTCTGTGTTCAAGGTCGTACTTTGACCTATAATTGTTAACTTAAGGTACATTGTGACTTAGACGGAGAGTTGTCTCATTGGCACTCATACCATATCTTCTTATTTATAAAAACTGTTTTGCTGGTACTGTATATAAATACTTATAAATACTCTATTTATTTATTCAATTATATTTATATTTATATGGCACTTTGATATATATATGCTTTGGTGATACCGAGAAAAACAACGTCAACACTTCAGCCGATGATATTTCCTTTATTTTATTCACCAAAAACATGACACAACATTATAGCTGTTTTAAATTGAAGAACGACTACAAACTTTCATTTTTTATCACATCAATCAAGCTCTCAATGTGATCAGCATTTTTCAATTCTATGCACTCAAAGGAAATAAGTCTTCTAGCCACAAAAACGACACTAGGTACATCGGTATTGTTTATGGTTTGTATGCAATCAAAGATTTTCTCGGCAACAGTTCTGTCTCTAGTTAACGTATAAAGTTCTACGACTAATTGATGGAGGCAATCATGATCAAAACAGAACTCTCTTTGAAAAAGTTTGGCCAATTCTGTTTGAATAATGTTTCGAAGAATTTTAAGAGATTGATCTTTTCCGGAATTTTCTCTAGCTGCGATCAATTTTACATGATTCATAGTCGATTTCTGAAAATGAAATGGTGCTGTCGTTGAAATGGAAGGACAGATATTTCATTTTAAAATAAATATAACAATCATTCTAAAAATATTTCACCTATTCAGATTATTTTATATTTCTTTACAGTACCGTTATGCATGTTTTTTTCTTATTGATTTTTCAAGGTTTTTTTGTCCAATAGTGTGAGTCAATATCCGCTTTTTCAGTAAGATACAAATTTAAGTAAACAATTTGATTTTTATACGAATAAAAACTATACATGTAAAAAAATAGTTTCTTAAAGATGATAAATGGCAGTAAAATCTAAACCAGACAGTCTATGAGATGTTATTTTTCTGGTGGTCGAAGTTCCCCCATAATCTCTTTTCTTACTATGGGTAACTTCGACCACTTTTTTACTTGAAAATAACTTTATTCTGTTAATATTTTTGTTAAAACAAAGGTTTTTTGTATGCTTGTAACATTAAAGAATGTGGTTAAACTAATTATAAGGAGAAATCTTAAAGTATGTATCGTAAATTGAAAGATTACTTACCTACAGTGCAAATTTAATCTTTTTCAAATTTTACCGCTTCTTTAACTTTTATAAACTTGGCGGTAGAAAGTCACGTGATTTCTTCGGAAAAATACGGTTGAGCTAGTCGTAGTTGTAACCGATCGCGGGCGAAATATTCTTTTTATAAGTAAACCATTACAATGAAATAAAGATTATGGCAGATAATCCAGAAATACGGTCGATTTTCCCCCATGGTCGAAATTGCACCACCCTACCCTAACGTCATTGTTCTATGACGTCGGGTATCTCATTCATAAAAAAGCATATGACGTGGGAGTACAATCGGAACAGCACTGGCAATATATTCATATTTTACCATGGGTGTGTACTCAAAGCGTTTGAAGGACGTCATGTTAGAATTACATTAATCAAACCGGCGCGACTCGCAAATAAAGTCACCCAACAATCGCATTAGTGTTTCATTAGAGACGGAGACATTGTCGTTTTTTTCTATTGACAATAAAAGTTCCAAATCAACAGTGGCGGATGCAGGAATTTTCGAAAGGGGGGGTGCTAGCCTAGGGCAAAGGGGGGGTGCAGGGGGGGGGGGGGTGCAAAACATGTCCCGATTCAAATGCATTGATCGGCCAAAAATAAAGGGGGGGGTGCAGACCCCCGGAACCCCCCCTCTGGATCCGCCACTGAATCAATATGTAACGATCCTGTGTTGAAGTATATCTCATGTATAAGTTTCTGTCTTGCCTCTTCATAATTTTCACAAAATAGTAAATAATGTTCCACAGTTTCTAATTGACCGCATTCACACTTTGGTTCTATATTTTGATTGATTTTGTTTTGATAATTGTTTAGGTAGTATCCGGATCTTAAATTTCTAATAATTTTTGCTGTTTTGTGATCTGGATAATCAAATGTCGATTTATTGCTGACAGTCTGATGAAAGTTATAATAAAATCTTCCTGTATCACTATTATCCCATCTATGTTGCCACTTTTTATTTACTAAAATTCTTGCTGCTGTTTTAATATCTTGTTTAGTTACTGTAATATGGGCTTCTTTCTGAATTTGATTTGCCTCTTTAGCTGCCTCTTTAGCTAGTTTATCAGCTATTTCATTTCCTCTAACATTTGCATGTCCTGGGGTCCAATCAAAATTAATTCTTATTCCATGGTGTTTTTGGATAAATTTAATAAGGGAAATAATTTCATGTGAAGTGGATCTGTTATTTTCAATTTTCCAATTTAATGTTAAAATTCCAATTGCTGTTTGACTGTCCGAAAATATTTTTACTTCTTCAATTAATGTTTTGTTTTCAATTCTGCTTACATAATCTAATACTAATTTTATTGCAACCAGCTCTGCCAAAAGAATTGAACCCCTTTTTGAAACTGGTTGTTTAAGTTCAATTTCTTTATTGTTGAAGATTACATTGCACCTGCTCCACAAGGTCCTGGGTTGGATTCGACGCGAAAAAGAAGTTCGTTTGTTATTTTCTCTATTATTGTAGTGATTTTTAATTTTTTTTAAATTACCGATAAACAGAATAAAGGACTTTTTGTTTTTTTTTGTTCGGGCTCACCTGATATTTTACTGTGATAAAGTCAGTATCAAAAACAAAAAGTCCTTTATTCTAAATTTCTTGCGGTGGGACAAAATAACGTCATAAAATGGGCGCTTTAACGGAGAATCAGTGTTAACGCCGTCAGTTAAAACCACGGTGAAAAGGAGTTCATTTCACACACCTATTTGGACTAAAAGATAAGCA
This sequence comes from Mytilus galloprovincialis, assembly GCF_965363235.1. Taxonomy (NCBI): domain Eukaryota; kingdom Metazoa; phylum Mollusca; class Bivalvia; order Mytilida; family Mytilidae; genus Mytilus; species Mytilus galloprovincialis. The sequence continues at coordinate 57,080,633 of NC_134841.1, forward strand.
TCGAAACGCGTGTGAACGGAACACTGTGTACAAAAAACTGTATATATATATATTGTGTACATACAACTGTTGTTATTATATTCTTGATGGTGGAGGTGAATTACTACTCCTATGGAGGTTGTCCTGAAGGACGGAAGAAGATTCAGCGGTAAGTAAGTTTGACTATATCAGCTTGGTGACGTCACAATCGCTGCATCCACTACTACCTAAAATGAAAAAGGGGTTTTCCCCTTTTCGAAAAAAATTAAAATGTGCACGTAAATTTCAAACCATGCAGGTCAGGTTCGATTTACTTTAAATACAAAATTGAATATAATGCCAGGGGCGTAGCTAGAAATAAACGATGTGGAAGCAACTACCGCCGAGCGGAGCGAGGCTAAAAAATTTTGGGACCCTATTATGCAGCAATTTTTTTTTTCGGTTTTCGGTCATATGACGGTTAAAAGAGGAGCTATATGTAGATAAAAATTTATGAATGTAAAACTATTACTAAATCTTCTGAATATAGTAATACATAAACAACACATATTTGTGATACAGAATTTACTCAAAATTATCCAAAATCTGCTCTTCGGGTCTGGGCAGAAACAAACTTCTCTATTACTTTGTCAACATTCACACTGAAATCCCGATGAATATGCAGTAATGCTATGTAACTTTCGTTGTTCATTGTCGATCGTACATTTGTTTTCAATTACATACGTAGTGCCGTGACTGATAGATCTAAGGGCCATCATGGCATGGTAGCACTCGCGAGATGTTATAAACCAGCGTACGTGTTCGGCATCGAGCGACCTCCCAATTGAATTCGTCAAAATTACATGCTAGGTCAGTTTCGTATGTTTCAGACAATATTGAGATTTGTTCGTTTGTGATATTTCCTACAACACGATGAAGCAGATACAGCACAAAGAAGCGATTTTCTGATAACTTGACGTGACCCCACTCTCCATTTGCCTTATCATATGGTCTATGAACTCAAAAAATAATGAGACTTTCCAATACTGTTTTGGCGTGGTTGCAGGGTGATTGGCTCCGGTAGTCTGTCAACCACATCGCCTCTGCATATTTTCAACGATATCGAAGGGATCTGATAATTCTAATGCCGATTGGTACATCTCATTCCAAACTGATGAACTGTACACTGTAAAATGTGCTCCAAAACTACATATCTTACACTGAGTATTACAAATTCAAAAGTAAAAATCTTGTAAAAGATACAAGTAACCTTCCGATTTTGTCATAATCTCCAAAAAAAAACCAATTATTTTGAAACTAAATGTCGTTATTTAATGATATTTCATCAATTAAAAAAAGTGACAACATAGTTGTTTCCTTTAACATTCAATTTATAAATTTTTATTTTGCCATTTCTTTTTTTGCATGCCGAATCAATGTGCACGCAACTTCGGAGCTACGATCTTTTTCTGAATGAACAGCTTCATCAACACTTGTAACTAGGTTGTCAAACTAATATCCGGGATAGACGGAAAAGACACCAACAGTCTCCGATTTCGATCGACCAACTCATCTCTCTCTCTTCTGCTTTTTTTTTTTTTTTTTTTTTTTTTTTTTTTTGGTGAAAACGACGTGGATGCACGTGCTGTCGTGCCTCCGGGTAGCTACGCCCCTGAATGCACGCACAATAAGATTAATAAGTAAATAAGACACACATCCTTGGAAACCCTATAAAAAAACATTTATAAAGGAAGATGCAAAGATTTTTTTTATAGGCGTGTATATATCCTTGCATGTTCCTACAAATATCATAATTTCAATACAACTAAAATGTTGCACGGACCCGTTTTCACGTGTTCCTAGAGGCTAGGTCTCAAGTGTTTAAACACGGACACTAGGCTCTCAATGCCGTTTTCAAGTGTTCACAGAGGCTAAGTCTCAAGTGTTTAAACACGGGCACTAGGCTCTCAATAAAATTGAGAATGGAAACGGGGAATGTGTCAAAGAGACAACAACCCGACCAAATAAAAAACAACAGCAGAGGGTCACCAACAGGTCTTCAATGTAGCGAGAAATTCCCGCACCCGGAGGCGTCCTTCAGCTGGCACCTAAACAAATATATACTAGTCCAGTGATAATGAACGCCATACTAATTTCCAAATTGTACATAAGAAACTAAAATTAAAATAAAAATAATACAAGACTAACAAAGGCCAGAGGCTCCTGACTTGGGACAGGCGCAAAAATGCGGCGGGGTTAAACATGTTTGTGAGATCTTAACCCTCCCCCTATACCTCTAACCAATGTAGAAAAGTAAAAGCATAACAATACGCACATTAAAATCTCAATGCCGGTTTCAAGTGTTCACAGAGGCTAGGTCTCAAGTGTTTAAACACGGGCACTAGGCTTTCAATGCCGTTTTCACGTGTTCCTAGAGGCTAGGTCTCCCGTGTTTAAACACGGGCACTAGGCTCTCAATGCCATTTTCAAGTGTTCACAGAGGTTAGGTTTCAAGTGTTTAAACACGGGCACTAGGCTCTCAATGCCGTTTTCAAGTGTTCACAGAGGCTGTCTCAAGTGTTTAAACACGGGCACTAGGCTCTCAATGCCGGTTTCAAGTGTTCACAGAGGCTAGGTCTCAAGTGTTGAAACACGGGCACTAGGCTCTCAATAGATATAGGAAGATGTGGTGTGAGTGCCAATGAGACAACTCTCCATACAAATAACAATTTAAAAAGTAAACCATTATAGGTTAAAGTACGGCCTTCAACACGGAGCCTTAGCTCACACCGAACAACAAGCTATAAAGGGCCCCAAAATTACTAGTGTAAAACCATTCAAACGGGAAAACCAACGGTCTAATCTCAATGCCGGTTTCACGTGTTCCTAGAGGATTTAGGTCTCAAGTGTTAAAACACGGGAATTACGCTCTCAATGCCGTTTTCAACGTGTTCCGTGAGGCTTTAAATCTATCTTTTAATCAATCAATCAATCAACTGATAAATCAACCAACCAACCAATCTATCAATCAATTAATTAAGCAATTAATAAAAAAATATTCATGTTTCAGAGGGGAAAGACCGTTAACAATTGTTTTTAAACAATTGATTGATATTTATTATTAGGTCTTTCCACCTTTCCGTGGAAAGACCTATTGAATTTGTTCTGATTGTTATTATTTTTTTTTATTTTTTTTTCTTCCGCCTAAATGTTTTCTTGGGTAGTATTGATGTTTCAAAAGATGTCGCTTAAATATTTGGAATATGTTGTCGTATAGTTTAAACGCTTTAAAAATTTACAACTGCGTAACAAAATACTTTACGTTGTAAGAGTTATCTCCCCAAACACTGTTTTTCACTGACGGACAGGTCAAAAACATTATACCCTCCGCAACTTCGTTGCGTGGAGTATAATTATGCGTAAAGTGATATAACTCATTAACCATACATAATAAAGACCTAGGGTCTTTTGATTTGAGATCCTTGGTTTATGACCTTGAAATTGAGGTCAAGGTCATAGGTAATTTGCACATTCTAGATTTTGACCTTTGCTTTAAATTCATATTTATACATTATAAAGCCTGACATTTTTGATTGATTGTTAATATTTTGATAATAAAATAGACTTTTACTTGTGGAAAGACCTTCAATTGTTCTTTGAACAATTAGTTTTTATACGACCGCAAAAATTTTAATTTTCTGGTCGTATATTGCTATCACGTTGGCGTCGTCGTCGTCGTCGTCGTCGTCCGAATACTTTTAGTTTTCGCACTCTAACTTTAGTAAAGGTGAATAGAAATCAATGAAATTTTAACACAAGGTTTATGACCACAAAAGGAAGGTTGGGATTGATTTTGGGAGTTTTGGTCCCAACATTTTAGGAATTAGGGGCCAAAAAGGGCCCAAATAAGCATTTTCTTGGTTTTCGCACTATAACTTTAGTTTAAGTGAATAGAAATCTATGAAATTTTGACACAAGGTTTATGACCACAAAAGGAAGGTTGGGATTGATTTTGGGAGTTTTGGTTCCAACAGTTTAGGAATTAAGGGCCAAAAAAGGGCCCAAATAAACATTATTTTCGCACCATAACTTCAGTATAAGTAAATAGAAATCTATGAAATTTAAACACAATGGTTTATGACCATAAAAGGAAGGTTGGGTTTGATTTTGGGAGTTGAGGTCCTAACAGTTTAGGAATAAGGGGCCCAAAGGGTCCAAAATTGAACTTTGTGTGATTTCATCAAAAATTGAATAATTGGGGTTCTTTGATATGCCGAATCTAACTATGTATGTAGATTCTTAATTTTTAGTCCCGTTTTCAAATTGGTCTACATTTAAGGTCCAAAGGGTCCAAAATTAAACTTAGTTTGATTTTAACAAAAATTGAATCCTTGGGGTTCTTTGATATGCTGAATTTAAAAATGTACTTAGATTTTTAATTATTGGCCTAGTTTTCAAGTTGGTCCAAATGGGGGTCCAAAATTAAACTTTGTTTGATTTCATCAAAAATTGAATAAATGGGTTCTTTGATATGCCAAATCTAACTGTGTATGTAGATTCTTAATTTTTGGTCCAGTTTTCAAATTGGTCTACATTAAGGTCCAAAGGGTCCAAAATTAAACTAAGTTTGATTTTAACAAAAATTAAATTCTTGGGCTTATTTGATATGCTTTATCTAAATATGTACTTTGATTTTTGATTATGGGCCCAGTTTTCAAGTTGGTCCAAATCAGGATTCCATATCAAGTATTGTGCAATAGCAAGAAATTTTCAATTGCACAGTATTGCACAATAGCAAGAAATATCTAATTGCACAATATTGTGCAATAGCAATTAATTTTCAATTGGAGTTATCTTTCTTTGTATAGAATAGTAGTTGATAATATATGTTGGAAATTTGCCAGACATGACTATGATGTCATTTTCTATTTTTATTTGCCAATAACTTTATGTAAATAACTTCATTGGAAATTTGCCAATATAAAATGTTGCTGATGAAGCTTTTTTTCCTTATCTTATCTAAAATGTTTTTAGATAATGTATGTTGGACATTTGCCAGACATGACTATGATGTCATTTTCTATTTTTATTTGCCAATAACTTTATGTAAATAACTTCATTGGAAATTTGCCAATATAAAATGTTGCTGATGAAGTTTTTTTTATTGTTTTATACAATAAACAATGTATATTCACTTTTACTACCAACCAATCTTTACCATTCAGTGATAACAAGCACTTTATTTTACATTTTAATATTTTATGATATATTTAAAAGAGTAGTTATTGTTGCAAACTCCATTAGAAATTTGAATTGATATCAGTTTTGGAAAAAGGGAAACGGGGATGTGAAAAAAAAGGGGGGGTTAAATTTTTCTCATTTCAGATTTCATAAATTAAAGGAAAATTTCTTCAAACATTTTTTTGAGAGGATTAATATTCAACAACATAGTGAATTGCTCAAAGGCAAAAAAAAAACTTAAGTTCATTAGACCACATTCATTCTGTGTCAGAAACCTATGCTGTGTCAACTATTTAATTTTAGATTTTAAAAGTTTGAAGAAGAAATCTTTAATTGATTTGTAAAATCTTGACATTTGTTTTGTGTAAAAAAAACACCATGTAATGTCAAAAATTTGATTTACAATCCAAATTCAGAGCTGTATCACGCTTAAATGTTTTGTCCATACTTGCCCCAACTGTTCAGGGTTCGACCTCTGCGGTCGTATAAAGCTGCGCCCTGCGGAGCACCTGGTTAATTTAGTATTGGTTTTGTCATCTGCTAAAGTCTGATAAGATACATAGTTTTCTCTGCTTTCAAACTCTTTCTGTGTGAACCCGTCGACCTGGAATAGTTTATAGGTAACAGGTGAATATACTATTATCCTCGAGGCCCAAAACATAACAAATAGATAATAAGGTTTTGGCAGTATTTGGCCACAGCTTTATCTTGAATAAAATATAACATATATGATATATAATATGTATTTAAATTGGCAATCTTGCTCTGAAATATATTTATCAATGTCTGTATTTAATATATATGTAAATTATAATGTGGCTACCGCAAATTATGGCAAACCACTAATATAAATATATTTAAGTAATATGTCTGGTACGAGAAGTTGACTGATGAGCCCTGGTAATCAGAGGCTATCATTACTGTTCACTGAATATATGAATGTTAAATCCAGCGCAGCGAAATGTGCCAAATGTGCTCTGCCAATGTCCACTTTTACATCTACATTGTGTTCACTAGTTGTCTCCTACTCTCCCATCTCAGTACCATTAGCAGAATTAAGCTGAAATATAAACTTAAAAGCAGTATCTGGTTTCTTACTTCCATTCAGAACAAATACACATGTAACACAAAATTAATTTACATTGGGAGGGTGGTGGGTTTTTTAAGAAGATTATTTTCTCGTCCAATTTTCGTCTGCTGCAATCTTGCCGACGTATTTCGAAAAGACCAAAGCGAGGTTGCGATCAAACTAATAAACACAAATGTTAAATACCCAACAGTGAACCACCACCTGCCCAAATTAAAATCTTCGAGTTTGTACCCAATGGATAACGGGCTTTAAAATTGTAGATTTTAAATCCTTTTATCCTCGAGGCCCAAAACATAACAAATAGATAATAAGGTTTTGGCAGTATTTGGCCACAGCTTTATCTTGAATAAAATATAACATATATGATATATAATATGTATTTAAATTGGCAATCTTGCTCTGAAATATATTTATCAATGTCTGTATTTAATATATATGTAAATTATAATGTGGCTACCGCAAATTATGGCAAACCACTAATATAAATATATTTAAGTAATATGTCTGGTACGAGAAGTTGACTGATGAGCCCTGGTAATCAGAGGCTATCATTACTGTTCACTGAATATATGAATGTTAAATCCAGCGCAGCGAAATGTGCCAAATTGTCCGATAAGATCAGGGTAACAACTTGATCTGATTGGACAACCGCCACTGAAAAGAGGGGGTGTAGCTGCGCGAAGCTGTGCCAAATACAATTTAATATATTAACTTTCAAGTTACTTCCTAGTAACTTACTTGAAACGTCAGATATAAAATGTTAACATAACAGTTGTATCTATTTACAGTCGGGGAAGGTTAAATTAATGCCAAGATTCCTGATGATCATTTCTAATCCTCCCTGGAGGGTATTCAAAAAAATGTTATTTCCCAAAGACGTCAAATGCACTCCATCTTTCATTAAGAATAATTCATTAGCCTTTATATCAGGGTAACGGAGGTAACAACCATCTGTTTTGGTTAAAAATGATGCTATAGAGGTATTAACCCTCATTCTACATTTTTCCATGGCATTAATATTGTCAGAGTAACGCCAACTTGATCTCGGAATAATTTGAGACCAGACAAAAACTGTGTCCAACATCAGTTGACGCATCCAACTGAACTGTTTCCTTATTAGTTCACAAAGAGTTTTTGAACTTTTTTCCCCTATATCATTGCCTCCAATATGTAAAACTAATATAGTTGGCGGATCTTCATATTTTAACATGGTTCTTATTTGTTGTTTCATGTCCAGCACTTTACCTCCACATTTTCCCTGCCACCAAATATTTACTCCCATCCTCTGCAGCCCCAAGTTTACCCCTCCCGGTCTTCCTCTGGCTTCCCCAAAGGCATGCTTAATAATCGAGGATCCAACGATCCAAACTGTAGCATGTCCTGCAATTCTTAGAAAGCAATTATTACTTGCTTATATTGATGCAGGACATACCATTTATTTACATAATACAATATTATTTAAATGCCAGCTCAAGACTGCATTACAAAATAAGCAAATATAGAAACATATTTACACAAATAAATGTACATATATGATGTTCAGGCATTTAAATCCTAATGTAACGCAAAAAGGCCTGTGACTTCCAACGTCCCATTTCTTTAATTTGTTCATCAGAAATACCTTCTAATGCACATGTAGTTGCCATGCCAATTCTAAAGGAATGGGACTTAAATCCATTGTTTTCTATACCAATTACTGACAGAGACCTTTTTAATAATGCTGAAAACTGGTATCTTGTAAGGGGGGATCCATCAAAATGACAAAATAAAGGTCCCAGATAAGGTGGGCGAACTTTAATAAAATTAGCCATTATTTGTACTGGACATACATTTTTGTTTTTCTGCTTAGAAATAACGATTGTTGTTCCAGAACCAAACTGATCAGTTTTAGATGACGTCAATAAAACCTCTAATCTTGCATCACAAAGCTTTATATTTTCAAATTTTACAGTATGCATCTGCTTATTTTTACAATCAACTGTTATTTCACCTACTCTCATAAAACCATGAAAGGCTAGCGAAAATGAAGCCATAAACAGTTTTGTCTCATACCCGTTTTTGCAAATCACCGCCAGTGACCTCAATAATTTTTCCAATATATCTCTCGTTATGGGTAATCTAGTGTCCTTTTGATTTGGGCCCCCCAACCTTTTTATTCCTTCAATCAATTTTCTGACAACAAATTTCTGTGTATTGTCTTCTAAATTGTTGATTTTATTAAAGTAACTTAAGCCTGAAATATAGCCAGATAATGTTGAGTGGGACAATTTCTTTCTAAACATATAAACAATGAATGATGTCAAGTCATCAAGCGGAATAGGCCAGACATCAGAAAAACCATGATTTTCTCTGAATTTAACAAATATGTCCATGCTATGCAAATATGCTTTCTGTGTACTGGGTGCTAATGAATTTATAAGTAAATGATTCATTTCAGTTCTGAAATCATCGACAGGAATTCTTGTGGGATTGCTGCTGGAGAACTGTCTGCATTCGGGACCAAGTCCATAAAACGTTGTTCCTGAAATCGAGAAAGAGCATCTGCGATTGCATTATGCTCACCCTCAATATGTTGTGCCCTAAATTGTATGTTATTGTTCATAGTGAGAAAAACTAGTTGTCTTATCAATATCATAACTCTCTTTGATTTTGATGTTCTTTTGTTCACAATGCTTACTAATGCCTGATTATCTATTCTCAACAGAATCTTTTTATTTCTAAATGAACGACCCCATATCATGAACGACAGCACGATGGGAATAAGCTCCAAACATGTTATATCCAATAAAATGCTAGTATCAGCCCAACTACTTGGCCACTGGTATTGTACCCAGTGACCTTGAAAATAAGCTCCACAACCTAATAAAACATTACCTGCACTATCAGTGAATAATTCCAGACTTTCATTAGTCGACCAAAATCTATCAGGAAAATAACACTGACCATTGAATTGATCTAGAAAATTTAGTCAAACTCTAGCATCTGCTTTGACCTCTGAATTCAATCTGACAGTATAATAAGGCTTTCCATTCTTAACTGAAGCTATCAAATCGTAAAAACGACGAATAAAAGCACGGGCTGATATAATAGCCCTTGAACAAAATGCCATTAAACCAGTAATTGATTCAAGTTCCTTCAGTGCCATTTTCTTTTTCGACAAGACCTGATCAAGCATAAATTTAAGTTTATCCAGTTTTTCAGGGGGGATTCTAACCAACATAAGTACTGTGTCAATTTCAAGGCCTAAAAATGTGATACATGTGGTAGGACCTACTGTTTTATTCTCTGCTAGTGGAACACCTAGCTGCCTACATACTTCATTAAAAGTGTCCATCAAAATGGTACAATTATCCGTTGAACTTTCACCAGCAAAGAAAAAGTCATCCAAATAGTGGTCTAAAGTCTCAATGCCAGCTTTCAATGCAACTGTTTTATGCAAAAAAGTGGCAAATTTTTCAAAGAGGGCACATGATATAGAACAGCCTTCAGGCAGACATTTATTAATATAATATTTCCCATCAAAGAAAATTCCCAGAAGGTCAAAATCAGCTGGGTGAACCAATAAAATTCTAAAGGCCTGACTAATGTCCATTTTTGCGCAAAGCACGTTATTTCCTAATTCAGAGATCATCCCAACCACTTTATCAAAAGAAGAATACTTTACTTTACAAATTTCTGGATCAATGAAATCATTCACACTCCAGTTTAGAGGATATGACAAGTGAGTTATAAGACGCCATCCACCGTCATTTTTTGAAACTACCCCAATAGGAGATATTCTTAAAGTTGAAATTGGTATTTTTGAAAAGGGGCCCAACATTCTACCAAGATGCACTTCTTTTTGTAATTTTAAATTCGTTTCAGTTTTGTGAACTTCTGCCGAAATGAGATTGCTTGCAAAACTCGAGATCCTTGGACCAGTATAGTTTAATCTAAACCCCTCTATAAATCCCAATAATAACATTGCTGCATCAGTTTTGTTTTCATAATTTGACAGTAATTCTCTTAAAGATTTAATTTTGACTGGGGTTTTGCCTTTGTCCCATAAATGCTCCAGGAGAACGGAATCTTGTGTTATTTTGCATTTGCCTAGGTGCAAAGGGTTGAAAATTAGATGCTGTTTTTGTGGTGCTTGAGGCCGGGCTGATCTGAATCTCTGAACAATCCCAGGTGACTGAGGATTATTAGAGTTAGTCACTTTGCTATTAGTGCAATATATAACCGGATGTACCCCACTGCATTTTAAACAAGCATGTTTGTATGTGCAATATTGTTGGGTGCACGTCCCATTATAATTATATGCATAGCATTTAAGAAAATTGTTTGTTGGTTTTTGTGCAATATTGAACTCTGGCCCATTAATTGGACCTGCTGGTTGCATATACAATAACCATAGCTCAGTGTCTATGACAGACCAGGATCCAGCAGGCTCCTGTGATCTACGTAGTCTAAACTGTTCATCATACAATTTCCATCCTAAACCTGCATAGCGTTTAGCCCCTAACCTGACAGTTTGCATATACTTCAACAGTTCTTGGAACTGAGATGTATGTATAGTACAATAAATACTGATATATATTAAAAAGGCATCCGTCCATATACCTATTGTGTTAATTCTTGTATCCTGTTGCTTAGGTTGTAATATAATCTGTCCCTGATTAAATGTAAGTGTTTGATTCACTCCTGTTATGTTTTGTGAATTATTTAACAAACTGCCCATATCTACATATTCCCCATTTATTACTTTTTGTTTGACATTTTGCGATACGTTTCGCGCTATGTCATCTGACGCCTTAACCGTTTCAATGGGTAAGGCATAACCTGTGTTAATTAGGGGTTGGTGTAATGTTGTATTACCTGGAGCAGGGTAAATTGTTTCTGCTGGCAGTGTTGCTGGGATCATTATTGGACTGTGTGGTAGTACATTAGTTGTCACTGTGTTTGAGCCGAGCTGTACAGGTGGTGTTCCACTTGTTCTAGGTAATCTATCTGCAATATTAGCAGTCGCCTCTTCCTGTTGCTGTTTCGACTTCTTTGCAGCAGCCGCTGCGCCTCCATTATTTGCCCTACTTGTCGGCACCCTTTTTCTGCCGGACCTCCTATACATGATCTGAAACTTAAAGTGTATGTGTTATCTTCATTCAAATACATGTGCTTTACCTTATATATATATATAAAATATTAAAAGTGAATATCCAAAAACATACGTATTTCACAAATCTCTCTCCGATTATATGCCTATAGTTTGCTCTTTCGTGTTATTCTCAGGATATATAAACTAAGAATCAATTACTACTTACTAAAATGATTGTTTTGCCATTTGTGCAAATCCGAAACATACGAGTTTATCAAAGCCGGTTCCGGTTTTTATGCCCACCGTTAACCGGAAGTTTGTCATTACAAGTTTGTCAATAAATAGAGTCGAAACACTCAACTTTTTGCTCATTTTTGTCCTGTATTTAGATGAACTAAGTTATCGACTGCATCAATTTATATGCTGACAATAAGCTATTTCAAAATTTCATTGTGAAAATATTTGGTTGATTTGAAAACCCCTTATATCACTAAAGTACGGCAATAACAGTTATAAATTCCTTCACATTTTCAAATTGCATAAAAATATAATGTCTAACACAATCTTGGTTTGATTTATTTTTGGCTGTGACCGTTTACTTAAATTCGACATTCATTTGCACATTAAATTTTTGTATGTTTTTAAATGTCGTTTTTAACTAAAATTTCAAGACATCGGGATTAAATCGATATCAATCCGTCTTTATCGTATATCAAAATAAACTTATAGCCCTTTATCAAACCTATTTCAGGTGTTATTTCAACTTTTTTAAGAAGATTATTTTCTCGTCCAATTTTCGTCTGCTGCAATCTTGCCGACGTATTTCGAAAAGACCAAAGCGAGGTTGCGATCAAACTAATAAACACAAATGTTAAATACCCAACAGTGAACCACCACCTGCCCAAATTAAAATCTTCGAGTTTGTACCCAATGGATAACGGGCTTTAAAATTGTAGATTTTAAATCCTTTTGGTATCGGTATCGGATTTGACCCTGAACTTGTTAATTATTGGTAATATTAATTATTTGGAAAACAAAAGATCCTGGAATGGAGTACTTTTTAATCAACAGCATTGTCCTATATTAGTTATAATAAAGTTGAATTCTTTGATTCGCTGTTTTACGTCATGCCCACTAACAAATTGAAAACTGTACCTATAATACGCCTTATTTTAAGTCCAGATTTTTAGTATTCGTATTGTTAACTTAGAAAGTCTTACTGATTAAAATACTACAATAGGCAACAATTGAATTTAGTAGTGTCAACCGTGTGATTATGACCCATGTATACAATAAAATCCTAAATACACCGTTTGGTGGTGCGCCTGTCAGATGGGGAATGTATAAATAAGATAATAGGTAACAGGTGAATATACTATTGGTATCGGTATCGGATTCGACCCGAAACTTGTTAATTATTGGCAATATTAATTATGAGGAAAACAAAAGGGTCTGAAGTGGTGTAATTTTTAATCTACACCATTGTCCTATATTAGCTATACATTGTATATAAAGTTGAATTCTTTGATTTGTTGTTTTTACCTGATGACGGCTGACAAATTGGACCTCGTTATCGACTCCTAGTTATCGACTCCCATGAGTCGATGTTAAGAATTGAACGATGGACAGTTAGTGCGTGAATTTTTTTTGCTACCTGATTGGAAGATATTACGAGACGTGAATAATCAAAATTTATTGATTGGTTAGGACAATCCAAACATAGTTAATGACCTTCAATTCCGTAGAGTATCGGATTTGTCCTCTCTATTTTAGCAATTAGATTTTGCCTGGTCATTAATCATGCATATTCATGATATTGGTACACAGGTAACTTTTATCTATAAATAGTCGAATCTTCTGGAGTTTCGTAAACAACAACGTTAAATGATATATACTACTTCATAACGTGTGCCCTCACGTGTGTGGTAAAATTTGTTGATTGATGCACGTGGCTATTCTAGTAAATTAATTAATCTACAAAGCGAGAGCACTTTCCATTTTCATCAGCTAAGAGTCGACTAGCCCTTTTGGAAAGGCTAATGCTTGTTATTTTAGTATTATAGATATTATGTCTGGAGAATTTCATAAAAGGTATCAAAAGGTATAAAATATGCTTCTGGGACAATCCATCAGTGTTTTTTCTTCTTCTGAGAACCCTACTTACATGCCAATGGTAGGATTTGAATCTTGTATAAATGAATAAGGCTAATTTGAGGGGTGGTTGGAGGGGGTCCTGACGTTCTGAAAAAGGTCCTGCCTCCCTCTATTCTCTACCCTTCTTTTATTTTGGCTACATCACTACTTTCACTTTCAACAATGAATTTATATGCCCCATTTATGAGCATGATGTTTTGATAGTCTATGCGTCCGTTCGTCCGTTCTTTTATCCGTCCGTCTCACAGTCCCGCCGTGTTGAATGCCGCACCTTGACCTATAATGGTTTACTTTATAAATTTTTATTTGGATGGAGAGTTGTCTCATTGGCAATACAATACAATAATAATTCGTGTTCGTGTTTACTAACATTTTTATTTTGTTTTGCGGAGGAAATTTCGAAGATTCTGTTTTAAATCCTAGGGTTTATAGGAACAGCGTGAGTAACGTTAGTGGTTAAGATGGAAAATATATTGACCCCCTTTAGTATTAGTTGTATTCAGTATACTTTGGAACAACACCTTTGCAATATAAGGTAAACCTTTATGTTATAATACAAACCTTTGCGATATAACGCAAACCTATCGCAAATCTTGTGTCTTCTTTTTTTGAAACTTGTGTGAACTTGAGCGAGAGTACAAACATGGGATTCAGATATAGAATAATACGAACATTTAATTTCAACTGTACGCTTATTCACTTATCCATCTAATGTTAAAATAGCATCTTGGAGAACTAAAGCTACAAATTTTTGGTAGTTGTTCTTTTTTTAAAATTTACCCCATATGATACCAAAACATGTATGGTTAGCTGGACCGTTCGAGTATTCTCATACGGTCCGACCGTACGCGAATGGTCGGACCGTACGAGTATACGTATACGGTCCGGACCGTACGCGTACGGTCCAAATACTAGTATGATCTGGAACATATATACTAGTAGTAACATGGATATCGTTTTTGGGGGCCTTTATAGTTTGCTGTTCGGTGTGAGCCAATGCTCCGTGTTGAAGACCGTACTGTGGCCTATGATGGTTTTCTTTTATGAATAGTCCGCATTTATAAGTTTTGCGTTATATCGCAAATTTTGGGTTATAACACATAACACAAATGTTTGTGTTATAACGCAAAAGTTTGCCTTATTTCGCAATGATTTGCGTTATAACGCAACGGTTTGCGTTATGTTTGCGTTCTAGCGCAAAAGTTTGCCTTATTTCCCAAAGGTTTGCTTTAAAACGCAAAAGGTATAATAATAATAATAATAATAATAATAATAATAATAATAATAATAATAATAATAATAATAATAATAATTAAAAACCAATTGTTCAGAGAACAATTGAAGGTTTTTCCACCAATAAGGATCTATTTTGATATGAAAATATTAAAATTCAGTTGAAAATGTCAGTTCCTATGGCTTAATGATGTATAAATATGAATTTTGAGCAAAGGTCAAAATCTAGAACGTCAAATTTACTGATGACCTTGACCTATATTTCAAGGTCATAAACCAGGGACCCCAAATAAAAAGACCCTAGGTCTGTAATATGTATAGTTAATGAGTTATATCACTTTACGTTTAATTCTTAATATAGGAGGGGCAAAAACTCCCATTTTATGTCTACACACCCTTTTAACCAAAATATATAAGTTACGACATGTCGCAACTAACAATTTAGTAAAAATAATTTGTCGGTATCTT
This sequence comes from Mytilus galloprovincialis, assembly GCF_965363235.1. Taxonomy (NCBI): domain Eukaryota; kingdom Metazoa; phylum Mollusca; class Bivalvia; order Mytilida; family Mytilidae; genus Mytilus; species Mytilus galloprovincialis. Next base: position 57,095,851 of record NC_134841.1, read on the forward strand.
ATAAGGTTAATGAAAATTAGTGAAAATAGGCCAAAATCAAAATTTAGAATATGACCTTGACCTTTGACCTTTACCTAATTTTCATTTTTTTGGACCAATGATCTCAAAACAAAAGACCCTAGTTCTCTATCACTTATGGTTTTCCAGTTTGAAATACATTTCAAAATTTCAAATACAAAAGGGGAACTAACTCTAATATGGAGTCTCTATACGGCTTCGGTCAAAATAAAACAGAACATCCTGAGGATGTAACGAGCAATTTGGTAAAATAAATTTGTTGTAATCTTTTATGGTTGCGAAGGAGTAGTGGCCACAAGAAAAACAGTGTTTGGGGAGATAACTCTTACAACGTAAAGTATTTGGTTACGCAGTGGTCAGTTTTAAAAGTGCATACGCTTTACGATATCATATTCCAAATATCTAAGCGACATCTTTTGAAACATCAATACTACGCAAGAAAAGAATTAGGCGGAAGAATAAAAAAAAAAATAATAATAATAATAATAATCAGAAGAAATCCAATAGGTCTTTCCACGGAAAGGTGGAAAGACCTAATAATAATAATAATAATAATAATAATAATAATAAATAATAAATAATAAATAATAATAATAATAATAATATCTTAATTTTAGAGAGAGTAACTCATTTGGATTACACCAATTTCCAATAAGGCTCTCTTAATACAATTAAAAACCAATTGTTCAGAGAACCATTGATGGTCTTTCCACCACTAACAACATATTTTGATGTGAAAATATTAAAAATTCAGTTGATATGTCAGTTCCTATGACTTTATGATGTGTAAATATGAAATTGGAGCAAAGGTCAAAATCTAGAACGTCCAATTAACCTATGACCTTGACCTCAATTGCAAGGTCATAGACTAAGGATCTCAAACCTAAAGACACTAGTTCCTTAATATGTATGGTTCATGAGTAATATCACTTTACGCATAATTCTAAACATAAGAGGGGCGAAAACTCCCATTTATTGTCTACGCACCCTTTCAACCAAAATTTATAAGTTACGACATGTCGCAACTAACAATTTAGTAAAAATAATTTGTCGATAAGTTATACGGCTTTTGAAAATAAGTGAAAATAAGCCAAAATCAAAATTTATAATATGACCTTGACCTTTGACCTTGACCTTATTTTCATTTTTTTGGACCAAGGATCTCAAATCAAAAGACCCTAGGTCTGTATCACTTATGGTTTACCAGTTAGAAATGCATATTCTTATATCAAACATAAAAGGGGGGATAACTCTCATATGGAATCTATATACGGCTTCGGTCAAAATAAAACAGAACATCCTGAGGATATAACGAGCAATTTGGAAAAATAAATTTGTCGGTTTCTTATACGGTTGTGAAGCCTTAGAGATAACAAGGAAAACAGTGTTCGGGAAGATAACTCTTATTTGGGAAAGTATTCGGTTAAGCAGAGTTGGTTTCAAAAGCGTATAAACTGTTCAATATCATATTCCAAAAATCTAAGCGACATCTTGCGAAACAAAAAAACAGCGAAGGAAAAAAATTAGGCGGAAGAAAAAAAAAAAAAAAAAAAAATAATAATAATCAGAAGAAATCCAATAGGTCTTTCCACGGAAAAGTGGAAAGACCTAATAATAATTACATTAAAGGGAAAATTCGCGATTTTTTACTTATGGTTTAAATATGTTCATTATGACATAATATATATATTCACAAAGTTTTATCGCTATAATTGCAGTAATAAAGGAGAAATTCAATAATCAATGAAAAAATATTAACAACTTCCTGTAGGTCGTGACGTTTTCTCCTGGTTTTTGCATGCCGGGATTTAAAATACAATCATTAAAAGTCTTGGTTTTTAATCATATTTTAACGTAATCGTAAGCGCGTTGATGACTTTTGCTTTATCTAATAACCAGCCGATAATAAGAAGATAAAACGCACAGACGTGCAATTGTACATATTCATGAGATAAATTTTCTATGTTAAACGTATATATTCAAATTAATTTTTTAGACAACACAAAATGTTATAAATTTATTTTTAATTAATGCATTTTCGGACTGATAAGGTGAACAAATTAAAGTACAATAATCTGTAAAGACAACATGTTGGTGTACTCTTATTGACCTTTTACTGTCTCTGCTATGACTAGGTTTATACGATGTGTGTATTCACGGTTCTGTGGCAAAACTCGTATATGGCTTGTTGAAAGGTAAATTGTTATTTGCACTTCGGTATCATGTTAACCACGCCTCTAGGGCACACCTTGCCAGGTGTGACTGTCTATTCGGATCAGTGGATTATAAAACTAGGGAGCATTTAATACACACATTTAAAATACATATTCAAGTTGGTGACAAATGAAAATAGATCGCCGTGGAATTATTTAATTATATTTGGTGCTATTATTTATTTGAATTCAAATAAATTAATTTACTAAGAAATAAACAATTTTCGGTTAAAGACAGGAAACTTAATTCATGTGTCAGAATGAAATGATATACACCTCTTGTCCTTGATTTATGTCTCATAAAAAAGGGGAACTTAGAAATTAGAAATAGCTTTACCAAAGCATTTTGATTGTCTTTATTATGCAAAAAAATGTACGAGAATACTTACATTTAGACTTTTGAAACCCATGTATTAATTAATATCTGAAACTATTTGAAGATAACTCTACCGAGGCGGAATATAATAAATACAAATTAAGAAAATCTACTGTTGTTTTTTAATCTTTGCACATTAATGATTAATTATTGTTATCAATAATATTGTTCATTTAATTACTTAATTAGTACCTAAAATATGTCTACCGTTTGGCATAAATCTCGGTGTGGATGAGGATTTGAGCTAGTCTATAAAAACACATTAAATTAGTTAACATACATTCGAGACCAAATACAGTTGTTGTAATAAAACTTATATTTTAGTCATGCATAACTGATATTGACGAAATTAGAATAGTTCGTCCCTACATCGTTGTTCTTGAAACAATCATTATTAGTATACATGTATAAGCGCCATTGAGGATGAGCTCCAGAGAAAGCAGACTAGTAGCGTTTCGTTAGCTTGTTTGTTGGGAAAGGAGAGGAAATGCAACCAGTTGTACAGATAAACGACAGAATAACCATACAAGCATATATAGTCAACACAACCAGAAAGAGTTCCAATCGTTGGACGGGGAATATGAAGGCTTCCAAGAATGAACAAGTGACATGTCTAACTCTAAACAGTTAGAAAACGGACTATCGACATCGACCGCTTGTTCTTGATATTTGAAACTGCATGCATATATACGTATACATTTATGATAGTGATGAGTTCTTGCGTCTGACAAAAACTTAATTCTTTCAATCATGGTTATATCTTGCCATACGTTTATATTGGTTCGTTAGGGGATTACTCAAAATCGTTAGTTAAACATCCTGTTTGTGAGATGTAGATTCATTTCAATACCGAAATTTCGTCTATATATTAAGATTCACAAGTTATAACACGGAGAAGCTCTGAAGGTACATCACTCCCATTTTGTTTGGGTGTGAACCATCGATGTTAACAGCAATATTAAAGAATAAGATGATGATGGTAGAAAGAACTATGGGCGTCATGTGGCAAATATTACATGCATATCGGACCATGAGTTGCCAATCTGTATGAAAAGATTTCCAATACAACCATATTATTGAGAAGGAATGTTTACATGCTATACTCTCGTACTAGTATTACAGGGTTCTTGAAGCGTTCACCTTAGACACACATCTTTTTAACGATGTTTTAAAAAAAAGACAGAACCAATTTAATGTCATATTTCCCTATTTTATTAATATAACTAAAAGTCTTTTATCTGACAAGAATACCCTTATAGCGGACAAGCAATTTATTTTTATAATTAGTGTCCGTCCAGTGGCATATATAACAATTGCGATGACGAATTCCTTCCTTTGTTCGAGAACAACTTTATTGAAATATAAATCTGTGATTTTACTATGTCCACAACTTCGATGAACCAAAGCAAGTTATACATAGACCTGTATTTAAATCAAATTGGTTCTCTTTTTCTTCTTCTTTTAGTATACAATAGTCTATCGACATTCGATAATTACATACTGTTGGCATACGTGGACTAGTCTATTTACAAAACTTTTACCCCAATTTATTCAAAATATATATTTTTGTCTTATGTTCAATGTATACATGTTTATATTTTAAATTGCGCTATACTTCCGTAACTTTCTACCCAGTCGTATAAACGAATCGTCGACAAGTGCGTTCATTTTTTAAATCAATATTTCTGGTATGTTCCACTCTGTCCTTCACTATTGACAACGAGTATATATTACATTTTCCCAAATTCACCCTTGGAAAAAATATTTAAATAGATTTTAATTTCATCAAATCTTATTTTTTGGGGTATTATTTATATTTTTATAAATAATATTCTTTACACCAGAAATGTTATTTATAAACAAGCGTATGAGTTTAGTAATGACAAGTAAGACAGACTTGTATATTATACATCTGATAGTTCAAAATGGAAAGTTATAAGTTATCGGCCGTGTACACTGATCAATACCTGCAGAAGTGAAACGATGCATGAACTTGCAAGCCCGACAGGAAATCGCTTTCAATACCTGGACGTGTCACCTCACACCCCTCACAATACCTTTGGAAGTAATACCTTTAGCCATGCTGGTGATCAGATGAGTGAAGATCAGAATTTATCTGAAAAAAAGTTTATTACTTTAAAGGATTATGAACAAATTAGATTTTCGAAAAAAAATTTCACGGAACACTTATTTATGATTTCAACTTTGACTTTTTACCTAATTCCAATATTAACAGTTTAAAAACAACAGACCATGGTAATTAAAAAAAAATAAGAATATTTTCCGTATCAAGTTAGTTAGTCGGATAAAACAACCGTACGAGTGACAAGATATCGACACGCAATTACGACTACATCGGTTACTGTCGTTTTGTTCCTTTGTGGTTTATAGACATATCGTTGTTATTAATCGAGAAAGAAGACAAAATGGCCGAACACAGAGAATTGATACTCTAAATTTAAAATCGATGGTGATCGCTTATCTAGCGGAATAAAACTTTAATATCTATGAATTTGAGCATTTTTATACAGAATGAACATAATATCAATTTTTGATTTTTTTGCGAAGTTTCCCTTTAAAGGGAAAATTCGCGATTTTTTACTTATGGTTTAAATATGTTCATTATGACATAATATATATATTCACAAAGTTTTATCGCTATAATTGCAGTAATAAAGGAGAAATTCAATAATCAATGAAAAAATATTAACAACTTCCTGTAGGTCGTGACGTTTTCTCCTGGTTTTTGCATGCCGGGATTTAAAATACAATCATTAAAAGTCTTGGTTTTTAATCATATTTTAACGTAATCGTAAGCGCGTTGATGACTTTTGCTTTATCTAATAACCAGCCGATAATAAGAAGATAAAACGCACAGACGTGCAATTGTACATATTCATGAGATAAATTTTCTATGTTAAACGTATATATTCAAATTAATTTTTTAGACAACACAAAATGTTATAAATTTATTTTTAATTAATGCATTTTCGGACTGATAAGGTGAACAAATTAAAGTACAATAATCTGTAAAGACAACATGTTGGTGTACTCTTATTGACCTTTTACTGTCTCTGCTATGACTAGGTTTATACGATGTGTGTATTCACGGTTCTGTGGCAAAACTCGTATATGGCTTGTTGAAAGGTAAATTGTTATTTGCACTTCGGTATCATGTTAACCACGCCTCTAGGGCACACCTTGCCAGGTGTGACTGTCTATTCGGATCAGTGGATTATAAAACTAGGGAGCATTTAATACACACATTTAAAATACATATTCAAGTTGGTGACAAATGAAAATAGATCGCCGTGGAATTATTTAATTATATTTGGTGCTATTATTTATTTGAATTCAAATAAATTAATTTACTAAGAAATAAACAATTTTCGGTTAAAGACAGGAAACTTAATTCATGTGTCAGAATGAAATGATATACACCTCTTGTCCTTGATTTATGTCTCATAAAAAAGGGGAACTTAGAAATTAGAAATAGCTTTACCAAAGCATTTTGATTGTCTTTATTATGCAAAAAAATGTACGAGAATACTTACATTTAGACTTTTGAAACCCATGTATTAATTAATATCTGAAACTATTTGAAGATAACTCTACCGAGGCGGAATATAATAAATACAAATTAAGAAAATCTACTGTTGTTTTTTAATCTTTGCACATTAATGATTAATTATTGTTATCAATAATATTGTTCATTTAATTACTTAATTAGTACCTAAAATATGTCTACCGTTTGGCATAAATCTCGGTGTGGATGAGGATTTGAGCTAGTCTATAAAAACACATTAAATTAGTTAACATACATTCGAGACCAAATACAGTTGTTGTAATAAAACTTATATTTTAGTCATGCATAACTGATATTGACGAAATTAGAATAGTTCGTCCCTACATCGTTGTTCTTGAAACAATCATTATTAGTATACATGTATAAGCGCCATTGAGGATGAGCTCCAGAGAAAGCAGACTAGTAGCGTTTCGTTAGCTTGTTTGTTGGGAAAGGAGAGGAAATGCAACCAGTTGTACAGATAAACGACAGAATAACCATACAAGCATATATAGTCAACACAACCAGAAAGAGTTCCAATCGTTGGACGGGGAATATGAAGGCTTCCAAGAATGAACAAGTGACATGTCTAACTCTAAACAGTTAGAAAACGGACTATCGACATCGACCGCTTGTTCTTGATATTTGAAACTGCATGCATATATACGTATACATTTATGATAGTGATGAGTTCTTGCGTCTGACAAAAACTTAATTCTTTCAATCATGGTTATATCTTGCCATACGTTTATATTGGTTCGTTAGGGGATTACTCAAAATCGTTAGTTAAACATCCTGTTTGTGAGATGTAGATTCATTTCAATACCGAAATTTCGTCTATATATTAAGATTCACAAGTTATAACACGGAGAAGCTCTGAAGGTACATCACTCCCATTTTGTTTGGGTGTGAACCATCGATGTTAACAGCAATATTAAAGAATAAGATGATGATGGTAGAAAGAACTATGGGCGTCATGTGGCAAATATTACATGCATATCGGACCATGAGTTGCCAATCTGTATGAAAAGATTTCCAATACAACCATATTATTGAGAAGGAATGTTTACATGCTATACTCTCGTACTAGTATTACAGGGTTCTTGAAGCGTTCACCTTAGACACACATCTTTTTAACGATGTTTTAAAAAAAAGACAGAACCAATTTAATGTCATATTTCCCTATTTTATTAATATAACTAAAAGTCTTTTATCTGACAAGAATACCCTTATAGCGGACAAGCAATTTATTTTTATAATTAGTGTCCGTCCAGTGGCATATATAACAATTGCGATGACGAATTCCTTCCTTTGTTCGAGAACAACTTTATTGAAATATAAATCTGTGATTTTACTATGTCCACAACTTCGATGAACCAAAGCAAGTTATACATAGACCTGTATTTAAATCAAATTGGTTCTCTTTTTCTTCTTCTTTTAGTATACAATAGTCTATCGACATTCGATAATTACATACTGTTGGCATACGTGGACTAGTCTATTTACAAAACTTTTACCCCAATTTATTCAAAATATATATTTTTGTCTTATGTTCAATGTATACATGTTTATATTTTAAATTGCGCTATACTTCCGTAACTTTCTACCCAGTCGTATAAACGAATCGTCGACAAGTGCGTTCATTTTTTAAATCAATATTTCTGGTATGTTCCACTCTGTCCTTCACTATTGACAACGAGTATATATTACATTTTCCCAAATTCACCCTTGGAAAAAATATTTAAATAGATTTTAATTTCATCAAATCTTATTTTTTGGGGTATTATTTATATTTTTATAAATAATATTCTTTACACCAGAAATGTTATTTATAAACAAGCGTATGAGTTTAGTAATGACAAGTAAGACAGACTTGTATATTATACATCTGATAGTTCAAAATGGAAAGTTATAAGTTATCGGCCGTGTACACTGATCAATACCTGCAGAAGTGAAACGATGCATGAACTTGCAAGCCCGACAGGAAATCGCTTTCAATACCTGGACGTGTCACCTCACACCCCTCACAATACCTTTGGAAGTAATACCTTTAGCCATGCTGGTGATCAGATGAGTGAAGATCAGAATTTATCTGAAAAAAAGTTTATTACTTTAAAGGATTATGAACAAATTAGATTTTCGAAAAAAAATTTCACGGAACACTTATTTATGATTTCAACTTTGACTTTTTACCTAATTCCAATATTAACAGTTTAAAAACAACAGACCATGGTAATTAAAAAAAAATAAGAATATTTTCCGTATCAAGTTAGTTAGTCGGATAAAACAACCGTACGAGTGACAAGATATCGACACGCAATTACGACTACATCGGTTACTGTCGTTTTGTTCCTTTGTGGTTTATAGACATATCGTTGTTATTAATCGAGAAAGAAGACAAAATGGCCGAACACAGAGAATTGATACTCTAAATTTAAAATCGATGGTGATCGCTTATCTAGCGGAATAAAACTTTAATATCTATGAATTTGAGCATTTTTATACAGAATGAACATAATATCAATTTTTGATTTTTTTGCGAAGTTTCCCTTTAAAGGGAAAATTCGCGATTTTTTACTTATGGTTTAAATATGTTCATTATGACATAATATATATATTCACAAAGTTTTATCGCTATAATTGCAGTAATAAAGGAGAAATTCAATAATCAATGAAAAAATATTAACAACTTCCTGTAGGTCGTGACGTTTTCTCCTGGTTTTTGCATGCCGGGATTTAAAATACAATCATTAAAAGTCTTGGTTTTTAATCATATTTTAACGTAATCGTAAGCGCGTTGATGACTTTTGCTTTATCTAATAACCAGCCGATAATAAGAAGATAAAACGCACAGACGTGCAATTGTACATATTCATGAGATAAATTTTCTATGTTAAACGTATATATTCAAATTAATTTTTTAGACAACACAAAATGTTATAAATATATTTTTAATTAATGCATTTTCGGACTGATAAGGTGAACAAATTAAAGTACAATAATCTGTAAAGACAACATGTTGGTGTACTCTTATTGACCTTTTACTGTCTCTGCTATGACTAGGTTTATACGATGTGTGTATTCACGGTTCTGTGGCAAAACTCGTATATGGCTTGTTGAAAGGTAAATTGTTATTTGCACTTCGGTATCATGTTAACCACGCCTCTAGGGCACACCTTGCCAGGTGTGACTGTCTATTCGGATCAGTGGATTATAAAACTAGGGAGCATTTAATACACACATTTAAAATACATATTCAAGTTGGTGACAAATGAAAATAGATCGCCGTGGAATTATTTAATTATATTTGGTGCTATTATTTATTTGAATTCAAATAAATTAATTTACTAAGAAATAAACAATTTTCGGTTAAAGACAGGAAACTTAATTCATGTGTCAGAATGAAATGATATACACCTCTTGTCCTTGATTTATGTCTCATAAAAAAGGGGAACTTAGAAATTAGAAATAGCTTTACCAAAGCATTTTGATTGTCTTTATTATGCAAAAAAATGTACGAGAATACTTACATTTAGACTTTTGAAACCCATGTATTAATTAATATCTGAAACTATTTGAAGATAACTCTACCGAGGCGGAATATAATAAATACAAATTAAGAAAATCTACTGTTGTTTTTTAATCTTTGCACATTAATGATTAATTATTGTTATCAATAATATTGTTCATTTAATTACTTAATTAGTACCTAAAATATGTCTACCGTTTGGCATAAATCTCGGTGTGGATGAGGATTTGAGCTAGTCTATAAAAACACATTAAATTAGTTAACATACATTCGAGACCAAATACAGTTGTTGTAATAAAACTTATATTTTAGTCATGCATAACTGATATTGACGAAATTAGAATAGTTCGTCCCTACATCGTTGTTCTTGAAACAATCATTATTAGTATACATGTATAAGCGCCATTGAGGATGAGCTCCAGAGAAAGCAGACTAGTAGCGTTTCGTTAGCTTGTTTGTTGGGAAAGGAGAGGAAATGCAACCAGTTGTACAGATAAACGACAGAATAACCATACAAGCATATATAGTCAACACAACCAGAAAGAGTTCCAATCGTTGGACGGGGAATATGAAGGCTTCCAAGAATGAACAAGTGACATGTCTAACTCTAAACAGTTAGAAAACGGACTATCGACATCGACCGCTTGTTCTTGATATTTGAAACTGCATGCATATATACGTATACATTTATGATAGTGATGAGTTCTTGCGTCTGACAAAAACTTAATTCTTTCAATCATGGTTATATCTTGCCATACGTTTATATTGGTTCGTTAGGGGATTACTCAAAATCGTTAGTTAAACATCCTGTTTGTGAGATGTAGATTCATTTCAATACCGAAATTTCGTCTATATATTAAGATTCACAAGTTATAACACGGAGAAGCTCTGAAGGTACATCACTCCCATTTTGTTTGGGTGTGAACCATCGATGTTAACAGCAATATTAAAGAATAAGATGATGATGGTAGAAAGAACTATGGGCGTCATGTGGCAAATATTACATGCATATCGGACCATGAGTTGCCAATCTGTATGAAAAGATTTCCAATACAACCATATTATTGAGAAGGAATGTTTACATGCTATACTCTCGTACTAGTATTACAGGGTTCTTGAAGCGTTCACCTTAGACACACATCTTTTTAACGATGTTTTAAAAAAAAGACAGAACCAATTTAATGTCATATTTCCCTATTTTATTAATATAACTAAAAGTCTTTTATCTGACAAGAATACCCTTATAGCGGACAAGCAATTTATTTTTATAATTAGTGTCCGTCCAGTGGCATATATAACAATTGCGATGACGAATTCCTTCCTTTGTTCGAGAACAACTTTATTGAAATATAAATCTGTGATTTTACTATGTCCACAACTTCGATGAACCAAAGCAAGTTATACATAGACCTGTATTTAAATCAAATTGGTTCTCTTTTTCTTCTTCTTTTAGTATACAATAGTCTATCGACATTCGATAATTACATACTGTTGGCATACGTGGACTAGTCTATTTACAAAACTTTTACCCCAATTTATTCAAAATATATATTTTTGTCTTATGTTCAATGTATACATGTTTATATTTTAAATTGCGCTATACTTCCGTAACTTTCTACCCAGTCGTATAAACGAATCGTCGACAAGTGCGTTCATTTTTTAAATCAATATTTCTGGTATGTTCCACTCTGTCCTTCACTATTGACAACGAGTATATATTACATTTTCCCAAATTCACCCTTGGAAAAAATATTTAAATAGATTTTAATTTCATCAAATCTTATTTTTTGGGGTATTATTTATATTTTTATAAATAATATTCTTTACACCAGAAATGTTATTTATAAACAAGCGTATGAGTTTAGTAATGACAAGTAAGACAGACTTGTATATTATACATCTGATAGTTCAAAATGGAAAGTTATAAGTTATCGGCCGTGTACACTGATCAATACCTGCAGAAGTGAAACGATGCATGAACTTGCAAGCCCGACAGGAAATCGCTTTCAATACCTGGACGTGTCACCTCACACCCCTCACAATACCTTTGGAAGTAATACCTTTAGCCATGCTGGTGATCAGATGAGTGAAGATCAGAATTTATCTGAAAAAAAGTTTATTACTTTAAAGGATTATGAACAAATTAGATTTTCGAAAAAAAATTTCACGGAACACTTATTTATGATTTCAACTTTGACTTTTTACCTAATTCCAATATTAACAGTTTAAAAACAACAGACCATGGTAATTAAAAAAAAATAAGAATATTTTCCGTATCAAGTTAGTTAGTCGGATAAAACAACCGTACGAGTGACAAGATATCGACACGCAATTACGACTACATCGGTTACTGTCGTTTTGTTCCTTTGTGGTTTATAGACATATCGTTGTTATTAATCGAGAAAGAAGACAAAATGGCCGAACACAGAGAATTGATACTCTAAATTTAAAATCGATGGTGATCGCTTATCTAGCGGAATAAAACTTTAATATCTATGAATTTGAGCATTTTTATACAGAATGAACATAATATCAATTTTTGATTTTTTTGCGAAGTTTCCCTTTAAAAATAAACAATACATCAATAATAATGATAAATAAAGATTATATACAATTTAAAATACAATTAACAATTATGATATGGCATTACAGTACAAATATGATGGTAATGTTAAAAGTACATAGATTTGTATTTATGTTTAAATTCTGATACTGTATTTGATTTTTTAATTGAATTAGGAAGAGCATTCCACACTTTTGGTCCAGTGTATGTACGAGAAACTAGACTTATACAACTCTGTATTTGGTTTTGGAATTATAAAATTATCTGAGGCTGAATTTCTCGTATTATATTTTTGGTTTGCAGAAGCTGATAAAATAAGACTGGACATATATTATGGAGCTATAAAGCCATGTTTTGCCTAATACATAAGTAATGATTTGAGATATAGTATTCTTTGTGTGATTGGCACAATGTTACATTCGTGAAATAATTCTCTTGAAGGTTTAGTGTAATCATGTTCGTCTAAAATTATTCTTGCTGCCCTTTTTTGCAGTTTTAGTAAACTATTTAATAGAAAGTTATTACAGTTTCCCCATATTGAACAAGAATAATACCCTGTTCACACTAGCATTTTTTTTATCGATCTAATTTGAATCGATCTAAATAAAACCAGTTAGCGTTCACATTATCTTTGATCATATCGATCTCTATCGGTCTAATATGAACCACTGCGTTCACACTACAATTAAAACGCAATCGATCTAATCTTTTTGCCCGTAAAACTGTAAAAACTGTGTATAAATAGAACTGATTTATCAAATTCATGTGCTGATACACTGATACACACACTTGGGAAAAAAATGGATAAAGTTATTGTTTCTCTTGAATCACAATTTAAAATTTTGATACTGGTGTTATTGCAGTTTTCTTTAATTTTGAAAGAAATAACTGTAGCAACGAAGTTACAACACGACGCCGGAAATACTGCGGTTCCTGCAAAGAAAAAAATCAACATATTAAGAAAGATCAAGAAAAGAAGACACAGATTTCGCAAATCTCTGCTAGCTATGGCGAAGACAACATGTTTACAGTTTGTTTTAAAGGTCTTTTAACAGAGAAATATGGGTTAAACAACGAACCTCTGAGATAGTTTTGCCGCTATACATGCGCATACGTTATTTTCGATTCAATCGTACTAGTTTAAACCGATCTCTGCGTTCACATCTAAAGTAAGATCGGTTTACTTTAGATCGATTCAAACTAAACTACCTCTTTTGGTGTTTTAGTTTAGACCGATTGAAGATCGATTCAATGCGTTCACATTAGCCCTTAAACCGATCTAAAGTGAATCGGTCTAGTTTAAATCGATAAAAATGTCCTAGTGTGAACGGGGTCTAAGTGAGGTAAAACGTAAGCGTTATAGTACATTTGTCTAGCTTTGTGATTTAAATATTTCTTTATCCTTTTTAGTAAAGCTAAAGAAGAGTTAACTTTTTTGATTATATAATCGATATGAGAAGACCAAGATAGAGATGCATCAATAAAAACACCTAGAACCTTTTCACATGTACTTTCTGTAATTTGTTGTCCATTTAAAGCAAGATTAATGTTTTCATTTGATGTAACGGAAAGCTTTTGTTTAGATCCAATGCATATAGCTTTCGTTTTAGATACATATACAACCATTGTATTGTCATCGCACCAGCGAAAAATATCTTGTAAAACCGTATTAAGTTTTTGACTGACGCAACTTTTGATTTGTCCAATGACTGATATGGTGCTATCATCAGAAAATAAATCGGTGTTATGATAAGGATTAGACAAAGGAAGATCATTAATAAAAGTTAAAAACAACACCGGTCCTAATACGGATCCTTGGTACACCCGTTTTTTGTTTTTGTACGTCTGATAATGTATTTGAAATAGATACTTTCTGATATCTGTCAGCCAAATATGATGTAAACCAGCGTAATGAGGTTTAAGCAAATTTGTATTTGTTTATTTTTTGAACAAGCAGTTCATGATTGAGAAGATCAAAGGCTTTTGCTAGATCTAGAAACACTGCTCCGACAAGATCGCCATCATCAATGGCTTTAAGCCACTTATCTATTAAAGCTGTTAACGCAGTTTGACAAGAATGGTTTGCACGAAAGCCTGACTGCATTCTATACAATAACTGGTATTTATTAAGATATTTTACTAAGTGTGTTTTCACATGTTTTTCAAGGATTTTAGAAATGAGTGGTAAAATTACAATTGGTCTGTAATTACTGAAAACATCTTGTGTTGAGCCTTTTTTCTTATAAACTGGTATGACTTTTGCCAGTTTAAATGAAGATGGACAAATACATTTTTTATACTTAAATTAGAAATATGACAAAGTGGTGGTGAAATAGCATGAGAAGACATCTTTAAAAATTTTGCACTTATGGTATCAACCTGTTGCTTTTGTTGCATCTAGTGCTTTTAGTTGTAAACAGACAAAATCATAACTCATAAGTGGTATAGAAAAATACACGTCATCTGATACATGACCCGATACAAAATCATCACGTTTGTTACAACAACTACTAGAATTGTTGATGTTTTGATCTATATTAAGATTACATGTGATATTTGTGAAATAAGCATTAAAAACATCAGCAATGCCTTTTGGTTCTAAAATTTCCTTTTTGTTACAATCACTTATGATTTTTATACTGGTATGATTGTCGGTACCGTTGGGAGTATGTAGGTGCTTCCATAATTTACTGCTATTGACCTTTTTGTGTTCTATGATATAGATATATGGTATAATAATTTTGTTTAGAGTTTTCGATGAGATATTTGACTTTATTTCTCCAGAGTCTATAACTATTTATATCCTTTTTCTTATGATAAAAATTACGTTTTCTCATGCTATCTAGAATTTCACCATTCATCCACTCATTTTGATACAAACGTTTTACTCTCTTTTTAATGAGTGGAGCATGATGATTTAATACTTCAGTAAAAATATTCAAATCAAAGTACTGAAGTACTGAACATCGGATGACCGCAGGTTCTTGTGGATGGTCAAAAGCGCATGTCACAGAAACAGATCACATCTCTATACCTGAAACTTGGGTTAATTTACAGAGATATTTTTTTCTGATAGAAGTTCATGCTTGGATGATGAATAAATGACAGGAAATTCAACCTCACCGTAATAACTATTATATTGTAGTGCAAGAAATCAGTATACCTTGGACTATTATACTTATATAATAATAGTCGTAGAGAATACACTGGTTTGTTGTTACATATATTATTAATATTACGATTGCATGTATATATAATTTTTATCTATTTGTATATGATATAAATTCTATTCTACTATTATTATAGTGCAGTGCAAGTGCATGGTGGACACTCTTCTGTAAAAAAATCAAAGCCTTAAAGGCTGTAAAAGCAATTGCTGCCATGTTAATGTTTTGGGGACTTTTATTTTTCATCAACATGTATAAGAATTAAACCTGACAGGACATGGTTGTCTAGTGAAAAGCAAGAAGGTTTTGACTTTATATCAATAAAAGACTTAAGCAGGAAATCATTTTTAATATGTTTTATATTTCACAAGGAGACAACAAGTTTACCAGGCTAAAGTTGGGGGTAATTATGGATTATCCCCTGGTAGTGTTTGTAACTGGGCAATAATTACTTTTATTTATTTAATTTTAACAATTTTCATAATTAATTTAAATTAACCATTCAGTTAAAACATTTCACCTTTCGAGACGTTAATGTTGAAAAATGGAACAGAAATAAAATAACTTACAAGACATAAACATGTAAAAAATAAATATATATTTCAGCTTACTAAAAATATTTTCATAGTGTTACTTTGACATCATTTCTTAAAACTAAGTCCCACACATAATTGTTCATTTGATATGTGTCATCATCATGCGATACGAGAAGTTTTCATGTCGCTAAATAGTCTTCTTGTCGCTTAATTTATTCTTCTTGTCCGTTCTTGACGCTTCTTGTCGCTAAAATTCTTCTTGTCGTTATTAGTGAGACCGCTATTTTTAGATTACAGGTGGTCATTTACACTACACGTATAACCTGTGTAGTGATTTTTTTAAGGTCTTTCCTCTCCGCGAGGAAAGACCTTATTGTTTTTCTAATGTTTTTAAGGTCTTTCCCCTACATGGGAAAGACTTATTGTTTTTCTAATGTTTTTTTTTTCTTTTTTTTCTTTTTTTTCTTCCAACATTTTTTTGACATGCCCGCCTCTTGTTTCTGTTGAAGTTATTAAGACCAAATATGGACCATCGCTAGACCTCACCAAGATGTATTATCAAATGACCCTGTTAAGGATTTCATCATCCCCTTTTGGAGAGGGGGGGCAAGGGGGGTCCCAATAACAGCAAAACAGCAAATTGATTTGGCTCATAACAGATAACAAGGAATTAAAATGGACAATAACAGATAACAGTAAATGAAATATTAAAATAATTCGGTCTTTGACAAATCTGTATTTCTTATTACGGATATAATCCTTTGTAATGCATTCCATTTTCTATGACTATGTTTTTAGTATCAATTTATGAATCTAGAATGTGTTTAAATTACTACTCAATATATTATAATATTTTTTATACGCTCGTTTACGGAACGTATTATGGTATACGGTTGTCCGTCTGTTGTCAACATGTCGGACATTAACTCAAAAACTCTTTAACCAATTTGCATTAAACTTTGGGAAATTGTTTATATCTATTGACGTGAGCTCCTTTTTTTTTTCTTTTTTTTTTTTATAAATTTTAGATTTTAAGTTTCTGGGTAATGGGTTTTTATTCAATAAAATTGGCGGTTTTTTCAGTTTTCTGATAATATCTCAAAAATGCTTTCACAAATCAAGGAATTTTTGTGAATTGTTTATATCTATTAACATGACATGCATGAGGTCACTTTCAATTTTTATAAATTTTAAATTTTACGTTTCCGACTCGTTAACGGGTTTTATTAATTAAAAAGGGGGGATTTTCCAGTTTGCAGACATTAACACAAAAATGTTTTCAGGAGTTCTCATGAAACTTTGTTGAAATGTTTATATCTATTGTTGTAAACTCCCTTTGGATTTTTATTAATTTTAGATTTTATGTTATTGAGTTAATGGATTTTATTCATTAGAAAAAGGTGGTATTTTCTAGTTTTCAAAAATAACTCAAAAATGCTTTCAGCAGTTCTCATGAAACGTTGGTTTTTTGTTTATATATATTGACTGAAGCTCCCTTTGTTGCTAATAAAAAAAATGACCTAAAAGAGTTTGAATATTCTGACTTTTTCTAAATGACCTTTTAATGAGGTGTGTGAATTTTTCTTAATAAGACTATGAGGCAAAGTGGTATATAGGGTAGCAAAATCAAAAGCACCAATTACAAGCATGCAATTTATCAAGTTCTTTGAACGAATTTTGACACTCCAAAAGCAATTTATTCCACTATTTTCAAAGGCCTTATTTGAACAATTTTTATCAGCTGAGGTTTTTTGATTTTACCAAGTGTACTAGTAAGTAGAATACATAACATAGTTTAGTAGGGAAACAATGGCTTGAAACGAAAGAAATCTTTGTTTGTAATGAGTTATGTGCAGCTTCGGACCCAAGTACATGGTTGGAACTTTCATTGTACAATGCATTTGGTTCTGCTTTGAAAAGAATCACCGAGCTGAGTCTATGTACCATATTATATAAAAGGTTAACTGGTTGTAAGGACCTAGTCCTTAATTGAGATCCTTGTCAGATATTCCTGGCCATATGTTTTCCTTTTTGTCATATTAAGAATTTTTTTAATTTAATATGTTCGTACGGGAAACAAGGAACATTATTCTCATACAAAAAATTAAGATAATTCTAAGTACACATTCATAAAAAAATGGTATTATTACAAAGGATAATCATAAGATATACTTGAATTGTCCTGGACCTCACTTCTGTGATGGGTAAATGTTAATGGAATCCTTCTCTGAATACGGGACAAACATATTAGTAGTGGTAGACCCCAATGTCCAATGATATTCAATTTATACCGAATATTGACTGTCAAAAAAAAAATGCTAACATTCCAATTTTCAATAACAGTTAACAGCAAATACATTATCACAATAACAGATAACAAAAAAACTAATAGCCCAATAACAGCTAACAAAGAATAAGACAATAACAGCTAACAGCAAATATATTTTCAAAATAACAGATAACAAAGAATTAAATTGCCCCATAACAGCATAACAGTTAAACCCCTTGCCCCCCTCTTTGGAGTTATCTCCCTTTTATTGATTTTTTTCAACATGGCCCCCCCTCGTTGGTTTTAAAGATATCATGACCTTAATTGAACATAATGTAGATCTCATCATGATGTATTACCATGTGAGGCTGAATAGGATTTCATCGTCCCCTATGAGAGTTATATCCCCTTGAAACAATTTCCTTCTTTTGCATTTTTCTCAAAAAGGATAAGAGATAGAATCGATTTGAAAACGGCAACATGTACAGGAACAGATGGCAATGTTAATGAACATGTACAATCATTTGTTATTACCCCTTATAAGGAGTTATTTGCCTTGAAAAATTGTACTTAATTTTTAAAAAATTCTATTTCGAGAACCGGAAGTCATAGAGACCTGGAACCTTCACCAATAATCTTTAATTCATGTGACCTTTAATATGCACCCAAGGTCAAAGGTCACCGAGTGCAAAAAAAAAAATTACGCTGCAATTTCAAGCTTACATATTAGGAAAACGAAAGACTTTGCTGCATACACACATCGTGTAAATTGTTCCTCTCGACGAGCTCTACATTTTATGCAATAAGCCCAAACATGTCCGACCGTCTGTTGAAAAGTTACAACGGGATGATTCTTAAAAGTATAGTATTGTGTGTATATCTTTTTAAAGGTAACAGATATCAACCTACTATAAACTGCAAAGATGATCAGTAATTCAAGACCTTCAATTTGAGGTCAATATCAGGTCATGATGAAATTTCACCTTGACCTTCAAATATTACCATGACCTTGACCTTGTGATAGTTGAAAGGTCAAGTGGTCCTGAGTTGAATGGTGCTAGTCCCATGTCTCTACGACTTCCGGTTCTCAAGTTTGATATTGCATCATATATTTGATGATTAATTGTGACCTTGGTGAACTTTGAATTTGTTCCAATTCTTTTTCTATAATGTTGATCTTTAACTGTAGATCATTTATCATTTAACAGATTTGAGATATCTATTATCGTTAAAGAGATAATGCAGTTTGAAGTTTTGCGAGCGGAGGCATGTATTTCTGAATCAACAAGAGCTTACCACTTAAAATGTTTTATAAATTGAACAGGTTAACATAGTTATATGATTGACCAAATACTAAAAACATTCCATGGAAAAAAAACACCAAAAAATCAATTTGAAATTTTCAAGTTTTGCATTGACTTCGTAAGTTTCATAACTTCTATTTATATATTTGATATTGCATCATTTTTTGCACTTTGTCAAATGGGGTCATCTGATATATCAAATTGAAGGTCTTATTAAACTCTACTTAAAAATGAAAATTTTAAACCACCTTTTCATCCCAGGGGGACGGGTGGGGTCATTTAGTGCAAACAATCAAATTTCTCAGATGGTAAGGTTGTCGCATATCAAATGAAAGAACATAAAGTGTACATTTCAAATTTCAAATTGACGTCTCCCAAAAATTGGTTGGATGGGGTCATTGAGTGCAAAACATAAATTTTCTTTTAAGATAGGGTTGTTGTATATTAAATGAAAGGTCATGATGTGTATATTTGAAATATCAAATTCCCGACCTCCAAAAATTACTTGGATTGGGTCATTAAGTGCAAAAATCAAACTTTCTAGAACATGGCGTTGTCGCATATCAAATGAAATCTCATCTACATAGTGTTATATATATCATAATTCCGATCTCAAAAATGTAGGCGGATGAGGTCATTAAGTGTTAAAAGTGGAAAGTTTCAGAAGGTATGCTTGTCGTATATCAAACGAAAGGTCGTACAAGCTACATTACGAAAACATCACTTTTACAGGAAAGACCTTTCAATTGTTTTACAAACAATTGAGATACTAGTTAAGGTCTTTCCCCTACATGGGAAAGACCTTATTGTTTTTCTAATGTTTTTTCTTTTTCTTTTTTTTCTTTTTCTTTTTTTTCTTCCAACATTTTTTTGACAGGGCCTTCTCCCCTTTCTGTTGAAGTTATCAAAACCAAATATGGACCATCGATAGACCTCATCATGAACTTTTACCAGATGAACTTTTGTAGGATTTCATCATCCCCTTTAGAAGTTATCTCCCTTTTATTGATTTTTTTCAACATGGCCCCCCTTTAATGTTTTAAAAGATATCATGACCTTATATGGACAATAGGTAGATATCATCATGATGTATTACCACATGATGCTGCATATGATTTCATCATCCCCTTTGAGAGTTATATTCCCTTATAGCAATTTTTAATATTTGCATTTTTCTCAAAAAGTATTAGAGATAGAATGTAATTGAAAATGACAGCATGTACAAGAACAGATGGCAATGTTTATAAACATAAACAACTAATTTGTTACTTATCCTTATAAGGAGTTATTTCCCTTTAAAAATTATAAATAATTTTTGAAAAATTCTATTTTCAGAACCGGAAGTCATAGAGACCTTGAACCTTGACCAATAATCTTGAATTCATGTGAACTTCAATATGCACCCAAGGTCAAAGGTCACCGAGTGCAAAATAAAATTACGCTGCAATTTCAAGCTTACATATTAGGAAAACGATAAGACTTTGCTGCATACATACAGCGTGTAAATTGTTCCTCTCGACGAGCTCTACATTTTATGCAATAAGCCCAAATATGTCTGACCGTCTGTTTAAAAGTTACAACGGGATGATTCTTAAAAGTATAGTATTGCGTGTATATCTTTTTAAAGGTAACAGATATCAACCTACTATAAACGGCAAAGATGATCAGTAATTCAAGACCTTCAATTTGAGGTCAATGTCAGGTCATGATGAAATTTCACCTTGACCTTCACATAATACTATGACCTTGACCTTGAGATATTTGAAAGGTCAAGTGGTCCTGAGTTGAATGGTGATAGTCCCATGTCTCTACGACTTCCGGTTCTCAAGTTTGGTATTGCATCATATATTTGATGATTAATTGTGACCTTGGTGAACTTTGAAATTGTCCCAATTCTTTTTCTATAATGTTGTCCTTTAACTGCAGATCATTTACCATTTAACAGATTTGAGATATCTATTGTTGTTTTAGAGATAATGCAGTTTGAAATTTTGCAAGCGGCGGCCTGTATTTCTGAATCAACAACAGCTTACCACTTAAATGTTTAAGAAATTGAAGAGGTTAACATAGTTATATGTTTGACCAAATACCAAAAACATTCCATTGAAAAAAACACCAAAAATTCAATTTGAAATTTTCAAGTTTTGCATTGACTTTTTAAGTTTCATAACTTCTATTTATATAGTTGATATTGCATCATTATTTGCACTTTGTCAAATGGGGTCATCTGATATATCAAATTGAAGGTCTTAATAAACTCTACTTAAAAATTAAAATTTTAAACCCCCTATTCATCCCAGGGGGACGGGTGGGGTCATTTAGTGCAAACATTCAAATTTCTCAGATGGTAAGGTTGTCGCATATCAAATGAAAGAACATAAATCGTACATTTCAAATTTTAAAATGACGTCCCCAAAAAATTGGTTGAATGGGGTCATTGAGTGCAAAAAATAAATTTTCTTTTACGATAGGGTTGTTGTATATCAAATGAAAGGTCATGATGTGTACATTTGAAATATCAAATTCCCAACATCCAAAAATTAGTTGGATGGGGTTATTAAGTGCAAAAATCAAACTTTTTAGAACATGACGTTGTCGCATATCAAATGAAAGCTCATCTACCCTGTGTTACATATATAATACTTCCGATCTCAAAAATGTAGGCGGATGAGGTCATTAAGTGTAAAACGCGAAAAGTTTCAAAAGGTATGCTTGTCGTATATCAAACGAAAGGTCGTACAAAGAACATTACGAAAACATCAATTTTTCAGGAAAGACCTTTCAATTGTTTTACAAACAATTGAGATACTAGTTTTTGAGGTCTTTCCCCTATATGGGAAAGACCTTATTGTTTTTCTAATTAAGGTCTTTCCCCTTCGTGAGGAAAGACCTTATTGTTTTTCTTCCGTTTTTAAGGTCTTTCCCCTACGTGGGGAAAGACCTTACTGTTTTTCTAATGTTTTTTTTTCCAACATTTTTTCTAAATGCCCTCCCACCGTTTCTATTGATGTCATCAAGACCAAATATGGACCATCGATATATCTGATCATGAGGTATTACCAGATGAGGCTGTGTAGGATTTCATCATCCCCTTTAGAAGTTATCTCCCTTTTATTGATTTTTTTCGACATGGCCCCCCCTCGTTGTTTTTGAAGATATCATGACCTTATTTGGACAATAGTTAGATCTCATCATGCTATGTTACCATATGAGGCTGCTAAGGTTTTCATCATTCCCTATGAGAGTTATGTCCCCTTGAAACAATTTCTTTCTTTTGCATTTTTCTCAAAAAGTATTCAAGATAGAATCCATTTGAAAACGGCAACATGTACAAGACCAGATGGCAATGTTAATAAACATATCAAATCATTTTGTTGTTAACCCTTATAAGGAGTTATTTCCCTTGAAAAAATATACAAAATTTTTGAAAAATTGTATCTCGAGAACCAGAAGTCGTAAAGACTTAAGACCTACACCAATAATCTTAAGTTCATGTGACCTTTAATTTGCACCCAAGGTCAAAGGTCACCGAGTGCAAAAAAAAAATTACGCTGCAATTTCAAGCTTTCATATTTAGAAAACGATAAGAGTTTGCTGCATACTTATAGCGTATAAAATGTTCCTCTCGACGAGCTCTACATTTTATACACTGAGCTCAAAAGAGTTCGACTGTGTGTTCAAAAGTTACGACTGGATGATTCTTAAAAGTATAGTATTGTGTGTATATCTTTTTAAAGGTAACAGATATCAACCTACTATAAACTGCAAAGATGATCAGTAATTCAAGACCTTCAATTTGAGGTCAATGTCAGGTCATGATGAAATTTCACCTTGACCTTCACATTATACTATGACCTTGACCTTGTGATATTTGAAAGGTCAAGTGGTCCTGAGTTGAATGGTGATAGTCCCATGTCTCTACGACTTCCGGTTCTCAAGTTTTGTATTGCATCATATATTTGATGATTAATTGTGACCTTGGTGATCTTTGAAATTGTCCCAATTCTTTTTTTTTATAATGTTGTCCTTCAACTGTAGATCATATATCATTGAACAGATTTGAGATATCTATTGTCGTTTTAGAGATAATGCAGTTTGAAGTTTTGCGAGCGGAGGCATGTACTACTGAATCATCAAGAGCTTACCACTTAAAATGTTCTAGAAATTGAAGAGGTTGACATAGTTATATGTTTGACCAAATACCAAAAACATTCCATGGAAAAAAACACCAAAAAATCAATTTGAAATTTTCAAGTTTTGCATTGACTTTGTAAGTTTCATAACTTCTATTTATATAGTTGATATTGCATCATTATTTGCACTTTGTCAAATGGGGTCATCTGATATATCAAATTGAAGGTCTTAACAAACTCTACTTAACAATGAAAATTTTTAACCCCCTTTTCATTCCAGGGGGACGGGTGGGGTCATTTAGTGCAAACATTCAAATTTCTCAGATGGTAAGGTTGTCGCATATCAAATGAAAGAACATAAAGCGTACATTTCAAATTTTAAAATTGACGTCTCCCAAAACTGGGTTGGATGGGGTCGTTGAGTGCAAAAAATAAATGTTCTTTTAAGGTAGGGTTGTTGTATATCAAATGAAAGGTCATGATGTGTACATTTGAAATATCAAAGTCCCGACCTCCAAAAATTAGTTGGATAGGGTTATTAAGTGCAAAAATCAAACTTTCTAGAACAAAGAGTTGTTGCATATCAAATGAAAGCTCATCTACTCTATGTTATTTATATCATAATTCCGATCTCATAAATGTAGGCGGATGAGATCATTAAGTGTAAAAAGCGAAAAGTTTCAGAAGGTATGCTTGTCGTATATCAAACTAAAGGTCGTACAAAGTACAATACGAAAACATCACTTTTACAGGAAAGACCTTTCAATTGTTTTACAAACAATTGAGATACTAGTTTTTAAGGTCTTTCCTCTTCCCGAGGAAAGACCTTATTGTTTTTCTAATGTTTTTTTTTAAGGTCTTTCCTCTCCGCGAGGAAAGACCTTATTGTTTTTCTAATGTTTTTTAAGGTCTTTCCTCTCCGCGAGGAAAGACCTTATTGTTTTTCTCCTGTTTTTTTTTTTTTTTTTTTTTTTTTTTTTTTTTTTTTTTTCTTCCAGCATTTGTTTGACATGGCCTCCCCTCGTTTCTATTGGAGTTATCAAGACCAAATATGGACCATCGGTAGACCTCATCATGAAGTATTACCAGATGAGGCTGTGTAGGATTTCATCATCCCCTTTAGAAGTTATCTCCCTTTTATTGGTTTTTTTCGACATGGCCCCCCCTCGTTGTTTTTAAAGATATCATGACCTTATTTGGACAAAAGTTAGATCTCATCATGATGTGTTACCATATGAGGCTGCTACGGATTTCATCATTCTCTGTGAGAGTTACGTCCCCTTCAAGCAATTTCATTCTTTTACATTTTTCTCAAAAAGTGTTCAAGATAGAATCGATTTGAAAACGGCAACATGTACAAGACCAGATGGCAATGATAATAAACACATACAATCATTTTGTTGTTAACCCTTATAAGGAGTTATTTCCCTTGAAAAAATATACACAATTTTTGAAAAATTGTATCTCGAGAACCGGAAGTCGTAAAGACTTGGGACCTACACCAATAATCTTAAATTCATGTGACCTTTAATTTGCACCCAAGGTCAAAGGTCACCGAGTGCAAAAAAAAATTACGCTGCAATTTCAAGCTTTCATATTAAGAAAACGATAAGAGTTTGCTGCATACTTACAGCGTATAAAATGTTCCTCTCGACGAGCTCTACATTTTATACTCTGAGCTCAAAAGAGTCCTACTGTCTGTTCAAAAGTTACGACGGGATGATTCTTAAAAGTATAGTATTGTGTGTATATCTGTTTAAAGGTAACAGATATCAACCTACTATAAACTGCAAAGATGATCAGTAGTTCAAGACCTTCAATTTGAGGTCAATGTGAGGTCATGATGAAATTTCACCTTGACCTTCACATTATACTATGACCTTGACCTTGTGACATTTGAAAGGTCAAGTGGTCCTGAGTTGAATGGTGATAGTCCCATGTCTCTACGACTTCCGGTTCTCAAGTATTGTATTGCATCATATATTTGATGATTAATTGTGACCTTGGTGAATTTTGAAATTGTCCAAATTCTTTTTCTATAATGTTGTCCTTCAACTGTAGATCATTTATCATTTAACAGATTTGAGATATCTATTGTCGTTTTAGAGATAATGCAGTTTCAAGTTTTGCGAGCGGAGGCATGTATTTCTGAATCATCAAGAGCTTACCACTTAAAATGTTTTAGAAATTGAAGAGGTTGACATAGTTATATGTTTGACCAAATACCAAAAACATTCCATGGAAAAAAACACCAAAAAATCAATTTGAAATTTTCATGTTTTGCATTGACTTTGTAAGTTTCATAACGTCTATTTATATAGTTGATATTGCATCATTATTTGCACTTTGTCAAATGGGGTCATCTGATATATCAAATTGAAGGTCTTAATAAACTGTACTTAAAAATGAAAATTTTAAACCCCCTTTTCATCCCAGGGGGAAGGGTGGGGTCATTTAGTGCAAACATTCAAATTTCTCAGATGGTAAGGTTGTCGCATATCAAATGAAAGAACATAAAGCGTACATTTCAAATTTGAAATTGACGTCCCCCAAAAATTGGTTTGAAGGGGTCATTAAGTGCAAAAAATAAATTTTCTTTTTACGATAGGGTTGTTGTATATCAAATGAAAGGTCATGATGTATACATTTGAAATATCAAATTCCTGACCTCCAAAAATTTGTAAGATAGGTTTATTAAGTGCAAAAATCAAACTTTACATGTATCATACTTCCGATCTCAAAAATGTAGGCGGATGAGGTCATTAAGTGTAAAAAGCGAAATGTTTCAGAAGGTATGCTTGTCGTATATCAAACGAAAGGTCGTACAAAGAACATTACGAAAACATCACCTTTACAGGAAAGACCTTTCAATTGTTTTACAAACAATTGAGATACTAGTGTTTTTTTTTTTTTTCTTTTTTTTTTTCTTCCAGCATTTTTTTGGCAAGCCCTCCTACCGTTTCTATTGCAGTTATCAATACCAAATTTAAACCATCGATAGACCTCATCATGAAGTTGTACCAGATGAACTTTTGTAGGATTTCATCATCCCCTTGAGAAGTTATCTCCCTGATATTGATTTTTTTCAACATGGCCCCCCCCTCGTTGTTTTTAAAGATATCATGACTTTATTTGGACAATAGGTAGATCTTATCATGATGTATTACCAGATGAGGCTGCAAAGGATTTCATCATCCCCTATGAGAGTTATATCCCCTTGAAACAATTTCTTTCCTTTGCATTTTTCTCAAAAAGTATAAGAGATAGAATCGATTTGAAAACGGCAACATGTACAGGAACAGATGGCAATGTTAATAAACATGTACAATAATTTTGTTATTAACCCTTATAAGGAGTTATTCCCCTTGAAAAATTGTACATAATTTTAGAAAAATTGTATTTCGAGAACCAGAAGTCGTAGAGACTTGGGACCTTCACCAATACTCTTTAATTCATGTGACCTTTAATATGCAGTCAAGGTCAAAGGTCACTGAGTGCAAAAAAAAATTACGCTGCAATTTCAAGCTTACATATTAGAAAAACGATAAGACTTTGCTGCATACATACAGCGTGTAAATTGTTCCTCTCGACGAGCTCTACATTTTATATAATAAGCCCAAAAATGTCCGACTGTCTGTTTAAAAGTTACAACGGGATGATTCTTAAAAGTGTAGTTTTGTGTGTATATCTTTTTAAAGGTAACATATATCAACCTACTATAAACTGCAAAGATGATCAGTAATTCAAGACCTTCAATTTGAGGTCAATGTCAGGTCATGATGAAATTTCACCTTGACCTTCACAGTATACTATGACCTTGACCTTGTGATATTTGAAAGGTCAAGTGGTCCTGAGTTGAATGGTGGTAGTCCCATGTCTCTACGACTTCCGGTTCTAAAGTTGGGTATTGCATCATATATTTGATGATTAATTGTGACCTTGGTGAACTTTGAAATTGTCCCAATTTTTTTTCTATAGTGTTGTCCTTCAACTGTAGATCATTTAGCATTTAACAGATTTGAGATATCTATTGTCGTTGTAGAGATAATGCAGTTAGAAGTTTTGCGAGCGGAGGCATGTATTTCTGAATCAACAAGAGTGTACCTCTTAAAATGTTTTAGAAATTGAAGAGGTGAACATAGTTATATGTTTGACCAAATACCAAAAACATTCCATGGAAAAAAACGCCAAAAATTTAATTTGAAATTTTCAAGTTTTGCATTGACTTTTTAAGTTTCATAACTTCTATTTTTATAGTTGATATTGCATCATTTTTTGCACTTTATAAAATGGGGTCATCTGATATATCAAATTGAAGGTCTTAATAAAATGAAAATTTTAAACCCCCTTTTCATCCCAGGAGGACGGGTGGGGTCATTTAGTGCAAACATTCAAATTTCTCAGATGGTAAGGTTGTCGCATATCAAATGAAAGAACATAAAGCCTACATTTCAAATTTAAAATTGACGTCTCCCAAAAATGGGTTGGATGGGGTCATTGAGTGCAAAAAATAAATTTTCTTTTAAGATAGGGTTGTTGTATCTTAAATGAAAGGTCATAATGTGTACATTGGAAATATCAAATCCCGACCTCCAAAAATTAGTTGGATAGGGTTATTAAGTGCAAAAATCAAATTTTCTAGAACATAGAGTTGTTGCATATCAAATGAAAGCTCATCTTCTCTATGTTATTTATATCATAATTCCGATCTCAAAAATGTAGGCGGATGAGGTCATTAAGTGTTAAAAGCGGAAAGTTTCAGAAGGTATGCTTGTCGTATATCAAAGGAAAGGTCGTACAAGGTACATTACGAAAACATCACTTTTACAGGAAAGACCTTTCAATTGTTTTACAAACAATTGAGATACTAGTCTTTTTCTTTTTTTTCTTCCAACATTTGTTTGACATGCCCGCCTCTTGTTTCTGTTGAAGTTATTATGACCAAATATGGACCATCGCCAGACCTCACCTAGATGTATTACCAAATGACCCTGTTAAGGATTGCATCATCTCCTTTAGGAGTTATCTCCCTTTTATTGATTTTTTTCAACATGGTCCCCCCTCGTCGGTTTTAAAGATATCATGACCTTAATTGGACATAATGTATATCTCATCATGATGTATTACCATGTGAGGCTGAATAGGATTTCATCGTCCCCTATGAGAGTTATATCCCCTTGAAAAAATTTCTTTTCTTTGCATTTTTCTCAAAAACTATAAGAGATAGAATCGATTTGAAAACGGCAACATGTACATGAACAGATGGCAATGTAAATGAACATGTACAATCATTTTGTTATTAACCCTTATAAGGAGTTATTCCCCTTGAAAAATTGTACATAGTTTTAGAAAAATTGTATTTCGAGAACCAGAAGTCGTAGAGACTTGGGACCTTCACCAATAATCTTTAATTCATGTGACCTTTAATATGCAGTCAAGGTCAAAGGTCACTGAGTGCAAAAAATAATTACGCCGCAATTTCAAGCTTACATATTAGGAAAACGATAAGACTTTGATGCATACATACAGCGTATAAAATGTTCCTCTCGACGAGCTCTACATTTTATACACTGAGCTCAAAAGAGTCCGACTGTCTGTTCAAAAGTTACGACGGGATGATTCTTAAAAGTATAGTATTTTGTGTATATCTTTTTAAAGGTAACAGATATCAACCTACTATAAACTGCAAAAATGATCACTTATTCAAGACCTTCAATTTGAGGTCAATGTCAGGTCATGATGAAATTTCACCTTGACCTTCACATTATACTATGACCTTGACCTTGTGATATTTGAAAGGTCAAGTGGTCCTGAGTTGAATGGTGATAGTCCCATGTCTCAACGATTTCCGGTTCTCAAGTTTGGTATTGCATCATATATTTGATGATTAATTGTGACCTTGGTGAACTTTAAAATTGTCCCAATTCTTTTTCTATAATGTTGTCCTTTAACTGTAGATCATTTACCATTTAACAGATTTGAGATTTCTATTGTCGTTTTAGAGATAATGCAGTTTGAAAATTTGCGAGCGGCGGCATGTATTTCTGAATCAACAACAGCTTACCCCTTAAAATGTTTAAGAAATTGAAGAAGTTAACATAGTTATATGTTTGACGAAATACCAAAAACATTCCATGGAAAAAAACACCAAAAAATCAATTTGAAATTTTCATGTTTTGCATTGACTTTGTAAGTTTCATAACTTCTATTTATATAGTTGATATTGCATCATTTCTGTCATTTTGTCAAATGGGGTCATCTGATATATCAAATTGAAGGTCTCAATAAACTCTACTTAAAAATGGAAATTTTAAACTTCTTTTTCACCCCAGAGGGAAGGATGGGGTCATATAGTACAAAAATTCAAAGTTCTCAGATGGTAAAGTTGTCGCATTTCAAATGAAAGAACATAAAGCGTACATTTCAAATTTCAAATTGACGTCCCCCAAATATTGGTTCGATGGGGTCATTGAGTGCAAAAATGAAATTTTCTTTACGACAGGGTTGTTGTATATCAAATGAAAGGTCATGATGTGTACATTTGAAATATCAAATTCCCGACCTCCAAAAATTAGTTTGATGGGGTTATTAAGTGCAAAAATCAAACTTTCTAGAACATGACGTTGTCGCATATCAAATGAAAGCTCATCTAGTCTATGTTACATATATCATACTTCCGATTCCGAAAATGTATGCGGATGAGGTCATTAAGTTTAAAAAGCGAAAAGTTTTAGAAGGTATGCTTGTCGTATATCAAACGAAAGCTCATACAAAGTACATTACGAAAACATCACTTATACAGGAAAGACCTTTCAATTGTTTTACAAACAATTGAGATTTTAGAAAATCATGTTTTTTAAGGTCTTTCCCCTACATGGGAAGGACCTTATTGTTTTTCTAATGTTTTTTTAAGGTCTTTCCCCTACATGGGAAAGACCTTATTGTTTTTCTAATGTTTTTAAGGTCTTTCCCCTACGTGAGGAAAGACCTTATTGTTTTTCTAATGTTTTTTAAGGTCTTTCCCCTACGTGAGGAAAGACCTTATTGTTTTTCTAATGTTTTTTCTTTTTTTTCTTTTTTTTCTTCCAACATTTTTTTGGCATGGCCTCCCTATGTTTCTTTTGAAGTTATCAAGACCAAACATGGACCATCGATAAACCTCATCATGAGGTATAACCAGATGACCCTGTTAAGTATTTCATCATCCCCTTTATAAGTTATCTCCCTTTTATTAGTTTTTTTCAACATGGCCCCCTCTCGTTGTTTTTCAAGATATCATTACCTTATTTGGACAATAGGTAGATCTCATCATAATGTATTACCATATGAGGTTGAATAGGATTGCATCGTCCCCTATGAGAGTTATATCCCCTTGAAGCAATTATTTTCCTTTGCATTTTTCTCAAAAAGTATTAGAGATAGAATTGATTTGAAAACGGCAACATGTACAGGAACAGATGGCAATGTTAATGAACATATACAATCATTTTGTTATTAACCCTTATAAGGAGTTATTACCCTTGAAAAATTGTGTACAATTTTAGAAAAATTGTATTTCCAGAACCGGAAGTTGTAGAGACTTGGGACCTTCACCAATAATCTTTAATTCATGTGACCTTTAATATGCACCCAAGGTCAAAGGTCACAGAGTGCAAAATAAAATTACGCTGCAATTTCAAGCTTACATATTAGGAAAACGATAAGACTTTGCTGCATACATACAGCGTATAAAATGTTCCTCTCGACGAGCTCTACATTTTATATAATAAGCCCAAAAATGTCCGACCGTCTGTTCAAAAGTTACAATGGGATGATTCTTAAAAGTATAGTATTTTGTGTATATCTTTTTTAAAGGTAACAGATATCAACCTACTATAAACTGCAAAGATGATCAGTAATTCAAGACCTTCAATTTGAGGTCAATGTCAGGTCATGATGAAATTTCACCTTGACCTTCACATTATACTATGACCTTGAACTTGTGATATTTGAAAGGTCAAGTGGTCCTGAGTTGAATGGTGATAGTCCCATGTCTCAACGACTTCCGGTTCTCAAGTTTGGTATTGCATCATATATTTGATGATTAATTGTGACCTTGGTGAACTTTGAAATTGTCCCAATTCTTTTTCTATAATGTTGTCCTTTAACTGCAGATCATTTACCATTTAACAGATTTGAGATATCTATTGTCGTTTCAGAGATAATCCAGTTTGAAATTTTGCGAGCCGCGGCATGTATTTCTGAATCAGCAACAGCTTACCACTTAAAATATTTAAGAAATTGAAGAGGTTAACATAGTTATATGTTTGACCAAATACCAAAAAGATTCCATTGAAAAAAACACCAAAAAATCATTTTGAAATTTTCATGTTTTGCATTGACTTTGTAAGTTTCATAACTTCTATTTATATCGTTGATATTGCATCATTTTTGGCACTTTGTGAAATAGGGTCATCTGATATATCAAATTGAAGGTCTCAATAAACTCTACTTAAAAATGAAAATTTTAAACCTCTTTTTCATCCCAAGTGGAAGGGTGGGGTCATTTAGTGCAAAAATTCAAATTTCTCAGATGGTAAGGTTGTCGCATATCAAATGAAAGAACATCAAGCGTATATTTCAAATTTCAAATTGACGTCCCCCAAATATTGGTTCGATGGGGTCATTGAGTGCAAAAAATAAATTTTCTTTTACGATAGGGTTGTTGTATATCAAATGAAAGGTCATGATGTGTACATTTGAAATATCAAATTCCCAACCTCCAAAAATTGGTTGGATGGGGTTATTAAGTGCAAAAATCAAACTTTCTAGAACATGGCGTTCTCGCATATCAAATGAAAGCTCATCTACCCTGTGTTACATATATCATACTTCCGATCTCAAAAATGTAGGCGGATTGTAAAAAGCGAAAAGTTTCAGAAGGTATGCTTGTCGTATATCAAACGAAAGGTCGTACAAAGTACATTACGAAAACATCACTTTTACAGGAAAGACCTTTCAATTGTTTTACAAACAATTGAGATACTAGTTTTTCTTTTTTTTCTTCCAACATTTTTTTGACATGCCCGCCTCTTTGTTTCTGTTGAAGTTATTAAGACCAAATATGGACCATCGCTAACCCTCACCAAGATGTATTACCAAATGACTCTGTTAAGGATTTCATCATCCCCTTTAGGAGTTATCTCCCTTTTATTGATTTTTTTCAACATGGCTTCCCCTCGTTGGTTTTAAAGATATCATGACCTTAATTAGACAAAATGTAGATCTTATCATGATGTATTACCATGTGGGGCTGAATAGGATTTCATCATTCCCTATGAGAGTTACGTCCCCTTGAAACAATTTCTTTCTTTTACATTTTTCTCAAAAAGTATTCAAGATAGAATCGATTTAAAAACGGCAACATGTACAAAACCAGATGGCAATGATAATAAACATATACAATCATTTTGTTGTTAACCCTTATAAGGAGTTATTTCCCTTGAAAAAATATACACAATTTTTGAAAAATTGTATCTCGAGAACCGGAAGTCGTAAAGACTTGGGACCTACACCAATAATCTTAAGTTCATGTGACCTTTAATTTCCACCCAAGGTCAAAGGTCACCAAGTGCAAAAAAAATTACGCTGCAATTTCAAGCTTGCATATTAAGAAAACGATACGAGTTTGCTGCATACTTACAGCGTATAAAATGTTCCTCTCGACGAGCTCTACATTTTATACACTGAGCTCAAAAGTGTCCGACTGTCTGTTCAAAAGTTACAACGGGATGATTCTTAAAAGTATAGTATTGTGTGTATATCTTTTTAAAGGTAACAGATATTAGCCTACTATAAACTGCAAAGATGATCAGTAATTCAAGACCTTCAATTTGAGGTCAATGTCAGGTCATGTCGACATTTCACCTTGACCTTCACATTATACTATGACCTTGACCTTGTGATATTTGAAAGGTCAAGTGGTCCTGAGTTGAATGGTGATAGTTCCATGTCTCTACGACTTCCGGTTCTCAAGTTTGGTATTGCATCATATATTTGATGATTAATTGTGACCTTAAAGAAACTTTGAAATTGTCCAAAATCTTTTTCTATAATGTTGTCCTTTAACTGTAGATCATTTATCATTGAACAGATTTGAGATATCTTATGTCGTTTTAGAGATAATGCAGTTTGAAATTTTGCGAGCGGCGGCATGTATATCTGAATCAACAACAGCTTACCACTTAAAATGTTTAAGAAATTGAAGAGGTTAACATAGTTATATGTTTGACCAAATACCAAAAAAAATCCATTGAAAAAAACACCAAAAAATCATTTTGAAATTTTGATGTTTTCCATTGACTTTATAAGTTTCATAACTTCTATTTATATAATTGATATTGCATCATTTTTGGCACTTTGTCAAATGGGGTCATCTGATATATCAAATTGACGGTCTCAATAAACTCTACTTAAAAATGAAAATGTTAAACCTCTTTTTCATCCCAGGCGGAAGGGTGGGGTCATTTAGTGCAAATATTCAAATTTCTCAGATGGTAAGGTTGTCGCATATCAAATGAAAGAACATAAAGCGTACATTTCAAATTTCAAATTGACGTCCCCCAAAAATTGGTTGAATGGGGTCATTGAGTGCAAAAAATAGATTTTCTTTTACGATAGGGTTGTTGTATATCAAATGAAAGGTCATGATGTGTACATTTGAAATATCAAATTCCCAACCTCTAAAAATTGGTTGGATGGGGTTATTAAGTGCAAAAATCAAACTTTTTAGAACATGGCGTTGTCGCATATCAAATGAAAGCTCATCTACCCTGTGTTACATATATCATACTTCCGATCTCAAAAATGTAGGCGGATGAGGTCATTAAGTGTAAAAAGCGAAAAGTTTCAAAAGGTATGCTTGTCGTATATCAAACGAAAGGTCGTACAAAGAACATTACGAAAACATCACTTTTACAGGAAAGACCTTTCAATTGTTTTACAAACAATTGAGATACTAGTTTTTTTTTTTTTTTCTTCCAGCATTTGTTTGGCACGCCCTCCTACAGCTTCTATTGGAGTTATCAAAACCAAATTTAAACCATCGATAGACCTCATCATGAACTGTTACCTGATGAACTTTTGTAGGATTTCATCATCCCCTTAAGAAGTTATCTCCCTTTTATTGATTTTTTTCCACATGGCCCCCCCTCGTTGTTTTTAAAGATATCATGACCTTATTTAGACAAAAGGTACATCTCACCATTATGTATTACCATATGAGGCTGAATAGGATTTCATCGTCCCCTATGAGAGTTATATCCCCTTGAAACAATTTCTTTCCTTTGCATTTTTCTCAAAAAGTACTAGAAATAGAATCGATTTGAAAACGGCAACATGTACGAGAACAGATGGTAATGTTAATGAACATATACAATCATTTTGTTATTAACCCTTATAAAGAGTTATTCCCATTGAAAAATTGTAAACAATTTTAGAAAATTTTTATTTCCAGAACCGGAAGTCGTAGAGACTTGGGACCTTCACCAATAATCTTTAATTCATGTGACCTTTAATGTGCATCCAAGGTCAAAGGTCACCGAGTGCAGAAAAAAATTACGCTGCAATTTCAAGCTTACATATTAGGAAAACGGTAAGACTTTGCTGCATACATACAGCGTATAAAATGTTCCTCTCGACGAGCTCTACATTTTATATGATAAGTTCAAAAAAGTACGACTGTCTGTTCAAAAGTTACAACGGGATGATTCTTAAAAGTATAGTATTGTGTGTATATCTTTTTAAAGGTAACAGATATCAACCTACTATAAACTGCAAAGATGATCAGTAGATCAAGACCTTCAATTTGAGGTCAATGTCAGGTCATGATGAAATTTCACCTTGACCTTCACATTATACTATGACCTTGACCTTGTGATATTTGAAAGGTCAAGTGGTCCTGAGTTAAATGGTGATAGTCCTATGTCTCTACGACTTCCGGTTCTCAAGTTTTGTATTGCATCATATATTTGATGATTAATTGTGACCTTGGTGAACTTCGAAATTGTCCCAATTCTTTTTCTATAATGTTGTCCTTAAACTGTAGATCATTTATCATTTAACAGATTTGAGATATCTATTGTCGTTTTAGAGATAATACAGTTTGAAGTTTTTCGAGCGGAGGCATGTATTTCTGAATCATCAAGAGCTTACCACTTAAAATGTTTAAGAAATTGAAGAGGTTGACATAGTAATATGTTTGACCAAATACCAAACACATTCCATGGAAAAAAACACCAAAAAATCAATTTGAAATTTTCAAGTTTTGCATTGACTTTGTAAGTTTCATAACTTCTATTTATATAGTTGATATTGCATCATTATTTGCACTTTGTCATGTGGGGTAATCTGATATATCAAATTGAAGGTCTTAATAAACTCTACTTAAAAATGAAAATTTTAAACCCCCTTTTCATCCCAGGGGGACGGGTGGGGTCATTTAGTGCAAACATTCAAATTTCTCAGTTGGTAAGGTTGTCGCATATCAAATGAAAGAACATAAAGCGTACATTTCAAATTTCAAATTGACGTCTCCCAAAAATGGGTTGGATGGGGTCATTGAGTGCAAAAAATAAATGTTCTTTTAAGGTAGGGTTGTTGTATATCAAATGAAAGGTCGTGATGACTACATTTGAAATATCAAATTCCCGACCTCCAAAAATTAGTTGGATAGGGTTATTAAGTGCAAAAATCAAACTTTCAAGAACATGGTGGTGTCGCATATCAAATGAAAGCTCATCTACTCTGTTCCATATATCATATTTCCGATCTCAAAAATGTAGGCGGATGAGGTCATTAAGTGTAAAAAGCGAAAAGTTTCAGAAGGTATGCTTGTCGTATATCAAACGAAAGGTCGTACAAAGTACAATACGAAAACATCACTTTTACAGGAAAGACCTTTCAATTGTTTTACAAACAATTGAGATACTAGTTTTTTCTTTTTTTTCTTCCAGCATTGTTTTGGCACACCCTCCTACCGCGTCTATAAGAGTTATCAATACCAAATTTAAACCATCGATAGACCTCATCATGAACTTATACCAGATGAACTTTTGTAGGATTTCATCATCCCCTTTAGAAGTTATCTCCCTTATATTGATTTTTTTTCAACATTGCCCCCCATAAATATTTTAAAAGATATCATGACTTTATTTTGGCAATAGGTAGATCTCATCATGATGTGTTACCATATGAGGCTGCTAAGGATTTCATCATCCAATATGAGAGTTATGTCCCCTTGAAGCAATTTTTTTCTTTTGCATTTTTCTCAAAAAGTATTAAAGATAGAATCGATTTGAAAACGGCAGCATGTACAAGACGAGATGGCATTGCTCATAAACATATACAATCATTTTGTTGTTAACCCTTATAATGAGTTATTTCCCTTGAAAAAATATACACAATTTTTGAAAAATTGTATCTCGAGAACCGGAAGTCGTAAAGACTTGGGACCTACTCTAATAGTCTTAAGTTCATGTGACCTTCAATTTGCACCAAGGTCAAAGGTCACCGAGTGCAAAAAAAAATTACGCTGCAATTTCAAGCTTACATATTAGAAAAACGATAAGACTTTGCTGCATACATACAGCGTATAAAATGTTCCTCTCGACGAGCTCTACATTTTATATAATAAGCCCAAAAATGTCCGACCGTCTGTTCAAAAGTTACTACGGGATGATTCTTAAAAGTATAGAATTTTGCGTATATCTTTTTAAAGGTACTAGATATCAACCTACTATAAACTGCAAAGATGATCAGTAAGTCAAGACCTTCAATTTGAGGTCAATGTCAGGTCATGATGAAATTTCACCTTGACCTTCACATAATACTATGACCTTGACCTTGTGATATTTTTACGATAAATTTATGAATGAACGATAATTTTATGAATGAACAAGAGCACCTAACCTCTTTCTGAAACACCAATTAAACATATAAAATCGTATTTATTAAGATATAATTCAGTCAAATTTTCACCACTAAATCAACAACTGAAATGATTCCATATTTTGTTGAAACATCGTACAACCGGAGAACAGAAATCGCAGGTATGAAAAATGCACTTTTTTTTTCACTGGTGTTGAAAACCCAAAACTAATTTGACTATAATTTATGAATGACGGAAATTTAAGCGATAACAATACATCGGAGTGACCTCAAGGTCATCCTCTGTAAAAAGACAACAATGCTTCGGGGTCATCGATTTCTAATACACAATTAAATGAACACTGTGATATGTGATTGATAAAAATCATTTTCATTAAAATGTTTAGTAGATCTAAACGTAATATATTCATGAATTTTCTTTTTCGATTTTAACCCTCTTTTGTGAGAAATGCATACTGGATAATGGTCACTGATAGAATACTTCGGAACATAAAATGAATATTATCTGTTTCATTGCTATAAATATGGTCTACCAAAGTGGAAGATGTTTGTGCGACTCGAGTGGGAACTGAGACTAATTGAGACAAGTTTAAAATGTTTTTCAAATGTGACCATTTAGCTGGAATTTTTCTCGACGCCAAATTAATATTAAAGTCACCCAAAATAATCATTTCCTTATCTTCAATATTGACATTTGTTAACATTGATTCAAAGTTTGTAATTTACTCTGCATTACTATTTTATAGGTTTTTGATGAACAAAAATAATTTCGATCCAAATTGATTCTATATCATCATTTTCTAAATCATATCGTCTTATTGTGGTTAACATGTTAGAAATATAAATTAAAAACCCACCGCCAGATTTTCCAATTCTGTCTTTTCTGTTTGTATCATAACCCTTACTCTATTTCTTAATTTTGGACAGAATCTGACAAAAATGTTTCACTTAAACACAGCACATCTGTGTTTGATTTTGATAGCAGGTATTTAATTTCAGAAAACTTTGTCAATATATGATTTATGTTTAACTTGTGACATATATTAAGTGGCTTGTGTGTGGAAATATAAAAGGGTTTGAAAATGGAGATGATTTGGAATTAGATAATAGAATATGTGTTGCAGTACATAAAAACAAAATAATAATACTGACAAGATTTCCTAAAATAGAATTACATCTTCTGGTAGTAGAAAAGTTATTGGTTAAATTCTTTACCTCCAGTACGTTTGACTGAACACATTTTGTTGTTGAGTTGTTGTGTTGTTGAATGGAATAAATCTCCTCCCTGTTGACCTCACCGATTGAAAATTTGATTGAGTTTCTGATGTACAATTTGAGAATTCAAACAAAGTGTTCACGCACGAGATAATGTTGTGGCTTAAAACTTTGGCACCAGCAACATCTGTGTGAACATGGTCTGCAAATAAAGTAAGATTGGGCTGGTCTCCATATAGAAAGTCCAAAGAATTGTCCAAAATTTCCACATGTTGTTCCTGTAGAGAGAAAAGATGCTTGTTGACATTGTAAATTGTACGATTAGCTTGATAATTGGTTGGCCTTGGTAGAATTTAGGAAATTACCAGCTTAGTTCTTGGTAAGCTTTTCCCGACTGTACAAATCAAATTTTTGAAGTCGTCCATAATAGCAAATATTTGGGTCATGTTTGCGTTAAACGCAAAGGTTTGCCTTATCTCGCAATGGTTTGCGTTATATGTCCATAGTACACGGAAGCCCCACTCGCACTATCATTTTCTATGTTTAGTGGACCCCGAAATTGGGGTAAAAACTCTGATTTGGCATTTAAATCCGAAAGATCATATCATAGGGAACATGTATACTAAGTTTCAAATTGATTGGACTTCAACTTCATCAAAAACTACCTTGACCAAAAACTTTAACCTGAAAATTGCACAATCATTTTCTATGTTCAGTGAACCGTGAAATTGGAGTTAAAACTCTAATTTGGCATTTAAATTAGAAAGTTCATATCATAGGACACATGTGTACTAAGTTTCAAGCCGATTGGACTTCAACTTCATCAAAAACTACCTTGACCAAAAACTTTAACCTGAACGAACGAACGAACGAACGAACGAACGAACGAACGGACGGACGGACGGACGGACGGACGGACGGACGCACATACCAGAAAACATAATGCCCCTCTACTATCGTAGGTGGGGCATAAAAACCCTGCAAACTGATTTCTGTAAAATCACTAAGTTAAACTCGGGGGTAGCAACCCATCATTATTGATTTTCGACTTATCTGGTCATTCCCTATGGGACATGCATGTACACGTGTAAATAACAGTATTGATTAACAGATTATAACATTACTTTGGTAAACATAATTTCTGCATTATTTCAATTTAATATTTCTGTCCGTTGTGCTACAAAATATGTCTCAGGAAGAATATTTAGAAAATAGTTTAAGGGGAATAACTAGATATATAGGAATTATCTTTTTACATTTCGGAGCCTTAAACACGTCTGTTCAGTATGGTGGTTCAACGTATACTGTGCGTAGAAAAATGGACGAATTCAATTTGAGGGGTGTAAGGTGTTGCAATTTTCTATTTTTTTTATTATTATTCCATTGGTTAACATTGAAATATTAATTACATATCAGTTATCAAACATCGAAATAATTATTATTTATGAACATATACTGAAAGTATACCTCATACTATTTGTTTTTAATCTGATTTACATTGCTATATACCCCTACGATTACATGGTTTAGTCATGTCGTATATAAACCCGATAGCGGATCACATTTCAGACTTGCCGACCGTGCGAGGGCTGTATAGCCAGTCAAGGTCGTTAAAAACTTCCATATATACAAATGGAAAATAGTATTGCAACACCTTGATTTTTTAAAACTTGAAAAATCAGCCTTTTATTTTGGATGGAATATGATAATATTTTTGTAAAATAATATTGAAACATTGTTTTTGATTACATTGGCATTATAACAAACAAAAAATGTTTGGAAAAGAAATGATTTATCTAACCAAATTTTTAAAAACAAAATGGAGTGTTTTTTGTACAAAAAACTGTATTTTACAACTTTTACTGTAGTCGAAATTAACAATGTCAGACATTTCAAAATTAATCTTAAGATGATTGTTCACATCATGGTTGATCGTTATACGCCAAAGAATAAGTACTTTGTGCGCAGCCTCCATTCAAACGATCAACCGTCACTTAACGTCTTATGATTCCAGTCATAAATCGACTAATTTGTTGCTAAGGTAGCAGCAACCATTTCTGATGAAGGGTATTGTTTATTTCATCACGTGTTTTGACTGGGGTGTCCTTTCGCGCATATTACGCCAAATAGTGTACCATATATGCTCGATATGGTTCAAATCCGGGCTACTATCGGGACAAGGAAGATAAACAGAATTCCATTTGAACAATGGATCTTCCTCCACGATGCTTATTTCCAATTTTGGCGAGCTCTGCACTACATTGGATATGGATACCTGTGTGTCTGTTCGTAGGCAAAGGTCCCCGAAATGGTCTTATAAAAAAATAACCCGTAGAGATGAGTCAATCTCGAACATTTTTTGTTAAAAAGCTCCTGTATGCCCAACACTCTCTTTGTAGGATTGTTTTGTATGCAATGGGTTTCTTTCTGACTAAGCTTCATTATGATTGATTTTCCCTAGCAGATGGCATAGGGGGTCTTTTTGATCTCGGATAGTCTTTAACATCGTTTTTTTGCCTGATTTTTATTCTCAAAACGACTAATAGTGGAATAGTGATGACCGACAATACGTGCGGTTGTCACAGCGACATTCCTGCTTCTCTCATGCTAATAATCTGCCATCTTGCTGCGGTTAAGAGTTGTGGAGGACCCATTACAAGGTGTCAATCACATAACTTTATAAACTTGGTTATTTAAAGTGTTGAAAACAATGAGGATAAAAACACCTGTTTTGCTGTTTACGGGTACAGTAGCTGCATGTGCAGATAAGAACTTATCGAGTCGATAATTATTGATCCAACTCAGGTGATATTTAAATAATGTTTAACTAAAGTTCAGAAAAAAATAAAGAGTGTTTTTTTAATTCCAATTTCAATTTGGTGTTGTAATACCTTTTTCCATGTGTATATATATACATTTCAGACACATTCTAACACAGTTAACGAGCAGGATCTACGACAGTTGTATCAAGGTAAGTGTTTATGGTCATCATATTATATATTTATACAAATATTTTGAAGAAAAAAAAAGTCATAACATCATAAAAAGATAAACATCATTTTTTGTAATAATAGTAAACTTTGTAAGTCTGAGGCCTTCCTACGCATGAACTAGGTGTACCAGTTTAGGGCGATATCATAGCTATAACGGAAAGGAAAGCAATATGATATGTCCCCGCTATGACTGGGAAATCCTTTCCGACTAACAGTTCATGTGGACCCTTTGGGGTGCCAGCTCTGTTTCTGGTGACAGAAATTTGAATGGGGCGTGGAAAATCTTGAAACGCCAGTTTCTTAATCAGATTATCAAAACAAACTAGCATCAGTTTCAAACAGATTTTATTAATTAAAGATACATTGTATTAAATATGAACAACATAATGTATAAATAATTATAAATCTTTAAGGTCACTAGCTTTCACCCAAGAATTGAATTTTACAGGCCAATTCAACCATTTTACAAAATATTGTTTGCTGCAAATACGCTGCAGGTCTGCTGCAAACAATTTACCATGCAAATGAGTGTTTGCTTGCAGACCTGCTGCAAACATTTTTATGCAAATTATTCTTTCTCCTGCGTGTTTGCAGCAGACCTGCTGCGTAGACCTGCTGCAAACATTTTTATGCAAATTAATTATTCTCCGGCGTGTTTGTAGCAGACCTGCTGCGGGTTTGCTGCAGACCTGCTGCAAACAATTATATTCAAATTATTTTTTCTCCTGCGTGTTTGCTGCAAACTTGCAGGAACTACATAAATGATTTTACAATATTAACCAATTAATTAAGTCATGTTGTGTATACACATCACATTATCTTTATTACACAGTAAATTATGAAAAGTTTGGTTACATACGTACATACAATAATTCGAATAATTTATCATTCGCATAATTATCATAGCAACGGTTTATTGCTTTAAAAAATAATTTAAAGATTTCTTGTTGTTCAAGTACGTGCTAAATGAATTGCATGCATATCTAAAATACGAAAAAAGGTTTATTTGAAATTTATTTTGTGCATATATCATGTATATACTGCTTTTTAATTTTTATTTTGTGCATATATACTGCTTTTTAATTAATATTTTCACATAATATAACAACACAATATTTTAAAATAAGTTATAATCTCCAAACATTCTTGAGTGTATGTATAGTTGTTACATGTTTGAAAATGTTTTTTCAAAACTTCATGCATGCTTCCAATTGCTTTTGAGCATTTCCATATGCTCAAGTCAATAGGTGTTTCGGATAAGCGAGATTTCTGAAATAAGAATGTTGGTAGGCGACACTTTTATATGTTGGACTCAACAGTAAAATTGCAGTGTCATTGTGTTATCTGAGTTTGGACAAGAAGACAAGAAGAATTAATATTCGAATTATCACAGTTTAGATCGGGAATCGGTCAGAAACTAATGTTATCCGAATTTGTATAGAATACATAATACTCATTATCAAGGACTTATAACTGTTCTTATCCGAATTCGGATAAGAAAAATGTATGACCTCACAGAGTTTGGTATGCTATGACGATCCTTATCCGAATTCGGATAAGAAAAATGTATGACCTCACAGAGTTTTGTATGCTATGACGATCCTTATCCGAATCCGGATAAGAAAAATGTATGACCTCACAGATTTTGGTATGCTATGACGATCCTTATCCGAATTCGGATAAGAAAAATGTATGACCTCATAGAGTTTGGTATGCAATGACGATCCTTATCCGAATTCGTATAAGAAAAATGTATGACCTCACAGAGTTTGGTATGCTATGACGATCCTTATCCGAATTCGGATAAGAAAAATGTATGACCTCATAGAGTTTGGTATGCAATGACGATCCTTATCCGAATTCGGATAAGAAAAATGTATGACCTCACAGAGTTTGGTATGCAATGACGATCCTTATCCGAATTCGGATAAGAAAAATGTATGACCTCACAGAGTTTGGTATGCAATGAAGATCCTTATCCGAATTCGGATAAGTATATCTATATTCAATATAAACTCTTCTTGGTGGTAATCCGAATTCGGATAAGACGATATTTTTTTTTATACATATCAGTACTTTTTACCATTTTTTTTTCGATCAGATAAAAAATATTATGTATATATCAAGCATCCTTATTATGAAAGAGTATACATTAATGTCCTTATCTTAATTAGTTGATGATTGATTGTTGCTTGTTTAACGTTCAGTGGCAAATATTTCATGTACATGCAAATGAAAGCAAACTAATATAGGCTACAGTTTGTTCGAAAAACGGCTTTCCTGGAAGAAAGTGCAGGAATTTCGTTCTTCATTGGTAGATGTGAGTATGTTAGAGTACAGCAGAAATACTTCTTTCCAACATACCAGCAAAAGGAACAATGAGGACGGCTCCAAATAATGTTGCGGGGGTTTTTGAACATCTAGAACGTGCTACACTCGCGCAGTACGAGGCATCAGATTTGATCGTTACGCCTAACCGATGCGACTAGTTATGATATGTTTATGGGAAGAAAGAAGTGGAGGAAGGTAATTATTTTTATAAAACAGTCAACATATTTTAATAGGTAAACTATGTGATTGTAAACGGTCGAGAATGGTTGACTGTTGTCGTTTGCTTAACAAATATCATGTTCACTCCATTGAACTCAGACATCACTACGGTTAA
This sequence comes from Mytilus galloprovincialis, assembly GCF_965363235.1. Lineage (NCBI taxonomy): Eukaryota > Metazoa > Mollusca > Bivalvia > Mytilida > Mytilidae > Mytilus > Mytilus galloprovincialis. The sequence goes on from NC_134841.1 coordinate 57,140,323, forward strand.
CTTAAAATTGCATAAAAAGTGATGTTTGATCAGGTCCTAGTATAAGCCCCATTCACCTTGTCACATGTTATTATGTTTCAAAATGCTACGTTTCAACTACGTTTTGAATAAAAATGTCCCGTTTATTTTAAAGTTAGGTTTTACTAGGTTTGTGCTAATACGTACCAAAACGGGATAAGAACGTATTCTTATCACGTTTTGCTACATATTAGCAAGTGTAAACCCACGTTTCCACCCTTCATTGATACGTATCGATACGTGGTTAGCACGTTTTGTTTATATGTTCCCCTAAGCATTGATACTTGTTTACTAGGGTTCTACTTCGTTTCAATTTTCGCTACGTTTGCTGTTGAAGTTTCAAAACATACGGGACAGGTCCCGTTTTAAATAAAGGATCACTACGTTTCGATACGCTTCGTAACGTATATTCACGTTTCGCTTCGCTTTCAAAACGTAGTAAAACGTGACAGTGTGACTGTGGCTTAAGCAATAAGGATCAGACAGGATTGAGATACAATTTAACAGCATTTCACATCTGTAAAAAAGAAATCCTTCAGAAAATTATGATCTACACTTTGCATTGAAAATAAACACATGTATTCTAAAACCAGTTGTTGGCGTCACACAGGTTATGTTCTCGTATATTTTATGAGGGTATGATACTATTCCATTAACAGGAGGGGTTGTGCCTGATATTCATATGATGAAGACAATCGTTTCCATCAGTTCGATTGACTTCTGGATATGACATGTCAGTGACTGCTAGTTGTCCTTTGTTAATTTATGTATCCTAGTCATTTTGCTGAGTTATTGTTATTGCCTTTTCTGGCATTAGATTCGGACTTCTTTGAAATATAGTTTTACTGTGTATATTGCTGTGTGTTTTTTTTTTTTTTTTATCATGCATTGGTTTGAGGTATAGGGAAGGCACTGGCTACGGTTGTCTCCGATGTAACAATAACATTTTTATTATTGTTACATTTCCATGTAACCGTAGGCAGTGCCTATAGGGAAAGGGTTGAGTTCTCACAAAATATCTTAAAACCCGCCGTGTTTGGGCCTGTACTAAGTCAATAGCCTCTGGCCTTTGTCAGTCTTGTATGTTTTTTTAATTTATGTTTATTTATATATGTTTGAGTTTTAATACAACGACGTTCATTTACACTAAAGTAGTACACATTTTTAAGGGCCAGGTATTTTATTGAGGGGACAAATTTCATATATTTACACGTCTATGAAGAATCAATACTTACAACAAATGTCTTTGAAAACTTTTCTTTTAATTCCCAACCTAAAATACTCCCTGAATACCAATACATTGTATGATAACATGACTCAAACACCTTCAACATTTTCAAATTTCAAATCTGTATCTTCCAGGAAGTTACCAATGGGCATGCTCATTCGTTTTATGTAATTCTTGCAATGCTCTTGCAAACATATAGAATTGTCAAAGATTCCTGCAATCTAGCTGGGAACATCCCTTAAATTCTAGAGTTTCCTGCAATCTTACTGCAAACATAAAAGTTTCTGCAAACTTGCCGCAAGCTTGCAGCAAAAAGCTGCAATGTTTGCAGGAGGTTCGCAGCTAGCTGCAAACTTCTGCAAACATTATTCAAAGGGTTCCTGCAAGCTTTTTGTTTGCAGCAGACCTGCAGCAAGTATGCTGCAGACCTGCTGCAAACATTTCAGTTCTGTAAGGGTTAAGATACATTTGAAGGTTTTTTAAGACTGAAAGAGCCATCTTGCACGTAAAAGCACCACAGGAATTTTGAAAAGTTGGCAAGTATGGATGCAATCGTTATTGCAGTGATATAGTCTAATTAAATGCTCATTTATAACAAATGACAATTACAATTGATCTAGGTATAGATGGTGCTCAAAATTGTACATCTTTCTTTGTCTGTATTAACTCTCATACAGTTGTCTTCACATCGTGTAGATAGTAAAAGTTGACACTTTTCAAAGTTTGCAACAATAACAATATCAGTATATAATAAATTCGTCCCCAATTAATATACAAGGGTGGACACAGACATGTGTGGAGAGTATACAATGTAAGCAATCAGTGTAAGGATGCTTGACAGTGTTAATATTTCTTAATTAAGGCCCAATGGAAAGGCGGGTCGCAATATAGTGATCAGTATGTTTGTCCGTCCTTATTTTTGGATTCATTATGATTATAGTCTGTATTTGACATAAATTATCCAACACCAAAAAGGGGGTGGGGGTCATAATGTATGTACAACTTCCCAAGTCAAAGTTAAAAATGTTTCAGATGACAATCCCATGTCCATGTTAAGGATCATGTCCATTTTGTATCTCCAGAACTGATGTGATTTCAACGTTTATACTTGACATGAATATCAACCAGTGGGTGTGTCATAATATCATGTACAACTTCCTAAGTCAAAGTCAAAAACTTTTAGTTTACAACTCTCTATGTCCTATGGTAAATAGTGTCCACTCTGTATCTAGAGATCTGTTATGTTTCAAAGTTTATACTTGACATGTATATTAACCAACACCAGTGACGGGATCATAATTTATGTACAACTGTGTAGGTCAAAGGTTGTAGTTAAAAACCTTGGTTTCAGTTGACAACCACATGTCTAGGGGTAGAGATAAAAATTCTTTACCACACGTTCGCAGTGATGTCTTGTTTTATTTATAACGTGTAATGTTAACTGGGTCTTCATAGATTCAACTATATGGGATTGCATACCAAAAGAAAAACTCACTGTACTGTAGTACATATTCACTTTTGTTTGTTTGTATGTTGTTATGAATTCTTCTCCATCATATGGCATGCAAATGGATATAATAGCTTTTGTAGTAATATAAAATGGTAAAAGTATAATGTGAATGTGTGATTTGGACTCGTCAGTAGGCATTACACACATTTACATTACACCAAAAAAACATCATGTTTGTTGGGGAACTTATTTCATTGAGTGTGTCTGCCTAGACTCCCAAGGCCATTTTAACAAACTAATCAAATATGAGAGAAATGTTTTTTTTTTTTGTTTTTTTTTTAAATTAAATCAAAAATATATTGCTAAGTGCATTTATTATTATTTTCATTTCAATTTTGGTGTCAATTTTGCCTTGTGAGTTTCGTCCCTTTAACGCTTTTTCTAAAAAATAGTAACATTGGTAAGCTGGTTTCATTTCAAGTTTAATATCAAATAAGTTTTTATAGAATTTATGGAAAATATTGAAATTCAGAAAGGGAATTGATGTAATTATCTGAAAAATGATTCATATTTATTTTCTTAATAGTTAATTTGAAAGTTTATTTAAAAACTGTGATAGTTTTATTATTTCAAAAAAAATTTAATAATAAAGCTATCAAAGTTATAATTAAATAACTTTACTTAGGATTTGAAAGTCTAAAATAAGATTCTTTATGGAGGTTTATTAAAACAAATGAATGAATTTGTCCTACTGTGTACTAAAAATACAAATTAAGAAGGAATGAACGGATTTATTCAAAATATTTCAGGAACCATAATTTTGATGATTTTGTTTTATAATGGTGTTATTTACTATTGTTAACTATTGTCATTCAGTGTATTGACATAATGCAACTTAATCAACAATAATTGTTTTGATGATAAACTTTCGAGTTCAAATAAACTGTTGTAAGGGAATATTATTTTGAAAAATATAGTACATAGAAACATTGAAATATTTTTAAAAATTCAAATCTTATAATGGAATGTTTTAAAATCTTTTATATTAATTTTATGAAAATACAAGTATTTTAGGACTAAAATAGTAAAATATTTATTTTAACTGATTATGAGACCTAAATTATGTTTTTTTAGGGAACAATATGGGAAATAATATTCTTAATGATTTCTGGTTGAAAGGATATTTCAGTTATCATGGTTACTGCACATATTTTAATATTGATAAAAGTAGAAAAGGAACATTGTTATTATTTTAGAAAAGTTGCATTTCACAGATCCGTTTGTTTTATACATGAGTTATTATATTAGAAACTTTTATTTCCTGCATATTGTGCATATTCAAAAGTGCAGTCAAGTTGAATTTAAAGAGATTATAAATTCAGGCTCTATTTAAATTGATAGTTGAAAAGCTAAATTATTTAATGTAAAATAAATAGAAGTCGCATTACTTTAATAAGTATTGATATATATATTGGGCTGATGTTTAGACGTGTTTGTATATATGGATTAACAAATAAAGGGACGAATTGAAAAAAATATATAGAACAGAAACACAATATATTAAGCAATGGTATAAAAACAATAATAGTCTATCATCACTAAATATAAAATATAACAGTAAATGTAAAATATAACAGTAAATGTAAAATATAACAGTAAATATAAAATATAACAGTAAAATATAACAGTAAATGTAAAATATAACAGTAAATATAAAATATAACAGTAAATGTAAAATATAACAGTAAATGTAAAATATAACACTAAATATAAAATATAACAGTAAATATAAAATATAACAGTAAATGTAAAATATAACAGTAAATGTAAAATATAAATATAAAATATAACAGTAAATGTAAAATATAACAGTAATGGTCACCCATTTTCTCAAAATTTTGGCTAAAAAGTTTGATTCGGTTGGAAATAAAATTTGAAAAATTACAATTTTATACATTTAATTTCCAAAAAACTATTTAAATATTATAAATTCACAGTTCAAATGTTCATGCACCTTCTATGACTCAACTAATATGTTTACTTTTTCAAGGACAATAAAAAATCATTTCAGAATTACATTGACAATTCCATTTGAATGACAAATGACAAAACCATATCCTAAAGACATAGAAACCACTGATTCCTCCATAGAAAAAAACAAGAAACACCCCAACGAGAACTACCTCGGAAACTCAGAAACAAACTATGTTAAATGTTAGTGAAGATCATACCATGCAAGCAAAATGTACTTCTGAAATGAATTGATAATTTGATATTTGCTTAGTCCAAAACAAAACCTTAAAGATATAAATTCTAAGGTGCATGAACTAAACCAGGTGCATGAACTAAACCATAAGTTTTTGTGTAAATTTAAAATTGATTTCTTTTAAATTCTTAATTTGAAATATATCTAACAAAAATGTTGAAAAATGTTTGAATGAAAAATTCAGGTAAATAAGTAAATATCTAAATTAACAATCAGAAACTACTTGTGAATATTGGAAATGGCATTACAATACTGGTACATTCTTAATTCTGCATGTTATAACATTGCAGACATATTGAGGGCATTTGGAAAATTCTCATTTGAGATTTTTAATATCTAAAGAATTAAACTGTCTCATCACAACTCAATTTTACATCTTCTGCTGCCATGCTGCACCTTCTACAACTCAAACATCTCATAAGTTGAATCTGTAACAAAAACAATCAACACAGAAGTTTATGTGATGCATGTCAATGTGATGCATGTCAAATTCAAAATAAGAGACAAGTTATATATTTAAAATTACTTTACATTCTTATTACAGTAATAAAATAAATGAATAATAGGAATTAAAGACAAATTTGTAATAAAATTTCGTACTGTATAACTGCAACAAAAAACTAACTTAATATCACCTTTAAATAGAGACTCTTTCCGTACAGTCTTCAACAATGAGCAAAGTTCACATCCCAAGCCATGAGTGGTGTCCTCCTTTTCATCTGTGCAGGCCGGCCACGTAGAGGCTGTCTACCTGCAACAAAAACTATCAATTAATATCATCTTTAAATACCGACTCTTTCCTGTTGCAATTTTTCAGAATTTAATCTTGATAAAGAAAGAAGATGTGGTATGATTGCCAATGAGAGACAACTCTCCGCAAGAGACCAAAATGACACAGAAACTAACAATTATAGGTAACCGTATGGCCTTCAACAATGAGCAAAGTCCAAACCCCATGGCATTTTTAAATCAAAACCAAAAGTTTGCTCTCCGTAGAGTGAATACTGCTTTTAAAAGTCCCATTTTAACATAAATAAAGCCTCTGTTTTTTTTCAAACTATTCCAGAAAAAACAGATCTTATTGCCTATCGAATATAAACAAAGTTTGAAGAAAAACTGTAATGACGGAATAATACCCACGTGTGAAAACCCTGCCCAAGCCATGAGTGGTGTGGTGTCCTCCCTCCTCTTCATCTGTGCAGGCCGGGCCACGTAGAGGCTGTCTACCTGCAACAAAAAACTATAAATTAATATCATCTTTAAATACCGACTCTTTCCTGTTGCAATTTTTCAGAATTTAATCTTGATAAAGAAAGAAGATGTGGTATGATTGCCAATGAGAGACAACTCTCCGTAAGAGACCAAAATGACACAGAAACTAACAATTATAGGTAACCGTACGGCCTTCAACAATGAGCAAAGTCCAAACCCCATGGCATTTTTAAATCAAAACCAAAAGTTTGCTCTCCGCAGAGTGAATACTGCTTTTCAAAGTCCCATTTTAACATAAATAAAGCCTCTGTTTTTTTTTCAAACTATTCCAGAAAAAAACAGATCTTATTGCCTATCGAATATAAACAAAGTTTGAAGAAAAACTGTAATGACGGAATAATACCCACGTGTTAAAACCCTGCCCAAGCCATGAGTGGTGTGGTGTCCTCCCTCCTCTTCATCTGTGCAGGCCGGGCCACGTAGAGGCTGTCTACCTGCAACAAAAAACTATAAATTAATATCATCTTTAAATACCAACTCTTTCCTGTTGCAATTTTTCAGAATTTAATCTTGATAAAGAAAGAAGATGTGGTATGATTGCCAATGAGAGACAACTCTCCGCAAGAGACCAAAATGACACAGAAACTAACAATTATAGGTAACCGTACGGCCTTCAACAATGAGCAAAGTCCAAACCCCATGGCATTTTTAAATCAAAACCAAAAGTTTGCTCTCCGCAGAGTGAATACTGCTTTTAAAAGTCCCATTTTAACATAAATAAAGCCTCTGTTTTTTTTCAAACTATTCCAGAAAAAAACAGATCTTATTGCCTATCGATTATAAACAAAGTTTGAAGATGACGGAATAATACCCACGTGTTAAAACCCTGTCCAAGCCATGAGTGGTGTGGTGTCCTCCCTCCTCTTCGTCTGTGCAGGCCGGGCCACGTAGAGGCTGTCTACCTGCAACAAAAAACTATAAATTAATATCATCTTTAAATACCGACTCTTTCCTGTTGCAATTTTTCAAAATTAAATCTTGATAAAGAAAGAAGATGTGGTATGATTGCCAATGAGAGACAACTCTCCGCAAGAGACCAAAATGACACAGAAACTAACAATTATAGGTAACCGTACGGCCTTCAACAATGAGCAAAGTCCAAACCCCATGGCATTTTTAAATCAAAACCAAAAGTTTGCTCTCCGCAGAGTGAATACTGCTTTTAAAAGTCCCATTTTAACATAAATAAAGCCTCTGTTTTTTTTCAAACTATTCCAGAAAAAACAGATCTTATTGCCTATCGAATATAAACAAAGTTTGAAGAAAAACTGTAATGACGGAATAATACCCACGTGTGAAAACCCTGCCCAAGCCATGAGTGGTGTGGTGTCCTCCCTCCTCTTCATCTGTGCAGGCCGGGCCACGTAGAGGCTGTCTACCTGCAACAAAAAACTATAAATTAATATCATCTTTAAATACCGACTCTTTCCTGTTGCAATTTTTCAGAATTTAATCTTGATAAAGAAAGAAGATGTGGTATGATTGCCAATGAGAGACAACTCTCCGCAAGAGACCAAAATGACACAGAAACTAACAATTATAGGTAACCGTACGGCCTTCAACAATGAGCAAAGTCCAAACCCCATGGCATTTTTAAATCAAAACCAAAAGTTTGCTCTCCGCAGTGTGAATACTGCTTTTAAAAGTCCCATTTTAACATAAATAAAGCCTCTGTTTTTTTTCAAACTATTCCAGAAAAAACAGATCTTATTGCCTATCGAATATAAACAAAGTTTGAAGAAAAACTGTAATGACGGAATAATACCCACGTGTGAAAACCCTGCCCAAGCCATGAGTGGTGTGGTGTCCTCCCTCCTCTTCATCTGTGCAGGCCGGGCCACGTAGAGGCTGTCTACCTGCAACAAAAAACTATAAATTAATATCATCTTTAAATACCGACTCTTTCCTGTTGCAATTTTTCAGAATTTAATCTTGATAAAGAAAGAAGATGTGGTATGATTGCCAATGAGAGACAACTCTCCGCAAGAGACCAAAATGACACAGAAACTAACAATTATAGGTAACCGTACGGCCTTCAACAATGAGCAAAGTCCAAACCCCATGGCATTTTTAAATCAAAACCAAAAGTTTGCTCTCCGCAGAGTGAATACCGCTTTTAAAAGTCCCATTTTAACATAAATAAAGCCTCTGTTTTTTTTCAAACTATTCCAGAAAAAACAGATCTTATTGCCTATCGAATATAAACAAAGTTTGAAGAAAAACTGTAATGACGGAATAATACCCACGTGTGAAAACCCTGCCCAAGCCATGAGTGGTGTGGTGTCCTCCCTCCTCTTCATCTGTGCAGGCCGGGCCACGTAGAGGCTGTCTACCTGCAACAAAAAACTATAAATTAATATCATCTTTAAATACCGACTCTTTCCTGTTGCAATTTTTCAGAATTTAATCTTGATAAAGAAAGAAGATGTGGTATGATTGCCAATGAGAGACAACTCTCCGCAAGAGACCAAAATGACACAGAAACTAACAATTATAGGTAACCGTACGGCCTTCAACAATGAGCAAAGTCCAAACCCCATGGCATTTTTAAATCAAAACCAAAAGTTTGCTCTCCGCAGAGTGAATACCGCTTTTAAAAGTCCCATTTTAACATAAATAAAGCCTCTGTTTTTTTTCAAACTATTCCAGAAAAAACAGATCTTATTGCCTATCGAATATAAACAAAGTTTGAAGAAAAACTGTAATGACGGAATAATACCCACGTGTGAAAACCCTGCCCAAGCCATGAGTGGTGTGGTGTCCTCCCTCCTCTTCATCTGTGCAGGCCGGGCCACGTAGAGGCTGTCTACCTGCAACAAAAAACTATAAATTAATATCATCTTTAAATACCGACTCTTTCCTGTTGCAATTTTTCAGAATTTAATCTTGATAAAGAAAGAAGATGTGGTATGATTGCCAATGAGAGACAACTCTCCGCAAGAGACCAAAATGACACAGAAACTAACAATTATAGGTAACCGTACGGCCTTCAACAATGAGCAAAGTCCAAACCCCATGGCATTTTTAAATCAAAACCAAAAGTTTGCTCTCCGCAGAGTGAATACCGCTTTTAAAAGTCCCATTTTAACATAAATAAAGCCTCTGTTTTTTTTCAAACTATTCCAGAAAAAACAGATCTTATTGCCTATCGAATATAAACAAAGTTTGAAGAAAAACTGTAATGACGGAATAATACCCACGTGTGAAAACCCTGCCCAAGCCATGAGTGGTGTGGTGTCCTCCCTCCTCTTCATCTGTGCAGGCCGGGCCACGTAGAGGCTGTCTACCTGCAACAAAAAACTATAAATTAATATCATCTTTAAATACCGACTCTTTCCTGTTGCAATTTTTCAGAATTTAATCTTGATAAAGAAAGAAGATGTGGTATGATTGCCAATGAGAGACAACTCTCCGCAAGAGACCAAAATGACACAGAAACTAACAATTATAGGTAACCGTACGGCCTTCAACAATGAGCAAAGTCCAAACCCCATGGCATTTTTAAATCAAAACCAAAAGTTTGCTCTCCGCAGAGTGAATACCGCTTTTAAAAGTCCCATTTTAACATAAATAAAGCCTCTGTTTTTTTTCAAACTATTCCAGAAAAAACAGATCTTATTGCCTATCGAATATAAACAAAGTTTGAAGAAAAACTGTAATGACGGAATAATACCCACGTGTGAAAACCCTGCCCAAGCCATGAGTGGTGTGGTGTCCTCCCTCCTCTTCATCTGTGCAGGCCGGGCCACGTAGAGGCTGTCTACCTGCAACAAAAAACTATAAATTAATATCATCTTTAAATACCGACTCTTTCCTGTTGCAATTTTTCAGAATTTAATCTTGATAAAGAAAGAAGATGTGGTATGATTGCCAATGAGAGACAACTCTCCGCAAGAGACCAAAATGACACAGAAACTAACAATTATAGGTAACCGTACGGCCTTCAACAATGAGCAAAGTCCAAACCCCATGGCATTTTTAAATCAAAACCAAAAGTTTGCTCTCCGCAGAGTGAATACCGCTTTTAAAAGTCCCATTTTAACATAAATAAAGCCTCTGTTTTTTTTCAAACTATTCCAGAAAAAACAGATCTTATTGCCTATCGAATATAAACAAAGTTTGAAGAAAAACTGTAATGACGGAATAATACCCACGTGTGAAAACCCTGCCCAAGCCATGAGTGGTGTGGTGTCCTCCCTCCTCTTCATCTGTGCAGGCCGGGCCACGTAGAGGCTGTCTACCTGCAACAAAAGACTATAAATTAATATCATCTTTAAATACCGACTCTTTCCTGTTGCAATTTTTCAGAATTTAATCTTGATAAAGAAAGAAGATGTGGTATGATTGCCAATGAGAGACAACTCTCCGCAAGAGACCAAAATGACACAGAAACTAACAATTATAGGTAACCGTACGGCCTTCAACAATGAGCAAAGTCCAAACCCCATGGCATTTTTAAATCAAAACCAAAAGTTTGCTCTCCGCAGAGTGAATACTGCTTTTAAAAGTCCCATTTTAACATAAATAAAGCCTCTGTTTTTTTTCAAACTATTCCAGAAAAAACAGATCTTATTGCCTATCGAATATAAACAAAGTTTGAAGAAAAACTGTAATGACGGAATAATACCCACGTGTGAAAACCCTGCCCAAGCCATGAGTGGTGTGGTGTCCTCCCTCCTCTTCATCTGTGCAGGCCGGGCCACGTAGAGGCTGTCTACCTGCAACAAAAGACTATAAATTAATATCATCTTTAAATACCGACTCTTTCCTGTTGCAATTTTTCAGAATTTAATCTTGATAAAGAAAGAAGATGTGGTATGATTGCCAATGAGAGACAACTCTCCGCAAGAGACCAAAATGACACAGAAACTAACAATTATAGGTAACCGTACGGCCTTCAACAATGAGCAAAGTCCAAACCCCATGGCATTTTTAAATCAAAACCAAAAGTTTGCTCTCCGCAGAGTGAATACTGCTTTTAAAAGTCCCATTTTAACATAAATAAAGCCTCTGTTTTTTTTCAAACTATTCCAGAAAAAACAGATCTTATTGCCTATCGAATATAAACAAAGTTTGAAGAAAAACTGTAATGACGGAATAATACCCACGTGTGAAAACCCTGCCCAAGCCATGAGTGGTGTGGTGTCCTCCCTCCTCTTCATCTGTGCAGGCCGGGCCACGTAGAGGCTGTCTACCTGCAACAAAAGACTATAAATTAATATCATCTTTAAATACCGACTCTTTCCTGTTGCAATTTTTCAGAATTTAATCTTGATAAAGAAAGAAGATGTGGTATGATTGCCAATGAGAGACAACTCTCCGCAAGAGACCAAAATGACACAGAAACTAACAATTATAGGTAACCGTACGGCCTTCAACAATGAGCAAAGTCCAAACCCCATGGCATTTTTAAATCAAAACCAAAAGTTTGCTCTCCGCAGAGTGAATACTGCTTTTAAAAGTCCCATTTTAACATAAATAAAGCCTCTGTTTTTTTTCAAACTATTCCAGAAAAAACAGATCTTATTGCCTATCGAATATAAACAAAGTTTGAAGAAAAACTGTAATGACGGAATAATACCCACGTGTGAAAACCCTGCCCAAGCCATGAGTGGTGTGGTGTCCTCCCTCCTCTTCATCTGTGCAGGCCGGGCCACGTAGAGGCTGTCTACCTGCAACAAAAGACTATAAATTAATATCATCTTTAAATACCGACTCTTTCCTGTTGCAATTTTTCAGAATTTAATCTTGATAAAGAAAGAAGATGTGGTATGATTGCCAATGAGAGACAACTCTCCGCAAGAGACCAAAATGACACAGAAACTAACAATTATAGGTAACCGTACGGCCTTCAACAATGAGCAAAGTCCAAACCCCATGGCATTTTTAAATCAAAACCAAAAGTTTGCTCTCCGCAGAGTGAATACTGCTTTTAAAAGTCCCATTTTAACATAAATAAAGCCTCTGTTTTTTTTCAAACTATTCCAGAAAAAACAGATCTTATTGCCTATCGAATATAAACAAAGTTTGAAGAAAAACTGTAATGACGGAATAATACCCACGTGTGAAAACCCTGCCCAAGCCATGAGTGGTGTGGTGTCCTCCCTCCTCTTCATCTGTGCAGGCCGGGCCACGTAGAGGCTGTCTACCTGCAACAAAAGACTATAAATTAATATCATCTTTAAATACCGACTCTTTCCTGTTGCAATTTTTCAGAATTTAATCTTGATAAAGAAAGAAGATGTGGTATGATTGCCAATGAGAGACAACTCTCCGCAAGAGACCAAAATGACACAGAAACTAACAATTATAGGTAACCGTACGGCCTTCAACAATGAGCAAAGTCCAAACCCCATGGCATTTTTAAATCAAAACCAAAAGTTTGCTCTCCGCAGAGTGAATACTGCTTTTAAAAGTCCCATTTTAACATAAATAAAGCCTCTGTTTTTTTTCAAACTATTCCAGAAAAAACAGATCTTATTGCCTATCGAATATAAACAAAGTTTGAAGAAAAACTGTAATGACGGAATAATACCCACGTGTGAAAACCCTGCCCAAGCCATGAGTGGTGTGGTGTCCTCCCTCCTCTTCATCTGTGCAGGCCGGGCCACGTAGAGGCTGTCTACCTGCAACAAAAGACTATAAATTAATATCATCTTTAAATACCAACTCTTTCCTGTTGCAATTTTTCAGAATTTAATCTTGATAAAGAAAGAAGATGTGGTATGATTGCCAATGAGAGACAACTCTCCGCAAGAGACCAAAATGACACAGAAACTAACAATTATAGGTAACCGTACGGCCTTCAACAATGAGCAAAGTCCAAACCCCATGGCATTTTTAAATCAAAACCAAAAGTTTGCTCTCCGCAGAGTGAATACTGCTTTTAAAAGTCCCATTTTAACATAAATAAAGCCTCTGTTTTTTTTCAAACTATTCCAGAAAAAACAGATCTTATTGCCTATCGAATATAAACAAAGTTTGAAGAAAAACTGTAATGACGGAATAATACCCACGTGTGAAAACCCTGCCCAAGCCATGAGTGGTGTGGTGTCCTCCCTCCTCTTCATCTGTGCAGGCCGGGCCACGTAGAGGCTGTCTACCTGCAACAAAAAACTATAAATTAATATCATCTTTAAATACCGACTCTTTCCTGTTGCAATTTTTCAGAATTTAATCTTGATAAAGAAAGAAGATGTGGTATGATTGCCAATGAGAGACAACTCTCCGCAAGAGACCAAAATGACACAGAAACTAACAATTATAGGTAACCGTACGGCCTTCAACAATGAGCAAAGTCCAAACCCCATGGCATTTTTAAATCAAAACCAAAAGTTTGCTCTCCGCAGAGTGAATACTGCTTTTAAAAGTCCCATTTTAACATAAATAAAGCCTCTGTTTTTTTTCAAACTATTCCAGAAAAAACAGATCTTATTGCCTATCGAATATAAACAAAGTTTGAAGAAAAACTGTAATGACGGAATAATACCCACGTGTGAAAACCCTGCCCAAGCCATGAGTGGTGTGGTGTCCTCCCTCCTCTTCATCTGTGCAGGCCGGGCCACGTAGAGGCTGTCTACCTGCAACAAAAAACTATAAATTAATATCATCTTTAAATACCGACTCTTTCCTGTTGCAATTTTTCAGAATTTAATCTTGATAAAGAAAGAAGATGTGGTATGATTGCCAATGAGAGACAACTCTCCGCAAGAGACCAAAATGACACAGAAACTAACAATTATAGGTAACCGTACGGCCTTCAACAATGAGCAAAGTCCAAACCCCATGGCATTTTTAAATCAAAACCAAAAGTTTGCTCTCCGCAGAGTGAATACTGCTTTTAAAAGTCCCATTTTAACATAAATAAAGCCTCTGTTTTTTTTCAAACTATTCCAGAAAAAACAGATCTTATTGCCTATCGAATATAAACAAAGTTTGAAGAAAAACTGTAATGACGGAATAATACCCACGTGTGAAAACCCTGCCCAAGCCATGAGTGGTGTGGTGTCCTCCCTCCTCTTCATCTGTGCAGGCCGGGCCACGTAGAGGCTGTCTACCTGCAACAAAAAACTATAAATTAATATCATCTTTAAATACCGACTCTTTCCTGTTGCAATTTTTCAGAATTTAATCTTGATAAAGAAAGAAGATGTGGTATGATTGCCAATGAGAGACAACTCTCCGCAAGAGACCAAAATGACACAGAAACTAACAATTATAGGTAACCGTACGGCCTTCAACAATGAGCAAAGTCCAAACCCCATGGCATTTTTAAATCAAAACCAAAAGTTTGCTCTCCGCAGAGTGAATACTGCTTTTAAAAGTCCCATTTTAACATAAATAAAGCCTCTGTTTTTTTTCAAACTATTCCAGAAAAAACAGATCTTATTGCCTATCGAATATAAACAAAGTTTGAAGAAAAACTGTAATGACGGAATAATACCCACGTGTGAAAACCCTGCCCAAGCCATGAGTGGTGTGGTGTCCTCCCTCCTCTTCATCTGTGCAGGCCGGGCCACGTAGAGGCTGTCTACCTGCAACAAAAAACTATAAATTAATATCATCTTTAAATACCGACTCTTTCCTGTTGCAATTTTTCAGAATTTAATCTTGATAAAGAAAGAAGATGTGGTATGATTGCCAATGAGAGACAACTCTCCGCAAGAGACCAAAATGACACAGAAACTAACAATTATAGGTAACCGTACGGCCTTCAACAATGAGCAAAGTCCAAACCCCATGGCATTTTTAAATCAAAACCAAAAGTTTGCTCTCCGCAGAGTGAATACTGCTTTTAAAAGTCCCATTTTAACATAAATAAAGCCTCTGTTTTTTTTCAAACTATTCTAGAAAAAACAGATCTTATTGCCTATCGAATATAAACAAAGTTTGAAGAAAAACTGTAATGACGGAATAATACCCACGTGTGAAAACCCTGCCCAAGCCATGAGTGGTGTGGTGTCCTCCCTCCTCTTCATCTGTGCAGGCCGGGCCACGTAGAGGCTGTCTACCTGCAACAAAAAACTATAAATTAATATCATCTTTAAATACCGACTCTTTCCTGTTGCAATTTTTCAGAATTTAATCTTGATAAAGAAAGAAGATGTGGTATGATTGCCAATGAGAGACAACTCTCCGCAAGAGACCAAAATGACACAGAAACTAACAATTATAGGTAACCGTACGGCCTTCAACAATGAGCAAAGTCCAAACCCCATGGCATTTTTAAATCAAAACCAAAAGTTTGCTCTCCGCAGAGTGAATACTGCTTTTAAAAGTCCCATTTTAACATAAATAAAGCCTCTGTTTTTTTTCAAACTATTCCAGAAAAAACAGATCTTATTGCCTATCGAATATAAACAAAGTTTGAAGAAAAACTGTAATGACGGAATAATACCCACGTGTGAAAACCCTGCCCAAGCCATGAGTGGTGTGGTGTCCTCCCTCCTCTTCATCTGTGCAGGCCGGGCCACGTAGAGGCTGTCTACCTGCAACAAAAAACTATAAATTAATATCATCTTTAAATACCGACTCTTTCCTGTTGCAATTTTTCAGAATTTAATCTTGATAAAGAAAGAAGATGTGGTATGATTGCCAATGAGAGACAACTCTCCGCAAGAGACCAAAATGACACAGAAACTAACAATTATAGGTAACCGTACGGCCTTCAACAATGAGCAAAGTCCAAACCCCATGGCATTTTTAAATCAAAACCAAAAGTTTGCTCTCCGCAGAGTGAATACTGCTTTTAAAAGTCCCATTTTAACATAAATAAAGCCTCTGTTTTTTTTCAAACTATTCCAGAAAAAACAGATCTTATTGCCTATCGAATATAAACAAAGTTTGAAGAAAAACTGTAATGACGGAATAATACCCACGTGTGAAAACCCTGCCCAAGCCATGAGTGGTGTGGTGTCCTCCCTCCTCTTCATCTGTGCAGGCCGGGCCACGTAGAGGCTGTCTACCTGCAACAAAAAACTATAAATTAATATCATCTTTAAATACCGACTCTTTCCTGTTGCAATTTTTCAGAATTTAATCTTGATAAAGAAAGAAGATGTGGTATGATTGCCAATGAGAGACAACTCTCCGCAAGAGACCAAAATGACACAGAAACTAACAATTATAGGTAACCGTACGGCCTTCAACAATGAGCAAAGTCCAAACCCCATGGCATTTTTAAATCAAAACCAAAAGTTTGCTCTCCGCAGAGTGAATACTGCTTTTAAAAGTCCCATTTTAACATAAATAAAGCCTCTGTTTTTTTTCAAACTATTCCAGAAAAAACAGATCTTATTGCCTATCGAATATAAACAAAGTTTGAAGAAAAACTGTAATGACGGAATAATACCCACGTGTGAAAACCCTGCCCAAGCCATGAGTGGTGTGGTGTCCTCCCTCCTCTTCATCTGTGCAGGCCGGGCCACGTAGAGGCTGTCTACCTGCAACAAAAAACTATAAATTAATATCATCTTTAAATACCGACTCTTTCCTGTTGCAATTTTTCAGAATTTAATCTTGATAAAGAAAGAAGATGTGGTATGATTGCCAATGAGAGACAACTCTCCGCAAGAGACCAAAATGACACAGAAACTAACAATTATAGGTAACCGTACGGCCTTCAACAATGAGCAAAGTCCAAACCCCATGGCATTTTTAAATCAAAACCAAAAGTTTGCTCTCCGCAGAGTGAATACTGCTTTTAAAAGTCCCATTTTAACATAAATAAAGCCTCTGTTTTTTTTCAAACTATTCCAGAAAAAACAGATCTTATTGCCTATCGAATATAAACAAAGTTTGAAGAAAAACTGTAATGACGGAATAATACCCACGTGTGAAAACCCTGCCCAAGCCATGAGTGGTGTGGTGTCCTCCCTCCTCTTCATCTGTGCAGGCCGGGCCACGTAGAGGCTGTCTACCTGCAACAAAAAACTATAAATTAATATCATCTTTAAATACCGACTCTTTCCTGTTGCAATTTTTCAGAATTTAATCTTGATAAAGAAAGAAGATGTGGTATGATTGCCAATGAGAGACAACTCTCCGCAAGAGACCAAAATGACACAGAAACTAACAATTATAGGTAACCGTACGGCCTTCAACAATGAGCAAAGTCCAAACCCCATGGCATTTTTAAATCAAAACCAAAAGTTTGCTCTCCGCAGAGTGAATACTGCTTTTAAAAGTCCCATTTTAACATAAATAAAGCCTCTGTTTTTTTTCAAACTATTCCAGAAAAAACAGATCTTATTGCCTATCGAATATAAACAAAGTTTGAAGAAAAACTGTAATGACGGAATAATACCCACGTGTGAAAACCCTGCCCAAGCCATGAGTGGTGTGGTGTCCTCCCTCCTCTTCATCTGTGCAGGCCGGGCCACGTAGAGGCTGTCTACCTGCAACAAAAAACTATAAATTAATATCATCTTTAAATACCGACTCTTTCCTGTTGCAATTTTTCAGAATTTAATCTTGATAAAGAAAGAAGATGTGGTATGATTGCCAATGAGAGACAACTCTCCGCAAGAGACCAAAATGACACAGAAACTAACAATTATAGGTAACCGTACGGCCTTCAACAATGAGCAAAGTCCAAACCCCATGGCATTTTTAAATCAAAACCAAAAGTTTGCTCTCCGCAGAGTGAATACTGCTTTTAAAAGTCCCATTTTAACATAAATAAAGCCTCTGTTTTTTTTCAAACTATTCCAGAAAAAACAGATCTTATTGCCTATCGAATATAAACAAAGTTTGAAGAAAAACTGTAATGACGGAATAATACCCACGTGTGAAAACCCTGCCCAAGCCATGAGTGGTGTGGTGTCCTCCCTCCTCTTCATCTGTGCAGGCCGGGCCACGTAGAGGCTGTCTACCTGCAACAAAAAACTATAAATTAATATCATCTTTAAATACCGACTCTTTCCTGTTGCAATTTTTCAGAATTTAATCTTGATAAAGAAAGAAGATGTG
This sequence comes from Mytilus galloprovincialis, assembly GCF_965363235.1. NCBI lineage: Eukaryota > Metazoa > Mollusca > Bivalvia > Mytilida > Mytilidae > Mytilus > Mytilus galloprovincialis. Next base: position 57,158,527 of record NC_134841.1, read on the forward strand.
GTATGATTGCCAATGAGAGACAACTCTCCGCAAGAGACCAAAATGACACAGAAACTAACAATTATAGGTAACCGTACGGCCTTCAACAATGAGCAAAGTCCAAACCCCATGGCATTTTTAAATCAAAACCAAAAGTTTGCTCTCCGCAGAGTGAATACTGCTTTTAAAAGTCCCATTTTAACATAAATAAAGCCTCTGTTTTTTTTCAAACTATTCCAGAAAAAACAGATCTTATTGCCTATCGAATATAAACAAAGTTTGAAGAAAAACTGTAATGACGGAATAATACCCACGTGTGAAAACCCTGCCCAAGCCATGAGTGGTGTGGTGTCCTCCCTCCTCTTCATCTGTGCAGGCCGGGCCACGTAGAGGCTGTCTACCTGCAACAAAAAACTATAAATTAATATCATCTTTAAATACCGACTCTTTCCTGTTGCAATTTTTCAGAATTTAATCTTGATAAAGAAAGAAGATGTGGTATGATTGCCAATGAGAGACAACTCTCCGCAAGAGACCAAAATGACACAGAAACTAACAATTATAGGTAACCGTACGGCCTTCAACAATGAGCAAAGTCCAAACCCCATGGCATTTTTAAATCAAAACCAAAAGTTTGCTCTCCGCAGAGTGAATACTGCTTTTAAAAGTCCCATTTTTACATAAATAAAGCCTCTGTTTTTTTTCAAACTATTCCAGAAAAAACAGATCTTATTGCCTATCGAATATAAACAAAGTTTGAAGAAAAACTGTAATGACGGAATAATACCCACGTGTGAAAACCCTGCCCAAGCCATGAGTGGTGTGGTGTCCTCCCTCCTCTTCATCTGTGCAGGCCGGGCCACGTAGAGGCTGTCTACCTGCAACAAAAAACTATAAATTAATATCATCTTTAAATACCGACTCTTTCCTGTTGCAATTTTTCAGAATTTAATCTTGATAAAGAAAGAAGATGTGGTATGATTGCCAATGAGAGACAACTCTCCGCAAGAGACCAAAATGACACAGAAACTAACAATTATAGGTAACCGTACGGCCTTCAACAATGAGCAAAGTCCAAACCCCATGGCATTTTTAAATCAAAACCAAAAGTTTGCTCTCTGCAGAGTGAATACTGCTTTTAAAAGTCCCATTTTAACATAAATAAAGCCTCTGTTTTTTTTCAAACTATTCCAGAAAAAACAGATCTTATTGCCTATCGAATATAAACAAAGTTTGAAGAAAAACTGTAATGACGGAATAATACCCACGTGTGAAAACCCTGCCCAAGCCATGAGTGGTGTGGTGTCCTCCCTCCTCTTCATCTGTGCAGGCCGGGCCACGTAGAGGCTGTCTACCTGCAACAAAAAACTATAAATTAATATCATCTTTAAATACCGACTCTTTCCTGTTGCAATTTTTCAGAATTTAATCTTGATAAAGAAAGAAGATGTGGTATGATTGCCAATGAGAGACAACTCTCCGCAAGAGACCAAAATGACACAGAAACTAACAATTATAGGTAACCGTACGGCCTTCAACAATGAGCAAAGTCCAAACCCCATGGCATTTTTAAATCAAAACCAAAAGTTTGCTCTCCGCAGAGTGAATACTGCTTTTAAAAGTCCCATTTTAACATAAATAAAGCCTCTGTTTTTTTTCAAACTATTCCAGAAAAAACAGATCTTATTGCCTATCGAATATAAACAAAGTTTGAAGAAAAACTGTAATGACGGAATAATACCCACGTGTGAAAACCCTGCCCAAGCCATGAGTGGTGTGGTGTCCTCCCTCCTCTTCATCTGTGCAGGCCGGGCCACGTAGAGGCTGTCTACCTGCAACAAAAAACTATAAATTAATATCATCTTTAAATACCGACTCTTTCCTGTTGCAATTTTTCAGAATTTAATCTTGATAAAGAAAGAAGATGTGGTATGATTGCCAATGAGAGACAACTCTCCGCAAGAGACCAAAATGACACAGAAACTAACAATTATAGGTAACCGAACGGCCTTCAACAATGAGCAAAGTCCAAACCCCATGGCATTTTTAAATCAAAACCAAAAGTTTGCTCTCCGCAGAGTGAATACTGCTTTTAAAAGTCCCATTTTAACATAAATAAAGCCTCTGTTTTTTTTCAAACTATTCCAGAAAAAACAGATCTTATTGCCTATCGAATATAAACAAAGTTTGAAGAAAAACTGTAATGACGGAATAATACCCACGTGTGAAAACCCTGCCCAAGCCATGAGTGGTGTGGTGTCCTCCCTCCTCTTCATCTGTGCAGGCCGGGCCACGTAGAGGCTGTCTACCTGCAACAAAAAACTATAAATTAATATCATCTTTAAATACCGACTCTTTCCTGTTGCAATTTTTCAGAATTTAATCTTGATAAAGAAAGAAGATGTGGTATGATTGCCAATGAGAGACAACTCTCCGCAAGAGACCAAAATGACACAGAAACTAACAATTATAGGTAACCGAACGGCCTTCAACAATGAGCAAAGTCCAAACCCCATGGCATTTTTAAATCAAAACCAAAAGTTTGCTCTCCGCAGAGTGAATACTGCTTTTAAAAGTCCCATTTTAACATAAATAAAGCCTCTGTTTTTTTTCAAACTATTCCAGAAAAAACAGATCTTATTGCCTATCGAATATAAACAAAGTTTGAAGAAAAACTGTAATGACGGAATAATACCCACGTGTGAAAACCCTGCCCAAGCCATGAGTGGTGTGGTGTCCTCCCTCCTCTTCATCTGTGCAGGCCGGGCCACGTAGAGGCTGTCTACCTGCAACAAAAAACTATAAATTAATATCATCTTTAAATACCGACTCTTTCCTGTTGCAATTTTTCAGAATTTAATCTTGATAAAGAAAGAAGATGTGGTATGATTGCCAATGAGAGACAACTCTCCGCAAGAGACCAAAATGACACAGAAACTAACAATTATAGGTAACCGAACGGCCTTCAACAATGAGCAAAGTCCAAACCCCATGGCATTTTTAAATCAAAACCAAAAGTTTGCTCTCCGCAGAGTGAATACTGCTTTTAAAAGTCCCATTTTAACATAAATAAAGCCTCTGTTTTTTTTCAAACTATTCCAGAAAAAACAGATCTTATTGCCTATCGAATATAAACAAAGTTTGAAGAAAAACTGTAATGACGGAATAATACCCACGTGTGAAAACCCTGCCCAAGCCATGAGTGGTGTGGTGTCCTCCCTCCTCTTCATCTGTGCAGGCCGGGCCACGTAGAGGCTGTCTACCTGCAACAAAAAACTATAAATTAATATCATCTTTAAATACCGACTCTTTCCTGTTGCAATTTTTCAGAATTTAATCTTGATAAAGAAAGAAGATGTGGTATGATTGCCAATGAGAGACAACTCTCCGCAAGAGACCAAAATGACACAGAAACTAACAATTATAGGTAACCGTACGGCCTTCAACAATGAGCAAAGTCCAAACCCCATGGCATTTTTAAATCAAAACCAAAAGTTTGCTCTCCGCAGAGTGAATACTGCTTTTAAAAGTCCCATTTTAACATAAATAAAGCCTCTGTTTTTTTTCAAACTATTCCAGAAAAAACAGATCTTATTGCCTATCGAATATAAACAAAGTTTGAAGAAAAACTGTAATGACGGAATAATACCCACGTGTGAAAACCCTGCCCAAGCCATGAGTGGTGTGGTGTCCTCCCTCCTCTTCATCTGTGCAGGCCGGGCCACGTAGAGGCTGTCTACCTGCAACAAAAAACTATAAATTAATATCATCTTTAAATACCGACTCTTTCCTGTTGCAATTTTTCAGAATTTAATCTTGATAAAGAAAGAAGATGTGGTATGATTGCCAATGAGAGACAACTCTCCGCAAGAGACCAAAATGACACAGAAACTAACAATTATAGGTAACCGTACGGCCTTCAACAATGAGCAAAGTCCAAACCCCATGGCATTTTTAAATCAAAACCAAAAGTTTGCTCTCCGCAGAGTGAATACTGCTTTTAAAAGTCCCATTTTAACATAAATAAAGCCTCTGTTTTTTTTCAAACTATTCCAGAAAAAACAGATCTTATTGCCTATCGAATATAAACAAAGTTTGAAGAAAAACTGTAATGACGGAATAATACCCACGTGTGAAAACCCTGCCCAAGCCATGAGTGGTGTGGTGTCCTCCCTCCTCTTCATCTGTGCAGGCCGGGCCACGTAGAGGCTGTCTACCTGCAACAAAAAACTATAAATTAATATCATCTTTAAATACCGACTCTTTCCTGTTGCAATTTTTCAGAATTTAATCTTGATAAAGAAAGAAGATGTGGTATGATTGCCAATGAGAGACAACTCTCCGCAAGAGACCAAAATGACACAGAAACTAACAATTATAGGTAACCGTACGGCCTTCAACAATGAGCAAAGTCCAAACCCCATGGCATTTTTAAATCAAAACCAAAAGTTTGCTCTCCGCAGAGTGAATACTGCTTTTAAAAGTCCCATTTTAACATAAATAAAGCCTCTGTTTTTTTTCAAACTATTCCAGAAAAAACAGATCTTATTGCCTATCGAATATAAACAAAGTTTGAAGAAAAACTGTAATGACGGAATAATACCCACGTGTGAAAACCCTGCCCAAGCCATGAGTGGTGTGGTGTCCTCCCTCCTCTTCATCTGTGCAGGCCGGGCCACGTAGAGGCTGTCTACCTGCAACAAAAAACTATAAATTAATATCATCTTTAAATACCGACTCTTTCCTGTTGCAATTTTTCAGAATTTAATCTTGATAAAGAAAGAAGATGTGGTATGATTGCCAATGAGAGACAACTCTCCGCAAGAGACCAAAATGACACAGAAACTAACAATTATAGGTAACCGTACGGCCTTCAACAATGAGCAAAGTCCAAACCCCATGGCATTTTTAAATCAAAACCAAAAGTTTGCTCTCCGCAGAGTGAATACTGCTTTTAAAAGTCCCATTTTAACATAAATAAAGCCTCTGTTTTTTTTCAAACTATTCCAGAAAAAACAGATCTTATTGCCTATCGAATATAAACAAAGTTTGAAGAAAAACTGTAATGACGGAATAATACCCACGTGTGAAAACCCTGCCCAAGCCATGAGTGGTGTGGTGTCCTCCCTCCTCTTCATCTGTGCAGGCCGGGCCACGTAGAGGCTGTCTACCTGCAACAAAAAACTATAAATTAATATCATCTTTAAATACCGACTCTTTCCTGTTGCAATTTTTCAGAATTTAATCTTGATAAAGAAAGAAGATGTGGTATGATTGCCAATGAGAGACAACTCTCCGCAAGAGACCAAAATGACACAGAAACTAACAATTATAGGTAACCGTACGGCCTTCAACAATGAGCAAAGTCCAAACCCCATGGCATTTTTAAATCAAAACCAAAAGTTTGCTCTCCGCAGAGTGAATACTGCTTTTAAAAGTCCCATTTTAACATAAATAAAGCCTCTGTTTTTTTTCAAACTATTCCAGAAAAAACAGATCTTATTGCCTATCGAATATAAACAAAGTTTGAAGAAAAACTGTAATGACGGAATAATACCCACGTGTGAAAACCCTGCCCAAGCCATGAGTGGTGTGGTGTCCTCCCTCCTCTTCATCTGTGCAGGCCGGGCCACGTAGAGGCTGTCTACCTGCAACAAAAAACTATAAATTAATATCATCTTTAAATACCGACTCTTTCCTGTTGCAATTTTTCAGAATTTAATCTTGATAAAGAAAGAAGATGTGGTATGATTGCCAATGAGAGACAACTCTCCGCAAGAGACCAAAATGACACAGAAACTAACAATTATAGGTAACCGTACGGCCTTCAACAATGAGCAAAGTCCAAACCCCATGGCATTTTTAAATCAAAACCAAAAGTTTGCTCTCCGCAGAGTGAATACTGCTTTTAAAAGTCCCATTTTAACATAAATAAAGCCTCTGTTTTTTTTCAAACTATTCCAGAAAAAACAGATCTTATTGCCTATCGAATATAAACAAAGTTTGAAGAAAAACTGTAATGACGGAATAATACCCACGTGTGAAAACCCTGCCCAAGCCATGAGTGGTGTGGTGTCCTCCCTCCTCTTCATCTGTGCAGGCCGGGCCACGTAGAGGCTGTCTACCTGCAACAAAAAACTATAAATTAATATCATCTTTAAATACCGACTCTTTCCTGTTGCAATTTTTCAGAATTTAATCTTGATAAAGAAAGAAGATGTGGTATGATTGCCAATGAGAGACAACTCTCCGCAAGAGACCAAAATGACACAGAAACTAACAATTATAGGTAACCGTACGGCCTTCAACAATGAGCAAAGTCCAAACCCCATGGCATTTTTAAATCAAAACCAAAAGTTTGCTCTCCGCAGAGTGAATACTGCTTTTAAAAGTCCCATTTTAACATAAATAAAGCCTCTGTTTTTTTTCAAACTATTCCAGAAAAAACAGATCTTATTGCCTATCGAATATAAACAAAGTTTGAAGAAAAACTGTAATGACGGAATAATACCCACGTGTGAAAACCCTGCCCAAGCCATGAGTGGTGTGGTGTCCTCCCTCCTCTTCATCTGTGCAGGCCGGGCCACGTAGAGGCTGTCTACCTGCAACAAAAAACTATAAATTAATATCATCTTTAAATACCGACTCTTTCCTGTTGCAATTTTTCAGAATTTAATCTTGATAAAGAAAGAAGATGTGGTATGATTGCCAATGAGAGACAACTCTCCGCAAGAGACCAAAATGACACAGAAACTAACAATTATAGGTAACCGTACGGCCTTCAACAATGAGCAAAGTCCAAACCCCATGGCATTTTTAAATCAAAACCAACAGTTTGCTCTCCGCAGAGTGAATACTGCTTTTAAAAGTCCCATTTTAACATAAATAAAGCCTCTGTTTTTTTTCAAACTATTCCAGAAAAAACAGATCTTATTGCCTATCGAATATAAACCAAGTTTGAAGAAAAACTGTAATGACGGAATAATACCCACGTGTGAAAACCCTGCCCAAGCCATGAGTGGTGTGGTGTCCTCCCTCCTCTTCATCTGTGCAGGCCGGGCCACGTAGAGGCTGTCTACCTGCAACAAAAAACTATAAATTAATATCATCTTTAAATACCGACTCTTTCCTGTTGCAATTTTTCAGAATTTAATCTTGATAAAGAAAGAAGATGTGGTATGATTGCCAATGAGAGACAACTCTCCGCAAGAGACCAAAATGACACAGAAACTAACAATTATAGGTAACCGTACGGCCTTCAACAATGAGCAAAGTCCAAACCCCATGGCATTTTTAAATCAAAACCAACAGTTTGCTCTCCGCAGAGTGAATACTGCTTTTAAAAGTCCCATTTTAACATAAATAAAGCCTCTGTTTTTTTTCAAACTATTCCAGAAAAAACAGATCTTATTGCCTATCGAATATAAACAAAGTTTGAAGAAAAACTGTAATGACGGAATAATACCCACGTGTGAAAACCCTGCCCAAGCCATGAGTGGTGTGGTGTCCTCCCTCCTCTTCATCTGTGCAGGCCGGGCCACGTAGAGGCTGTCTACCTGCAACAAAAAACTATAAATTAATATCATCTTTAAATACCGACTCTTTCCTGTTGCAATTTTTCAGAATTCAATCTTGATAAAGAAAGAAGATGTGGTATGATTGCCAATGAGAGACAACTCTCCGCAAGAGACCAAAATGACACAGAAACTAACAATTATAGGTAACCGTACGGCCTTCAACAATGAGCAAAGTCCAAACCCCATGGCATTTTTAAATCAAAACCAACAGTTTGCTCTCCGCAGAGTGAATACTGCTTTTAAAAGTCCCATTTTAACATAAATAAAGCCTCTGTTTTTTTTCAAACTATTCCAGAAAAAACAGATCTTATTGCCTATCGAATATAAACAAAGTTTGAAGAAAAACTGTAATGACGGAATAATACCCACGTGTGAAAACCCTGCCCAAGCCATGAGTGGTGTGGTGTCCTCCCTCCTCTTCATCTGTGCAGGCCGGGCCACGTAGAGGCTGTCTACCTGCAACAAAAAACAATAAATTAATATCATCTTTAAATACCGACTCTTTCCTGTTGCAATTTTTCAGAATTCAATCTTGATAAAGAAAGAAGATGTGGTATGATTGCCAATGAGAGACAACTCTCCGCAAGAGACCAAAATGACACAGAAACTAACAATTATAGGTAACCGTACGGCCTTCAACAATGAGCAAAGTCCAAACCCCATGGCATTTTTAAATCAAAACCAAAAGTTTGCTCTCCGCAGAGTGAATACTGCTTTTAAAAGTCCCATTTTAACATAAATAAAGCCTCTGTTTTTTTTCAAACTATTCCAGAAAAAACAGATCTTATTGCCTATCGAATATAAACAAAGTTTGAAGAAAAACTGTAATGACGGAATAATACCCACGTGTGAAAACCCTGCCCAAGCCATGAGTGGTGTGGTGTCCTCCCTCCTCTTCATCTGTGCAGGCCGGGCCACGTAGAGGCTGTCTACCTGCAACAAAAAACTATAAATTAATATCATCTTTAAATACCGACTCTTTCCTGTTGCAATTTTTCAGAATTTAATCTTGATAAAGAAAGAAGATGTGGTATGATTGCCAATGAGAGACAACTCTCCGCAAGAGACCAAAATGACACAGAAACTAACAATTATAGGTAACCGTACGGCCTTCAACAATGAGCAAAGTCCAAACCCCATGGCATTTTTAAATCAAAACCAAAAGTTTGCTCTCCGCAGAGTGAATACTGCTTTAAAAAGTCCCATTTTAACATAAATAAAGCCTCTGTTTTTTTTCAAACTATTCCAGAAAAAACAGATCTTATTGCCTATCGAATATAAACAAAGTTTGAAGAAAAACTGTAATGACGGAATAATACCCACGTGTGAAAACCCTGCCCAAGCCATGAGTGGTGTGGTGTCCTCCCTCCTCTTCATCTGTGCAGGCCGGGCCACGTAGAGGCTGTCTACCTGCAACAAAAAACTATAAATTAATATCATCTTTAAATACCGACTCTTTCCTGTTGCAATTTTTCAGAATTTAATCTTGATAAAGAAAGAAGATGTGGTATGATTGCCAATGAGATACAAGTCTCCGCAAGAGACCAAAATGATACAGAAACTAACAATTATAGGTAACCGTACGGCCTTCAACAATGAGCAAAGTCCAAACCCCATGGCATTTTTAAATCAAAACCAAAAGTTTGCTCTCCGCAGAGTGAATACTGCTTTTAAAAGTCCCATTTTAACATAAATAAAGCCTCTGTTTTTTTTCAAACTATTCCAGAAAAAACAGATCTTATTGCCTATCGAATATAAACAAAGTTTGAAGAAAAACTGTAATGACGGAATAATACCCACGTGTGAAAACCCTGCCCAAGCCATGAGTGGTGTGGTGTCCTCCCTCCTCTTCATCTGTGCAGGCCGGGCCACGTAGAGGCTGTCTACCTGCAACAAAAAACAATAAATTAATATCATCTTTAAATACCGACTCTTTCCTGTTGCAATTTTTCAGAATTTAATCTTGATAAAGAAAGAAGATGTGGTATGATTGCCAATGAGACTCTCCGCAAGAGACCAAAATGACACAGAAACTAACAATTATAGGTAACCGTACGGCCTTCAACAATGAGCAAAGTCCAAACCCCATGGCATTTTTAAATCAAAACCAAAAGTTTGCTCTCTGCAGAGTGAATACTGCTTTTAAAAGTCCCATTTTAACATAAATAAAGCCTCTGTTTTTTTTCAAACTATTCCAGAAAAAACAGATCTTATTGCCTATCGAATATAAACAAAGTTTGAAGAAAAACTGTAATGACGGAATAATACCCACGTGTGAAAACCCTGCCCAAGCCATGAGTGGTGTGGTGTCCTCCCTCCTCTTCATCTGTGCAGGCCGGGCCACGTAGAGGCTGTCTACCTGCAACAAAAAACTATAAATTAATATCATCTTTAAATACCGACTCTTTCCTGTTGCAATTTTTCAGAATTTAATCTTGATAAAGAAAGAAGATGTGGTATGATTGCCAATGAGAGACAACTCTCCGCAAGAGACCAAAATGACACAGAAACTAACAATTATAGGTAACCGTACGGCCTTCAACAATGAGCAAAGTCCAAACCCCATGGCATTTTTAAATCAAAACCAAAAGTTTGCTCTCCGCAGAGTGAATACTGCTTTTAAAAGTCCCATTTTAACATAAATAAAGCCTCTGTTTTTTTTCAAACTATTCCAGAAAAAACAGATCTTATTGCCTATCGAATATAAACAAAGTTTGAAGAAAAACTGTAATGACGGAATAATACCCACGTGTGAAAACCCTGCCCAAGCCATGAGTGGTGTGGTGTCCTCCCTCCTCTTCATCTGTGCAGGCCGGGCCACGTAGAGGCTGTCTACCTGCAACAAAAAACAATAAATTAATATCATCTTTAAATACCGACTCTTTCCTGTTGCAATTTTTCAGAATTCAATCTTGATAAAGAAAGAAGATGTGGTATGATTGCCAATGAGAGACAACTCTCCGCAAGAGACCAAAATGACACAGAAACTAACAATTATAGGTAACCGTACGGCCTTCAACAATGAGCAAAGTCCAAACCCCATGGCATTTTTAAAATCAAAACCAAAAGTTTGCTCTCCGCAGAGTGAATACTGCTTTTAAAAGTCCCATTTTAACATAAATAAAGCCTCTGTTTTTTTTCAAACTATTCCAGAAAAAACAGATCTTATTGCCTATCGAATATAAACAAAGTTTGAAGAAAAACTGTAATGACGGAATAATACCCACGTGTGAAAACCCTGCCCAAGCCATGAGTGGTGTGGTGTCCTCCCTCCTCTTCATCTGTGCAGGCCGGGCCACGTAGAGGCTGTCTACCTGCAACAAAAAACTATAAATTAATATCATCTTTAAATACCGACTCTTTCCTGTTGCAATTTTTCAGAATTTAATCTTGATAAAGAAAGAAGATGTGGTATGATTGCCAATGAGATACAAGTCTCCGCAAGAGACCAAAATGATACAGAAACTAACAATTATAGGTAACCGTACGGCCTTCAACAATGAGCAAAGTCCAAACCCCATGGCATTTTTAAATCAAAACCAAAAGTTTGCTCTCCGCAGAGTGAATACTGCTTTTAAAAGTCCCATTTTAACATAAATAAAGCCTCTGTTTTTTTTCAAACTATTCCAGAAAAAACAGATCTTATTGCCTATCGAATATAAACAAAGTTTGAAGAAAAACTGTAATGACAGAATAATACCCACGTGTGAAAACCCTGCCCAAGCCATGAGTGGTGTGGTGTCCTCCCTCCTCTTCATCTGTGCAGGCCGGGCCACGTAGAGGCTGTCTACCTGCAACAAAAAACAATAAATTAATATCATCTTTAAATACCGACTCTTTCCTGTTGCAATTTTTCAGAATTCAATCTTGATAAAGAAAGAAGATGTGGTATTATTGCCAATGAGAGACAACTCTCCGCAAGAGACCAAAATGACACAGAAACTAACAATTATAGGTAACCGTACGGCCTTCAACAATGAGCAAAGTCCAAACCCCATGGCATTTTTAAAATCAAAACCAAAAGTTTGCTCTCCGCAGAGTGAATACTGCTTTTAAAAGTCCCATTTTAACATAAATAAAGCCTCTGTTTTTTTTCAAACTATTCCAGAAAAAACAGATCTTATTGCCTATCGAATATAAACAAAGTTTGAAGAAAAACTGTAATGACGGAATAATACCCACGTGTGAAAACCCTGCCCAAGCCATGAGTGGTGTGGTGTCCTCCCTCCTCTTCATCTGTGCAGGCCGGGCCACGTAGAGGCTGTCTACCTGCAACAAAAAACTATAAATTAATATCATCTTTAAATACCGACTCTTTCCTGTTGCAATTTTTCAGAATTTAATCTTGATAAAGAAAGAAGATGTGGTATGATTGCCAATGAGATACAAGTCTCCGCAAGAGACCAAAATGATACAGAAACTAACAATTATAGGTAACCGTACGGCCTTCAACAATGAGCAAAGTCCAAACCCCATGGCATTTTTAAATCAAAACCAAAAGTTTGCTCTCCGCAGAGTGAATACTGCTTTTAAAAGTCCCATTTTAACATAAATAAAGCCTCTGTTTTTTTTCAAACTATTCCAGAAAAAACAGATCTTATTGCCTATCGAATATAAACAAAGTTTGAAGAAAAACTGTAATGACGGAATAATACCCACGTGTGAAAACCCTGCCCAAGCCATGAGTGGTGTGGTGTCCTCCCTCCTCTTCATCTGTGCAGGCCGGGCCACGTAGAGGCTGTCTACCTGCAACAAAAAACAATAAATTAATATCATCTTTAAATACCGACTCTTTCCTGTTGCAATTTTTCAGAATTCAATCTTGATAAAGAAAGAAGATGTGATATGATTGCCAATGAGAGACAACTCTCCGCAAGAGACCAAAATGACACAGAAACTAACAATTATAGGTAACCGTACGGCCTTCAACAATGAGCAAAGTCCAAACCCCATGGCATTTTTAAAATCAAAACCAAAAGTTTGCTCTCCGCAGAGTGAATACTGCTTTTAAAAGTCCCATTTTAACATAAATAAAGCCTCTGTTTTTTTTCAAACTATTCCAGAAAAAACAGATCTTATTGCCTATCGAATATAAACAAAGTTTGAAGAAAAACTGTAATGACGGAATAATACCCACGTGTGAAAACCCTGCCCAAGCCATGAGTGGTGTGGTGTCCTCCCTCCTCTTCATCTGTGCAGGCCGGGCCACGTAGAGGCTGTCTACCTGCAACAAAAAACTATAAATTAATATCATCTTTAAATACCGACTCTTTCCTGTTGCAATTTTTCAGAATTTAATCTTGATAAAGAAAGAAGATGTGGTATGATTGCCAATGAGATACAAGTCTCCGCAAGAGACCAAAATGATACAGAAACTAACAATTATAGGTAACCGTACGGCCTTCAACAATGAGCAAAGTCCAAACCCCATGGCATTTTTAAATCAAAACCAAAAGTTTGCTCTCCGCAGAGTGAATACTGCTTTTAAAAGTCCCATTTTAACATAAATAAAGCCTCTGTTTTTTTTCAAACTATTCCAGAAAAAACAGATCTTATTGCCTATCGAATATAAACAAAGTTTGAAGAAAAACTGTAATGACGGAATAATACCCACGTGTGAAAACCCTGCCCAAGCCATGAGTGGTGTGGTGTCCTCCCTCCTCTTCATCTGTGCAGGCCGGGCCACGTAGAGGCTGTCTACCTGCAACAAAAAACAATAAATTAATATCATCTTTAAATACCGACTCTTTCCTGTTGCAATTTTTCAGAATTCAATCTTGATAAAGAAAGAAGATGTGATATGATTGCCAATGAGAGACAACTCTCCGCAAGAGACCAAAATGACACAGAAACTAACAATTATAGGTAACCGTACGGCCTTCAACAATGAGCAAAGTCCAAACCCCATGGCATTTTTAAAATCAAAACCAAAAGTTTGCTCTCCGCAGAGTGAATACTGCTTTTAAAAGTCCCATTTTAACATAAATAAAGCCTCTGTTTTTTTTCAAACTATTCCAGAAAAAACAGATCTTATTGCCTATCGAATATAAACAAAGTTTGAAGAAAAACTGTAATGACGGAATAATACCCACGTGTGAAAACCCTGCCCAAGCCATGAGTGGTGTGGTGTCCTCCCTCCTCTTCATCTGTGCAGGCCGGGCCACGTAGAGGCTGTCTACCTGCAACAAAAAACTATAAATTAATATCATCTTTAAATACCGACTCTTTCCTGTTGCAATTTTTCAGAATTTAATCTTGATAAAGAAAGAAGATGTGGTATGATTGCCAATGAGATACAAGTCTCCGCAAGAGACCAAAATGATACAGAAACTAACAATTATAGGTAACCGTACGGCCTTCAACAATGAGCAAAGTCCAAACCCCATGGCATTTTTAAATCAAAACCAAAAGTTTGCTCTCCGCAGAGTGAATACTGCTTTTAAAAGTCCCATTTTAACATAAATAAAGCCTCTGTTTTTTTTCAAACTATTCCAGAAAAAACAGATCTTATTGCCTATCGAATATAAACAAAGTTTGAAGAAAAACTGTAATGACGGAATAATACCCACGTGTGAAAACCCTGCCCAAGCCATGAGTGGTGTGGTGTCCTCCCTCCTCTTCATCTGTGCAGGCCGGGCCACGTAGAGGCTGTCTACCTGCAACAAAAAACTATCAATTAATATCATCTTTAAATACCGACTCTTTCCTGTTGCAATTTTTCAGAATTTAATCTTGATAAAGAAAGAAGATGTGGTATGATTGCCAATGAGAGACAACTCTCCGCAAGAGACCAAAATGACACAGAAACTAACAATTATAGGTAACCGTACGGCCTTCAACAATGAGCAAAGTCCAAACCCCCATGGCATTTTTAAATCAAAACCAAAAGTTTGCTCTCCGCAGAGTGAATACTGCTTTTAAAAGTCCCATTTTAACATAAATAAAGCCTCTGTTTTTTTTCAAACTATTCCAGAAAAAACAGATCTTATTGCCTATCGAATATAAACAAAGTTTGAAGAAAAACTGTAATGACGGAATAATACCCACGTGTGAAAACCCTGCCCAAGCCATGAGTGGTGTGGTGTCCTCCCTCCTCTTCATCTGTGCAGGCCGGGCCACGTAGAGGCTGTCTACCTGCAACAAAAAACTATAAATTAATATCATCTTTAAATACCGACTCTTTCCTGTTGCAATTTTTCAGAATTTAATCTTGATAAAGAAAGAAGATGTGGTATGATTGCCAATGAGAGACAACTCTCCGCAAGAGACCAAAATGACACAGAAACTAACAATTATAGGTAACCGTACGGCCTTCAACAATGAGCAAAGTCCAAACCCCATGGCATTTTTAAATCAAAACCAAAAGTTTGCTCTCCGCAGAGTGAATACTGCTTTTAAAAGTCCCATTTTAACATAAATAAAGCCTCTGTTTTTTTTCAAACTATTCCAGAAAAAACAGATCTTATTGCCTATCGAATATAAACAAAGTTTGAAGAAAAACTGTAATGACGGAATAATACCCACGTGTGAAAACCCTGCCCAAGCCATGAGTGGTGTGGTGTCCTCCCTCCTCTTCATCTGTGCAGGCCGGGCCACGTAGAGGCTGTCTACCTGCAACAAAAAACTATAAATTAATATCATCTTTAAATACCGACTCTTTCCTGTTGCAATTTTTCAGAATTTAATCTTGATAAAGAAAGAAGATGTGGTATGATTGCCAATGAGAGACAACTCTCCGCAAGAGACCAAAATGACACAGAAACTAACAATTATAGGTAACCGTACGGCCTTCAACAATGAGCAAAGTCCAAACCCCATGGCATTTTTAAATCAAAACCAAAAGTTTGCTCTCCGCAGAGTGAATACTGCTTTTAAAAGTCCCATCCTTCAACAATGAGCAAAGTCCAAACCCCATGGCATTTTTAAATCAAAACCAAAAGTTTGCTCTCCGCAGAGTGAATACTGCTTTTAAAAGTCCCATTTTAACATAAATAAAGCCTCTGTTTTTTTTCAAACTATTCCAGAAAAAACAGATCTTATTGCCTATCGAATATAAACAAAGTTTGAAGAAAAACTGTAATGACGGAATAATACCCACGTGTGAAAACCCTGCCCAAGCCATGAGTGGTGTGGTGTCCTCCCTCCTCTTCATCTGTGCAGGCCGGGCCACGTAGAGGCTGTCTACCTGCAACAAAAAACTATAAATTAATATCATCTTTAAATACCGACTCTTACCTGTTGCAATTTTTCAGAATTTAATCTTGATAAAGAAAGAAGATGTGGTATGATTGCCAATGAGAGACAACTCTCCGCAAGAGACCAAAATGACACAGAAACTAACAATTATAGGTAACCGTACGGCCTTCAACAATGAGCAAAGTCCAAACCCCATGGCATTTTTAAATCAAAACCAAAAGTTTGCTCTCCGCAGAGTGAATACTGCTTTAAAAAGTCCCATTTTAACATAAATAAAGCCTCTGTTTTTTTTCAAACTATTCCAGAAAAAACAGATCTTATTGCCTATCGAATATAAACAAAGTTTGAAGAAAAACTGTAATGACGGAATAATACCCACGTGTGAAAACCCTGCCCAAGCCATGAGTGGTGTGGTGTCCTCCCTCCTCTTCATCTGTGCAGGCCGGGCCACGTAGAGGCTGTCTACCTGCAACAAAAAACTATAAATTAATATCATCTTTAAATACCGACTCTTTCCTGTTGCAATTTTTCAGAATTTAATCTTGATAAAGAAAGAAGATGTGGTATGATTGCCAATGAGAGACAACTCTCCGCAAGAGACCAAAATGACACAGAAACTAACAATTATAGGTAACCGTACGGCCTTCAACAATGAGCAAAGTCCAAACCCCATGGCATTTTTAAATCAAAACCAAAAGTTTGCTCTCCGCAGAGTGAATACTGCTTTTAAAAGTCCCATTTTAACATAAATAAAGCCTCTGTTTTTTTTCAAACTATTCCAGAAAAAACAGATCTTATTGCCTATCGAATATAAACAAAGTTTGAAGAAAAACTGTAATGACGGAATAATACCCACGTGTGAAAACCCTGCCCAAGCCATGAGTGGTGTGGTGTCCTCCCTCCTCTTCATCTGTGCAGGCCGGGCCACGTAGAGGCTGTCTACCTGCAACAAAAAACTATAAATTAATATCATCTTTAAATACCGACTCTTTCCTGTTGCAATTTTTCAGAATTTAATCTTGATAAAGAAAGAAGATGTGGTATGATTGCCAATGAGAGACAACTCTCCGCAAGAGACCAAAATGACACAGAAACTAACAATTATAGGTAACCGTACGGCCTTCAACAATGAGCAAAGTCCAAACCCCATGGCATTTTTAAATCAAAACCAAAAGTTTGCTCTCCGCAGAGTGAATACTGCTTTTAAAAGTCCCATTTTAACATAAATAAAGCCTCTGTTTTTTTTCAAACTATTCCAGAAAAAACAGATCTTATTGCCTATCGAATATAAACAAAGTTTGAAGAAAAACTGTAATGACGGAATAATACCCACGTGTGAAAACCCTGCCCAAGCCATGAGTGGTGTGGTGTCCTCCCTCCTCTTCATCTGTCCAGGCCGGGCCACGTAGAGGCTGTCTACCTGCAACAAAAAACAATAAATTAATATCATCTTTAAATACCGACTCTTTCCTGTTGCAATTTTTCAGAATTCAATCTTGATAAAGAAAGAAGATGTGGTATGATTGCCAATGAGAGACAACTCTCCGCAAGAGACCAAAATGACACAGAAACTAACAATTATAGGTAACCGTACGGCCTTCAACAATGAGCAAAGTCCAAACCCCATGGCATTTTTAAATCAAAACCAAAAGTTTGCTCTCTGCAGAGTGAAAACTGCTTTTAAAAGTCCCATTTTAACATAAATAAAGCCTCTGTTTTTTTTCAAACTATTCCAGAAAAAACAGATCTTATTGCCTATCGAATATAAACAAAGTTTGAAGAAAAACTGTAATGACGGAATAATACCCACGTGTGAAAACCCTGCCCAAGCCATGAGTGGTGTGGTGTCCTCCCTCCTCTTCATCTGTGCAGGCCGGGCCACGTAGAGGCTGTCTACCTGCAACAAAAAACTATAAATTAATATCATCTTTAAATACCGACTCTTTCCTGTTGCAATTTTTCAGAATTTAATCTTGATAAAGAAAGAAGATGTGGTATGATTGCCAATGAGAGACAACTCTCCGCAAGAGACCAAAATGACACAGAAACTAACAATTATAGGTAACCGTACGGCCTTCAACAATGAGCAAAGTCCAAACTCCATGGCATTTTTAAATCAAAACCAAAAGTTTGCTCTCCGCAGAGTGAATACTGCTTTTAAAAGTCCCATTTTAACATAAATAAAGCCTCTGTTTTTTTTCAAACTATTCCAGAAAAAACAGATCTTATTGCCTATCGAATATAAACAAAGTTTGAAGAAAAACTGTAATGACGGAATAATACCCACGTGTGAAAACCCTGCCCAAGCCATGAGTGGTGTGGTGTCCTCCCTCCTCTTCATCTGTGCAGGCCGGGCCACGTAGAGGCTGTCTACCTGCAACAAAAAACTATAAATTAATATCATCTTTAAATACCGACTCTTTCCTGTTGCAATTTTTCAGAATTTAATCTTGATAAAGAAAGAAGATGTGGTATGATTGCCAATGAGAGACAACTCTCCGCAAGAGACCAAAATGACACAGAAACTAACAATTATAGGTAACCGTACGGCCTTCAACAATGAGCAAAGTCCAAACCCCATGGCATTTTTAAATCAAAACCAAAAGTTTGCTCTCCGCAGAGTGAATACTGCTTTTAAAAGTCCCATTTTAACATAAATAAAGCCTCTGTTTTTTTTCAAACTATTCCAGAAAAAACAGATCTTATTGCCTATCGAATATAAACAAAGTTTGAAGAAAAACTGTAATGACGGAATAATACCCACGTGTGAAAACCCTGCCCAAGCCATGAGTGGTGTGGTGTCCTCCCTCCTCTTCATCTGTGCAGGCCGGGCCACGTAGAGGCTGTCTACCTGCAACAAAAAACTATAAATTAATATCATCTTTAAATACCGACTCTTTCCTGTTGCAATTTTTCAGAATTCAATCTTGATAAAGAAAGAAGATGTGGTATGATTGCCAATGAGAGACAACTCTCCGCAAGAGACCAAAATGACACAGAAACTAACAATTATAGGTAACCGTACGGCCTTCAACAATGAGCAAAGTCCAAACCCCATGGCATTTTTAAATCAAAACCAAAAGTTTGCTCTCCGCAGAGTGAATACTGCTTTTAAAAGTCCCATTTTAACATAAATAAAGCCTCTGTTTTTTTTCAAACTATTCCAGAAAAAACAGATCTTATTGCCTATCGAATATAAACAAAGTTTGAAGAAAAACTGTAATGACGGAATAATACCCACGTGTGAAAACCCTGCCCAAGCCATGAGTGGTGTGGTGTCCTCCCTCCTCTTCATCTGTGCAGGCCGGGCCACGTAGAGGCTGTCTACCTGCAACAAAAAACTATAAATTAATATCATCTTTAAATACCGACTCTTTCCTGTTGCAATTTTTCAGAATTTAATCTTGATAAAGAAAGAAGATGTGGTATGATTGCCAATGAGATACAAGTCTCCGCAAGAGACCAAAATGATACAGAAACTAACAATTATAGGTAACCGTACGGCCTTCAACAATGAGCAAAGTCCAAACCCCATGGCATTTTTAAATCAAAACCAAAAGTTTGCTCTCCGCAGAGTGAATACTGCTTTTAAAAGTCCCATTTTAACATAAATAAAGCCTCTGTTTTTTTTCAAACTATTCCAGAAAAAACAGATCTTATTGCCTATCGAATATAAACAAAGTTTGAAGAAAAACTGTAATGACGGAATAATACCCACGTGTGAAAACCCTGCCCAAGCCATGAGTGGTGTGGTGTCCTCCCTCCTCTTCATCTGTGCAGGCCGGGCCACGTAGAGGCTGTCTACCTGCAACAAAAAACTATAAATTAATATCATCTTTAAATACCGACTCTTTCCTGTTGCAATTTTTCAGAATTTAATCTTGATAAAGAAAGAAGATGTGGTATGATTGCCAATGAGAGACAACTCTCCGCAAGAGACCAAAATGACACAGAAACTAACAATTATAGGTAACCGTACGGCCTTCAACAATGAGCAAAGTCCAAACCCCATGGCATTTTTAAATCAAAACCAAAAGTTTGCTCTCCGCAGAGTGAATACTGCTTTTAAAAGTCCCATTTTAACATAAATAAAGCCTCTGTTTTTTTTCAAACTATTCCAGAAAAAACAGATCTTATTGCCTATCGAATATAAACAAAGTTTGAAGAAAAACTGTAATGACGGAATAATACCCACGTGTGAAAACCCTGCCCAAGCCATGAGTGGTGTGGTGTCCTCCCTCCTCTTCATCTGTGCAGGCCGGGCCACGTAGAGGCTGTCTACCTGCAACAAAAAACTATAAATTAATATCATCTTTAAATACCGACTCTTTCCTGTTGCAATTTTTCAGAATTTAATCTTGATAAAGAAAGAAGATGTGGTATGATTGCCAATGAGAGACAACTCTCCGCAAGAGACCAAAATGACACAGAAACTAACAATTATAGGTAACCGTACGGCCTTCAACAATGAGCAAAGTCCAAACCCCATGGCATTTTTAAATCAAAACCAAAAGTTTGCTCTCCGCAGAGTGAATACTGCTTTTAAAAGTCCCATTTTAACATAAATAAAGCCTCTGTTTTTTTTCAAACTATTCCAGAAAAAACAGATCTTATTGCCTATCGAATATAAACAAAGTTTGAAGAAAAACTGTAATGACGGAATAATACCCACGTGTGAAAACCCTGCCCAAGCCATGAGTGGTGTGGTGTCCTCCCTCCTCTTCATCTGTGCAGGCCGGGCCACGTAGAGGCTGTCTACCTGCAACAAAAAACTATAAATTAATATCATCTTTAAATACCGACTCTTTCCTGTTGCAATTTTTCAGAATTTAATCTTGATAAAGAAAGAAGATGTGGTATGATTGCCAATGAGATACAAGTCTCCGCAAGAGACCAAAATGATACAGAAACTAACAATTATAGGTAAC
Organism: Mytilus galloprovincialis; assembly: GCF_965363235.1. NCBI lineage: Eukaryota > Metazoa > Mollusca > Bivalvia > Mytilida > Mytilidae > Mytilus > Mytilus galloprovincialis. Next base: position 57,179,207 of record NC_134841.1, read on the forward strand.
CGTACGGCCTTCAACAATGAGCAAAGTCCAAACCCCATGGCATTTTTAAATCAAAACCAAAAGTTTGCTCTCCGCAGAGTGAATACTGCTTTTAAAAGTCCCATTTTAACATAAATAAAGCCTCTGTTTTTTTTCAAACTATTCCAGAAAAAACAGATCTTATTGCCTATCGAATATAAACAAAGTTTGAAGAAAAACTGTAATGACGGAATAATACCCACGTGTGAAAACCCTGCCCAAGCCATGAGTGGTGTGGTGTCCTCCCTCCTCTTCATCTGTGCAGGCCGGGCCACGTAGAGGCTGTCTACCTGCAACAAAAAACTATAAATTAATATCATCTTTAAATACCGACTCTTTCCTGTTGCAATTTTTCAGAATTTAATCTTGATAAAGAAAGAAGATGTGGTATGATTGCCAATGAGATACAAGTCTCCGCAAGAGACCAAAATGATACAGAAACTAACAATTATAGGTAACCGTACGGCCTTCAACAATGAGCAAAGTCCAAACCCCATGGCATTTTTAAATCAAAACCAAAAGTTTGCTCTCCGCAGAGTGAATACTGCTTTTAAAAGTCCCATTTTAACATAAATAAAGCCTCTGTTTTTTTTCAAACTATTCCAGAAAAAACAGATCTTATTGCCTATCGAATATAAACAAAGTTTGAAGAAAAACTGTAATGACGGAATAATACCCACGTGTGAAAACCCTGCCCAAGCCATGAGTGGTGTGGTGTCCTCCCTCCTCTTCATCTGTGCAGGCCGGGCCACGTAGAGGCTGTCTACCTGCAACAAAAAACTATAAATTAATATCATCTTTAAATACCGACTCTTTCCTGTTGCAATTTTTCAGAATTTAATCTTGATAAAGAAAGAAGATGTGGTATGATTGCCAATGAGAGACAACTCTCCGCAAGAGACCAAAATGACACAGAAACTAACAATTATAGGTAACCGTACGGCCTTCAACAATGAGCAAAGTCCAAACCCCATGGCATTTTTAAATCAAAACCAAAAGTTTGCTCTCCGCAGAGTGAATACTGCTTTTAAAAGTCCCATTTTAACATAAATAAAGCCTCTGTTTTTTTTCAAACTATTCCAGAAAAAACAGATCTTATTGCCTATCGAATATAAACAAAGTTTGAAGAAAAACTGTAATGACGGAATAATACCCACGTGTGAAAACCCTGCCCAAGCCATGAGTGGTGTGGTGTCCTCCCTCCTCTTCATCTGTGCAGGCCGGGCCACGTAGAGGCTGTCTACCTGCAACAAAAAACTATAAATTAATATCATCTTTAAATACCGACTCTTTCCTGTTGCAATTTTTCAGAATTTAATCTTGATAAAGAAAGAAGATGTGGTATGATTGCCAATGAGAGACAACTCTCCGCAAGAGACCAAAATGACACAGAAACTAACAATTATAGGTAACCGTACGGCCTTCAACAATGAGCAAAGTCCAAACCCCATGGCATTTTTAAATCAAAACCAAAAGTTTGCTCTCCGCAGAGTGAATACTGCTTTTAAAAGTCCCATTTTAACATAAATAAAGCCTCTGTTTTTTTTCAAACTATTCCAGAAAAAACAGATCTTATTGCCTATCGAATATAAACAAAGTTTGAAGAAAAACTGTAATGACGGAATAATACCCACGTGTGAAAACCCTGCCCAAGCCATGAGTGGTGTGGTGTCCTCCCTCCTCTTCATCTGTGCAGGCCGGGCCACGTAGAGGCTGTCTACCTGCAACAAAAAACTATAAATTAATATCATCTTTAAATACCGACTCTTTCCTGTTGCAATTTTTCAGAATTTAATCTTGATAAAGAAAGAAGATGTGGTATGATTGCCAATGAGATACAAGTCTCCGCAAGAGACCAAAATGATACAGAAACTAACAATTATAGGTAACCGTACGGCCTTCAACAATGAGCAAAGTCCAAACCCCATGGCATTTTTAAATCAAAACCAAAAGTTTGCTCTCCGCAGAGTGAATACTGCTTTTAAAAGTCCCATTTTAACATAAATAAAGCCTCTGTTTTTTTTCAAACTATTCCAGAAAAAACAGATCTTATTGCCTATTGAATATAAACAAAGTTTGAAGAAAAACTGTAATGACGGAATAATACCCACGTGCGAAAACCCTGCCCAAGCCATGAGTGGTGTGGTGTCCTCCCTCCTCTTCATCTGTGCAGGCCGGGCCACGTAGAGGCTGTCTACCTGCAACAAAAAACTATAAATTAATATCATCTTTAAATACCGACTCTTTCCTGTTGCAATTTTTCAGAATTTAATCTTGATAAAGAAAGAAGATGTGGTATGATTGCCAATGAGAGACAACTCTCCGCAAGAGACCAAAATGACACAGAAACTAACAATTATAGGTAACCGTACGGCCTTCAACAATGAGCAAAGTCCAAACCCCATGGCATTTTTAAATCAAAACCAAAAGTTTGCTCTCCGCAGAGTGAATACTGCTTTTAAAAGTCCCATTTTAACATAAATAAAGCCTCTGTTTTTTTTCAAACTATTCCAGAAAAAACAGATCTTATTGCCTATCGAATATAAACAAAGTTTGAAGAAAAACTGTAATGACGGAATAATACCCACGTGTGAAAACCCTGCCCAAGCCATGAGTGGTGTGGTGTCCTCCCTCCTCTTCATCTGTGCAGGCCGGGCCACGTAGAGGCTGTCTACCTGCAACAAAAAACTATAAATTAATATCATCTTTAAATACCGACTCTTACCTGTTGCAATTTTTCAGAATTTAATCTTGATAAAGAAAGAAGATGTGGTATGATTGCCAATGAGAGACAACTCTCCGCAAGAGACCAAAATGACACAGAAACTAACAATTATAGGTAACCGTACGGCCTTCAACAATGAGCAAAGTCCAAACCCCATGGCATTTTTAAATCAAAACCAAAAGTTTGCTCTCCGCAGAGTGAATACTGCTTTAAAAAGTCCCATTTTAACATAAATAAAGCCTCTGTTTTTTTTCAAACTATTCCAGAAAAAACAGATCTTATTGCCTATCGAATATAAACAAAGTTTGAAGAAAAACTGTAATGACGGAATAATACCCACGTGTGAAAACCCTGCCCAAGCCATGAGTGGTGTGGTGTCCTCCCTCCTCTTCATCTGTGCAGGCCGGGCCACGTAGAGGCTGTCTACCTGCAACAAAAAACTATAAATTAATATCATCTTTAAATACCGACTCTTTCCTGTTGCAATTTTTCAGAATTTAATCTTGATAAAGAAAGAAGATGTGGTATGATTGCCAATGAGAGACAACTCTCCGCAAGAGACCAAAATGACACAGAAACTAACAATTATAGGTAACCGTACGGCCTTCAACAATGAGCAAAGTCCAAACCCCATGGCATTTTTAAATCAAAACCAAAAGTTTGCTCTCCGCAGAGTGAATACTGCTTTTAAAAGTCCCATTTTAACATAAATAAAGCCTCTGTTTTTTTTCAAACTATTCCAGAAAAAACAGATCTTATTGCCTATCGAATATAAACAAAGTTTGAAGAAAAACTGTAATGACGGAATAATACCCACGTGTGAAAACCCTGCCCAAGCCATGAGTGGTGTGGTGTCCTCCCTCCTCTTCATCTGTGCAGGCCGGGCCACGTAGAGGCTGTCTACCTGCAACAAAAAACTATAAATTAATATCATCTTTAAATACCGACTCTTTCCTGTTGCAATTTTTCAGAATTTAATCTTGATAAAGAAAGAAGATGTGGTATGATTGCCAATGAGAGACAACTCTCCGCAAGAGACCAAAATGACACAGAAACTAACAATTATAGGTAACCGTACGGCCTTCAACAATGAGCAAAGTCCAAACCCCATGGCATTTTTAAATCAAAACCAAAAGTTTGCTCTCCGCAGAGTGAATACTGCTTTTAAAAGTCCCATTTTAACATAAATAAAGCCTCTGTTTTTTTTCAAACTATTCCAGAAAAAACAGATCTTATTGCCTATCGAATATAAACAAAGTTTGAAGAAAAACTGTAATGACGGAATAATACCCACGTGTGAAAACCCTGCCCAAGCCATGAGTGGTGTGGTGTCCTCCCTCCTCTTCATCTGTGCAGGCCGGGCCACGTAGAGGCTGTCTACCTGCAACAAAAAACAATAAATTAATATCATCTTTAAATACCGACTCTTTCCTGTTGCAATTTTTCAGAATTCAATCTTGATAAAGAAAGAAGATGTGGTATGATTGCCAATGAGAGACAACTCTCCGCAAGAGACCAAAATGACACAGAAACTAACAATTATAGGTAACCGTACGGCCTTCAACAATGAGCAAAGTCCAAACCCCATGGCATTTTTAAATCAAAACCAAAAGTTTGCTCTCTGCAGAGTGAAAACTGCTTTTAAAAGTCCCATTTTAACATAAATAAAGCCTCTGTTTTTTTTCAAACTATTCCAGAAAAAACAGATCTTATTGCCTATCGAATATAAACAAAGTTTGAAGAAAAACTGTAATGACGGAATAATACCCACGTGTGAAAACCCTGCCCAAGCCATGAGTGGTGTGGTGTCCTCCCTCCTCTTCATCTGTGCAGGCCGGGCCACGTAGAGGCTGTCTACCTGCAACAAAAAACTATAAATTAATATCATCTTTAAATACCGACTCTTTCCTGTTGCAATTTTTCAGAATTTAATCTTGATAAAGAAAGAAGATGTGGTATGATTGCCAATGAGAGACAACTCTCCGCAAGAGACCAAAATGACACAGAAACTAACAATTATAGGTAACCGTACGGCCTTCAACAATGAGCAAAGTCCAAACCCCATGGCATTTTTAAATCAAAACCAAAAGTTTGCTCTCCGCAGAGTGAATACTGCTTTTAAAAGTCCCATTTTAACATAAATAAAGCCTCTGTTTTTTTTCAAACTATTCCAGAAAAAACAGATCTTATTGCCTATCGAATATAAACAAAGTTTGAAGAAAAACTGTAATGACGGAATAATACCCACGTGTGAAAACCCTGCCCAAGCCATGAGTGGTGTGGTGTCCTCCCTCCTCTTCATCTGTGCAGGCCGGGCCACGTAGAGGCTGTCTACCTGCAACAAAAAACTATAAATTAATATCATCTTTAAATACCGACTCTTTCCTGTTGCAATTTTTCAGAATTTAATCTTGATAAAGAAAGAAGATGTGGTATGATTGCCAATGAGAGACAACTCTCCGCAAGAGACCAAAATGACACAGAAACTAACAATTATAGGTAACCGTACGGCCTTCAACAATGAGCAAAGTCCAAACCCCATGGCATTTTTAAATCAAAACCAAAAGTTTGCTCTCCGCAGAGTGAATACTGCTTTTAAAAGTCCCATTTTAACATAAATAAAGCCTCTGTTTTTTTTCAAACTATTCCAGAAAAAACAGATCTTATTGCCTATCGAATATAAACAAAGTTTGAAGAAAAACTGTAATGACGGAATAATACCCACGTGTGAAAACCCTGCCCAAGCCATGAGTGGTGTGGTGTCCTCCCTCCTCTTCATCTGTGCAGGCCGGGCCACGTAGAGGCTGTCTACCTGCAACAAAAAACTATAAATTAATATCATCTTTAAATACCGACTCTTTCCTGTTGCAATTTTTCAGAATTCAATCTTGATAAAGAAAGAAGATGTGGTATGATTGCCAATGAGAGACAACTCTCCGCAAGAGACCAAAATGACACAGAAACTAACAATTATAGGTAACCGTACGGCCTTCAACAATGAGCAAAGTCCAAACCCCATGGCATTTTTAAATCAAAACCAAAAGTTTGCTCTCCGCAGAGTGAATACTGCTTTTAAAAGTCCCATTTTAACATAAATAAAGCCTCTGTTTTTTTTCAAACTATTCCAGAAAAAACAGATCTTATTGCCTATCGAATATAAACAAAGTTTGAAGAAAAACTGTAATGACGGAATAATACCCACGTGTGAAAACCCTGCCCAAGCCATGAGTGGTGTGGTGTCCTCCCTCCTCTTCATCTGTGCAGGCCGGGCCACGTAGAGGCTGTCTACCTGCAACAAAAAACTATAAATTAATATCATCTTTAAATACCGACTCTTTCCTGTTGCAATTTTTCAGAATTCAATCTTGATAAAGAAAGAAGATGTGGTATGATTGCCAATGAGAGACAACTCTCCGCAAGAGACCAAAATGACACAGAAACTAACAATTATAGGTAACCGTACGGCCTTCAACAATGAGCAAAGTCCAAACCCCATGGCATTTTTAAATCAAAACCAAAAGTTTGCTCTCCGCAGAGTGAATACTGCTTTTAAAAGTCCCATTTTAACATAAATAAAGCCTCTGTTTTTTTTCAAACTATTCCAGAAAAAACAGATCTTATTGCCTATCGAATATAAACAAAGTTTGAAGAAAAACTGTAATGACGGAATAATACCCACGTGTGAAAACCCTGCCCAAGCCATGAGTGGTGTGGTGTCCTCCCTCCTCTTCATCTGTGCAGGCCGGGCCACGTAGAGGCTGTCTACCTGCAACAAAAAACTATAAATTAATATCATCTTTAAATACCGACTCTTTCCTGTTGCAATTTTTCAGAATTTAATCTTGATAAAGAAAGAAGATGTGGTATGATTGCCAATGAGATACAAGTCTCCGCAAGAGACCAAAATGATACAGAAACTAACAATTATAGGTAACCGTACGGCCTTCAACAATGAGCAAAGTCCAAACCCCATGGCATTTTTAAATCAAAACCAAAAGTTTGCTCTCCGCAGAGTGAATACTGCTTTTAAAAGTCCCATTTTAACATAAATAAAGCCTCTGTTTTTTTTCAAACTATTCCAGAAAAAACAGATCTTATTGCCTATCGAATATAAACAAAGTTTGAAGAAAAACTGTAATGACGGAATAATACCCACGTGTGAAAACCCTGCCCAAGCCATGAGTGGTGTGGTGTCCTCCCTCCTCTTCATCTGTGCAGGCCGGGCCACGTAGAGGCTGTCTACCTGCAACAAAAAACTATAAATTAATATCATCTTTAAATACCGACTCTTTCCTGTTGCAATTTTTCAGAATTTAATCTTGATAAAGAAAGAAGATGTGGTATGATTGCCAATGAGAGACAACTCTCCGCAAGAGACCAAAATGACACAGAAACTAACAATTATAGGTAACCGTACGGCCTTCAACAATGAGCAAAGTCCAAACCCCATGGCATTTTTAAATCAAAACCAAAAGTTTGCTCTCCGCAGAGTGAATACTGCTTTTAAAAGTCCCATTTTAACATAAATAAAGCCTCTGTTTTTTTTCAAACTATTCCAGAAAAAACAGATCTTATTGCCTATCGAATATAAACAAAGTTTGAAGAAAAACTGTAATGACGGAATAATACCCACGTGTGAAAACCCTGCCCAAGCCATGAGTGGTGTGGTGTCCTCCCTCCTCTTCATCTGTGCAGGCCGGGCCACGTAGAGGCTGTCTACCTGCAACAAAAAACTATAAATTAATATCATCTTTAAATACCGACTCTTTCCTGTTGCAATTTTTCAGAATTTAATCTTGATAAAGAAAGAAGATGTGGTATGATTGCCAATGAGAGACAACTCTCCGCAAGAGACCAAAATGACACAGAAACTAACAATTATAGGTAACCGTACGGCCTTCAACAATGAGCAAAGTCCAAACCCCATGGCATTTTTAAATCAAAACCAAAAGTTTGCTCTCCGCAGAGTGAATACTGCTTTTAAAAGTCCCATTTTAACATAAATAAAGCCTCTGTTTTTTTTCAAACTATTCCAGAAAAAACAGATCTTATTGCCTATCGAATATAAACAAAGTTTGAAGAAAAACTGTAATGACGGAATAATACCCACGTGTGAAAACCCTGCCCAAGCCATGAGTGGTGTGGTGTCCTCCCTCCTCTTCATCTGTGCAGGCCGGGCCACGTAGAGGCTGTCTACCTGCAACAAAAAACTATAAATTAATATCATCTTTAAATACCGACTCTTTCCTGTTGCAATTTTTCAGAATTTAATCTTGATAAAGAAAGAAGATGTGGTATGATTGCCAATGAGATACAAGTCTCCGCAAGAGACCAAAATGATACAGAAACTAACAATTATAGGTAACCGTACGGCCTTCAACAATGAGCAAAGTCCAAACCCCATGGCATTTTTAAATCAAAACCAAAAGTTTGCTCTCCGCAGAGTGAATACTGCTTTTAAAAGTCCCATTTTAACATAAATAAAGCCTCTGTTTTTTTTCAAACTATTCCAGAAAAAACAGATCTTATTGCCTATCGAATATAAACAAAGTTTGAAGAAAAACTGTAATGACGGAATAATACCCACGTGTGAAAACCCTGCCCAAGCCATGAGTGGTGTGGTGTCCTCCCTCCTCTTCATCTGTGCAGGCCGGGCCACGTAGAGGCTGTCTACCTGCAACAAAAAACTATAAATTAATATCATCTTTAAATACCGACTCTTTCCTGTTGCAATTTTTCAGAATTTAATCTTGATAAAGAAAGAAGATGTGGTATGATTGCCAATGAGAGACAACTCTCCGCAAGAGACCAAAATGACACAGAAACTAACAATTATAGGTAACCGTACGGCCTTCAACAATGAGCAAAGTCCAAACCCCATGGCATTTTTAAATCAAAACCAAAAGTTTGCTCTCCGCAGAGTGAATACTGCTTTTAAAAGTCCCATTTTAACATAAATAAAGCCTCTGTTTTTTTTCAAACTATTCCAGAAAAAACAGATCTTATTGCCTATCGAATATAAACAAAGTTTGAAGAAAAACTGTAATGACGGAATAATACCCACGTGTGAAAACCCTGCCCAAGCCATGAGTGGTGTGGTGTCCTCCCTCCTCTTCATCTGTGCAGGCCGGGCCACGTAGAGGCTGTCTACCTGCAACAAAAAACTATAAATTAATATCATCTTTAAATACCGACTCTTTCCTGTTGCAATTTTTCAGAATTTAATCTTGATAAAGAAAGAAGATGTGGTATGATTGCCAATGAGAGACAACTCTCCGCAAGAGACCAAAATGACACAGAAACTAACAATTATAGGTAACCGTACGGCCTTCAACAATGAGCAAAGTCCAAACCCCATGGCATTTTTAAATCAAAACCAAAAGTTTGCTCTCCGCAGAGTGAATACTGCTTTTAAAAGTCCCATTTTAACATAAATAAAGCCTCTGTTTTTTTTCAAACTATTCCAGAAAAAACAGATCTTATTGCCTATCGAATATAAACAAAGTTTGAAGAAAAACTGTAATGACGGAATAATACCCACGTGTGAAAACCCTGCCCAAGCCATGAGTGGTGTGGTGTCCTCCCTCCTCTTCATCTGTGCAGGCCGGGCCACGTAGAGGCTGTCTACCTGCAACAAAAAACTATAAATTAATATCATCTTTAAATACCGACTCTTTCCTGTTGCAATTTTTCAGAATTTAATCTTGATAAAGAAAGAAGATGTGGTATGATTGCCAATGAGAGACAACTCTCCGCAAGAGACCAAAATGACACAGAAACTAACAATTATAGGTAACCGTACGGCCTTCAACAATGAGCAAAGTCCAAACCCCATGGCATTTTTAAATCAAAACCAAAAGTTTGCTCTCCGCAGAGTGAATACTGCTTTTAAAAGTCCCATTTTAACATAAATAAAGCCTCTGTTTTTTTTCAAACTATTCCAGAAAAAACAGATCTTATTGCCTATCGAATATAAACAAAGTTTGAAGAAAAACTGTAATGACGGAATAATACCCACGTGTGAAAACCCTGCCCAAGCCATGAGTGGTGTGGTGTCCTCCCTCCTCTTCATCTGTGCAGGCCGGGCCACGTAGAGGCTGTCTACCTGCAACAAAAAACTATAAATTAATATCATCTTTAAATACCGACTCTTTCCTGTTGCAATTTTTCAGAATTTAATCTTGATAAAGAAAGAAGATGTGGTATGATTGCCAATGAGAGACAACTCTCCGCAAGAGACCAAAATGACACAGAAACTAACAATTATAGGTAACCGTACGGCCTTCAACAATGAGCAAAGTCCAAACCCCATGGCATTTTTAAATCAAAACCAAAAGTTTGCTCTCCGCAGAGTGAATACTGCTTTTAAAAGTCCCATTTTAACATAAATAAAGCCTCTGTTTTTTTTCAAACTATTCCAGAAAAAACAGATCTTATTGCCTATCGAATATAAACAAAGTTTGAAGAAAAACTGTAATGACGGAATAATACCCACGTGTGAAAACCCTGCCCAAGCCATGAGTGGTGTGGTGTCCTCCCTCCTCTTCATCTGTGCAGGCCGGGCCACGTAGAGGCTGTCTACCTGCAACAAAAAACTATAAATTAATATCATCTTTAAATACCGACTCTTTCCTGTTGCAATTTTTCAGAATTTAATCTTGATAAAGAAAGAAGATGTGGTATGATTGCCAATGAGAGACAACTCTCCGCAAGAGACCAAAATGACACAGAAACTAACAATTATAGGTAACCGTACGGCCTTCAACAATGAGCAAAGTCCAAACCCCATGGCATTTTTAAATCAAAACCAAAAGTTTGCTCTCCGCAGAGTGAATACTGCTTTTAAAAGTCCCATTTTAACATAAATAAAGCCTCTGTTTTTTTTCAAACTATTCCAGAAAAAACAGATCTTATTGCCTATCGAATATAAACAAAGTTTGAAGAAAAACTGTAATGACGGAATAATACCCACGTGTGAAAACCCTGCCCAAGCCATGAGTGGTGTGGTGTCCTCCCTCCTCTTCATCTGTGCAGGCCGGGCCACGTAGAGGCTGTCTACCTGCAACAAAAAACTATAAATTAATATCATCTTTAAATACCGACTCTTTCCTGTTGCAATTTTTCAGAATTTAATCTTGATAAAGAAAGAAGATGTGGTATGATTGCCAATGAGAGACAACTCTCCGCAAGAGACCAAAATGACACAGAAACTAACAATTATAGGTAACCGTACGGCCTTCAACAATGAGCAAAGTCCAAACCCCATGGCATTTTTAAATCAAAACCAAAAGTTTGCTCTCCGCAGAGTGAATACTGCTTTTAAAAGTCCCATTTTAACATAAATAAAGCCTCTGTTTTTTTTCAAACTATTCCAGAAAAAACAGATCTTATTGCCTATCGAATATAAACAAAGTTTGAAGAAAAACTGTAATGACGGAATAATACCCACGTGTGAAAACCCTGCCCAAGCCATGAGTGGTGTGGTGTCCTCCCTCCTCTTCATCTGTGCAGGCCGGGCCACGTAGAGGCTGTCTACCTGCAACAAAAAACTATAAATTAATATCATCTTTAAATACCGACTCTTTCCTGTTGCAATTTTTCAGAATTTAATCTTGATAAAGAAAGAAGATGTGGTATGATTGCCAATGAGAGACAACTCTCCGCAAGAGACCAAAATGACACAGAAACTAACAATTATAGGTAACCGTACGGCCTTCAACAATGAGCAAAGTCCAAACCCCATGGCATTTTTAAATCAAAACCAAAAGTTTGCTCTCCGCAGAGTGAATACTGCTTTTAAAAGTCCCATTTTAACATAAATAAAGCCTCTGTTTTTTTTCAAACTATTCCAGAAAAAACAGATCTTATTGCCTATCGAATATAAACAAAGTTTGAAGAAAAACTGTAATGACGGAATAATACCCACGTGTGAAAACCCTGCCCAAGCCATGAGTGGTGTGGTGTCCTCCCTCCTCTTCATCTGTGCAGGCCGGGCCACGTAGAGGCTGTCTACCTGCAACAAAAAACTATAAATTAATATCATCTTTAAATACCGACTCTTTCCTGTTGCAATTTTTCAGAATTTAATCTTGATAAAGAAAGAAGATGTGGTATGATTGCCAATGAGAGACAACTCTCCGCAAGAGACCAAAATGACACAGAAACTAACAATTATAGGTAACCGTACGGCCTTCAACAATGAGCAAAGTCCAAACCCCATGGCATTTTTAAATCAAAACCAAAAGTTTGCTCTCCGCAGAGTGAATACTGCTTTTAAAAGTCCCATTTTAACATAAATAAAGCCTCTGTTTTTTTTCAAACTATTCCAGAAAAAACAGATCTTATTGCCTATCGAATATAAACAAAGTTTGAAGAAAAACTGTAATGACGGAATAATACCCACGTGTGAAAACCCTGCCCAAGCCATGAGTGGTGTGGTGTCCTCCCTCCTCTTCATCTGTGCAGGCCGGGCCACGTAGAGGCTGTCTACCTGCAACAAAAAACTATAAATTAATATCATCTTTAAATACCGACTCTTTCCTGTTGCAATTTTTCAGAATTTAATCTTGATAAAGAAAGAAGATGTGGTATGATTGCCAATGAGATACAAGTCTCCGCAAGAGACCAAAATGATACAGAAACTAACAATTATAGGTAACCGTACGGCCTTCAACAATGAGCAAAGTCCAAACCCCATGGCATTTTTAAATCAAAACCAAAAGTTTGCTCTCCGCAGAGTGAATACTGCTTTTAAAAGTCCCATTTTAACATAAATAAAGCCTCTGTTTTTTTTCAAACTATTCCAGAAAAAACAGATCTTATTGCCTATCGAATATAAACAAAGTTTGAAGAAAAACTGTAATGACGGAATAATACCCACGTGTGAAAACCCTGCCCAAGCCATGAGTGGTGTGGTGTCCTCCCTCCTCTTCATCTGTGCAGGCCGGGCCACGTAGAGGCTGTCTACCTGCAACAAAAAACTATAAATTAATATCATCTTTAAATACCGACTCTTTCCTGTTGCAATTTTTCAGAATTTAATCTTGATAAAGAAAGAAGATGTGGTATGATTGCCAATGAGAGACCACTCTCCGCAAGAGACCAAAATGACACAGAAACTAACAATTATAGGTAACCGTACGGCCTTCAACAATGAGCAAAGTCCAAACCCCATGGCATTTTTAAATCAAAACCAAAAGTTTGCTCTCCGCAGAGTGAATACTGCTTTTAAAAGTCCCATTTTAACATAAATAAAGCCTCTGTTTTTTTTCAAACTATTCCAGAAAAAACAGATCTTATTGCCTATCGAATATAAACAAAGTTTGAAGAAAAACTGTAATGACGGAATAATACCCACGTGTGAAAACCCTGCCCAAGCCATGAGTGGTGTGGTGTCCTCCCTCCTCTTCATCTGTGCAGGCCGGGCCACGTAGAGGCTGTCTACCTGCAACAAAAAACTATAAATTAATATCATCTTTAAATACCGACTCTTTCCTGTTGCAATTTTTCAGAATTTAATCTTGATAAAGAAAGAAGATGTGGTATGATTGCCAATGAGAGACAACTCTCCGCAAGAGACCAAAATGACACAGAAACTAACAATTATAGGTAACCGTACGGCCTTCAACAATGAGCAAAGTCCAAACCCCATGGCATTTTTAAATCAAAACCAAAAGTTTGCTCTCCGCAGAGTGAATACTGCTTTTAAAAGTCCCATTTTAACATAAATAAAGCCTCTGTTTTTTTTCAAACTATTCCAGAAAAAACAGATCTTATTGCCTATCGAATATAAACAAAGTTTGAAGAAAAACTGTAATGACGGAATAATACCCACGTGTGAAAACCCTGCCCAAGCCATGAGTGGTGTGGTGTCCTCCCTCCTCTTCATCTGTGCAGGCCGGGCCACGTAGAGGCTGTCTACCTGCAACAAAAAACTATAAATTAATATCATCTTTAAATACCGACTCTTTCCTGTTGCAATTTTTCAGAATTTAATCTTGATAAAGAAAGAAGATGTGGTATGATTGCCAATGAGAGACAACTCTCCGCAAGAGACCAAAATGACACAGAAACTAACAATTATAGGTAACCGTACGGCCTTCAACAATGAGCAAAGTCCAAACCCCATGGCATTTTTAAATCAAAACCAAAAGTTTGCTCTCCGCAGAGTGAATACTGCTTTTAAAAGTCCCATTTTAACATAAATAAAGCCTCTGTTTTTTTTCAAACTATTCCAGAAAAAACAGATCTTATTGCCTATCGAATATAAACAAAGTTTGAAGAAAAACTGTAATGACGGAATAATACCCACGTGTGAAAACCCTGCCCAAGCCATGAGTGGTGTGGTGTCCTCCCTCCTCTTCATCTGTGCAGGCCGGGCCACGTAGAGGCTGTCTACCTGCAACAAAAAACTATAAATTAATATCATCTTTAAATACCGACTCTTTCCTGTTGCAATTTTTCAGAATTTAATCTTGATAAAGAAAGAAGATGTGGTATGATTGCCAATGAGAGACAACTCTCCGCAAGAGACCAAAATGACACAGAAACTAACAATTATAGGTAACCGTACGGCCTTCAACAATGAGCAAAGTCCAAACCCCATGGCATTTTTAAATCAAAACCAAAAGTTTGCTCTCCGCAGAGTGAATACTGCTTTTAAAAGTCCCATTTTAACATAAATAAAGCCTCTGTTTTTTTTCAAACTATTCCAGAAAAAACAGATCTTATTGCCTATCGAATATAAACAAAGTTTGAAGAAAAACTGTAATGACGGAATAATACCCACGTGTGAAAACCCTGCCCAAGCCATGAGTGGTGTGGTGTCCTCCCTCCTCTTCATCTGTGCAGGCCGGGCCACGTAGAGGCTGTCTACCTGCAACAAAAAACTATAAATTAATATCATCTTTAAATACCGACTCTTTCCTGTTGCAATTTTTCAGAATTTAATCTTGATAAAGAAAGAAGATGTGGTATGATTGCCAATGAGAGACAACTCTCCGCAAGAGACCAAAATGACACAGAAACTAACAATTATAGGTAACCGTACGGCCTTCAACAATGAGCAAAGTCCAAACCCCATGGCATTTTTAAATCAAAACCAAAAGTTTGCTCTCCGCAGAGTGAATACTGCTTTTAAAAGTCCCATTTTAACATAAATAAAGCCTCTGTTTTTTTTCAAACTATTCCAGAAAAAACAGATCTTATTGCCTATCGAATATAAACAAAGTTTGAAGAAAAACTGTAATGACGGAATAATACCCACGTGTGAAAACCCTGCCCAAGCCATGAGTGGTGTGGTGTCCTCCCTCCTCTTCATCTGTGCAGGCCGGGCCACGTAGAGGCTGTCTACCTGCAACAAAAAACTATAAATTAATATCATCTTTAAATACCGACTCTTTCCTGTTGCAATTTTTCAGAATTTAATCTTGATAAAGAAAGAAGATGTGGTATGATTGCCAATGAGAGACAACTCTCCGCAAGAGACCAAAATGACACAGAAACTAACAATTATAGGTAACCGTACGGCCTTCAACAATGAGCAAAGTCCAAACCCCATGGCATTTTTAAATCAAAACCAAAAGTTTGCTCTCCGCAGAGTGAATACTGCTTTTAAAAGTCCCATTTTAACATAAATAAAGCCTCTGTTTTTTTTCAAACTATTCCAGAAAAAACAGATCTTATTGCCTATCGAATATAAACAAAGTTTGAAGAAAAACTGTAATGACGGAATAATACCCACGTGTGAAAACCCTGCCCAAGCCATGAGTGGTGTGGTGTCCTCCCTCCTCTTCATCTGTGCAGGCCGGGCCACGTAGAGGCTGTCTACCTGCAACAAAAAACTATAAATTAATATCATCTTTAAATACCGACTCTTTCCTGTTGCAATTTTTCAGAATTTAATCTTGATAAAGAAAGAAGATGTGGTATGATTGCCAATGAGAGACAACTCTCCGCAAGAGACCAAAATGACACAGAAACTAACAATTATAGGTAACCATACGGCCTTCAACAATGAGCAAAGTCCAAACCCCATGGCATTTTTAAATCAAAACCAAAAGTTTGCTCTCCGCAGAGTGAATACTGCTTTTAAAAGTCCCATTTTAACATAAATAAAGCCTCTGTTTTTTTTCAAACTATTCCAGAAAAAACAGATCTTATTGCCTATCGAATATAAACAAGTTTGAAGAAAAACTGTAATGACGGAATAATACCCACGTGTGAAAACCCTGCCCAAGCCATGAGTGGTGTGGTGTCCTCCCTCCTCTTCATCTGTGCAGGCCGGGCCACGTAGAGGCTGTCTACCTGCAACAAAAAACTATAAATTAATATCATCTTTAAATACCGACTCTTACCTGTTGCAATTTTTCAGAATTTAATCTTGATAAAGAAAGAAGATGTGGTATGATTGCCAATGAGAGACAACTCTCCGCAAGAGACCAAAATGACACAGAAACTAACAATTATAGGTAACCGTACGGCCTTCAACAATGAGCAAAGTCCAAACCCCATGGCATTTTTAAATCAAAACCAAAAGTTTGCTCTCCGCAGAGTGAATACTGCTTTAAAAAGTCCCATTTTAACATAAATAAAGCCTCTGTTTTTTTTCAAACTATTCCAGAAAAAACAGATCTTATTGCCTATCGAATATAAACAAAGTTTGAAGAAAAACTGTAATGACGGAATAATACCCACGTGTGAAAACCCTGCCCAAGCCATGAGTGGTGTGGTGTCCTCCCTCCTCTTCATCTGTGCAGGCCGGGCCACGTAGAGGCTGTCTACCTGCAACAAAAAACTATAAATTAATATCATCTTTAAATACCGACTCTTTCCTGTTGCAATTTTTCAGAATTTAATCTTGATAAAGAAAGAAGATGTGGTATGATTGCCAATGAGAGACAACTCTCCGCAAGAGACCAAAATGACACAGAAACTAACAATTATAGGTAACCGTACGGCCTTCAACAATGAGCAAAGTCCAAACCCCATGGCATTTTTAAATCAAAACCAAAAGTTTGCTCTCCGCAGAGTGAATACTGCTTTTAAAAGTCCCATTTTAACATAAATAAAGCCTCTGTTTTTTTTCAAACTATTCCAGAAAAAACAGATCTTATTGCCTATCGAATATAAACAAAGTTTGAAGAAAAACTGTAATGACGGAATAATACCCACGTGTGAAAACCCTGCCCAAGCCATGAGTGGTGTGGTGTCCTCCCTCCTCTTCATCTGTGCAGGCCGGGCCACGTAGAGGCTGTCTACCTGCAACAAAAAACTATAAATTAATATCATCTTTAAATACCGACTCTTTCCTGTTGCAATTTTTCAGAATTTAATCTTGATAAAGAAAGAAGATGTGGTATGATTGCCAATGAGAGACAACTCTCCGCAAGAGACCAAAATGACACAGAAACTAACAATTATAGGTAACCGTACGGCCTTCAACAATGAGCAAAGTCCAAACCCCATGGCATTTTTAAATCAAAACCAAAAGTTTGCTCTCCGCAGAGTGAATACTGCTTTTAAAAGTCCCATTTTAACATAAATAAAGCCTCTGTTTTTTTTCAAACTATTCCAGAAAAAACAGATCTTATTGCCTATCGAATATAAACAAAGTTTGAAGAAAAACTGTAATGACGGAATAATACCCACGTGTGAAAACCCTGCCCAAGCCATGAGTGGTGTGGTGTCCTCCCTCCTCTTCATCTGTGCAGGCCGGGCCACGTAGAGGCTGTCTACCTGCAACAAAAAACAATAAATTAATATCATCTTTAAATACCGACTCTTTCCTGTTGCAATTTTTCAGAATTCAATCTTGATAAAGAAAGAAGATGTGGTATGATTGCCAATGAGAGACAACTCTCCGCAAGAGACCAAAATGACACAGAAACTAACAATTATAGGTAACCGTACGGCCTTCAACAATGAGCAAAGTCCAAACCCCATGGCATTTTTAAATCAAAACCAAAAGTTTGCTCTCTGCAGAGTGAAAACTGCTTTTAAAAGTCCCATTTTAACATAAATAAAGCCTCTGTTTTTTTTCAAACTATTCCAGAAAAAACAGATCTTATTGCCTATCGAATATAAACAAAGTTTGAAGAAAAACTGTAATGACGGAATAATACCCACGTGTGAAAACCCTGCCCAAGCCATGAGTGGTGTGGTGTCCTCCCTCCTCTTCATCTGTGCAGGCCGGGCCACGTAGAGGCTGTCTACCTGCAACAAAAAACTATAAATTAATATCATCTTTAAATACCGACTCTTTCCTGTTGTAATTTTTCAGAATTTAATCTTGATAAAGAAAGAAGATGTGGTATGATTGCCAATGAGAGACAACTCTCCGCAAGAGACCAAAATGACACAGAAACTAACAATTATAGGTAACCGTACGGCCTTCAACAATGAGCAAAGTCCAAACCCCATGGCATTTTTAAATCAAAACCAAAAGTTTGCTCTCCGCAGAGTGAATACTGCTTTTAAAAGTCCCATTTTAACATAAATAAAGCCTCTGTTTTTTTTCAAACTATTCCAGAAAAAACAGATCTTATTGCCTATCGAATATAAACAAAGTTTGAAGAAAAACTGTAATGACGGAATAATACCCACGTGTGAAAACCCTGCCCAAGCCATGAGTGGTGTGGTGTCCTCCCTCCTCTTCATCTGTGCAGGCCGGGCCACATAGAGGCTGTCTACCTGCAACAAAAAACTATAAATTAATATCATCTTTAAATACCGACTCTTTCCTGTTGCAATTTTTCAGAATTTAATCTTGATAAAGAAAGAAGATGTGGTATGATTGCCAATGAGAGACAACTCTCCGCAAGAGACCAAAATGACACAGAAACTAACAATTATAGGTAACCGTACGGCCTTCAACAATGAGCAAAGTCCAAACCCCATGGCATTTTTAAATCAAAACCAAAAGTTTGCTCTCCGCAGAGTGAATACTGCTTTTAAAAGTCCCATTTTAACATAAATAAAGCCTCTGTTTTTTTTCAAACTATTCCAGAAAAAACAGATCTTATTGCCTATCGAATATAAACAAAGTTTGAAGAAAAACTGTAATGACGGAATAATACCCACGTGTGAAAACCCTGCCCAAGCCATGAGTGGTGTGGTGTCCTCCCTCCTCTTCATCTGTGCAGGCCGGGCCACGTAGAGGCTGTCTACCTGCAACAAAAAACTATAAATTAATATCATCTTTAAATACCGACTCTTTCCTGTTGCAATTTTTCAGAATTTAATCTTGATAAAGAAAGAAGATGTGGTATGATTGCCAATGAGAGACAACTCTCCGCAAGAGACCAAAATGACACAGAAACTAACAATTATAGGTAACCGTACGGCCTTCAACAATGAGCAAAGTCCAAACCCCATGGCATTTTTAAATCAAAACCAAAAGTTTGCTCTCCGCAGAGTGAATACTGCTTTTAAAAGTCCCATTTTAACATAAATAAAGCCTCTGTTTTTTTTCAAACTATTCCAGAAAAAACAGATCTTATTGCCTATCGAATATAAACAAAGTTTGAAGAAAAACTGTAATGACGGAATAATACCCACGTGTGAAAACCCTGCCCAAGCCATGAGTGGTGTGGTGTCCTCCCTCCTCTTCATCTGTGCAGGCCGGGCCACGTAGAGGCTGTCTACCTGCAACAAAAAACTATAAATTAATATCATCTTTAAATACCGACTCTTTCCTGTTGCAATTTTTCAGAATTTAATCTTGATAAAGAAAGAAGATGTGGTATGATTGCCAATGAGATACAAGTCTCCGCAAGAGACCAAAATGATACAGAAACTAACAATTATAGGTAACCGTACGGCCTTCAACAATGAGCAAAGTCCAAACCCCATGGCATTTTTAAATCAAAACCAAAAGTTTGCTCTCCGCAGAGTGAATACTGCTTTTAAAAGTCCCATTTTAACATAAATAAAGCCTCTGTTTTTTTTCAAACTATTCCAGAAAAAACAGATCTTATTGCCTATCGAATATAAACAAAGTTTGAAGAAAAACTGTAATGACGGAATAATACCCACATGTGAAAACCCTGCCCAAGCCATGAGTGGTGTGGTGTCCTCCCTCCTCTTCATCTGTGCAGGCCGGGCCACGTAGAGGCTGTCTACCTGCAACAAAAAACTATAAATTAATATCATCTTTAAATACCGACTCTTTCCTGTTGCAATTTTTCAGAATTTAATCTTGATAAAGAAAGAAGATGTGGTATGATTGCCAATGAGAGACAACTCTCCGCAAGAGACCAAAATGACACAGAAACTAACAATTATAGGTAACCGTACGGCCTTCAACAATGAGCAAAGTCCAAACCCCATGGCATTTTTAAATCAAAACCAAAAGTTTGCTCTCCGCAGAGTGAATACTGCTTTTAAAAGTCCCATTTTAACATAAATAAAGCCTCTGTTTTTTTTCAAACTATTCCAGAAAAAACAGATCTTATTGCCTATCGAATATAAACAAAGTTTGAAGAAAAACTGTAATGACGGAATAATACCCACGTGTGAAAACCCTGCCCAAGCCATGAGTGGTGTGGTGTCCTCCCTCCTCTTCATCTGTGCAGGCCGGGCCACGTAGAGGCTGTCTACCTGCAACAAAAAACTATAAATTAATATCATCTTTAAATACCGACTCTTTCCTGTTGCAATTTTTCAGAATTTAATCTTGATAAAGAAAGAAGATGTGGTATGATTGCCAATGAGAGACAACTCTCCGCAAGAGACCAAAATGACACAGAAACTAACAATTATAGGTAACCGTACGGCCTTCAACAATGAGCAAAGTCCAAACCCCATGGCATTTTTAAATCAAAACCAAAAGTTTGCTCTCCGCAGAGTGAATACTGCTTTTAAAAGTCCCATTTTAACATAAATAAAGCCTCTGTTTTTTTTCAAACTATTCCAGAAAAAACAGATCTTATTGCCTATCGAATATAAACAAAGTTTGAAGAAAAACTGTAATGACGGAATAAAACCCACGTGTGAAAACCCTGCCCAAGCCATGAGTGGTGTGGTGTCCTCCCTCCTCTTCATGTGTGCAGGCCGGGCCACGTAGAGGCTGTCTACCTGCAACAAAAAACTATAAATTAATATCATCTTTAAATACCGACTCTTTCCTGTTGCAATTTTTCAGAATTTAATCTTGATAAAGAAAGAAGATGTGGTATGATTGCCAATGAGAGACAACTCTCCGCAAGAGACCAAAATGACACAGAAACTAACAATTATAGGTAACCGTACGGCCTTCAACAATGAGCAAAGTCCAAACCCCATGGCATTTTTAATTCAAAACCAAAAGTTTGCTCTCCGCAGAGTGAATACTGCTTTTAAAAGTCCCATTTTAACATAAATAAAGCCTCTGTTTTTTTTCAAACTATTCCAGAAAAAACAGATCTTATTGCCTATCGAATATAAACAAAGTTTGAAGAAAAACTGTAATGACGGAATAATACCCACGTGTGAAAACCCTGCCCAAGCCATGAGTGGTGTGGTGTCCTCCCTCCTCTTCATCTGTGCAGGCCGGGCCACGTACAGGCTGTCTACCTGCAACAAAAAACTATAAATTAATATCATCTTTAAATACCGACTCTTTCCTGTTGCAATTTTTCAGAATTTAATCTTGATAAAGAAAGAAGATGTGGTATGATTGCCAATGAGAGACAACTCTCCGCAAGAGACCAAAATGACACAGAAACTAACAATTATAGGTAACCGTACGGCCTTCAACAATGAGCAAAGTCCAAACCCCATGGCATTTTTAAATCAAAACCAAAAGTTTGCTCTCCGCAGAGTGAATACTGCTTTTAAAAGTCCCATTTTAACATAAATAAAGCCTCTGTTTTTTTTCAAACTATTCCAGAAAAAAACAGATCTTATTGCCTATCGAATATAAACAAAGTTTGAAGAAAAACTGTAATGACGGAATAATACCCACGTGTGAAAACCCTGCCCAAGCCATGAGTGGTGTGGTGTCCTCCCTCCTCTTCATCTGTGCAGGCCGGGCCACGTAGAGGCTGTCTACCTGCAACAAAAAACTATAAATTAATATCATCTTTAAATACCGACTCTTTCCTGTTGCAATTTTTCAGAATTTAATCTTGATAAAGAAAGAAGATGTGATATGATTGCCAATGAGAGACAACTCTCCGCAAGAGACCAAAATGACACAGAAACTAACAATTATAGGTAACCGTACGGCCTTCAACAATGAGCAAAGTCCAAACCCCATGGCATTTTTAAATCAAAACCAAAAGTTTGCTCTCCGCAGAGTGAATACTGCTTTTAAAAGTCCCATTTTAACATAAATAAAGCCTCTGTTTTTTTTCAAACTATTCCAGAAAAAACAGATCTTATTGCCTATCGAATATAAACAAAGTTTGAAGAAAAACTGTAATGACGGAATAATACCCACGTGTGAAAACCCTGCCAAAGCCATGAGTGGTGTGGTGTCCTCCCTCCTCTTCATCTGTGCAGGCCGGGGCCATGTAGAGGCTGTCTACCTGCAACAAAAAACTATAAATTAATATCATCTTTAAATACCGACTCTTTCCTGTTGCAATTTTTCAGAATTCAATCTTGATAAAGAAAGAAGATGTGGTATGATTGCCAATGAGAGACAACTCTCCGCAAGAGACCAAAATGACACAGAAACTAACAATTATAGGTAACCGCACGGCCTTCAACAATGAGCAAAGTCCAAACCCCATGGCATTTTTAAATCAAAACCAAAAGTTTGCTCTCCGCAGAGTGAATACTGCTTTTAAAAGTCCCATTTTAACATAAATAAAGCATCTGTTTTTTTTTCAAACTATTCCAGAAAAAACAGATCTTATTGCCTATCGAATATAAACAAAGTTTGAAGAAAAACTGTAATGACGGAATAATACCCAAGTGTGAAAACCCTGCCCAAGCCATGAGTGGTGTGGTGTCCTCCCTCCTCTTCATCTGTGCAGGCCGGGCCACGTAGAGGCTGTCTACCTGCAACAAAAAACTATAAATTAATATCATCTTTAAATACCGACTCTTTCCTGTTGCAATTTTTCAGAATTTAATCTTGATAAAGAAAGAAGATGTGGTATGATTGCCAATGAGAGACAACTCTCCGCAAGAGACCAAAATGACACAGAAACTAACAATTATAGGTAACCGTACGGCCTTCAACAATGAGCAAAGTCCAAACCCCATGGCATTTTTAAATCAAAACCAAAAGTTTGCTCTCCGCAGAGTGAATACTGCTTTTAAAAGTCCCATTTTAACATAAATAAAGCCTCTGTTTTTTTTCAAACTATTCCAGAAAAAACAGATCTTATTGCCTATCGAATATAAACAAAGTTTGAAGAAAAACTGTAATGACGGAATAATACCCACGTGTGAAAACCCTGCCCAAGCCATGAGTGGTGTGGTGTCCTCCCTCCTCTTCATCTGTGCAGGCCGGGCCACGTAGAGGCTGTCTACCTGCAACAAAAAACAATAAATTAATATCATCTTTAAATACCGACTCTTTCCTGTTGCAATTTTTCAGAATTCAATCTTGATAAAGAAAGAAGATGTGATATGATTGCCAATGAGAGACAACTCTCCACAAGAGACCAAAATGACACAGAAACTAACAATTATAGGTAACCGTACGGCCTTCAACAATGAGCAAAGTCCAAACCCCATGGCATTTTTAAATCAAAACCAAAAGTTTGCTCTCCGCAGAGTGAATACTGCTTTTAAAAGTCCCATTTTAACATAAATAAAGCCTCTGTTTTTTTTCAAACTATTCCAGAAAAAACAGATCTTATTGCCTATCGAATATAAACAAAGTTTGAAGAAAAACTGTAATGACGGAATAATACCCACGTGTGAAAACCCTGCCCAAGCCATGAGTGGTGTGGTGTCCTCCCTCCTCTTCATCTGTGCAGGCCGGGCCACGTAGAGGCTGTCTACCTGCAACAAAAAACTATAAATTAATATCATCTTTAAATACCGACTCTTTCCTGTTGCAATTTTTCAGAATTTAATCTTGATAAAGAAAGAAGATGTGGTATGATTGCCAATGAGAGACAACTCTCCGCAAGAGACCAAAATGACACAGAAACTAACAATTATAGGTAACCGCACGGCCTTCAACAATGAGCAAAGTCCAAACCCCATGGCATTTTTAAATCAAAACCAAAAGTTTGCTCTCCGCAGAGTGAATACTGCTTTTAAAAGTCCCATTTTAACATAAATAAAGCCTCTGTTTTTTTTCAAACTATTCCAGAAAAAAACAGATCTTATTGCCTATCGAATATAAACAAAGTTTGAAGAAAAACTGTAATGACGGAATAATACCCACGTGTGAAAACCCTGCCCAAGCCATGAGTGGTGTGGTGTCCTCCCTCCTCTTCATCTGTGCAGGCCGGGCCACGTAGAGGCTGTCTACCTGCAACAAAAAACTATAAATTAATATCATCTTTAAATACCGACTCTTTCCTGTTGCAATATTTCAGAATTTAATCTTGATAAAGAAAGAAGATGTGGTATGATTGCCAATGAGAGACAACTCTCCGCAAGAGACCAAAATGACACAGAAACTAACAATTATAGGTAACCGTACGGCCTTCAACAATGAGCAAAGTCCAAACCCCATGGCATTTTTAAATCAAAACCAAAAGTTTGCTCTCCGCAGAGTGAATACTGCTTTTAAAAGTCCCATTTTAACATAAATAAAGCCTCTGTTTTTTTTCAAACTATTCCAGAAAAAACAGATCTTATTGCCTATCGAATATAAACAAAGTTTGAAGAAAAACTGTAATGACGGAATAATACCCACGTGTGAAAACCCTGCCCAAGCCATGAGTGGTGTGGTGTCCTCCCTCCTCTTCATCTGTGCAGGCCGGGCCACGTAGAGGCTGTCTACCTGCAACAAAAAACTATAAATTAATATCATCTTTAAATACCGACTCTTTCCTGTTGCAATTTTTCAGAATTTAATCTTGATAAAGAAAGAAGATGTGGTATGATTGCCAATGAGAGACAACTCTCCGCAAGAGACCAAAATGACACAGAAACTAACAATTATAGGTAACCGTACGGCCTTCAACAATGAGCAAAGTCCAAACCCCATGGCATTTTTAAATCAAAACCAAAAGTTTGCTCTCCGCAGAGTGAATACTGCTTTTAAAAGTCCCATTTTAACATAAATAAAGCCTCTGTTTTTTTTCAAACTATTCCAGAAAAAACAGATCTTATTGCCTATCGAATATAAACAAAGTTTGAAGAAAAACTGTAATGACGGAATAATACCCACGTGTGAAAACCCTGCCCAAGCCATGAGTGGTGTGGTGTCCTCCCTCCTCTTCATCTGTGCAGGCCGGGCCACGTAGAGGCTGTCTACCTGCAACAAAAAACTATAAATTAATATCATCTTTAAATACCGACTCTTTCCTGTTGCAATTTTTCAGAATTTAATCTTGATAAAGAAAGAAGATGTGGTATGATTGCCAATGAGAGACAACTCTCCGCAAGAGACCAAAATGACACAGAAACTAACAATTATAGGTAACCGTACGGCCTTCAACAATGAGCAAAGTCCAAACCCCATGGCATTTTTAAATCAAAACCAAAAGTTTGCTCTCCGCAGAGTGAATACTGCTTTTAAAAGTCCCATTTTAACATAAATAAAGCCTCTGTTTTTTTTCAAACTATTCCAGAAAAAACAGATCTTATTGCCTATCGAATATAAACAAAGTTTGAAGAAAAACTGTAATGACGGAATAATACCCACGTGTGAAAACCCTGCCCAAGCCATGAGTGGTGTGGTGTCCTCCCTCCTCTTCATCTGTGCAGGCCGGGCCACGTAGAGGCTGTCTACCTGCAACAAAAAACTATAAATTAATATCATCTTTAAATACCGACTCTTTCCTGTTGCAATTTTTCAGAATTTAATCTTGATAAAGAAAGAAGATGTGGTATGATTGCCAATGAGAGACAACTCTCCGCAAGAGACCAAAATGACACAGAAACTAACAATTATAGGTAACCGTACGGCCTTCAACAATGAGCAAAGTCCAAACCCCATGGCATTTTTAAATCAAAACCAAAAGTTTGCTCTCCGCAGAGTGAATACTGCTTTTAAAAGTCCCATTTTAACATAAATAAAGCCTCTGTTTTTTTTCAAACTATTCCAGAAAAAACAGATCTTATTGCCTATCGAATATAAACAAAGTTTGAAGAAAAACTGTAATGACGGAATAATACCCACGTGTGAAAACCCTGCCCAAGCCATGAGTGGTGTGGTGTCCTCCCTCCTCTTCATCTGTGCAGGCCGGGCCACGTAGAGGCTGTCTACCTGCAACAAAAAACTATAAATTAATATCATCTTTAAATACCGACTCTTTCCTGTTGCAATTTTTCAGAATTTAATCTTGATAAAGAAAGAAGATGTGGTATGATTGCCAATGAGAGACAACTCTCCGCAAGAGACCAAAATGACACAGAAACTAACAATTATAGGTAACCGTACGGCCTTCAACAATGAGCAAAGTCCAAACCCCATGGCATTTTTAAATCAAAACCAAAAGTTTGCTCTCCGCAGAGTGAATACTGCTTTTAAAAGTCCCATTTTAACATAAATAAAGCCTCTGTTTTTTTTCAAACTATTCCAGAAAAAACAGATCTTATTGCCTATCGAATATAAACAAAGTTTGAAGAAAAACTGTAATGACGGAATAATACCCACGTGTGAAAACCCTGCCCAAGCCATGAGTGGTGTGGTGTCCTCCCTCCTCTTCATCTGTGCAGGCCGGGGCCATGTAGAGGCTGTCTACCTGCAACAAAAAACTATAAATTAATATCATCTTTAAATACCGACTCTTTCCTGTTGCAATTTTTCAGAATTCAATCTTGATAAAAAAGAAGATGTGGTATGATTGCCAATGAGAGACAACTCTCCGCAAGAGACCAAAATGACACAGAAACTAACAATTATAGGTAACCGCACGGCCTTCAACAATGAG